>NW_020664369.1:5697022-5726016 GCF_002925995.2 Terrapene triunguis
AATTCGGATATAACGCGGTAAAGCAGCACTCCGGGGTGGGGGGGGGGGGGGGGCTGCGGGTACTGGCGCCGCCAGATCAAAGGAAGTCCGATATAAAGCAGTTTCACCTTTTACGGGGAAAATTTTTTTTTTTTGGCTCCCAAGGACACACCTCTACCCCGATATAACGCTATTAGTTAGGGGAACCTGCTGATTTCCAGCACTAGCAGCTGGTCATTTACATGCATAGCATCCACAGCTGATGTGCAAATCAACATTAGTGCCTATGTGCATATGAGATCTCCCTTGGTGTTTTCTCTCCTGTGACTTGGACTAGTGATGAGAAAACATTCCTGAGCTTTGCTTACTGTGCAAACGATTTATCCCACCATCAGTATGATCACACTGTGTGGAATTGGGTTTGCTTGTCACATCACTATAGTCACTTTTTGCTATGATGCATGCCTTTGTTGCTTTTGACTTGTACTGCTGGCTCCGGGTCATTGGCTATGACTGGCAATGTTTGACCATCAGTTCTGCTTGGGCATCTCCTTACCTACTGCCTTCCATAGCAGCTGCGAAGAGTGCTGCTGCTTGAAGCTAACACATTTTCCAACGGATTTGTCATCCTCTTCTTTCCTTAAGTAGCTACCATGTGCACCAAAAGATTTCTTCTGTGTGAGCTGCACTCCTGGCCTGGTTAGCATGGAAGAGGTGAATATGAGAGTTTACATAGTGCTTCCTCAGTTTAGAAATGTATAAATAATTATCCTGTGTGCTCTTCCTTGCTCTAAACAGGATGATTAAGGCTTTTGTCCTTTTCTCATTTCAGGGAGCCCATTTTCTTCTCTCTCAGTTCATTTCCTCCCTCCCTTATTTTCTTCCTAATAATACCATAATTTTTAGATTAATAGATTTTTAATGCCAGAAGGGAACATTATGATACTCTAATCTGACCTCTTTCATAACACGACACAGAATTTCACCAAATGATTCTTGCATCAAGCCAATAACTAGAGGATATCTTTTAGAAACAAATTAGACTTCCAGTGACAGAGAATCCTCTGTCCATCAGTAAGTTCTTCCAATGATTGATTACCTTTGCTCCTTATTCCTAGTTTGAATTTTTCTAGTTTCAGCTTCCAGCCATTGTCTGCTAAATTAAATAGCCCTGCACTATCAGAAAGCTTCCCATGTAGATACTCATAGACTGTGATCAAGTCACCTCTTAACCTCCTCTTGGATAAATTAGATAGAGCTTCTTTAGTCTTTCCAAACATTGACTAATTCTTATCAGTCTTTTCTGAACATTTCCAATTTGTGTACATCAGAACTGGACACAGCATTCTAGTAATGATCTCACTAACACCTATATCGTGGAAATAACACATCCCTATAACACATTCTCATGCTTTATACATCCAAGGATTGCTATGCTCTCTTAGCAGCACACTGGGGGCTCATATTCAACAGGTCATCTACCATGGCCTCCGACATCCTTTTTAGAGACACTGCTTTCCAAAATACAGACCTTGAGCCTATCACTGTGACTCAAGTTAGTTTTTTTTCCTAAGGTCTATGACCTTGCTTAACCAACAATGATTTGATATTTTTCAGAACGTTGATACAGATATTGAATAGTGTTGCACCAAGAATTGATTGCTAAGGAACTCCACTAAAAATGTCTCTATTGGATTATGATTCCCCATTTACAGTTACTTTTTGCTATCTATCAGTTATCCAGTTTATAATCATTGAATAGATTTTGATTTTCTATTGTGCTAATTTCTTAATCATAATATCATGAACTACTACGTCAAAATATGTTATGCTGGCACAGATAACTTTCTCAACCAATTATTTGTAATCACATCCATAAGGATATCAAGTTTGTTTGACAAACAGTGTTGATGGGGATTAATTATTCAATGATCTTTTAATTCTTTACATTCAGTTAGTCTTTGGCCTTCACTACATTTTCTTTAATACCATTTGCTTGCTACTCAAAGAAGATTATTCTAGAACCCACTCATGGTTTGTGTGGGTCAGACCTTTTAAAGTAGAATTTTATATTGTGGCTCAACATGTTCTAGAACTAGGAGGTCAATGACTTTGCAGGACTCTTTTATATTATTCTTTATAACTCATGACCATGAACTTGAACAGGTGTGGTTATAAATGTATAAACTGTAACAAATTTATGCCAGGCACATGCTTTCCTATTTTTTTTCCCTTGAGCCATTGTCTGCGATATCATGCTGCTTTTATAGCTGCTGTGCAGACTGTAAGGATGACAATCAATGTTTCTAAAGGGTGGGTTTTTTAATAAACAACAAACTAGCAGTAGGCAATTACAGGATCCAACAATCCTTTTTGAGTTAACAAAATTGTATTAAAACTGTGAATTAAGAGTAGTGCCTTGCAAATTTAATATATATGATTAAAGGGAGACTGAGAACTAAATGCCTTCTTTTCTGTGCTCCATTTTGTGAATTACTATCCAGGAGTGATGACTTTGTCAACCAACTGTGTTCCAAAATATTTATTCATTTTTCATCCCAGGGACACCTACGTATGTTTTGCCTCCAGTAAGGATACCGACATCTGTACAGCTTTCTTTGGGTCTTCGACATGGGTTCCTGAAACCCTGTTAGTTTGGGCTAAAAACAATATATGTAACCATAGTAATCAATAGAAGGATGCATTTTTCTCAATTTACTGAAGACAAAGTGCTATATAAAAACAAGACTATTGCATTGACATTTTGCCTTCCTGTGTAACCAACACACGCTTTTAATATTTATCCCACAGACAATAGCTTTTATTTGTCTTGTATTTTTTCAGTGCACATAAAAGCAAGAAAGAAGTGGTGGCTGATACTAATTTATATTAATAGTGGTACCATTAGCTCTTGAGTTCATTAGAGTGCAACCTGAGTATAACACATTATATGGTGATAAAAAAGGAACATCAGTTATTATATTGCTTTTTCTGTCTTTTAAATGCTGTGATGTGATCCAGTCCAAATTACTTGCTGATGGATGCATGCACCACTTCAATGCCCCATCTGGAGCCAAGGCTGGAGGACATTGCTGCACTTTGGATATTTAGACATGTTGACATGAAATTCAAACCATCAAATTAGGGACTTTGACAAAGTCCAGGAAAATATTAACATTTTTGTGACAGTTGGAAGGCAATAGTGTCCAGTGTGCTGATTAAAACACCCCTATTTTTTGGTAATGATACAAATCTCTATGTAGCACCATCAGTTGAAAAATATGGGAAATTAGTGTACATTTTAGGAATTAAGAATTCAGCAAAGTATTCTCTAGCTGCATTCTGTGTCTTTTACGCTCCCTCGCTCAATAGACAGGACTGATTTCAGTGTGGCTTAAGTTTAGCATCCGCTTCTCTACATGCCGCTTTGCACATGCGCACACACTTGCCTCTACACTTTTTGTGCACCCACACCTGCACGCAGTGGTGAGCAACTGCATGACTTGTTATTTATTCGTTGATCATCAATGATGATAGAAAAGTTGCATATGCAAAACACATCACTAAGGTACATGGTTTTGCACATGTATATTTTACCCACACTTGCATGTTTTTTATTCATGAAAGAAGAGGCCCCCTATATATACAGCCTGCATGCACTATATACAACATATATGAATACACAAAGTTAGACTCCAGCCCTTTCTATTAAAGGTAATAAAGTCAGAGTGTGTCAATTCTCATTGGACTAGCTTGTCAGTTGGCAATCCCCCCCATAGTAAGGGATAGCACAATGTTGTGCTGCATCTGCAACTGCCCAGGAGAGAGAGATGCTGCAACAGCACCTTGATTCACAACCCTGAGAAGAAAGCAAGATGAATCATTAGCCAATGCCAGCATTATCATTGCTAGGCCCCAACACTCAGGGTTGGCCTTAGGGAAAATGGTGCCCTGGGTGAACTTGTATTTTGGTACCCCTACTAACCCCCACTGCCTCTCCCAGCCCCTCACCCATACCCCAGCCCCTACAGCCTTTCCTGATCCTCCACCCATCCCTCCTGGCCCCTGCTGCTGTGCTTAATTTGTGCTGGGGCTTGCCAGGGTTGAGTCCCGTCACCTCTAGGCTTGGCAGTTCATAGCCCTGGCACCTTTGGGTTCCCAGCCAACAGTCACTACCCTCTGGTCGCCGAGCTCTGAAAGCAGAGCTGCCACCAGCAGCAGTGCAGAAGTAAGGGTGACAATACCATACCGTGCCGCCCTTACTTCTCTGCTACTGCTAGCGGTGACACTTCCTTCAGGGCTGGGTGCCTGGCCAACAGCCACCGCTCTTTGGCTGCCCAGCTTGAGCCCCAGAACCTCCTGCATTACAACTTAAGCACTGCCCCACTGCCTTCCCATCCATCCCCCCGCCCCCAGTGTCTCCCCTCCCTCCCTTCTGTGGCCTCACACCCCAGGTCCAGCCCAACCCACTCCTTGCCTCATGACCATGACCCACTCCTGACCACAGCATCCTGGGCGGTTGCCCATGGTGCCCACCCATAAGGCTGGCCCTGCCAACACTCCCTCATCTAAACAATGGGAAATTGCTAATTGCCTGAGTTGCCTCTGACTGATGACCCAATAATAGATGTACCATCTCCTGTACAACCAGTGAAAAACATGTAAGGCCATATTTAATTCTCACTTACACCCTTGTAAATCTAGATGAGCCTCAATTAAATTAATGGAATTTCATCATGTGAAATTGTGATAAGAGAAAGCAGATTCAGGCCCAGAATCAGACAGCTTCTGTCATACTACGATCCTTGAGATCAGTAAAGCCACTCAAAGCATGTCCCCTCTCTGAGTGAATGGGAAGAGGCTAGTGGTTGGGCATGCATTGTGAGGGCCTCTTGGCTATGTAATTTCATTCCTCCCCTTCAGTCTGCAGGAGCCTGGGTTTAACTTTGTTACACTGTAATTATTATTATGTATATTGTTGTAGCACTTACGAGCCTCAGTCATGCACTGGGACCCCACTGTACTATGAGTTGTACAAACATACAATTGAGAGATGGTTGCCTGAGAGATGGAGAAAGTATTCCAGTGGAATTTTTAATTGCTGTTTGGTGCAGCACCTGAAAATTTATGGCAGGATGAACAGGTTCTTGATTATAATATTGTTGATGAATCTTCAATATTGTAAGAATTGTTGACCCGAACCCAGACCTGATCTTATGATCTATGACCCTGTCTCATGTCTTGTGGGTGATTTTATGCTTGCTAGAGGTAAAATGACATTATAGGAGTATAAGATTGACAGGAATGTATTGCTTATTGGCTTGGAACATGCATGGGGGTGCAAATAGGTGAACATCTGTTAGTCTATAAGGTGCCACAGGACTCTTTGTTGCTTGTTAGTAAATAGGTTACTAAGCTTGTGAAAAGTGCATGTTGCATCC
The DNA here is from genome assembly GCF_002925995.2 of Terrapene triunguis. Taxonomy (NCBI): domain Eukaryota; kingdom Metazoa; phylum Chordata; order Testudines; family Emydidae; genus Terrapene; species Terrapene triunguis. Next base: position 5,702,443 of record NW_020664369.1, read on the forward strand.
CCAAAATAAATAATTGATCAGGCTACCTGATGCTCTGAGTGTAGGGTGGGTGGCTCAAAATAAACAAAATAAAAAAGTAGTCTTACTGTCTAATATTAATAGTAGGTTAGTTAATTAATAGTTAGTACTTTGCCATTTAGCTGTTGAGCTGTTTTCTTGCAATTGTAGGATAGTATAGAAAAATCAATACATTTTAATGTTAAGGAAATCCTGCCTGAGGGACTCAATAAAAATAAAATTGTAACTTGACAACTGGGAAAACTTGTCCATACCGTTCATGAGCAGAAGCAGTAAAACTATAAAATAATCCTCATTACAATAATCACAATGAATTAATAAACCAATAACAAGCCAACAATAACTAATTGTAACCTTTAATTTTTTTTTCTTTTGGACCAAATCCTGCCTCTTACTTCTCCAGGCTGATTCCAGTGGATGTGGGTAAAAGGATTAGGATTTGGGGAAACCACACAGGAAACATGTTAGCCCCCGGCATGCATTGACACTTTGTGGGTACTCCCTGTGCACTGCTATGCAAATCAGACACCACCGGAGTGTAGGAAAATGCATAAGTGAGGAAAAACTGTTCAGATTTGCATCAGGAGTTGTATAGTGTATTCTGATTGGCTGAGGCTGGTCCATTGTAGTATACTACAGCTTAATTTGTAGCTGTTTCTCTTTTCCTCTCCCCTCCTGTCCACTGAGAAGAAAAATGTGATCATCTCAGTGAATCTTTTCCTGGAAAACTATTTTAAATAAATAATCCAGCTTGTTCCAGCACAGTGCTGGAGGGAAATGTTGCACATCTTAGCCCAGATTTCCAGAAGTTCTGAGCACCCACAACTCTGTTTAACATCAGTGAAAGCAGTAGGTTATCAACACCTGAAAAACCGGGTCCATAAGCACAAAATATAAAGTGACAAGCATGAGAGGTAGCTCATTGGCACCGGGCAAAGTAATGATGACAGCACTGCTTAATTGTCACCAGTTAACTCCATTTTAGCAGAAGGAACAAGGTCAAATAGGGGAGCACATAGAAAAGTGACTGAATTGCGTTTATGTCCATGTCTCATTGGACACATGCATTGTCTCTGCACACACCCTGTCCATTTTTATCCTGCAGTCCGGTGATTAAGAGCTAGTCTGTGCTACAGAGGTGTAGATTAGTCCTAGTAGAGGCACAGCTTATGTTGTCTATATGGGGTTTTTTGCTGGTACAGTTAAATCACCTTCCTGAACAGTAAGCTATACTGACAAATGGACTCTTTTGCAGGCATAAGCTTCAATGACCCAGGTTTTTTACCAGTATAGCTGTGTCAATTAGTGGGGTGATTTTTTTTCACAGTCCTAACTGACTTAGCTATGCCAGCAAAACCTTGCAGTGTAGACCTGGCTTTAGTGAGTCAGATCTGATGAACATCTTTGCAAATACGAGTTTCCACTGTTTATTGATGTTTATTTCTCAGTATTAATAATAAGGTACAGGTAAAGTATTAAACCAAGCAGCTGTCAAATTAACTATTCCCGTGTTATCTTTGATGTGCTACAGTAATTGGAGCCAGCTGATTGCATATTCTACTTGCTTAAAAAATTGCATTTTATTACAGTGGTTTACAACTGGGGATACAGCTCAGGGATGGATGTCCTGAATAGAGGGGAATAATCACTTCCCTCGATCTGCTGGCAATGCTCCTACTAATGCAGCCCAATATGCCATTAGCTTTCTTGGCAACAAGGGCACACTGTTGACTCATACCCAGCTTCTCGTCCACTGTAATCCCCAGGTCCTTTTCTGCAGAACTGCTGCTTAGCCAGTCGGTCCCCAGACTGTAGCATTGCATGGGATTCTTCCGTCCTAAGTGCAAGACTCTGCACTTGTCCTTGTTGAACCTCATCAGATTTCTTTTAGCCCAATCCTCCAATTTGTCTAGGTCACTCTGGACCCTATCCGTACCCTCCAGCTTAGTGTCTAACTCTCCCCCCAGCTTAGTGTCATCTGCAAACTTGCTGAAGGGGCAATCCATCCCATCAGCCAGATCATTAATGAAGATGTTAAACAAAATCGGCCCCAGGACCGACCCCTGGGGCACTCGGCTTGATTGCCAACTAGACATAGAGTCATTGATCACGACCCATTGAGCCCGACAATCTAGCCAGCTTTCTATCCACTTTATAGTCTATTCATCCAATCCATACTTTTTTAACTTGCTGGCAAGAATACTGTGGGAGACCATATCAAAAGCTTTGCTAAAGTCAAGATATATCATGTCCACCACTTTCCCCATATCCACGGAGCCAGTTATCTCATCATAGAAGGCAATCAGGTCGGTCAGGCATGACTTTCCCTTGGTGAATTCATGTTGACTGTTCCTGATCACCTTCCTCACCTCCAAGTGCTTCAAAATGGATTCCTTGAATTTTTCTGGGGACTGAGGTGACGCTGACTGGTCTGTAGTTCCCTGGATTCTCCTTCTTCCATTTTTTAAAGATGGGCACTATATTTGCCTCCAGGCACTTATTTAGGTGCCTAAGTATAGCTATAAGAAGTTCTTTTTAGGCACCCATTTTTAAAAATATTGGCCAAAACACAGATTAGGAAAGGATGCTTATTTTCATTATGCGGACTTAAAAGGCCATTTTGAATTGATGAACTGCAGATATCAATATTGGTGCTGAAATAAGAAGACGAGATAAGGAAGAAGCTTCCTGTAGAACAGACACTTCATTCCTCTTTCCAAAAAGGGGCTCTGTTTATGAACAAACTGCAAAGGATAGTGGATGATATTTAAAAAAAAAAAAAAAAAAAAAAAGAGGAACTAATGCTCTTGGTAGGATCTCTGGACATAGTAGCACTGCTAGGAGCTTTTGTTTGTTTGTTCTTTTAATATTAAGTGTTAGTCCCCTTTGCAAAATATGCAACTGTCTCTTTACATTTTGTTAGCAATTTTAAAAAGGCTTTCTCTGTAGGGTCTCTTGTTAAAGGAAATAGACATTTTAAATCTAGAGCCTAAATTTAGTAATTATTTTTTTTGCTTTATGTCTAAGGCTGGGTGAATATTGCAAAAATCTTTCTGCAAATATGCACTCAAAGTTTCAAACCAATAATAATTAATATATTCACTGGACTAAATACTCATGGAAACAGCAACTTTTAGGTGACTTTTGAAAAATAATGCCATAAAGAATTATGAATATGTAAAAACTAATAGTTGCTCAGAAAACTTTTTTCTCTGTTTTCCATTCATTCAATGAGGAGAGAGGAACTTATCATCTGACCATATGCCAAATTAAATCTCTGTTTATGCATCCAAGGATTGCATTAGCCCTTTTGGCACAGTGTCCCATTAGGAGCTCATGATCAACTGATTATCCATCACAACTCCCAAATTTTTTTCAGAATCACTGCTTCCCAAGATAGAATCCCCCATCATGTAAGTATGGCCTACATTCTTTGTTCCTAGATGTATATACTTTTACATTTAGACACATGAAAACACATATTGTTTGCTTGCTCCCAGCTTACCATTTTTTCTAAAAGATATGCTCTATGAATTATTTTGGGGAAGGTCTATGTTCTTCAGGAGGTTAGACTAGATGATCACAATGGTCTCTTCTGGCCTTGAAATCTATGATCTCATGAGCATGCACTCAGTTTAGTATCCAAGAGTTCAAACCCATCAGCAGACAGGCTATGCTTGTATTTGAGAAGAGGACATAGATGTGTTAACAGACAACAACTGTGTTTTTGCTAAGCTGAAACAACTTAGTTTTTATCTCTTGTTGAAACAGAGTTGGACTAGTGCCCAATCAGAATGGAGGAAAGACAAGTCTTGCCTTCAGCTCTGGAGATGAAGAAATAAAATTTGAGGAGAAAACTGGACAGCTACATTGCAACTGAGAAAACAAGAGAAATGTACTGAATATCTGTGCCTAGTCAAGTACTCTCTAGAAGAAACTCTAGTACCCTAACAGTTGCATCAGGCCAGATATGGAGTAGCACCTTACTCAGCAAATGGTCTTCAGTAGAATCACTTGTGCAGTCAGGTGCTACTCATCATGAGTAAGGGTTCCAGAATCTGGTCATCTGCTAGTTAATATTGTAAAGTGCTTTGAAACTCGTGTAGACTCTAATTTTCAGCAGTTCAGAGCAACTACAAACTCTGTTGAAATCAATGGGAACCCCAGGTGCTCAGCACCTCTAAAAATCAGGCCCTAGTATTTCAGGTCAGACCCACAAATGCTGAGGCACCCTAATTTATTGGACATTTCTGAAGAATTTGGTGGAATATTTTAACCCTGATAACACTGTTTGAATGAAATGTTTTGAAATTTCCACCCTCTGAGATTTAAAAATAAGTGCTTAAAGTTAGACTCCTAAATCCATATCTAGGCTAGGTGGCCTGATTTTCAAAAGGCCCTGAGTGTTCAGAAGCTCCCATTAACTTCAGTGGAATTTGCTTGGTGCTCAGCTCTTTGAAATTCAGACCATTTCTTTAGGAGCCTACACCTGGACTTTAAACTCCTATTTTTGAAAATCTTGTCTCACATGTTATGCACACTTTACAGTATTTTAATATTTTGAAAAGTTTGGGAATGCTCAAATTAAGTTAATTATCCAACATAGCTATTTCTTCAGATGTTTAGGTTAAAAATAACTATAAAGTTGTTAATGCACTCATGGGGAACGTTCCAGCCACTGGGGAAGTTTTCTCTTTCCTAACCCAAGGGACAAATATGAAGTTTTGAAACCCAAGGTTTGGGGGCATTTTTAGACCTTTTTCTTTTTCCCGTTCTTGATGGAACATGTTTTTGTTAACACAAAATGAAGCAGAATTAGGAGGCAGTGATTTTGTAAACCTGAGATTGTCTAATTTCTACCATATGGTGTTTTTGTTTTTATCATCATCTTTGGAACAAAGGGTAGAACTTCCCAACTTGTTTGTTTTTATGCTAATTTCTGCTTTTAGAGAAGATTTAAGTGGTTGACTTGAATCCCATAAGTTTCATTACTTTTTCCCCCTACTTTTTTTTTCTAACCAGCTTTCACATTTCCAACATTGCATAAAATACCCATTTGTAATTATGTTTAACCTTTGTAAAGCCTCTGGGTATAGTCTACTCATTAATCTTTAACCTGACAAGCCTTGAGGGTTGTGGAATTGGCTCAGCCTGTATTAGAAGCACAGAGACCACAGTCTAGAGGTACAAAAGGGGTAATTAAGAGGAGGTATGAAAGGAAATGGAACAAAACTAAAGGGATATGATTATATTATGGTAGATGTCAGACAGCAGCAGGGACAATGGATTGCAAATTATTATAGACAGAGTTCAGGAAATAACAATTTTTAGAACAAAACTAATTTAATCAGACCCTATCTTACCCAAGCGAAAATAACATGCACTAAATTAGATCTAAAATATAGTCATATTAATAGTGCAGTCATATGGGCAGTTTTAAATAGATTGACTCTACTGAGTTTAAAACAAAAACAAAAAAAACAACAAGACGCATTTTAATAACTGTGTAAAGGTACCTAATAATCCAGCCTCAGTGTGCCCCCAGGACGGACAATGTCACCTGGACAGTAATAAGTGAAAAACTAAGGGGCAAATCCTGTCCCAACCTTCTTGGAAGCAAAGAGATCCCTGGCACCAGAACTGGTATCATTCTGCTAAACAAGGGACCACTCAGCACTAATTCCAGCTCTCTGAAGTCTAACAGTACAAAGCCCAAATAGGGTCTTCTGAGGGAGTTCAGGGGCTGGCCAGGGGAGAGGAGGCAGGGCCAAGATCAGAATATTGGATTCTGTGAGGATCCTTTATTTTTCCAACACCTCAGAAGGGGCATGCTAAGGTTATGGAAACTGCTTTAGCTTTCCGATTGAAGTGTCTCACTAATATCCCAATTCTGCAATGTACTTAAGCAGGTGGCTAACTTTATGTGCATGTGTTGTTCTATTGCCTTTAATGGGACTCTTCACATATTTAAAGTTATATACTTGCTTATGCACTTTCCTGAATCAGGCCCTATAAGCTCTAAAGACTTGAAGGGATGATTCCTTCCTGTTTCTCTGAAGAAATCCCCATCACCCAGCAGAGATATCTGGACTGGGCTCTAGCAGCTGGATTTCCACCTAAGAGAAGTTCACCTGAGACTTCTGGAAGCACTCCCATTCATGACAACAATGTCTGACAGATCTGCTTCATTCTATGTGGAGGCTGATGGGGTGGTTCAAAGCCCAGCATTCCAAACCCTTTTGTTTGTTTGTTTGTTTTTAAAGGCCAAGCATCTGGAATCAAGAGACTCTCAACTGTCATTCAAAAAAAAATCATTAAAAATAGTTGTTTTTGTCCTCAATTTTTTCTCAGGGCTGCAGCTTGAAAACATGAACCCTTAAGGCTCAAACACCAAGAGGCAAAGGAAAAAACACAATATCATTTTAAAGAACGCCCATGACACTCTTATTATGGTGGGAGGAGAGGGGAACTTTGTTTATGAACACTTGGGTTGACAATACTGAGAGCCCTACTGTCATAACTATAAAGGAAGGGGTAACAGCTCTCCTGTGTACAGAGACTCCAAATCCTTTTACCTGTAAAGGGTTAAGAAGCTCGGGTAACCTGGCTGACACCTGACCCTAAGGACCAATAAGGGGACAAGATACTTTCAAATCTTGGGGGGGGAAAGGCTTTTGTTTTGTGCCCTTTGTTTAAGGGGTTGTTCGCTCTTGGGACTGAGAGGGACCAGACATCAATCCAGGTTCTCCCCATCTTTCTAAACAAGTCTCTCCTATTTCAAACTTGTAAGTAAAAAGCCAGGCAAGGCGTCTTAGATTTACTTTGTTTTCTCAACTTGTAAATGTACCTTTTACCAGAGTGTTTATCTTTGTTGCTGTACTTTGAACCTAAGACAGAGGGGGGTCCTCTGAGCTCTTTAAGTTTGATTACCCTGTAAAGTTATTTCCCATCCTGATTTTACAGAGATGATTTTTACCTTTTTCTTTAATTAAAAGCCTTCTTTTTAAGAACCAGATTGATTTCTCCTTGTTTTAAGATCCAAGGGGGTTTGGATCTGTATTCACCAGGAGTTGGTGAAAGGAAGGAGGGGGGAAGGGTCACTTTCTCCTTGTTTAAGATCCAAGGAGTTTGGATCTGTATTCACCAGGGAATTGGTGAAGGTCTCTCAAGGCTACCCAGGGAAGGGAATTAGCTTTGGGATGGTGGCAGCGGACCAGAACTAAGCTGGTAGTTAAGCTTAGGAGTCCTCATGCAGGCCCCTACATTTGTACCCTAAAGTTCAAAGTGGGGATACAGCCTTGACACCTACCAAATTCACAGCCATGAAAAATGCGTCACAGACCATGAAATCTGCTCTCCACCCCCTGTGAAATCTGGTCTTTTGTGTGCTTTTCCCCTATACTATACAGATTTCATGGGGGAGATCATCATTTCTCAAATTGGGGGTCCTGACCCAAAAGGGAGTTGCAGGCGGGTCACAAGGTTATTTTAGGGGGGTGCAGTATTGCCACCCTTACTTCTGTGCTGCCTTCAGAGCTGGGCTGCCAGAGAGTGGCAGTTGCTGACTGAGAGCCCAGCTCTGCAGGCAGCAGTGCAGAAGCAAGGGTGTGTGACATTCTGTACCTCAAGGGAATACCCAGCACCCGCATATTTATCCTTATAATATGATTGTGTGGTATCCAATGCAAAGTTTATCATGTTGGGTGTCTTTGGAAGGCTCATGATGCACTGAGCATTGTTGTTATAACATTACTAGAACATTCATAGGTTGTAATTTCATGTATATAGTTATGAGGCTGAAAATGTGTCCTCATGGGTTAAAACAGGTAGTTTATACCTCATCAGGGCATGTATGGGACAACCCAGCCCAGCCTCACAGGAACAAAGGACATTGGCCTAGGCAGCAACAAAGGATCTGTTGGATGCTCAAGTGAGTCACCCCCCTTCCTTTGGTCAGTTTGGGACTGTGATGAGGTAATGCTCACCTGACTCTGAAGAGGGGACATGAGGGCACAAAGCCAAGAGGGAAGAAAGAACACGATAAAAGGGAGAGACGTTTGCCATGCTCTTCCTCTCTCTTCCACCTCCATCTACAGACATCACCACGAAGTGACTGAAGTGCTGATCAAAGGAGAGACCCTGGCTGAAGGGCAGCCAGTCAGCCTGTGGTGAGAAGCATCTAAGTTTGTAAGGGTGCTGAAAGTGTTAAGATCAGCTTAGAATGTATTTTGGTTTTATTTAATTTGACCAAATCCAACTTGTTGTGCTTTGACTTATAATCACTTAAAATTTAGCTTTGTAGTTAATAAATGTGTTTGTTTATTCTATCTGAAGCAGTGTGTTTTGGTTTGAAGCATGTCGGACTCCCCTTGGGATAATAAGCCTGGTACATATCAATTTCTTTGTTAAATTGATGAACTAATATAAGCTTGCAGCATCCAGCCGGCATAACTGGACATTGCAAGATGGAGGTTCCTAGGGTTGTGTCTGGGACCGTAGATATTGGCTAGTGTTATTCGATTGCACAATCCAAGGAGCAGCTTACACGCCAGAGGATGTGTGTGAACAGCCCAGGAGTGGGGGTTCTCACAGCAGAGTAGGGTAAAGTTGGCTCTCAGAGTCAAGGTTTGGAGTGACCTAGCAGATCACCGGTCCAGATAACACCAGAGGGGAACGTTACAGGGTGGCAATACCATACCATGCCATCCTTACTTCTGCGCTGCTGCTGGCGGTTGCTCTGCCTTCACAGCTGGGATCGCAGCCAGCAGCCGCCGCTCTCCAGCTGCCCAGCTCTGAAGGCAGCGCCGCCTCCAGCAGCAGTACAGAAATAAAGGTAGCAGTACTGCAACCCTTCTACAATAACTTTGCACCCCTTCCCCACAACTCCTTCTGGGATCAGGACCCCTACAATTACAACACTGTGAAATTTCAGATTTAAATAGCTGAAATCAGGAAATTTACAATTTTTAAAATCCTATGACCATGAAATTGACCAAAATGGACCATGAATTTGGTAGGGCCCTACACATATGCCTATGGGAAGGTTGGGGAGTCCAGTTCTGTCAAGTCCTTGCATGGGATATACAAGGGAGGGAATCTCCTTGCATACTTCCCCACTTCTCTGCAGTCATATAAAGGTCTATCAGAAATGAACCCTGTATATGTACATTAATAGTTTATATATAGTACATTTTATGAATATGTTGTTTTACCTTTAGGGGAGGAAAAACATTTGTCCCCTAAAAGGGAATACAACCGTAAGCATGATACACATGTTGTAAATTTCTCTGTTTATTTAGCTATTCACTTGGTAGGAGAAAAAGCTAATACTTTTCATTGTGAAAATAATGCCTCTGAACTTACTTTTTCTGAAGGGCAAGCACCATAGTTGCACCTATAATTAAATTGCTTTTTTTAAAAGTGGCAAAAACATTAAGAGGCTGACAATTTGTGCATCTTGTCACTCTTTCCAAAGCTACAATGTGGAAGTGGTAACATTTCCACATAGAATTTCTAGCACATGGAAAATTTAATAGCTTTGATCTGAAAATGGAAAATGAAATAAAAAGATTTAACGTTTTAGGTTTTTCTTTTTGATTCCTTCATAATAAGCAAAACCTGACAAAGCACAGAGTCCTGCTTTCCTTACCTACAACCTGCAGTCGATGGGTCTATTTCCTAGATTTCAAGGCCATCTAGACCTCAGACTTATGTGAGTAAGGTGAGCTGCATATGGCCCATACACTGGAACAAGTTATCAAAGAATGAAACAGCAAAACAAGGAAAACCCTCTTCTGCGATTATTTAAAGCTTTATGTACTCCTCTTACCCAAGTTTTATGCCAGTTTAACTCTGTTGAATTTTCTGGAGTTATACTGGCAGAAAACCAATTTAACAAATCAGAGAATCAGGCCCTGGCTTTGAATGATCAGTGTAAATAAGAATAACACTGACTTATTTTCCCCCTTTACACAGACCATTTTCATTCCTTAGCGAGATGCAGAACGTGTGTAGGTTCCTGCAGTACATATGCATGCTTTGTTTACCCTACTCAACTCTTCAGGGCATCCACTTTCCCAAGAGGCACTAAATCAAATGTAATAGAAAAAAATTCTTACTAAATTTAACAAATAACTAGGAGATACTGAAGTTGGAATAATAGATGTAACCAACACATGAACTCAGGATACAACTGTAAGGCAATTAGGGGAAACAAAAATGGGTCAGAAGAAAATATTGTGGGTTTTATGCTATATTTATTAGCTGTCTAGGTCAGCTACTTTATATCTTTCTAATCATCTGTGTAAATAAGACTAGCAATGTCATATTCTTTCATTCCTGTGCTAGGCTGACAATTTTCATTGCTTAATGAGATCGACTGTTTCTAAGTTCTACATATGTATGCTCAGCCTATTCAACCCTTTGGGGCATCTGCCTTTCCAGGATGAAAAACAAAACAAAAAAAATAAACAATTTATAGTGAATTCAACAAATAAATAGGCTATGCATGGAGAACTTTATATTTTCAGCTATAATGGAATCATAGTTTAGTCTCACAGAAATCTCTGCCTGAGATGCAGTATAGCACTAAAAGGTACACTATGTGGGTTTGACATCTTTCTCCAATGTCTCTGGCATTGCCAATTGTAGGAAACAGAATACTGGATTAGATGGGCTTTTGGTCTACTCTGGGTTGGCAATTCTCACAGTAGCCAAATTCTCCTTACCTTGCCTATGACTAGACTTATTTAATTCGTTAGAAGTACTCTTGGGAGGAAAGCAGAATTTGGCCAAATATGTTTTAATATTGGTGCCAGGGTGATGAGTAGATCAAAATGACACCCAGCCCCTCTAATTTATGTAATGCTTAATACTTATAGCCCCCGCTCTTATTTGGGACCCAATAAGCAACCTCCCCTATGGGTACCAACCTGAAATTTACAAAATAAAGTGTTTGCCCAGCAACCCTGAGCAAGGATCCTCTCAGGAGGCTCCAGAAAGGTGGAGGTCCCCGAGGACTCCAAAGGTCTACCTAACCTAAGTGCCCAAGATATCCAACAGGGGGTGGGCCAGAGAAGAAGGGTATGAATTCCTGACCCAGGGGCCTGAGTGACATATTAGAGCAACCAATTGCAAACCCAGGATCGCTTGCACGTGATTGAGACTGCCCAGACTTGTGCACTCAACCTGGACAGGCATAGTGTTTGGGAGAAGGGAGATGGGTGCTGGGAGTCAGCTTCCAGCAGCAGGAATATATGCAGATCCCCTGTTACTCTCTGAGGGAAGGAGAGCAAAAAACTCAGGATCCAATGCGTCTTAAGGTACACCATAGAGTCACTGAGAGGGAAAAATAAGTGGACTTTTGGAGTGCTTCAGGAGGGGGCTATCTACCGAATTAACCTACTGTCAATTACAAATGCCACAAACCATTTATAATAGAAGCAGGTATGCTATTTAAACACATATACCTAGAAAATTTTGTCTGTGCCTTTTTAACACCAGTAGCTGCTTCTACCTTTGCTCTCCACTAACCTCCATAGTGTTACATTTGCAGAGTTCTGAAATGCTGTTGTCAAAGGCTGACTTGGTAATTTGAAATCCATCTAGAACATGAATGCCTTTTTGCTGTCCCTTAGTCTACTTCTTTAATTCTTCCTTTCAATAATTTCTTATTCACATTGATCAGTTAAACAGATGAAAGGAGAATGATTTATGTCTGATGCTTCTGATTAAGTTAATACATATTTAATTGTCACAATTAATATGTACCTTTTAAAGACTCCCTTTTGGTGGTTGTACCTGATCACACAGCTTAAAGTTTATGCTCCTGAATCTAACCTCCTTACTCCTGACCTGTCTCCCTCTGTTCTGTTCTGTATCTCAGTTTATGTCTCGGGCATCTCACGGATAGGTTTCTGTCAATTTAAACTTAACATGCCCCAAACTCATCTACTGATCTTTCCTGACAATCCCTTTCTCACCCCTCCTCCTTTTCTGTCACCAGCACCATCCTACTCTCCCAGCTCCACAACATGGTCATTACCTTTAACTCTGACCTCTCTCTGGATTGGCACACCCAAGCTGTTTCCAAATCTTGTAGTGTCTTCCTCCATTGCATTTCCAGAAAGCAGCCTCTTCTCTGTCTGCCCTCTTAAAACTTTGGCAGAGGCCCTAATGAGGGCTCTGGGCTGGAGGTGCAGGCTCTGGGGTGGGGATGAGGGGTTTGGGGGGGCTCAGGGCTGGGATAGGGGGTTGGGGTGCGGGAGGGGGTCAGGCTCTGGGCTGGGGGTGGGGCTGGGGATGAGGGGTTTGGGGTGTAGGAAGGGGTTCTGGGTTGGGGGGGTCAGGGCTGGGGCAGGGGATTGGGGCATGGGGTTGGGGCATGGACTTACATCCAGCAGCTCCCGGTCAGTGGTGCAGTAGGGGTGCTAAGGCAGGTTTCCTGCCTGTCCTGGCACCACGGGCTGTGCTGCACCCTGGAAGCAGCCAGCAGCAGGTCCGGCTCCTAGTCCGAGGCACGCAAGCGGCTCCATGCAGCTCTCGTTCACAGGCACCCCCCCCCCCCCAGCTGCCATTGGCTAGTTTCTGGCCAATGGGAGTGCGGAGTCAGAGCTCGGGGTGGGGGCAGCACGCAGAGCCCCATGGTGCCCTGCCTAGGAGCCGGACCTGCTGCTGGCCACTTCCAAGGAACAGCGCAGTGTCAGAACAGGTAGGCACTAGCCTGCCTTATTTGGGCAGCACCACCAGTGGGACTTTTAACATTCTGGTCAGCAGTGCTGGCCAGAGTGACCCAGTGCCTTACATGCCATGACCCAGTACTGAGTTGTGCCCAAACTTTGAAAAACCCTATTCTAAGGGACCATTCAAGGTACAGTTGCCTGTTAACACCTCTCCTGTCATAGGACAAAAAGATGGGGTTAAGGGGTTATATAGATTGTTGTAGTAAGCCATAAAGCCAGTGTGTCTGTTCATCCCATGATTTGTAGTGGGTAGCAAACTTATGAACTTAAGCTCCCAGGCTCATCTTTTGAAAGTGCAGGTTTTCTTTGAGGATGAGGACTGAGAGGTCAGATATAGAGTGATTGCTGTGTGAAAAATGTTCACCCACAGATGGTAGGGTGTTTTTGTCTTTTATCATTTTCTTGTGTGAGTTCATTCAAGACTGGAGAGGTGTTAATGGGCCACTCTACCTTGAATGGTACCTTAGAATATGTGCTATCTACTTAGTCTAAACAATCTGTTCCACTTTGCATTTAGCTGATCCTCTGAGTACCTTTCCCAGACAGGAAGAAGAGCTCTGAGTGGCTCTAAAGCTTGTCTCTCTCACTAACAGGAGTTGGTCCAATAAAACACATTACCTTTATCCACCTTGTTTCTATAGTGGAAATAGGATACCTGTTCTAGTTTTAATCTAACTAGCGATCCAAGTAGTATGTACCCAGGATCTTCAGCTGGCTTGTACTGGGGAATCTAGCCTGATGCCCATGCCATGGAGTCTTTACTGCTATTGTTACCTGTGCTAGCTAGATGAAAGCAAGCGTGGGTACGCCTAACCATGCTACAATCACACCTTAAGCTTCACAACTGGTGTTTGGTTCCCACAGTATCAGTAAAGCTCGATGAAAAACTATAAAATTTTCATCAAAAATTCATTTTGTCAAAAATTTGAAATTCAAAAATTTGAATTCCAGTCCTCAGCAACTTACAGACTTTAAAACCAGAAGGGACCATAATGATATATATATAATGCTATCTACCACCTTTACCTTTGTTTCTGGCTTTCCTGAACAGTACATACCCTTCAGTAAAGGTATTCGATCATGTTTCCATTATCATTGTATTGGTTTCACTTCCTGCACCAGCAGTTCTATTTCCTCCATGTTGTTACCCAGGCTCCTTGCATTGGTGTGCAGCAGTGGTGGGCAACCTGCGGCCCATCAGGGTAATCTGATTGTGGGCTGCAAGACATATTGCTGACGTTGACTGTCTTCAGGCACGGACCCCTGCAGCTCCCAGTGACCGCGGTTCGCCTTTCCTGGCTGCAGGAAGCAGCGGGCCGCAGGGACATGCGGGCCGCAGGGACATGCTGGCCGCTGCTTCCCACAGCTCTCATTGGCTGGGAACGGCGAACTGCAGATGGAATGAATACAACAGGTAATCATCAAGTGGTCCATCCCCTGTTGCCCATTCCCAGCTTCTGGCAAACAGAAGCTAGGGACACCATCACTGCCCACCCTGGAATCATTCCTCTTTTGATCTGCTAAAGAATGAGTAAAATGATCTTACCTCTTCCATTCTTTTACATATACAAGATCAAATACTGAGGAAAAATATTAATTAAGATGAAAGAAGCCTACATTGAAAGACAATGGATCTGTTAGATCTGAAGTGTCTGCTTTACCTCAGTCAGGAAAGAATCTTGAATTTAGGTTTATACTTTTGAGGCAACCTCAGAAAAGTCTTAGATGAAATAGCAGAAGGTGGAGAAGTCAACATGAATGACTCAGAACCATTAGCAACACATGGCTGAGTTTCTTATGGACAGACTTGCCAATACTGTCTTTCATGGAAAATTAATGCAGGAAGATTAATGTTATGAGAGAACACATTCTCCCAGCTGGGATTTCCTTTGTCTTTAACCATTGTTTTGTTTTAATTAAAGACTTGTTTTCAATTCAGTCTTATGGGCAAAGTAAAATGGCTTTGAAGAGAAGAAAACTGGGCCAATGTTTTAAAGGATGCTTGAAGTTAGGATCCTAAGTTCACATTTAGGTGTCTAAATATGTGACCTGATTTTCAAAAGTGTTGAGCATCCAATGGCTCCCATTAACTCCAGCAGGCATAAATAAAATCAAGGGAATTAAGAGAATAACAGGCTGATTAACAGGCTGGAGGGATTGATTTATGAGGAAATACTGAAAAAAACTGAGTATGTACAGCATGACTAGACAATGTGTAGCAGACGATAGGAGATCTGTATACAATGTTTTGAATTGTGTAAATACTAGAAGGGATAGGAATTGTTTTGAATGGTCCAAGGGAGCGTAACTTGAAATAATGGAATGAAAATGAGCTAAGAAAAATGTAGGCTTTACATCAGAAAACATTCCTGTGAGGTCTATTAGTCTGTAGTAATCTCCCTAAGGAAGCATTGGAAGCCCATCACTTGAATAATTTAATACTAGACTGGATAAAGCATTTGAGAATATACAGTAGGGAACAATCCTGCACTGACTTATTACAACTTATAGCTGGTAAGTTACATGCCTGCAGTGTGCAGAATTTCCACTGAATTTGAGGGTCAGGCTGTGAGGAGTTGGTGTGTCAGTAACATGACACATTCCAGTAGACCTAACCAACTCTTCTCCCTGTAACACAAAACTCCCTGCACTTTAACACACACCCGTCTGCTCTTTTCCCCATCAGTGCATCTCCACCAGTCTGTGCTGGGGGAGATGTTATCCTTTCTGGAGCAATTTGCTTCTCTCTTCACAGTCTGCATTGCTAGATGATGGTCAAAATTTAGTGCAATATAAGCAGAAGGTGAGAAGGCTGTTATTTCTACTACCAACACATGTTAACAGCCCTAAATCAGCTTTGATCTAATAATCCAGGGTCTAATAAAAATCTATTAAAAATTGTTTTCAAAAGAATTTGGAGTAATTCTGATATAGTCCAAAATCATGTCCCAGATTTATTCAAATAGCATTATTAGCAGCATCGTTTTCTGCATTGTTATTTCAAGAACATGGGCAAATTAGCCTTGTATTTACCACTATCAGGTACATATTCATTATGAAATCCTCAATTTCAGAGAAGGCTATTTTTATAATGATCCATTGATTAGGTGGCACTGAGTTAATGTTCAAAAATATAGAATAATATATATTCTATAGATTACTTTAACTTTTAAGTCCATTAACTATGAGGTCTTTGGCCCATAATGTGCTTTTTTTTAGGCCAGCACATGCACACATAATTTCTTGGCTAATTCTCAATCTCAGATTAATTTGCAGTGGAGTTAAGAGTTCCACAGATTAGATTTTGAAGTCCACAGTATGGACAGGACTAAAAGGCAGTGTTAAACACGATGGATGTTAAAAGCAGGGTTCAGATCCTTGACCTCTGTTGTGTTCTTTTTGCACTGCCCTGTTGTGCAAAGAGGAACATGGCAGCTGGGGAGCATTTTCCATGGTATGGTCAGAGTCTTACAGTCCAGGGCCAATGGAGGAGCCCCTAGGAGGTCATTGACACTGGTCTAGTTTGAGTAGACCTGAAGATGCTGGATTGGAGGTGAGAGAGACTGTTCCACAAGGATTAGAGAAACACAAAAGCATCTTGAAGTACAGCTAGTTTGGATCTGAGGATCTGGCTCTAGATTTCTTTTCAGAAGAGGTGGCAGTTTAATCACAGTGGTATGTACATCCTTCAGTCTGAAAAAATGAGTTAGTTAAATATTGTAGAGCCCTGAATATTGTATATGTCTATTATATATCTAAAGTGCTGCAGTTGTAATCAGTGGAAGCTTTTGAGCTGGATCCCTCATCATTTACAAGAGCGAGGGACATTAGTAGAGGATTCTCCATGAGGTGCCCTTAGCACAGGAAGAAACTTTCCTGTTCCAAAATAGACTGGATCTGTTTTATAATATATGGCAGAGCTGCTGAGAGGAACGAAGGACCAAACTAGCTTGAGCCTCTACAGACCTGGGGTCAGTTCCCTGCTCTGCCATAGACTTCATGTGTGACCTTGCACAAGACTTTTAGCCTCTCTTTGCCTCAGTTTCTTATCTATAAAATGGGGGAATAAATACTTCCCTACCTCATAGGGGTGTTGTGAGGATAAAACTTTAAAGAATGTGAGGTGTCCAGACCCTATAGCTGTGGTGGGCAACCTGAGGCCCGCAGGCTGCATGCGGTCAGTTTGTTTACATTGACCGTCTGCAGGCACGGCCACCCGCAGATCCCAGCACTGTTCCTGGCCAATGGGAGCTGCGGGATTCACACATTATAAACTGTTCACCCCCATTTTTGTGTAGTTAGTGAGAGTTGGAGAGTATAATGTACCCCCAAATCACACACGGATTTTATTTACTTTTACAGCCTCTGCCTTATCCAACAGACTCCTGGTGACTTTGGTGATGTCCTGCCATCAGATCTAGGAGAACAGGGAGGGGCTTTACTCCACAAAATGGTCCCACAAATTATGAAGGTGCAGTCTCAGCAATCAATGCATAATTTTTTTGCTTTTGTCTGATAAATCTCAATAAGCAGTAACATTCACCAAATTTGGAAGTTGAATCATATTTTCCCATTGTTTAATTTTCTACTATACACAGCACAAACTGAGCTGAGCTGAACCAGGCCTGAAACAGAGCTGTTTTCTCTCTCTCTTCTCTCTCTCTTTTAATACTGAAATATTTCTTGGCAAAATTAAAATGTTTTAGAAAATGAGATGAGCACTTCCCCATCCTAGTTTTTAATGATTCTGAAATGTTTATTTGTCCAATCCAGCAAATCCTTATTCACATGAGCAAGTACAGGCTACTCATGTGAGAAAACATTTGCAGGGTCAAGACCTATGAGAGTGGCAGCATATTTGTGTAGAAAAGCAAAACTAAATGACAAAGAAGAAATTAAAAATACCAGTAAATTAAAATAAAGTTGGAATACACTCAATTAGCTAAATTACTATTGATATCTGTCATTATAAAGTACCTGCGGCTGTATAATTTTCTTCTAATCCCCCAAACACACAACTAAGCAAGTGAGAAAACACATATTCCTACAACCCCCAGTGGAGACATTGAAATTATTCATGGTCTCACTAATTTATAGAGTGACTTTCACACTGGGATACATTAAAAAAAAATTAAAAAAAAGAGAGAACATTTAAATAAAAAGCAATTTGCTCTGCTTGTAATTGTATTCCCGTTGCTGATACTGCTACTTATTTATGCTTGAATAGAACTTTTTTTTTAAACTTTTTTTAAAAACAGCTCATTTTCTATTTCTGCCTGATCCCCTACTTATGTGTACTGTCCTATTGGAATCACAGGGCTAGACTCTTCATTCGGTTGCTCTGGGGTAAATCAATGGAGCAAAGTCATCAGACTCACTGGCTCTTTAAGTACTCTTTAATCTTGCAGAAAAAGGTATAGCGAGAACCACTGACTGGAAGCTGAAGGTAGATACATTCAAATTAGAAATAAGGAATCCATTTCTAACAGCAGGGTGATTAACTACCAAGAGAAGTGGTAGATTCTCCACCTCTTGATGTCTTCAAATCAACACTGGATGCCTTTCTGGAAGATGTATTCTAGCCAAATACAAGTTATTGGGCTCATGCAGGGGTAACTGGGAGAAATTCAATGACCTGTGATATACAGGAGGGCAGACTAGATGATCTAATTGTTCCTTGGAGTCTTAAATTTCATGAATCTTTGGAACTTTGAACTTATACTAGCATAACTGAAAGGAAAAATTGCCCTATGATCTGTTGTCATGATGCAAATAATTATGTTTTGACAAATTCAACAGCATAATTTTATTTCATGATTCATGTATAATAAAAGCTGGGCCAAGGGCAGAGGGGGAACCCTTTAAAAATCATTTCAGAACTGAACAGAGTGGCAGGACATACATTCTAGGATGGGCAAAGTTTTGCAGAATTTGAGGGTTTGTTAAAATTTCCAACTGATTGTTGGGTTCATGTAATCAGTCTGAATTCGCAAACTTACTTTTCCCGTCATTTAAATCCATGCTTTCTGATAAACAAAGCAATCATATTGCTCTAGTATAAAGAAAAGTTATGCTAGCTAGGCTGTCACAAATGAGTGTTCTCGTCCTTTGATTATGTTTTCACAGTGTTGCGGTTTTTTTTATACTTATGGTTTTGTAGCTTAGAAGTCACATGAATACACATTGTACAGCACTATAGGAAAAGAATTATAGTGGTATGCTAATCACTTCTGTGTTAGGGGAGCACAGCTAAGATATGTAAATAAACCTGTTCACTGCATTACTCTAAAGAGCTAGTTGTGCAGGAAATAAACATCTGGTTACAAGAACTCTTGATTATGTAAGATATGGTGGTGGAAGCCCAGATTTTCAAAATACATTTCCTGACCTACAATCTTTGAAAATGGGCATTTTTGGCATCTCTCTCCAATATTATTTATACAGTTGGAGGTTTAGAAAGGACAGTAATGGGAAAAAAAAACAAAAAAAACTGTATGATGTCAGGATGGAAATCTGTGTGTACTATGGTATTGTAAAAATAAATCTGGATAGCATCATTAAGATTAAATGGTCCTGTAGCTTTAGAACTCTTGGCTAAATTTTCAGATATAGGTGACAAATTTGTCATGAACCATATTTGCACATGTTAAACCTGTCTTTTCATGTGTATACAGATGTTTAGATGGTTAAAGTCACACCAGTCTCCTTTTTTATACAGGCATTTTCCCTCTTTCATGTGTGCAAATGCCCTTTTTTCACACACAACTGTGAGTTTTGCAATGTGTATCACAAAGACAATGGATTTGGCATAGGCAGCTATATGCACAACTAAAAATGTGGTTCTTCATGTACAATAGCCCTCCTTATCTTCTGACCCTGCTGTGAATCCAGGGTAACTCCACTGAAGTCAGTGGAACTGCACTGGTCTAAACCTAATGTAAGTGAGAGCACAATCAATTTCTACACCAATACATTGCTTTATGAATTACTGAGCATTTGAAATGTACTTTTATTCTTTTCTTATTATTTTTCAGTTATATTTAATGCTCATAAAACCGAGAGGGGAGTAATAGCACTGGCTTGAAACAGACAAGGAATATGCAGGTGCTTTGCAAGCTTCCCTACACAGCTATGTCATTAAACCTCAATCTGGCCCTGGAACACCCCTGCTATTTCAATTTGCTATTCCAGTCCTGTCTCGTTTTTGAGCACTGATTGAAAAATTTGCCAGTGTTTACCTTTACCTCTTAAACTGACAGGTATGAACAGATAATATGTTGCTGTTCAAGGACTGACAAGTGTGACTAACCCACTGAAGGGGGAAAAAATCCATAGCTTTTACACTGATCAGTATTGGCACTCATTAGAAGGCAGCTCATCCCAAAAGCTTGATCTCGCCTGATATGAAACTGTATCTGTAACCACTTTCAAAAAGGACACTGCACATTTATTAAATTTGAGACAGAACCATTACAATCAACAAAAACCCGAGATCTGCTGAACACTTGAAACTATAATTTCCAAATATCTTTCTTTTTTGAATTGAGGTTTGTTCTGCTGCCAGATGAGTGCACCCTGAGCTGAATTTGAATAGAACTACTGCAATGATCAGTGACTAGCTAAATGATACACCATGCAGACTAGCTCTCTGCATGGTCATGTCTAGGAATGTCTCTCAGACCTGGCTCCTACTTTTTCTAATTAAAAGTGGTAATAATTGTTTTACTGAATCTAAATTGTATACCCTTATTTGAAAAACTTAATTTCAAGTGTGACCTATCAACTTAATTGTACATGGATGTTGGGCACAGCTCTACAGAAATTAGAGCAGAGTGAGATGTTTTGCAATATTATCCAGAGGGGTAGAGTGAGTAGGGGAAAAAATAAAAATGAAGAAAAAACAAGACAAACATTGTAGCTAATGAGGTTTTCAAATAGTCTGGAATAGAACCAAAACAAATTCCATAGACTACTGGATTCAAGGCTAAAGAGTAAACATAAATGTTTGATGGAACTTCAACATTTCAGGTTGATGTGGTTTGAGTTCTGAAACATAACTGAGGGAATTTCAGATAGTGAAGTTGCAAACAGAGAAGTTGCTTTAATTGTCTGAATTTTTAAATAAGAAGAATACCTAGCTCCTATGAAGCTCTTTTCTTTTATACTTCTCTAAGCACTTTACAAAGATGGATAAGCATCCTTATCTCATTGCAGATATGGAGGCATGGAGAGCTCTCAAAATTGTACCAAACACTTGACACATAAGTAAAACGAAACCCTAGGGTCTAGATAGGATATGACATCATCTGAGGAGGAGTGGTAATAAAAATTTGAAAACTGAATGGGTTAAAGTTTATGTTGGGGGGCTATAGTATCCCAGATTGCTGCGTGTTCCTTATTAAAACTGGATGGGATTTTTTTGCGACATTTTTAGTACAATTAGTATTTTTTAATTTTTGATTTGAGCTGAGATTTTGGTGGTTTGTTCTGAGTTAAGAGAAAAATTTCTGAAATCTCAAAAATTCTCAGAGGATTGGTTTCCCCCTGTTCTGTTCTTCTATTAAGTCATTGAGTTTGACTAGTAAATATGTAAGTATGAGATTTATTATGTGGCAGATCCACAGCTGGTAAAGATGGTCATAGTTCCACTGAAGTCAATAGAGCTATAAGAGTTTACACCAGCTGAGGATCTGGCCCCAGTATAGCTGCCCTGTATGAGTACTCACACAGCATTGCTTAAAATTCCTAAAATCCCATCCCAGAGTGCAATGGGCTCTGAAGGGGAGGGCAGGGGTCATCTTTGTTTGTTCGAAAGAAACCTCCAGGAATCTGAATGTGATGTCTTCATGAGCCACTCCATGGGGCTTTGGATTGTGAATTCTTTGGTGCAGGGGCTGTGTCTGACTAAATGTTAATACAGTGCCTAATTCAATGGGGCCCTGAACTTAATTATGGCCTTTGGAATCTATTGAAATAATAGTGCTGATGACGTCTGTAACCTCTCCTCCAAAGCATGATTCAGGTCTCATCCTTGGGGCTTGCTGCTTGGAGTTGCTTCTCCTCTCTCCTTGCATGCATTGTGTCCTGGGTTCTTTTTTGTGACACCTGGTGCCTCCACCCAAGGTAATGCCTCACTATGCCTGAGACAAAAGAAGTGCTATCCTGTGGGAAGAGGAATAATGCTACCACTGTTGACAAAGAGCATAAAACCCAGTGCCAAGAAACAATAAAGTTAATCACCCCAAAGGCACACACCAAAAGGGGGACTTTATTGGGAACAGGAGAACAGAACCTGGAAAGGAAAGGGTTAGTGTTAACCAATAAGTACTTAAACATCAACAAATCAAGAAATTTCTGACCTCCCAGTACTCACAAGTTTTTCCAACCCCAGGCTCCCTCCCTGGCATTTTATCAGACAGACGGTACATTGAGAATGAGTCCAGAGATGAGTGCTACAGCACACTGAACATTGGACATGTTAAACAAAAATGGTCCCCTTACTATATCTTTGGCCCTGGGTGGAGCAGGGTCCTTTCCTGGCTTCCTGGTCTGGAGCCCCCAGGACCTAGCTCTCAGTAGCTGGTGCTGGCTTGGATCTCTGCCACGCTGGATGTTGGTCTTCACAGAGCTTGAACAGCCTCACCATGCACTAGAACCCACAGCACTTCAGTGACTTCCTTTGTAGTGGGGGTGCAAGATTCCCTGAACTGTTTTGTTTCTCTCTCAGCTCCCAGCAAAAAAGCTCAAAACTGTAACTAAACCTTGTCTCTTTGTCAGGCTGTCCTCTTCCACTGAGGGGTCCGGGAAATGTGTCAGAGAGTTTGTAACGGGTTCAGGACTCACCACCGCTGGTGTCTCCTGCTAGTTGCTCTGGGAATTAGCTCTTGTCAGCTGTGGAACGCCCTCTGCGTGTGGTGTCTCACCCATTGTCTGCTCTGCTGATTTGGGAACCGCCTTGCTCCCTGCTCAGCGGTGTCCACTTGAGGACACTGCCCTCCAGCAGCACCCACTACTCCATTCTCACCCCCTTCCAGGGGGGCGGTAATGACATCCTTCGGCTTGCACCTGCCTCAGTGGCCAACCACAATGCCAAAGTCTAGCTTCTCACCTCAGGGGCAAGTTGCAGTCAGTCTCGGACACACTCCTCTGTGGCCAGGTGCAGTGCAAGAGGGGAAGAGGAGGACCACCCGCTACTCTAGGTCCCGACCCAGGGACCCTCTAGCAGCAGCCTCTCTGCACTCCGTCTCTCCCCTCTTGTCCGACTATCTTCCCTGGGCCACTTCCCCTTTGGCCCCTTGCACCTTCTTGGCCCTTCTAGTCAGAAGCCGCAGCCTGGCAGGTAATGGGACGGAGTTCTCCTCTGCTCCACCAAGCCTGCCCAGCACTGCTCTGTTCAAGGTGCTACCTCCTTACCTCAGGGAGAGACTGCCCTTTCATTTGCTAGGTAGCCTTTATATAGGGCCCAGCCTGGCCCTGATTGGCTGCCTCTTTCTTTGCCCTGATTGGCTCTCCTCAGGCCTTTGCTGATTAGCTGGTGGTCTGCGCAGCCTCTCTGGCCTGTTCCAGCCCTTTTTCTCAGCCGCCCCACTACAGAGCTCTAGTACCTATTATTGTTGTACTCCATAGTGTCGGCCCCCTAGACGCTGAGTCCAGAGTTTCAGGAGCTGGCAAACTCCGATTGGGGGTTACTCTTGATTCAGTTCCTACTTTTCTTTGGGAAGAATAACTGCTTGTTTTCTAGTAACTGTGAAAGTTACTATTCTTATTATGAAGGATAAAACTACAGACTAGTAAAAAATGTTAGCGGAAAAAAGAG
>NW_020664369.1:5741016-5791808 GCF_002925995.2 Terrapene triunguis
ATGTGTTAGATTGAAGAGCCCATTATCAAATATACTTTTCCCATGTAAGTATATATAAACTGTAATCAAGTCACCCTCAGTCTTGTATTTGTTAAGCTAAATAGATTGAGTTCCTTGAACCTCCACTATAAGGCAATCCTCTTCTCTGAACCTATTCCTATTTATCGACATCCTTCTTGAATTGTGGTCAGAACTGGACACAGCATTCCAGCAGTGGTCATATCCATGCCAAATACAGAGGTAAAATAACCTCTTTGCTCCTACTCAAGAGTCCCCAGTTTGTGTATCTAAGTATCACATTAGGTCTCTTGACCACAGTGTTGCACTGGGAGCTCATGTTCATCTGTTTATTCACCACAAACCTTCCACTCAAATCTTTTTCAGAGGCACTGCTTCCCAGGATAGAGTCCCATCTTGTAAATATGACCTACATTCTGTGTTCCTATATGTATATATTAAGGCTGTCAAATGATCTAAAAATTAATTGCCATTAATCATGCAATTAATCGCACTGTTAAACAATAAAAAAGTACCATTTATTTAAATATTTTAGATGTTTTCTACTCACTTCAGATTCTTGATGTTTTCACTTCACTTCAGATTCAGATGTTTTCTGCTCACTTCAGATTCTTAAACCTGGTGCAGCATCTATCTTTTGAAATCTCACATTGGTACCTTCTTTGCGTTTTGTCAGATACTGCAGTGAAAGTGTTCTTAAATCGAACAACATCATCCGAGACTACCATAACACGAAATATACGGCAGAATGCAGGTAAAACAGAGCAGGATACATACAATTCTCCCCCAAGGAGTTCAGTCACAAATTTAATTAACGGATTTTTTTTAACAAGTGTCAACAATGTGGAAGCATGTCCTCTGAAAGCATGAAGGGGCATATGAATGTTTAGCATACCTGGCACGCAAATACTTTGCAAAGCCAGCTACAACAGTGCCATGCAAACACCTGTTCTCACTTTCAGGTGACATTGTAAATAAGAAGCATGCAGCATGATCTCCCGTAAATGTAAACAAACTTGTTTGTCTTAGTGATTGACTGAACAAGAAGTAGGACTGAGTGGACTTGTAGGCTCTAAAGCTTTACATTGTTTTGTTTTTGAATGCAGTTATGTAACAAAAATATGTACATTTGTAAGGTGCACTTTCATGATAAAGAGATTGGACTACAGTACTTGTATGAGGTGAATTGAAAAAATACTATTTTTGTTTATCATTTTACAGTGCAAATATTTGTAATAAAAATAATAATATAAAATGAGCACTGTACACTTTGTATTCTGTGTTGTAATTGAAATCAATATATTTGAAAATGTAGAAAAACATTCAAAATATTTAATAAATTTTAATTGGTATTCTATTGTTTAACAATGCAATTAAAACTGTGATTAATCACAATTATTTTTTTATTTTTTAATTTTAATTATTTTTAAATTTTGTTGAGTTAATCACATGAGTTAACTTTGATTAATCAACAGCCCTAGTATATATTTAAATTTAGATGAATTAAAAGGAATACTTTTGAGGATGATGATCAGTTGTTTTCTATGTCCACTGAAGGTAGGACAAGAAATAATGGGCTTAATTTGCAGCAAGGGAGATTTAGGTTGGCTATTAGGAAAAAACTTTCTAATTATAAGGACAGTTAAACACTGGAATAGGCTTTCAATGGCGGTTGTGGATCCTCATTATTGGAGGTTTTTAAGAACAGGTTAGACAAACACCTGTCAGGGATGGTTTGGGTATGCTTGGTCCTGCCTTAGCACAGAGAGCAGGACTGGATAACCTCTTGAAGTCCCTTCAAGCTCTACATTTCAATGATTCTTTGATAGGAATCAAGGTGTTTTTCATAATATGAGTAAGAAATTGTGTAGATATATAGCTATATTTAAAGGAAACTATCAAGTTCATACACACACACCGACTCTATCTGTCTGTCTGTCTATCTAATAAAAAGATGATCGTTCCACTTTAAATACAAAAGCATATATAGGCATATGCACAGATTTAATCTTAATTTAGGTCTAATTTATTAAAAGAATATTCTTACAAATAATTGAAATGGGAGAAATCACAATTTTATCCAAGCAGAGTCTCCCATATATAGTGTTTCCCGCAGGACTGTGATTGTCATGACACTTATTCTTCAGGTCAAGTGGAAATTGGAAACAATCTCCTTTTGATACTAAAGAACTTTTCTTAGTTTAGCTGGATTCTAAATTTTTGATCCCCAAATCTTTTTTGAATTTAAAGGTACTAATACTTCCCATTCCTATGAACTTTGGTTCACAATTTTCTTTCTGAACAGTTTATTCTCCAGGCAGTTAACTGGATGTCCTGTGTGTTGATCTGCATGAACGTACATGTTAAGGAACAAATACTTGTCTCACTGAAAACCATAGATGTTGTTGGGACCAAGATTTGGCCTGCGCGCATAGATTTCCTTGAACTACATTCTTAACAGTTGTATTTACTGTATATATCCCTCACAATTGCAACAATGTTCTGGTCTCTTTTATTATAAATCTAACTGGTTAAAAAATGTAGACAGCAATATGTAGAGACACATTTTCTAGAGTTCTCTCTATTTCTCTCTCTGTGTGTCTGTCTCCACACACATCCACACACACACACGGAACTTTATTACATTATTTAATACAAAACCTCTTTTGAATCTCCCAGACCAATAAACTTGTTTCCTTGTAAGGTATGGAGAACAGTTGTTTGCAGGGACCAAGAATGTGTCCTATTACTTTCTTTCTTTCTTATACGGTGGAAATTCAGTGACCATTGCAATTTCCAATTTGACTGATAGCTTTGCATTACATCTTAGGAAAATTGCCACACTTCCCTATATGATTTGTCAGACTACAGACAGTTGGCTTTCTCAGTTTACATAAATACACAGGCTAGCTTTCAAGTCTAGTTAGTTATTTGCAGTCACTGGGTGGAATTGGTGCTGCTATATAAAAAGAGCCTCAGCTGTAAATATGTAGGACTAGGAATAGCATTGCTGCAGTCTGCAGAAACCTACTGACATGAAGTTCTCATTTAAGTATATGGATATAGTGAATGTGGGACATACATACAGAAAGTAAAGAATTCACTTGATGCATTTCAAAAACTGTCTTCTGAATCCATAGAGTCATAGCATTTAAGTCCAGAAGGGACCACCAAATTATTTAGTCTGACCTCTTGTATATCAGAGGCCACCGACACCACCCAGCCCCAGCACACTAAACCCAACAACTGACACTAGACCAAAGTAGTGCAGCCCGGGGGAGACTAGATTATTAAGTATCACAGGCAGAGAATAGGAGGGACCAAGATGCTCCAGAGCCTGAGGCCCCTGCAGTGGCAGGGTAATGATTAAGTGAGATATATCTAGATAATCTTGGCAAGTGACCCACACCCAGATGCTGCAAAGAAAGGCAAAACACCTACAAGGCTACTGCCAATCAGTAGCGTAGCTAGTGGGGTGCAGGGGAAGCAGCCGCTTCCCCTCAGCACATTTTCTAAAAGCGGCGCCTTACAACTTTGATGCCAACGGTTTGGCTGCCGGGCCCCTTGGAGCGCTCCGTGGTGCAGAGGCAGCTGTCAAGGATCAGGTCCG
This sequence comes from Terrapene triunguis, assembly GCF_002925995.2. Classification (NCBI taxonomy): domain Eukaryota; kingdom Metazoa; phylum Chordata; order Testudines; family Emydidae; genus Terrapene; species Terrapene triunguis. The sequence continues at coordinate 5,744,645 of NW_020664369.1, forward strand.
GGCAATTCCTGCTGGCCCAGGAGAGCCCCGCCAGCGCGGCCGCAAAGCAGAGGCAGCAGCAGAGCCTGTGCATGGTAGAGGAGCGGATATCGCGGCTCTGCGCTGCCCATGGCAAGCTCTGCGCACAGCCCGCTGCGAGGGCGGCTCAGTGCCCGCCCCGCCTCCTGCACTGACCGGGTCCCGGGGCGCCCCGGGGGCAGGGAGGGTCTCCCCCCGCCTCCTCGCGGCAGCCACACCGGGCGGACCCACGGCCGGTCACTCCCAGCAGGAGCCTCGGCACCGCCCTCAGCTCACCGGAATAAAACTCCCCCGAGGAGGGGAGAGCGCTTCCCCCCTCCCGCCGTGGCCTGTCAGCGCGACCCGCCCACAGCCAGGCTCCGCCCGCAGCCCCGGGCAGGGCAGCGTCCCCAGGCTGAGCGGGCGAGCCGGGCTGCAGCTCGCTCGGACCGCGCCTGGCGGGGCTCGCTGCCGTCTGCCCCCACCCTCCAAGGGGTAGTGCCAGCGCTGAGCCTGGGCTGGTGCTGCACGCGGCGAGCCCCTCCACGGCAGTGACAGCGGGGTTTGCTCTCTGCTGTTGGCTGGACCAGGCCTAGCGGCCGGGCCCCGGAAAGAAGCAGCAGAACGGCAGGCAGCGGACTCCCAGGCTCTCCCGGTCCCGGGGGCAGCTCCAGCCCCCTCTGCACAGAGAGCCCCAGGGACCCCAGCCACTCCCATCCGCGGTAACCCCTCCCCAAGCTCCATACCCCGTGTACCCCTCCCACGTACCCCATGCCCTTGCCTTTCCCTCCCCTTCACCTCCCGTCGTACCCCCGTCCTCTGCCACCCTCCCTATATCCTCCCCTCCACCTCCCCTCAAGTCAAACCCCCTGTCCTCCTCCCTCCACATCCTCCCCTTCACCTCCCCTCGTATCCCTGTCCTCTGCCACCCTCCCTCTACATCCCTCCCCTCCACCTCCCCTCAAGCCCCCTGTCCTCTGCCAGCCTCCCTCTACAGCCATGGGGGGGCAGCACGGCCGGAGGAGCGAGGGGGGGCGCAGCATGGCCGCAGTGTGGCGGGAGGAGCCAGCCAAGGGGGGGGCATGGTGTGGCCAGAGGAGGAGCCAGGGGGCGTGGCCAGAGGAGGAGCCAAGGGGGGCGCCTTTTTTATGTTTGCTCCCCCTGCTCTTAGAACCTGGCTACGCCACTGCTGCCAATATGACTTGGGGGAAATTTCCTTCCTAACCCCACATATGATCAATTACACCATGAGCATGTAACCAAGAACTGCCCAGCCAAACCCCTGAGACAGAAACTGTTAGGTGCCTCCTCAGAGCCCTGGCCCACCCCATCTAATGTCTCATCTCCAGCTGTGGCTTCCCCTGATGCATCAGAGGAAGGAGATAACCCCTCACCCCAAGCTCCAGAATACCTTGGGGGGAGAGAGGAAATTACTTCTCGACAACTGCAGATGGCTGGCTAAAACCCTGAAGCACAAGCTTTTAAGCATAAGACATAAACTGGAAGTGAGCCTGAGCTGCTGAGTCCTGCCATCTACCATCACAAGCAACCCCATTATACAACTGAACTAATACATTTGTCCAGGTCTCTCTTAAAACTATTTAAAGTTGTTTGCCTCCACAGCTCCTGTTGGGAGGCTGTTCCAGAACTTCACCTCTCTGATGGCTCTTCAAATTTCCAGCCTGAATGTATTCGTGGCCAGTTTATGTTCATTTGTTCTTGTGCCAACATTGTTCTTTAGCTTAAATAGCTCTTCACGCATCCTGGTATTTAATCATGACCCCTCTCAGCCTTCTTTTTATTAGACTAAACAAGCCAAGCTCTTCCAGTCACCTCTCCTATGATAGGTCCTTCATATCCCTGATCATCCTAGTGGCTCTCGTCTGCACCTATTCCAGTTTAAGTTCATGTTGAACTTGTTTCTTTAACAGGGGTGACCAGAATTGTACACAGTATTCCAAATGAGGTCTTACAAGTGCCTTGTACAATGGCATTAATACTTTTCTCTATCTCTCTACTGGAAATGCTTTGCCTGATACATCCTAGGATTACATTTGCCTTTTTCTCAGCTACAGTGTGTTGGTGGCTCATAGTCATCGTGTGATTGATCCATACACCCAGGTGTCTCTCTTCCTCTGTGGCTTCGAGCTGCAGAGCCTCTAGCTTGTAGCAGAAGTTCTTCTTATTAGACACTAGTGCCTGACCTTGCTCTTTGTCCTATTGAACTTTATCTCATTTCTGTCACTCCGGTCTTCAAGGTCATCTAGATCTTCCTGTACAATATTCTTATCCTTCTCTGTATTGACAGTGCCTCCCAACTTTGTATCATCAGCAAATTTCACTAGCACACTCCCACTTTCTTTGACAAGGACATTAATAAAACTATTGGATAAGAGTGGTCCCAAGTCTGATCCTTGAGGAACTCCTCTAGTATCATCTCTCCAGTCTGATCATTCACTTTTCAGCACAACCCGCTGCCTTCTTTGTCTCTTTAGCCAGTTCCTTATCTACCTTATAGTTCTTGTACGGATCCTCATCTTCCCTAATTTAACTAATAATTTCCTATGTCGTACTATGTCAAATGCTTTGCTGAAGTCTAAGTGTATAAGATCTACTGCACTTCCCTTAACTAAAAAAACCCAGTTATTTTCCAATCTAAGGAAATCAGCTTAGTCTGGCATAATCTACCTTTGTTACACCCACTTTGCATTACCCTATCCACTTTACCATTTACCATTTAGCTCCATGAATTTAATTATTCTTTCCTTCAAAACTTATTCTAAAGCCTTGCATACTACTCGGGTCAAACTAACAGGTCTGTAATTGCCTGGGTCATTTTTTCCCTTTCTTAAATAGAGGTACAATGTTAGCTATTTCCCAGTCACATGGTACTACCCCAGATTTATTAAAAATTCTTGCAACCGCACCAGCAATCTCATAAACCAGTTATTTCAGTATTCTGGGGTGGAAAATATCCTTTCTCCCATTTGATCGCATTAAGCTTGTTAAGGCTTTCTTCCACCTCAGATGTGGTAATTTCCATCCATTTCTAGTCATTTCCATCAGCCATACTGCCTTCATGCACATATTCTATATTATCATCTTGACTGAAAACTAAGACAAAATATTTATTTAGTTTTTGGGACACCCTAGATTATCTTTAATCTCTTTCCCAACCTCAGTCTTCTTTAGTCTCTTTTTATTTATATAACTAAAAATCTTGTTATTTATTTTAATTTTCCTGGCAAGAACTAATTCAGCTTGACTTTTAGAAGTTCTCACATTATTTCTACATTTTCCATCCTCCGTGATGTACTTGGCAGATCAGCCCATTTTCCCATTCCCTATAGGCACTCTGCTTACTCCTAATAATCATTTTGAGGTGGTTATTCATCAAGCTGGGTCTGGAGCCTTTCCCTGCAAGTTTTTTCCCCTTGCTTGGGATACAAATTTCAGAATTGTTGTATGGCTGATTTGAAGAAATTCAAGACTTCTTCACATTTAAATCTTTGATCTCTTTAGGGCAGATTACTTCCTTAACTAATTCCCTTAATTTCCCAAAGTCTACCATTTTGAAATAATAATAATAATAATTAATAATTAATAAATGATAGTTGATTACCTGGTTTTGATTATCCTGTCATTTAATTTAAATTTTAATCAACTCTGATCACATAATCCAAGGTTATTTCCTTCAATCAGTTCTTCTAAGATGTCCTCAATACCAAGTCTAAAATTGCATCATTTATTTTTGGTTCAGTGACAATTTGATGAACAAAACTGTCATCGATAACATCCAGCAATAAGTGGGTCCTACCAGTATCAGCAGCATTTATTCTCCAGTCTATGTCTAGGAATTTAATGTCTCTCATCATGATACATTTCCTCAAAGCATTTATCTCTTAAATAATATTAAAGAGATATTTATCCTTATCTGAGTCTGACCCTGGGGGAGGGGGAGAAGGCCAGTAACAGATCCCTAATACTATCTCAGTAGAACCTCTTTTACAATCCTTCCCAGAATTGATTGGGACCCAAACAAACTCTGTTTTGTTCATACTATCACTTCTGATTTCTTTACAATTTCCTGCTTCATTGATGTGTACAGTACTATCCCATCACTTTACCCACTTTATCTTTATTCTTTTCTCTCTTAAATATCCACATTCCAGTCATGAGTGCTATTCCACTGTGTTTCTGTAATCCCTAAAATATCTGACTTGACCTCCTGCACCAGTTGTTCAAGTTCCTTCATTTTATTGCCCAGATATCTTGCATTTGTGTACAAGGATTTCAGTTATTTCTTCAATCAATATTTGTACTTTCTTTCCCCTTGTTGTCAATACTCTTATCTTGTGGTGTGATATTATTCCTTACTACATCTTCATTTAGCTGATTTTCCTTCTTCTGTGCATTGAAACCCAGTGTGAAGATGTCATGAGTCTCTCCAAACCTTCTCCCCTCATCTTCTAGCTTAAAGCTCTTCTTATCCATCATGCCAGCCTTGATCCCAGAAAGTTAATACCCCAGGTACTCAAATGGAGTCCATCACTCACGAAGAGTCTTCTATCTGTGAATGCCTCCCAATGGTGGATCATCCCAAAACCTTCCTCATAGTACCAATCCTTGAGCCATCTGTTGATCGTCATTATCTTGTCATGCCTTCGCCCTCCTTCTCCAGGAATTGGAAGTATTCTCTTGAAGATTACCTTAGCTTCTGCTTCTTTAAACATCAAGCATGGATTTTTGATCCATTCCAGTGGGAATCTAATAGTGCCATTCATCCTGACATGCAGCACAGCGGGTGTATTTTTCCCCATTCCTGTCAGGATCCTTTTCAGCCTCATGTCTACATGTGTTATTGCTCTTAGCAGACAGCGCACTCTTCTGTCAGACTTTAAAGGCCCATTATGTATATAAACATACATACATATTCCTTTCTCATATTCTAAAGGACATATACCCATTTAAGTAAGGCCACATCTAAAGAGTATTGAAGTAATTAGAAGGAATACAATTGATTTTAATAGTACTGGGTCAAGCCATTATTAATTAGCCAGAGACATTGTTGCATTAAATTAATAATTATACACAATGAAATACTTTACATCAAGTAAATAATAAATAAGAAAGTAATAAATAAGTAATACTCAAATAAATTGTAAATCTTTATTTATTCAAAATACTCTACAAACATTAACTACAAGAGGAAGGAATTTTAAGTATGGTATTATTATCCACTTTTTATAGAAGGCAAAACTGAGACAATAATACTAAGGGTAAAATTTTCAAAAGTGTCTCTTAATTTGAGGTGCCACCCTTTTTGGCAAGCAAAAAATGTGTCCACTTGGGTACCCAAAGATGGAATTCTCCAAAGTTATTGAATGCCTTTTGAAACTTCTAAGCCTTAATGACTTTCTGAAGGCCAAAGAGCATTAGATGCAGAGCCATATACAGGACTCAGATTTCCTGCTCTCAGTTTTGTGCTTCATCCATCAGACAACACTAGATGGTGTATAAAAAGCGTTGTTTATTGTTCTCCATCTTCCTATTTGTTTGTCTTTTGATGGCACAGTTTCTGAGGCAACGACTGTCCCCCCTTCAAATGTCTGGAAAGTGCACATTGTGGGTGCTACCGCAAACAATAATTAAAAATAATTACACAGCAAGGTATGGAGAATTATGGACCAGATCCACAAAGGGCCTTAAGTGCCTAAACCCAAATTTTAGGCACCACTGTAATCCACAAAAACCTTGTTTGGCTGATGCCTAAACTTGTAGGTGACTAAACTCACTCGGTGCCTAAGTGTTTGCTGTAAAAGTTTCCTTGGTGCCTACGTTTCTGCCTCTGAGCATGTGCACAGCTGCCTCACTCTGGGCATCTGGATGCCTATCTCATGTCTATCCCTGTCTGTCCTCAAAGCAGGGGACGATGGATGTCCCCACCTATTTTTCCCCTGGGGCCTGTTCCAGTGGGTGTGCTCAGAAGCTGCATAATTCCACACAAAATAGCTGGAGTGGCTGAAGAAGGAGAAGAACCTAAACTAGCACAGAGGTTAGGGTACTCACTCAGAATGTGGGAGACCCCATGTTAATTCCTCCCTCTGCCTCATGAGGAGAAAAACCTGAATAAGGGTTTCCCACATTGAAGGTGAGTTCCCTAACCACTGGGCAATAGGATGTTCTGATGGTAGTCTTTCTCCATCTCTCTTATTGAAGCTGTTCCACTTTAATTAAATATTAATTGGGCCACAGAAAGAACAAGAACGTCTCTATAATCCAGTGGGCCTCTTCCGCTAAATATGTTGGCTTCATTAAAGCGTTGGCTCAAGGACACATTATTCATCTGAAGGGGTTTTTGTTTTAAAGTAAGGTGTCCACTCCCATTGTAAACAAAACACCCGTCCATATATTTCCATATGGTTGTGAACACCCAAGTAGAGGAGATAAAAAAATGAGTATCTATGAGGTGCATATTGTTTTGTACGGGAAAGGAAAAAGACATATCTTACATTTTATTTGCATGTGTCTTGTGCACTGTCCATTAAACATTCCAAACTATTATAAAGAAGTTAAGCTTCAATTTTACCCATAAAATTATTATTATTATTGGCATAATAATAAGGCATTAATTTCAATGGCTTATTTCAAATTCAATGTATGTCTATATACATGCATGTATGTCTCTGTCATTATATTTGGAACATTTGCAGACATTCTCTTTGTTGTGTTATCTTGTCTATATTTTCTCCATATATTTTCTTGTGTTACCTGTACCATTTGATATATTTTTGCAGTATTGACAGCTTTTTTTCTTCAAAATTTTGCATACACTGCTCATAGTCCCACACTTGCCACCACCACCAACAATATCAGTTACTTCTGCATCATGTTTCATATTAAAATTCACCATAGCTGAAGGTTTTTAGGGGGGAAAAATTGGCATGTCTCAGTGGTACATGAGCTAGGTATGGATGTCACTTACTATAATAGAGTTTCTAAAGAATGTCAGGTCAAAGCCTTGGCTTTCAAAGTACTTATGCAGAGTGTCAATCATTTACTCATTGCCAGTTCAAATACAGAGTTTTCTAGGCATACCTTTAAGGGATGCTCCTAACTTTTCATCAAAAATTCCTTCTGTCCTTGTCTCATCTAGTGGAGCTTCTCTCTAAAGATTGGAATTTTAAATGAAAAAAAAGAAAAAAAGACAGATTTGAAAGGAAAACCTGAATAGTTTTTACATTTTTTTAAATCAGCACTTCTTAAATGTACACTGTAGTTTGACTCTTTGCCCCTACCTTTTTAATAAACAGAGTTTCCCTGATTTCTGTTCTTTGTCCTTCTCTTTCTGAGGCCTGCTGCCTCAAAGAAGTTTTCCAATGCTACATGCCTTAGCCTTTTAAGATGAAAATAAAGCATGTCTTTAAAGAACCCAACAAAAGTTACAATTTAAGGGAATGTCATGGCTAAACTTTTCTTTAGTAGCAACCTACAGAAAAGTAGTCTATAGGATGGCTGAAATTAAATGCAAGCATGGTATTCAGCACTGTATTTGAGAGACTAATTTGCAATTAAATTAATTAATTTAGTAACTTTAGTTTCCTATTCTCTTTTTTTTTTTTTAATATCCACAAGTAGATCACAATTTCTTCTAATATAGTTGTTATATCTTTTCAACTATTATTTTCTCTATGGGCTTACCATATATATGTGAAATTTGAGATATACTGATGAACTGTGATTGATCAGATAAATCATGTGATGTTGGCTTAATGAGCATGTTTACATTTTGTTTTCTTCAAATACTTGTTCATCTTTGAAATTCTGTTTTGCAAGTACGACTCATTTCCTTTAATACTTCATTGGAAAGTAGCATAGAAGAGATATATAAATGTGGCTATTTCAAATTCACTAGCACTTTCATATGAATATTTGCAGAACAATTTTACTTTATTCATCTATCTCTATTCACTACACCTTTATAGCTACTTTTATAGCCATGGAAGAGACAGCCTTTAAAGGCTGAGTCAGATACTCTTGCTCCCCCCCCCAAATGTCTATAGTCTAGATAGTGAAAGAAGGTTATTCAAAAGGGAGAAAGCTCCAAGGAAAGTAAGAGTAACATGATGTGGACATCCATCTCTTTTCTATGAACCCCCAGTATCCTAGCAAGTTATTTGTTTTGCTATTTCTTTGGCATCATAAAGAGAGAAGCTCCATAAAAAAATCTTGGACATAGATATCTCAGGTTGAGGACCATCATTTTGTTCTGTTTGTATAGTGCCTAACACAATGGGGTCCTGGTCTATGACTAGAACTCCTGTACAAATAATAAATAATAATATTTTTCAGAGGTTCTCAGTATTGTCCTAACTTTACGCTCAATTATGTCATTGGGAGCTCTACTAATTTCTTTAATGGGAACAGAGCTAGACTAGTGCCGAGTGCTTTTGAAAAATCCCCCTTCTATATGTTACAATGCCTAAGGGTTTCATCATGCCTCATGGAAAGCATTGCAAGTTTCCATTAGCTTCAACTGGAATAGGATTGAGCTCAAAATGTATCTCTAACCTTCTCTACCAGAAGAAGAAGAAAGAAAAAGCCACAAGAAAGGCAACAGAATGTCTGGAGGAGAATCAGAACCAAACAGTAAGAAGCTTGCTTATAAATCATATATATTTATTCATTTGCCCTTGCAAAAAAGACATATTTCTGGCCAAGAATTTAGAATTAACTATTAATTGGGTAAGAGGCAACAGGATGAGAATCTTACAATTTGATCTGAGATGATTGCATCCCATAAAATATCGGAAATGAAAATATCCAGTTGTAAATAAAATAACCTAAATCTATATGGTAAAAAGGAAGTCTCTTCCACCCTTACAGTCACATAATTAACTTACGTTTTGTCAGGACTGAAGTGAGGGTGTTTTTGTAATCATATTGCAAACACTGATGCAGGTGAGTAAGTTTTCAGTGGAGTAGTCCAATTGAAGTTTATGGGACTACTCTCTGGAGTAAAGTAACATGCACAAGCATTTGTAGGATGGGGACCATATACTTTAATGATTACAAAACACTGCTAACTTAGTACTGAAAGCAGGTAACTTAATTATGTAAGCCAAGAAGAGACTGACCCTAAAGTCAATTTTTGAATAATACACTAATTGCCTGATAAGGAAATCAAATCAGACATTAGTGGTAAATCTTCATCTCAGCATGCAGGGAGTTACATGCACAAACCTTGTTACCGGTGACAGAAATTGCATGTAATTCCTCATGTGGTATGATGAAAATTCAGTTGTTGTTGTTTTTTTTTTTTACTTTACTTTGTGTTTCCTTCATGAAGTGTTGACTTCTGAGTTTCTCTAAATCCATCTCTGCTCTTTAATATTGATCTAGAAAATGAAGCCCAGCTGTTATGTATTCTTCTATGACAGCTGGCAAAATGGTTGCCAGTAGCAGCACTGGGTAATTTAACAGTAGTGTTACCAACAGTACTATTACCAACCTTATAATATAACCTTATAATATTATTAACCACAAGCTAACAAATCATGAGGTATTAAAATAATGTTTGGATTTATTTTATCTGCCTTCTGGTGTTTTAGCCTTTAGGGTTCATGTTTTCAAACTCTTCACCTCAAATGTAAAGACAAGAATCTTACTTAAAAAAAAAAAAAGAAGCTGAGCTTCTCATATAATCATATGATTCCAGGAGCTGGGGCTTTAATAAAAATACCGCAAATATTACAAGTCTTATGATAAAATCACCAAAGTGGCAACACTGATTTAGCAAAGTTGTTATAGTTATCAAGGGTGAGATTCTGGTACCTTTGGTCAAGTTGAGTAGTACCTTACCTGGTATTACCAATTAGTCCAATGAGACTACTTGTCACATAAGGTAATATTCAATGTGAGTGAAAGCATCATTATGTAATCCAAAGAGACTTCTTAAGCTTGAATTTTGGACCAGGATAGAAGCTTTCCATGTCCCTTTCTCTTCCTCCTCCCCCCAGAGCCCCCAGCCAAAAACAACAACAACAACAACAACAAAAATGATTCCGAGCTTCAGGGTATCCCCTTTTGGAACTTTAAAAATTACTCTTCAGAAAGGATCAAATCACGCACCGTTTTAATGATTATGTTAAGATTTAACATATTTTATTGTCCAAAACAAAAACTGTTTTTGTTTTTTTAACAAAAATATGGCAATTTACACTGTTTTCTATGATCACTTAATTTACCAGTATATTACATTCTCTAAACAAAACATGCAATTACTATACAACAAAAACACCATTTATAAGTGCTCTTTCTTAATAAAAGAAGTTGAAATTATACCCTTGTTTGATTTTCGCAGGAATAGTACATTTTGTTTACAAGTATTATCTTCATCTAGTTCCAGAATTTGAAAAAAAAAAAAAAAAAAAAAGTAAATTGTCTCCCTGTTGCTGGGTTTTATTTAACTAACTCATGATGTCAGAAATGATCAATGCAATACTTAACTGTAAACATTAATATCTCTTTTCCTGATTAATTTCACTTGATAACTCCCTTGCTTTCTCCAAACAATCAAATTCTCAGTCAGTCAGTGTCCATCCAAAATAATCAGTACTGACTTTCACCAGTTTCTGCTAGCCTGAAAACTTAATGTGAGCAAGATTCTTTTTTAGGATATTAGCAATCAGGACTTTTAGTTCTTTCACTTCTCTTTGCTGCAATCTGTTGCAAGGTCTGGAGATAAAGGCAATTTCAAGCAGTGTGGGAGTGGTGACTTACCACTTAAACAATTATTTTAATTTACAAAATCCTCTGATGATTCTTCAGATGACAATTATGGATCAGTCAGCAAGTGGAGTCTGAAATGTGTGTTGTAGGTGCACAAGTTAAAAGATCAGAACTATACTTGTCGCTGCAGTTCCCTGAGCCTCAGAATCCAAAAAATCTGTCTCTCCTCTATCTCTGAGTGGTTGCTGACAGTATTATTCAAAGTCTTTCTCAAAGCAACTCTGGGATGGGGTCCAGTATTCCCTGCTTTATCCTGTTGTCTCCTCTCATTCTAAGAATTGTTGGGTCTTTGTCATTCTTAAATTATGCTTCCAAGACGGTCTCTCACTTACGTAGCCTCTTCATCATTCAGTCACATCAAATCAATCACCCCAGACTTGTGTGATATTTGTCCCAATATCTTGACTTCCCACAGTGCCTTACTCAGAATAATTTGGAACATTTCCTTGAAAAACTGGCAGGCTTGAGCTTAAAGTTTCCCTCTCCCTTTCTCTCAGAATTTCTTCAAACTTTCTTTTCTTGCTATACTGTGCTGTGCCTGCCTAACATGCCAAATCCCAGCCTCACTTTGCTACAAAAACTGCAGCATACAATGTGTTCATAGATTCATAGATTCCAAGGCCAGAAAGTACCACTGTGATCATCTAGTTTGACCTCCTGTATGACACAGGCCATAGAACAGGGGTCGGCAACCTCTGGCACGCGGCTCGCCAGGGTAAGCACCCTGGCAGGCTGGGCCAGTTTGTTTACCTGCTGCATCGGCAGGTTCAGCCGATCGCAGCTCCCACTGCCCGTGGTTCGACGTCCCAGGCCAATGGGGGCGGCGGGAAACCGCATCCAGCACATCCCTCGCCCACGCCACTTCCCACCGCCCCCATTGGCCTGGGACGGTGAACCTCGGCCAGTGGGAGCTGCAATCGGCCGAACCTGCCAAAGCAGCAGGTAAACAAACTGGCCCGGCCCACCAGGGTGCTTACCCTAGCGAGCCGCGTGCCAGAGGTTGCTGACCCCTGCCATAGAACTTTCCCCAAATAATTCCTAGAGCATAACTTTGAGAATAACAACCAATCTTGATTTAAAAATTGTCCATGGTGGAGAATCCACCATGATGCTTCGTAAGTTGTTCCAATGGTTAATTACTTTCACATTTAAAAATTTACAGCCATTGGATTGTGCTATACCTTTCTCTGCTAGATTGAAAAGACCATTATTAAATATTTGTTCCCCATGTGGATACTTACTGACTGCAATCAAGCCACCCCTTAACCATCTCCTTGTTAAATGGATTGATCTCCTTGAGTCTATCACAATAAGACATGCTTTCCAATCCTTTAATCATTGTTGTTGCTCTTCTCTGAACCCTCTCCAATTTATCAACGTCCTTCTTGAACTGTGGACACCAAAACTGGACACAATATTTCAGCAGTGGTCAGATCCATGCCAAATTCAGAGGTAAAGTATCCTTTCTCCACCTACTTGAGATTCGCCAGTTTATGCATCCCAGGATCACAGTAGCTCTTTTTGTTGTATCGCTTCAGCCATATTCAGGTGTGGACTTAGCGTTGTTTACATGTGCGGGATCTTTTTCTCTCAACCAATCACATTCCTTGGTTTGTTAATTTAGAACACTCCAGCAGGGTTGTATCAGTGTATTTGATTTCACTCCATTCAACCTTGCCCCAACTCTTTATGGGGCAATGGTAGTTTGTTCTCATTTCCTCAAACAGGCAATATCAATTCTCCCTTTATTTGTTTAAATCCAGTTCAGATCATCACAGCTCAAATTTCTGAAAAATGACAATCAGTTTGGAATCTAACTAGGATAAATTTCCTATTCATTCAATACCATGTTTATCAAGAGCCAATGCTGACTATTTTTCTTTTGACTCTACTTTTTTTTAAAGGACTTCAACATACAGATGATGACAATATTTCAAAACTTGGGGGAACAGTGGAGTGTTTTGATACCTACAAAGGGCCTATTTCTGAAAGGTTCTGACTCTGAGCACTCCCTAGTTCTGTTGAGAATTGTGGTTCTTAGCACCACATAGGCTCAGAACCTCCAGTTGGAGTTGAATAATTTTAACATTCCTCAGGAGATGCTCATTACCTCATGTAGTTGGTCCCCAAATTTGGAGAAAGGTGCTTGGGGAGAGAGAAAGATACACCTCTACCTCGATATAACGCTGTCCTCGGGAGCCAAAAAATCTTACCGCGTTATAGGTGAAACCGCATTATATCGAACTTGCTTTGATCCACCAGAGTGCGCAGCCCTGTCCCCCAGGAGCGCTGCTTTACCGCATTATATCCGAATTTGTGTTATATCGGGTTGCGTTATATCAGGGTAGAGGTGTGTTTCTAAATACAGGTCCAACATATTTATTATTATGAGTGTTACAAAAAAAATTGAATAAACAGAACCCTTTCATCCTTCCCACCACTCCCTCCAGGATACATAGTTAAATATTTTTCTTAAACACATAAAAGAATGATTTTTTTTCAAAGAAGGCTTATGTAGCAGCTTTACCCAGCTCATAGAGAGTTATTTCAAGGGTCAGAGGAAATTATCTATGAAAAATTGTAGGATTTACAATCCAAAACAAGAATTTTCAAGTCTTACTGTGTTTTTACTTTAATTAATACAGTTAATCCTGTTAATTACAGTATTACCAACTCTAAGATTTCAAAAATATTATGACTCATGCCTCAAAAATTAAGGATTGTCTGAAAGTTTAAACATTGTGGAGGGAATTCTTTTCATTTGGCTTCTGGTATCTGAGTTTTTCAGATACACTTGGTTCAAATTTTCAAGTTTTTCCCCACAACCAAGAGGGCTAGAAACCTGCTTTTATTTTTCATGAAAGTTGAGATTCTGATCTGATCAATTGATTCCAGGTGCAGGGGCGTTAATGAGAAAACACTATAATGAAACTTGTGATAAAAGTATCAGAGTTGGCAACAGAGCTGGCTGATGCCCTTTTCCCAAAACACGAGATTTCTGTAGGAATATTTCAGATTTGCTGAAAAAAATAAATTGATTTTGCTCCCTGGCTGCCTGCCTGAAAGGTGCTTGTCAATTTTACTTTCTGCCAATGAAACTGACAAAAGCTTTCCTGGATGGCTGCTGAGACTGAGCACTTGGATTATCTTCCTCCCAACCTCCCACTAGCTCCAGAGCTGGAGACATGTAGATCTATTTTACTCTGCCTCCCTACTTCCCCCACAGCTCTGGTATTCAGAGAGGTAGAGAGCTTGGAGGTTCTGCCTCTGTAGTCAAGAGCTGGAGTAAAGGCTATGCCAGGGATCGGCAACCTTTGGCACACAGCCTGTCAGGGAAATCCGCTGGCGGGCCGGGAGGGTTTGTTTACTTGCAGCGTCCACAGGTCCGGGCGATCGCAGCTCCCACTGGCCGCGGTTCGCCGTTCCAGGACAATGGGGGCTGCGGGAAGCAACGCGGGCTTAGGGATGCTGGCCGCCATTTCCCACAGCCTCCATCGGCTGAACCTACAGACGCTGCAGGTAAACAAACTGTCCCGGCCCACCAGCGGATTTCCCTGATGGGCCACGTGCCAAAGGTTGCCGATCCCTGGGCTATGCATATATCTACACTGCAATTAAAAATCGCCTGTGCAAGCTGATTTGGGCTTAACGGGCTCAGGCTGTGGGGCTGTTTCATTGCAGTGTAGACTTCCGGGCTCAGGCTGCAGCCTGTGCTCTGGGACCCTCCCATCTCGCATGGCCATAGAGTCTGGGCTCCAGCCTGAGCTTGGAAATCTAGATGGCAATAAAATAGCCCTGCAGCCCAAGCCCTGTGAGCCCAAGTCAGCAGGCACAGGCCAACCAGGGGGTTTTAATTGCAGTGTAGACATACCCTAAATGTCAGACCCTATCTGATTCTCCTTCACTAGGCTGGGAAGCTCTTGGCAATTTCATTGTATGCTGCTGACTCCGGGTGCTCTGGCTCCATCTCCTCTGTAATCCTCCCCATTTAGGGTGTTTTGAAGTTCTGGAGACCCTAGAAAGGACCGTCCCTCTGATTCCTGGCACATGGATAGTGTAATTCTGCCTGGCCCTTTCAAGGGGGACACTCCTATTTTCCTTCCACTTTCATGCACCTGCACAGAAGCCAAGAGAAATATGGCCTTAATTCCTCTTTTTGTATTACTCCCACATCCATATTCACTCATTTCAGTGCATGTATTAACGATGAGTACCACTTGTTCTGGCTTTTTCTGAATTTCTTCAAGCTGATTTCAACATGAAACATTGAGTTAAGTAGCCTAGAGCTTTCAATGTCCATGTGGGTGTCCTCTGAGATGCCCAGCACTGACAGTGGCAACTCAGAACTGAAGAATCAAGAAGAGATTAGGATTATTTTGACATTTTCCTCAGTGTAGGGCATCATTTCTTAATAGACCAGGTTCTTCTATTTCATAAGCAACTAAAGAGTTGCTCATACAGCCTTCTAATTTAGCAATCAGAAACCAAGGGGACTTCAAGTATTAAAATGCAGTGTGCCATGCCATGTGACAGAGATATCTATTATTTCTAATGCCTCTCAGTGTAATAGGGCACTGATCCTTTAAGGGAGGCTATCAGCCAAGCAGGGCCTTAGTCCTGGTTCAGTATGGAACAATGGAATCTTGGGAAGTGAATTTCTTAGCAGAGCCCTGTGAATGGCAGCAGTGCATGCTGGGGAAGAAAGCAATGAAAGGTCTGAGAGAACTTGGTGAAAAAAAGCCAGCCTGTGCTAGAAAGCCGAGAAATAAACCTGGGGAAAGTAATGAACTGTCTACTGAAAGGAGGAGACTTTGGAGATCTCCATAAGTAAGAATTACCAGACATATATGTGGTATGTTTACCAACTACAGGGAACATCCGGGGGAACTGGGGGAAGACAGCTGAGACCAGGCTGGGGAGGAGGCCTAGAAACAAGGTGCAGAGGTGGTTGAAGGAATTGAGCTTGGGCAATGGAGCAGAATTTGCAAAACAACTAGCATCAAATGAGGACGAGGTAAGAAATCTATTGCACTCTGCATGTTGCATTTGTGTTTTGAGAAAAAAATCAAGCAATGTTTATATTTCTGCCACATATTAAGTATGAGATGGAGTTCCTGTATTATAGTGGAAGTTGCTTTTGGCAGGGTTTTCCCTGGGAGGGGCATTTGGCTTTGGGCTCTACTTCTTTCCTTGGCTTGGCAAAGCAGCATCTGTTAACTTGCAGGGGATGTTTCAGGATTCATCTTCTCTCACACATATTTTCTTGGGTGGAGAGTTGGAGAGATTGTGTTGTTTGTGCCAGTTGTTATATCTTCTGGTATGTTTACTTTTGGTGTGAAAAGCTGTCTATTGTGTATATTATTTCAGGATGGCCAAAGCTTGAAATAACCATCTCTTTGTGTTTTGATAAATCAAATGACTAAATATATAGGTACCGTGAATTTTCCCCAACCCTCCCTCCCTCCACAATGTATCTGAGTGTATTCTAAAATAATTGCACAAAACTGCGAATTTATAAAGTAATTTCTAAAATGAATAAAATCCCCTTTTCTTTTCATGTTGCTGTTTTTGCTCATCTGATCTTGGCCAGTTTTTATGCAATGCTGTATAGTTTCTCAGTCCTATTATTTAACAAATAAAAAATTAGTTTCAGATTGCATGTTCTTACTATATGTCCAAAATTATAAGGAACAGAGGAGAATGGACTTCTTCAAAATGTTCCATGTAACTTGCAAACAAATTACAATTCTAAAAAACCCAAACAATCCCCCCCCCAAAAAAATGCAAAGCTGCAAAATGAAGACAACTAAAAATATACTAGGCACATGAGAATAAACAGGCAATAGCTCTAAGCCCTGCTGTACTTGTTTATGGCAGAATATTTGCATTTTTTGTTGAGAGTGCTGACTTGCCAAACAATTAACTCATCTGACATAAAACTAATTACACATTCTACCCATTATACAACCAAGATATTACTGGCCAGATATACTGCATACAGCAATAATTAAATACCTCCATCATTACTTTCAACTGCTTTACTGGTGAGAATGAGAAGTATTCATGTTACTTATATCCACTGGAGATACATGGCATGTTTCTGAATTAATCTGGTTTGATTTGAACTACAGATGTTGGATGTGCATGGGCAAGATATCAATAGTGCCCTGTGACTTATTTTTGTTCACAAACATTATTCATTTTCCACCTGAATAAATTATGTGCAAGGTCTCTGAAAACTCCCCTTTGCAGATCTTAAAGCTATTGTGTGCCTCATGCTAATTGAAGCCAAAGAGGAAAACTAAAAAGACAGAAAAAAAACCAAGGAGTCCTTGTGGCACCTTAGAGACTAACAAATTTATTTGGGCATAAGCTTTCGTGGGCTAGAACCCACTTCATCAGATGCATAGAGTGGAAAATACAGGAGCCGGTATAAATACATGAACAGATGTGAGTTGCCTTACCAAGTGTAACGTCAGTCTAACGAGACAATTCAGTTGACAGCAGGATACCAAGGGAGGAAAAATAACTTTTTAAGTGGTAATAAGAGTGGCCCATTTCAGACAGTTGACAAGAAAGTGTGAGTAACAGTAGGGGGAAATTAGTATTGGGGAAATTAGGTTTAGGTTTTGTAATGATCCAACCACTCCCAGTCTTTATTCGGGTCTAATCTGATGGTGTCCAGTTTGCAAATTAATTCCAGTTCTGCATTTTCATGTTGGAGTCTGGTTTTGAAATTTTTTTGTTGAAGAATTGCCACTTTTAGGTCTGTTATTGAGTGACCAGGGAGACTGAAGTGTTCTCCTACTGGTTTTTGAATGTTATGATTCCTAATGTCAGATTTGTGTCCATTTATTCTTTTGCGTAGAGACTGTCCAGTTTGGCCAATGTACATGGCAGAGGGGCATTGCTGGCACATGATGGCATATATCACATTGGTAGATGTAAAGGTGAACGAGCCCCTGATGGTGTGGCTGATGTGCTTAGGTCCTATGATGGTGTCCCTTGAATAGATATATGGACAGAGTTGGCACCAGGGTTTGTTGCATAGTTTGGTTCCTGGGTTGGTGTTTTTGTTGTGTGGTGTGTAGTTGCTGGTGAGTATTTGCTTCAGGTTGGGGGGGGCTGTCTTTAAGCGATGACTGGCCTGTCCCCCAAGGTCTGTGAGAGTGAGGGTTCATCCTTCAGGATAGGTTGTAGATCCTTGATGATGCACTGGAGAGGTTTTAGTTGGGGGCTGTAGGTGACGACTAGTGGCATTCTGTTACTTTCTTTGTTGGGCCTGTCTTGAAGTTGGTGACTTCTGGGTACCCTTCTGGCTCTGTCAATCTGTTTCTTCACTTCACCAGGTGGGTATTGTACTTTTAAGAATGCTTGATAGAGATCCTGTAGGTGTTTGTCTCTGTCTGAGGAATCGGAGCATATGCGGTTGTATCTTAGAGCTTGTCTGTAGACAATGGATTGTGTAATGTGGTATGGATGAAAGCTGGAGGCATGTAGGTAAGTATAGCGGTCAGTAGGTTTCCGGTATAGGGTGGTGTTTATGTGACCATCGCTTATTAGTACTGTAGTGTCTAGGAAGTGGACTTCTTCTGTGGACTAGTCCAGGCTGAGGTGGATGGTGGGGTGAAAATTGTTGAAATCTTGGTGGAATTCCTCAAGGGCCTCCTTCCCATGGGTCCAGATGATGAAGATGTCATCAATGTAGTGCAAGTAGAGTAGGGGGGGTGTAAGGGGATGAGAGCTGAGGAAGTGTTGTTCTAAGTCAGCCATAAAAATGTTGGCATACTGTGGGGCCATGAGGGTACCCATAGCAGTCCTGCTGACTTGAAGATATAAATTTTCTCCAAATCTGAAATAGTTGTGGGTGAGGACAAAGTCACAAAGTTCAGCCACCAGGTTTGCTGTGATGGTATCGGGGATGCTATTCCTGATGGCTTGTAGTCCATCTTTGTGTGGAATGTTTGTGTAGAGAGTGTCTACATCCACAGTAGCTAGGATGGTGTTTTCTGCAAGATCACCAAAGGATTGTAGTTTCCTCAGGAAGTCAGTAGTGTCTCAAAGATAGCTGGGAGTGCTGGTAAGGTAGGGCCTGAGGAGAGAGTCTACAAAGCCAGATAATCCTGCTGTCAGGGTGCCAATGCCTGAGATGATGGGGCGTCCAGGGTTCCCAGGTTTATGGATTTTGGGTAGCAGATAGTACACCCCTGATCAGGGCTCTAGAGGTGTGTCAATGTAGATTTGTTCCTGTGCTTCTTTAGGGAGTTTTCTTGAGCAGATGGTGTAGTTTCTTTCAGTAATCCTCAGTAGAGTCAGAGAGTAATGGCCTGTAGAATGTTGTGTCAGAGAGTTGTCTAGCAGCCTCTAGTTCATATTCCGATCTATTCATGATGACTACAGCACCTCCTTTGTCAGTCTTTTTTATTATGATGTCAGAGTTGTTTCTGAGGCTGTGGATAGCCTTGTGTTCTGCATGGCTGAGGTTATGGGGCAAGTGATGCTGCTCTTCCACAATTTCAGCCGGTGCGCATCGGCGGAAGCACTCTATGTGGAAGTCCAGTCTGTTGTTTCAATTTTCAGGAGGAGTCCACGTATAATCCTTTTTGTAGTGTTGGTAGGAAGCTTCCTGTGGGTTAGTGTGCTGTTCAGTGGTGTGTTGGAAATATTCCTTGAGTCGGAGATGTCAAAAGTAGGATTCTAGGTCACTGCAGAACTGTATCATGTTTGTGGGGGCAGTGGGGCAGAAGGAGAGGCCCTGAGATAGGACAGACTGTTCTGCCGGACTAAGAGTATAGCTGGAGAGATTAACAATGTTGTTGGGTGAGTTAAGGGAACCACTGATGTGGCCCCTTGTGGCATGTAGGAGTTTAGATACTTTAGTGTACTTTTTCCTCTGTAGAGAAGCAAAATGTGTGTTGTAAATGGCTTGTCTTATTTTTGTATAGTCCAGCCATGAGGGAGTTCATATGGAAGGTTGTTTTTTTAAGAGAGTTTCTAGTTTTGAGAGTTCATTCTTGATCATCTTCTGTTTGCTGTATAGGATGTTGATCAGGTGGTTCCTCAGTTTCTTTGAGAGTGTGTGGCACAATCTCTCACCATAGTCTGTGTGGTATGTTGATTGTAATGGATTTTTTACCTTCAGTCCTTTTGGTATGATGTCCATTTGTTTGCATTTGGAAAGGAAGATGATGTCTGTCTGTATCTGCACAATTTTTTTCATAATGTTGGATTTCCACTTCATACGGCTAAATTCGATGCCTTGCATGATGACAGGTTTCAGAGTGGTAGCCGTGTTAGTCTGTATCAGCAAAAACAACAAGGAGTCCTTGTGGCACGTTAGAGACTAACAAATTTATTTGGACATAAGCTTTCATGGGCTAAAACCCACTTCATCAGATGCATGGCATGGAAAATACAGGAGCAGGTATAAATACATGAACAGATGTGAGTTGCCTTACCAAGTGTAAGGTCAGTGTAATGAGACAATTTAATTAACAGCAGGATACCAAGGGAGGAAAAATAACTTTTGAAGTGGTAATGAGAGTGGCCCATTTCAGACTGGGATTGGTTGGGTCATTACAAAACCTAAACCTAATTTCCCGAATACTAATTTCTCCCTACTGTTACTCACACCTTCTTGTCAACTGTCTGATTGCTTCAGTGGCTGCTCAGAGGTGTGTGGTTGCCCCTTCTGTGCTATGGAAAAAGTCTCCATGCCTGCTAGGTTCAGGATGCTACAATGTGAGCCACGGCAGGGACTTCTGATCTCTTTTTAATGGACCCAGTGGCCTTAGTATTTCACATAACTTGCATGAAGAAGTTGTTTCTACTGTTCTAGTTTATCAGTTGAAATAGCAGGCTGTGTGGGAGCCCTGTGCCGTGGCCATAGGTTGAAGAGTGGATTTCACCCCTGCCCAAATTAGGGTAGGATTGAGTTTAACCATATGTCACTATCACTACTATCACTATTTCCAGGTTGGATAGCTGAACCTTTCTGAGCATAAGAATAATGCTAAGTAGCATTTGTAGGGTTAGTGGTGCTGACACAACAGAGACCTGTAGCTGTTATTAAATCAGCTCCAGTTACTTTCCACTTCATCATGTCTTTCAAATACTTTTAAAACTCCTTTTTAAAGCTATTTATGCAGGCTTGGCTGGTTTGATAGTTGGTATTACATATGCAGCACTAATTGAACTGTTTTTATTCATTTATTTTTAAAGACCTTCAGAGTTAGGTGTTACCTTCACAATTGTTTCATGCCCCTTAGTCCTTATATTTGACAAAAACTCAAAGTCCTGGAATGTCTCTTATTTTCTCCTCTTCAGAACTTTGTATAAGTTAATGAGGTCAACACCTGGCTTTTCTTCTTTAGAATACATATATTGTTCAAGTCTGTTTGCCAAGTTCCTTAATCACGACATCTGGTTATACATTTTTCTTTCAACACAAGCCTCCACTCGGCCCTTAATTCATTATTCCGGACTTTCATCTGATAAAACATGCATTTCTTGTTTTTCCATTTTTTTTCTCAGCACAGACCTATTCACAAAGGATCTGATACTTCAGTTGTTACTGAGGTGTTTAGTCCTTACTCACTACAGTAATCACAAGGCTATGTAGTGGAATGACATTTAAACAAAATAAAAATATATATTGAAATGACCTTACTAGCAAATTTCAAAAACAGTCTTGATAACCCATGGTTTGTACATTAGAAAGTTCTATGGAAAAACAAGTATTAGATTGTTGAAGTCTTTCTAAAAAAATTAATTATTATTATTATTATTATTTATTATTATTACGTTTGCAGTGATTTTGAACTGATCATGACTATTAGTAACTTTTCAGTAGTGTAATAGGATAGGGATGAACTCTTGGTAGACATTTGGGGCCTTAGCCACGTATAGGGGGACTATAGGAAATCCAGTTAACTTCAATGGGTGTTCTGTATGTGGAATGCTTGTACGCTGGGCCCTTAATGCATTACAGAAACATTTGGCTACCCAACTAGTTGACCTATTTCAAAATCAATATTGACTTTGTTTATAAAGAGAACTATTTAAATAAATAAATAAACAAACAAACAAACAACCCTGTAGCACTTCAAACACTGGAACAACATTCTTCTTCAAATTTTTATCTCAAGGACATGTATAGAAACTCAACCTGAATTACTCTACTAGCATAAAGCCTTGTCCAATGGCTTGTTCACATTTAAAAAGTTTGACATTATGGACAGTCTTCACAAATTATACTATTTGTTTCACAGAGAAACTTCAGTCCACTGCTTGGATGCCTGTGTGGCATATGAATTAATCCCCTGGCCACCACACATTGTTGCATAGGAAATATAGGGGGATGGATATACAGTTTGTAACTTAGAACAACATGACGGTACATGTGCTCTTAGTGACAGGTGGGCTACACCTTATTCACAGAACACAGAGCAATGCCTCATAGTTAAGAATGACCAGAAAAGGAGAGCAGCAGGCCAACTTTGTAGATGCCCTCCAGGTTATGAACAGTGAAGCTAAAGCAGACCATGGAAGCGCCCAGCTACAAATCCTACTGTTCTGGACTTGGAAACCTGAGCCTGGCATCTGGATCTTTCAGTTGCCAGCTTCACTCTATGAATAGCCTTAAAGGTTGACTCATCTGCAGAAACAAAGGAAAATGAAGGCCAAGGGGTCTATGTACAAAACTACCCTGCCAGCTACATGAAGATGCAGTGCCAAATGCATTTTGTGTATTTCAGTCACAATCACGTCACTGTGGTCCAATGTCTTAAAAATACATTTGTGTCAGATGAAGCTTGTGGGACATGTATCTGGTGTATTACAAATATATTAGCGATTACACTCTCAAAACACACTATATTTGAAGTAATTTTCAGGGATACCATTTATATCTGTCCTTAGTAAACTTTGTGATCAATCATGCCACTTCTCACAACAGATATCAAAGCAGTCTGTAAAGATTCATGTCAAAAGATCAGTAATGGAGCTGAAGATGGAGTTCAAGCCATTGTGAATTTGAAAGAGAAGTCACTTTTTGATCTGTGGGGCCAAATCCTACTATGCTCCTTAAACAGACAAAAGTCCCATGGAGATGAAGGATGGACTTGTGGTTAAGATACTGGATTAGCACTCAGAGCATTTGGATACAATTCTTAGCCCTGCCACTAACTTCCTGTGTGATCTTGGGTAAATCCTTTATGCCTCAATCCCCAGTCTGAAATGAAGTTAATAATACTTCCTTTGGCTGTTTTACCTATTTAGACTGTAAGCTCTTTATGGCAAGGACTGTCTCTTACTATATATGTGTACAGTGTATAGAACAATAAGGTCCCAATCTTGACTGGGACATCTAGCTGCCACTGCTATTTAAATAATAATAAGCTTCAACTGGAGGTTTATCTGAGCAAAGAACCAGGACAAAGACCTTAGCTTTTAGGTGTGCATTTTCCTGTTCATAAGGGAATGCTTTATAAGATACTGCAAAGAACCAGTTGCCTCCTGATGAATGGAAAAAAAGAAAAGAAAAGAACTGTTTGAATTAAGAATAGTATATTGAAGTTTATCTGACTTGCTCCAATAGTATTCATCAAACTAAAATATGACAAGTCTTGGCTTTTTGCATTTGCAAGTCACTTACAAACCAGTCTTGTTAGCTGTAAATATATTCAGCATTTGTAAGTATTCACCAAAGAGTTTGACCTAATAATTTCAAACTACCAGCTGTTAGCTAACTGTGCACAAACTTATTCATTAGAGCTCGTCAAAAAAAGAAGTGTTACAAACTTTTTAAAAAAATGAAAACTGACCTTTTTATAAAATTAGCATTTTAATGGATTTTTTTTTTGAGGGGGGGAAGGCAGGGGTTAGACTTTTTTGAATTTCTGATCAAACAAAATGCAAAATCTTTTCAGTTTTTGGTTGTTCTCTCCTCTTCTCCCTTCTTTTCCTCACTCATAGCCATTTTCAGCAGTCTAATGGAAAAAGGAAGGAGACAATAAGGAAGGAATAGTTAATGATGAATGTTCAGGAACAAATATATAATGTAAATCTTCCACAAAATGGTACAGTATGTGGGATTTCATGAATTCTCTGCTGTTTTCTGACTATTCACAAATATTATAACCCTATCATAGAATCATAGAATATCAGGGTTGGAAGGGATCTCAGGAGGTCATCTAGTCCAACCCCCTGCTCAAAGCAGGACCAATTCCCAACTAAATCATCCCAGCCAGGGCTTTGTCAAGCCGGGCCTTAAAAACCTCCAAGGAAGGTGTCAAGGCTGGATCCCCACTTTGAACCTTAGGGTACAAATGTAGGGGCCTGCATAAAAACTTCTAAGCTTATCTACCAGCTTAGCTTTGGTCCGCTGCCACCATCACAAGAATTCCCTCCCTGGGAAGCCTTGAGAAACCTTTCACCAATTCCCTGGTGAACACAGATCCAAACCCCCTTGGATCTTAAAACAAGGAGAAATTAACCATCCCCCCTCCTTCCTCTCACCCTCCTTTCACCAACTCCTGGTGAATACAGATCCAAACCCCCTTGGATCTTAAAACAAGGAGAAATCAATCTGGTTCTTAAAAAAGAAGGCTTTTAATTAAAGAAAAAGGTAAAAATCATCTCTGTAAAATCAGTATGGAGAATAACTTTACAGGGTAATCAAACTTAAAGAGCTCAGAGGACCCCCCTCTGTCTTAGGTTCAAAGTACAGCAAACAAAGATACACACTCTGGTAAAAAGGTACATTTACAAGTTGAGAAAACAAAGTAAATCTAAGACGCCTTGCTGTCTTTTTACTTACTAGTTTGAAATAGGAGAGACTTGTTTAGAAAGATGGGGAGAACCTGGATTGATGTCTGGTCCCTCTCAGTCCCAAGAGCGAACCACCCCTTAAAACAAAGAGCACACACAAAAGCCTTTCCCCCCCCCAAGATTTGAAAGTATCTTGTCTCCTTATTGGTCCTTGGGGTCAGGTGTCAGCCAGGTTACCCGAGCTTCTTAACCCTTTACAGGTAAAAGGATTTGGAGTCTCTGTACACAGAGAGCTGTTACCCTTCCCTTTATAGTTATGACAGAAGGAGATTCCACCACCTCCCTAGGTAAAGCATTCCAGTGCTTCACCACCCTCCTAGTGAAATAGTGTTTCCTAATATCCAACCTAGACCTCCCCCACTGCAACTTGAGACCATTGCTCCTTGTTCTGTCATCTGCCACCACTGAGAACAGCCGAGCTCCATCCTCTTTGGAACCCCCCTTCAGGTAGTTGAAGGCTGCTATCAAATCCCCCCTCATTCTTCTCTTCTGGAAACTAAACAATCCCAGTTCCCTCAGCCTCTCCTCATAAGTCATCTGCTCCAGACCCCTAATCATTTTTGTTGCCCTCTGCAGAACTCTTTCCAATATTTCCACATCCTTCTTGTAGTGTGGGGCCCAAAACTGGACACAGTACTCCAGATGAGGCCTCACCAATGTCGCATAAAGGGGAACGATCACGTCCCTCGATCTGCTGGCAATGCCCCTACTTATACAGCCCAAAATGCCATTAGCCTTCTTGGCAACAAGAGCACACTGTTGACTCATATCCAGCTTCTCATCCACTGTGACCCCTAGGTCCTTTTCTGCAGAACTGCTACCTAGCCATTCGGTCCCTAGTCTGTAGCAGTGCATAGGAATCTTCCGTCCTAAGTGCAGGACTCTGCACTTGTCCCTGTTGAACCTCATCAGGTTTCTTTTGGCCCAATCCTCCAATTTGTCTAGGTCCCTCTGTATCTGATCCCTACCCTCCAGCGTATCTACCACGCCTCCCAGTTTAGTGTCATCTGCAAACTTGCTGAGAGTGCAGTCCACACCATCCTCCAGATCATTAATAAAGATATTAAACAAAACCGGCCCCAGGACTGACCCTTGGGGCACTCCGCTTGAAACCGGCTGCCAACTAGACATGGAGCCATTGATCACTACCCGTTGAGCCCGACGATCTAGCCAGCTTTCTATCCACCTTACAGTCCATTCATCCAGCCCATACTTCTTTAACTTGGCGGCAAGAATACTGTGGGAGACCGTATCAAAAGCTTTGCTAAAGTCAAAGAATAACACATCCACTGCTTTCCCCTCGTCCACAGAGCCAGTTATCTCCTCATAGAAGGCAATTAGGTTAGTCAGGCACGACTTCCCCTTGGTGAATCCATGCTGACTGTTCCTGATCACTTTCCTCTCCTCTAAGTGTTTCATAATTGATTCCTTGAGGACCTGCTCTATGATTTTTCCAGGGACTGAGGTGAGGCTGACTGGCCTGTAGTTCCCCGGATCCTCCTTCTTCCCTTTTTTAAAGATGGGCACTACATTAGCCTTTTTCCAGTCATCCGGGACCTCCCCCGATCGCCATGAGTTTTCAAAGATGATTGCCAATGGCTCTGCAATCACATCCGCCAACTCCTTTAGCACCCTCAGATGCAGCGCATCCGGCCCCATGGACTTGTGCTCATACAGTTTTTCTAAATAGTCCCAAACCACTTCTTTCTCCACGGAGGGCTGGTCACCTCCTCCCCATGCTGTGCTACCCAGTCCAGCAGTCTGGGAGCTGACCTTGTTTGTGAAGACAGATGCAAAAAAAGCATTGAGTACATTAGCTTTTTCCACATCCTCTGTCACTAGGTTGCCTCCCTCATTCAGTAAGGGGCCCACACTTTCCTTGACTTTCTTCTTGTTGCTAACATACCTGAAGAAACCCTTCTTGTTACTCTTAACATCTCTTGCTAGTTGCAACTCCAAGTGTGATTTGGCCTTCCTGATTTCACTCTTGCATGCCTGAGCGATATTTTTATACTCCTCCCTGGTCATTTGTCCAATCTTCCACTTCTTGGAAGCTTCTTTTTTGCGTTTAAGGTCAGCAAGGATTTCACTGTTAAGCCAGGCTGGTCGCCTGCCATATTTACTATTCTTTCTACACTATTCTATGAATAGCACTACGTCCATTTGAACTGTTTATTTACTTATATATTAGAGCCATATTCTGATACCCCTGATCATATTGTGTAGTACTTTATTCTGTGAGTGGTCCCACTGAAGTCAATAGGATTATTCTTCAAGTAAATTTCTGTTTAGTGTAATCAAGTGCATTGGAATCTTGCCCATAGTCTGTTTTTTTTTCATTATTTCATTATTCAAACCTGTTATATCCAGGTTTAAAGATGCTTTCCTCCACCCTTGTATATAGTATTGCACAATGTATTAGGTGAATATTGGGGGTTAAAGTGTTTGCCCTCCTCTGAAGCATTGGGTGCTTTTTGCTATTGTCCTAAGGAAAGATTAAAATCTAGTGACTAATCTGGTTTCCCAATTTTGGTGTTCCTAGTTTGAAAAAAAACACATGACCAGCACTCTGTCTTAAATTCCACTTACTCTAGAAGAGTTTAGGATTTTCATTGTAAAACTGCATTTATCGTGAACCAATGCTACCAATCACTCATAGTTTAAACCTCACTGTTCTTTAAAAAGGATGTCTGGGAAAGGAAATACAGTCAGAGACTGAGAAAACAGAAACATAGGAGAATGTAATTGATATACTCCAAAGGGCCTTTAAAATAGTTAATAACAGCCTGATATTTAAAAAGAAGCCCCTTTGTTCCAGCAGATGTTTACATAATTAATAATAACGATACTAGTGATGCAAGTACAGCATCTCTTTTACATTTCTTAAAGTTTCAACTTCCGATATTAAGACAGAACTTAATAGTTCTTTACGTTTTCTGGTCCCTGAGATCCTTTGACATTGCTACTGATAGTTCCTACAGTCTTCAAAATATTCATGAAATTCATTTGGGCCATCCTAAATCTTCATATTCCCACCTCAGAATAACTGCCAGAACTGAGCTTATCATCAACATTTACAAAGAATGGCTGGATGCCTCTTAAATGTAGAATCTCAGACATAACGAAGGTATGTGAAATAGAGATTTCTTTCAAAGTGATTCCATATGCATTATAACTGGCCAGCTTCCTCTGTCTTGCATCATTGCTCAGACAAAAACGAAGTAGTTCAGGCATTTTATGAGAAGGATATAATGCCTGTAAAGTTTATGCCTCTCTTCACACCACTAGAAAATACTCCAGGGTACACCAGAGAACAAACTTCTCCAGCTCATGAGGGACATAGTGCATTGGATGCAGGTCATTAATTTAGCACTTTCTGAGCCAGCTACTCTGATGCAGCAGGCAGCTTTAGCTGTTACAAGTATTCATTATTAATACTCATTACCCCACCTCCCCCTGTTAGGATGCTGTTTAACTGTATCCTTAAAGCAATTCAAACTCAAGAATGTCCATATAGACAAATCTCTTCCAAAGACAATATTCCGCAGTAAAGAATCAAAACACTGCAGTAATATTATTGTCATCCGAGCATTTGGGACTGTAATACTGTAACATCTTTCTTTCAAATAATGGTTGATCCCATCTGGAAAAATCTTCACTCAGCTCATCTGAAAAGCATGTGTTGAAGAAAAGGTCATCTAATGAATTGGGCCGAGGAGTAGTACTCACAAACTCTTGAATTCTAATGCTGGTTCTGATTCTGATTTCCTTTGTGGCCTTGTGTAAATCACTTAGGCCAAAACATACTAATTTGGGTGTCTACGTGTAAATCTACATTTAGGTTCTTATATCAATGTCCTCTTCTTATCGCCTTACTTTGTGGAATAAAATATTTTTTTCTGTTTTTAATTAATATTATTAGTACTGTGGAGCCAACCCTGCTGACAGAAATGGAGCTGGATTATATTCTTGTTTGTGCAGCCACAGTCTTGTTCACTAAATTCCATTTATAGAATATATATTACTGGTGGTGATGTGCAACTCTGGGGGAAAAAAAAACACACAGACCAACTTTCAGGCCTCAAGGTGAGTTACAGGGCTGGCAGTTAGAGATCTAATATCGTCTTTATTTGTAGATTGTCTGATACTGAGTCACTGAAAAACAATAAACATGGAACCTTAGGATGGGTATTTGAGTATTTTATTTATATATTTATAAATACTAAGACAATGGACAAAAGTGCTCAATTACTGTACAGAAATTACTAAAAAATATACACAATTTACAATTTTCAGTTTCCCTTTCAGAAAGCCAGAAAAATCTAATTTAATAAAATAATAATTAACAGTAGGTGACGTGTGTGTGAGAGAGACAAAGCAAAACTTCCATCACATATTGAGTGTATAAATATGACATCCAATGATAAAAGTAACATGGAAAGGTGCCTGGTATGGATGTGCAAAACATATGCCACAAAATACTAATAAATTAACAACTTCAATCAGAAATCTATAAGAGACATAGATTTTATGTAAGAGCGATCATAAGATATAAATGAAAAGATAAATAGAAAGCTGATGCTATTTCATCTTCCAGTGAGAAAATGTTCTCTAATGTTTAGAGATCATCATTTAGTTATTCTTTTTATCTAACACATCTTTGAAGTCATCAGACACTTACATAATTAAAAAATGCATCATTCACTCTGTGAAATTTACTTCATCTGCCCAAAGCCTGAGTACTTCCACAAATTTCATTAATCATCTTTGTGGTTGAAGTGTGTGTGTGTGCATGCTTTGGGAGGTGAAATCCACTCCTGAATCTGTAGGCAATGTATGGGCTGCAGCATATGCTGCTCCTCCCCAGTCTATGGGCTGAAGTCAATATTATTTTTTGTGTGAGTAGTTATCAGCATGTGTGTACGAGGAGAAGGATCAGACCTAGTTTAATATAATGAAGTATTTGTTTTACTAGCAATGAAAAGAGCTGGTCAAATTATTTATTGTGAATATGTCATCTGAAGAAAATCACTATTTCTTCCTGCTTATAGATAATTTTTGAACTTATCCTGGCTTCTGCCCATGCTTTTTGTTCTTCACGTGTATTCTCCAAAAACATTGGGTGAACAATTTTCACCCCAAAGATATTGGTAAACTGTTCACTTTGACTGTTCATTATTCATGATGTGTGACAGTGACTAAATTGCAAGGTATTGTCTCAGTTCCTTGATTGGGAGACTGAAAATTATTAAACAGGAATATAATTAACTATTAACAGTGAAATGCGAACAGCTTCATGTATGGATATGTGAGGAAATAGTGAACATAAAGTGCCACACATGTGGCTGAAATTATCTGCTTTTCAGAATACAAATATTTGTTTGCAAATGCTAGTTTTGCTGTGTTCAATCAATTTCAACAATCCTTACTGCAGTAACTTATTTTGAGCTCAGAATATCCCTTTCTTTCTTTCTTTCTTTCTTTCTTTCTTTCTTTCTTTCTTTCTTTCTTTCTGAAAATTTCAATATATGCATCTAAAATGGATATCTTGAAGAATTTGATTCACCTGGGTCCTAAGAAAAAAATTGACATTCACCAACACCCTAAAAAATGTTCTTTTGACTACCATTCATGGCTTTTTTTCTTTTTTTGCTCCCTGTGCAATTTTTGACTTTGACTTTACAGTTGGCCAAGGTGAACAATACGACTGCATGACAACTTATGTCAGAACAGTAAGCATACTTCTGAGTCTTCACATGTCGCTGCCCAGAAAATGTTGAGCTCTGCAGGGGCAGAAATAGCATTTGTGAGAATATTGGCATAACTCTTCCTCTTCCTACAAAGACAATATGGACAGGTTATCACTAATATGAGCTATGGAATAACCAACACCTTGTCTTGAATACAATATGTACCGGGGCCAAAACTATTACATTTGTCTTTCTCTCTCTTAGCAAAACACAGACACAGGTCATGAGAAGTACTCTGTTTATTCTCTGCCGCAACCTAGTGTCATTCATATATCAGATATATCAGAGCATTTCTGTGGGACAGAGTCTGACTACCTGCTAGCTGTGCTGACACATGCCTATACAAGGTGATTTTTCTTTTTACAGTCTGTTATTTGGAGAAGGAAAAAAATCACTATACAGTTCTGTTCAGATTGAAAGCCACTAATATTGAGACTGATTTCTACAAAATCTAGAAATGTAATTGTATTATTTGCATTCATCATACTGGTGGACACCAACCTCACTAACCTAGATATTCACTGAATAACACATGTACTTCTTAAGACAAATTCAAAGGTGTGGGAATAGTACAATTGTAGCCAAGTTGGGAGAAACAGTTACAAGTAGGGCTGGTCAAAACATTTTTTCACCCAAATGATTTTTTCAATGGTAATTGGGATTTTTGAGTCAATGAAATTTGTCAAAAGCTCTCTCTTTTCAGCAGAAAACTTCAGCTCTTCATACTCCCCCAACCCCAAGTTTTCAATTTTCCTCTGAAAACTGAAAATATTCATCCAAATATAGAAAATTTCTATTTGTCAATACTGCTAAATTAGAAATAAGTTGCTAGTGAAGCATTGAACAAGTGGATAACTATGCCAGGAAAAAATGGTACGGTTTGGAATTACTTGGAATGTATACAAATATTCTTTACACTCTGTTTTCTAGGCTTGATTATCTGGAGGCAAACGTTCACTGCTTTAGCATTCTTTTCAAATTCATCTCCAGGGTTAACCATCCATGTTTAATCATTGCTGATAATGAGAATTGCAAACTTTTAAAAATCCCTTAACTATAACTCTGTGAATAGGTTTGTGCATAAAATAGAGTGAGAGAAATTTGCTTTTATTTATTTATTTATTTATTGATTTGATTTTTGTTTAAAGGGTGATAGGATCGACCTCATTTTTTCTTTCAAATGTGATGTCGTTTTGAAATGGTTTCACTGTACAGAGACCAATCTGGGAACTAGTAG
Organism: Terrapene triunguis; assembly: GCF_002925995.2. Taxonomy (NCBI): domain Eukaryota; kingdom Metazoa; phylum Chordata; order Testudines; family Emydidae; genus Terrapene; species Terrapene triunguis. The sequence goes on from NW_020664369.1 coordinate 5,776,250, forward strand.
AGAAGAAGCTCAAAGAATGTATTCAGTTTCCTACTGTATCTGAATCTTTTTCTGTTGTCTTAGTCTCTGCCAGATCTCTCCCTCCTGTGGATTTTCCCATGGTAGGGGTCATTGCAGTGAAGAAATTGAATTTCTGCAGAAGGAGAAAGGGATTCAGCTCCCAGATCCTCCAGGCTCTTGTGTCCCCAGGTAACCCCATCCAGTTCTTGGTAGTATGGCTCCAATAGACATGCATTGCCAAGGCTTTCCATGTTAGTATGACACTGGAGCAGTGGTGTGCAACCTGCAACCCGGGGGCTGCACGCGGCCCGTCAGGGTAATCTGCTGACGGGCCGCCAGACAGTTTGTTTACATTGGCTGGGAATGGCGAACCACGGCTTCTGGGAGCTACGAGCGGCCGTGCAAATGTAAACAAACTGTCTGGCGGCCCACCAGTGGATTACCCTGATGGGACGCAGGTTGCCCACCACTGCACTGGAGTGTCCCTAAAGGAGGGTTCCACAGCACAGGGAGGGCACTATGCAAGTCTGAGGCTGCATTAACATTTTGTTGGTGCAAAATGTTTCCCCAGTTTGTTTTTTATCTGCCCCCATGATCCCAATTAATTTGTCTGAGATCAGAAATATTCTCATTAGACTGGATCCGATCAACCAGTTCTAGGTGCCAAAAAATATCACTCAACATCCATGGCCTCAATTAAACAAATATTATCAGTCACCTTCACTACATGCAATGAAAAGTACATGTAGTAGACCAGGGGTCGGCAACGTTCGGCACGCGGCTCGCCAGGGTAAGCACCCTAGCAGGCCGGGCCAGTTTATTTACCTGCTGACGCGGCAGGTTTGGCTGATCGCGGCCCCCACTGGCCCCGGTTCACCGTCCCGGGCCAATGGGGGCGGTGGGAAGCCGCGGCCAGCACATCCCTCGGCCCGCGCCACTTCCCGCAGCCCCCATTGGCCCGGGACCGTGAACCGCGGCCAGTGGGGGCCGCGATTGGCCAAACCTGCCGCGTCAGCAGGTAAATAAACTGGCCCGGCCCGCTAGGGTGCTTACCCTGGTGAGCCGCGTGCCGAACGTTGCCGACCCCGTAGTAGACAATATCAAAACCTTGCAAACATGCTCCGCACTTCCTCTTCATGTGTTGTATCGCTTTGGTTCTCCAAATTAAATTAGACACATATTTAAGCACTTGGGTTGAGCTGCACTGTGCTCAAGTGGGGCTTAAAAACAACATCTAACACTAAGGGTCTGATTCCAAGCCCATAGAAGTCAGTGGAAACACTAAACACTGAATTAATGGGGTTTGGATCAGCCTCTAAATGAGGATTACTTTTTTTTTTTTAAATGATTATGCCTATGAAGGCAGTGTAAGGGAATGATAAAGATTTACAGAAAAATGAATACAGGAAGGAATGAAAAGAGGAGCAAAAGAAAAGGCAGACAAATGAATCAGCTTCAGAGATGAGGAAATATATTTAATTCTCCAGTCAACAAAGGCCTCCTAGTTTCTCCTGTAAAAGAAAAATGGCATAGGAAGTAAATCTATAGCAACGATACAGTAATCCTCTCATTCTTGAGGAAGGCAGTCCATAACTTGACTTTTTTTCAGTCGATTCCCACAATGAACCACAGAGAAATTAGCTTTATTTTTGTCATATCATTTATCACAGAAACAGATTTTTAAAAAAAATATTGTACATTGCCCTAAACATATATCTACTAATTTTAAGTTGTCATTCCAGTTCCAGTTTGGTTGTACTTGGTTCAATGAACTAGCTCTTTCTCTTTCTCAGGTTCTCTGACTTAATTAGTTGTCACTATACCAAAGACATAAAATAAATCTGTTACTTGTGCAGTTGCCTCCGTGGCCATCTCACTGTATGTACCATAAAGTGCCAGCTGCTAGTTTGTGGTGGTGTTTGGTTTACTTTAGTCATGATTTTTTTCTTTTTTTAGAAAGTAGAGGAAAATACTGCATAGTTACTTAGTTTTGTTCTTAAGTTCTTTGAGCAGGATCCTTTGTCAAAATAGTAGCAAACTTCTATTACCAATGCCTGATTCTTAAGCCCAAGTTGTTAGATCTGATGCTAGTTGTGTAATGTGACAAGAGAGGCAAGTCTACCCTTTTCTTGCTTTGTAAAAGACCTTGTTTTTAACTCTGACTTCCCATGGCTATTGTCATTGCAAGCCACAACCATATTCTCCCACTTACGTTCTCACTGATGACAAAAATAATATTTTTGACTCTAAGAAGATCTTATACTATTGTGCCAAGGAACCCTATTATCTGTCTCCTTGAGAACATTCTTGGTGAGGAAGGCAGCCATCCTATCATTGGAAATATTACTTGTGTCTATCTGGAGCCTAATGTTTGAAGCTATAATACGGGTCACAGTAACAGTTTGGAGCAAATTGATTCAGTGATGTGTTTTGTCTTCCAGCAGTAATACATTGTGGAAAGTTGATGTTTCTTGTAGATTTCTAAATGTTGTGGCATGGAAAAATGTTTGACAAAGGTAAAATACTTCCTACAGACTTATGAACACTAATAAACTAGAATTTGGTCAAAAAACTAATACACAAATCACTTTGTTAACAGTCTTTGTAAGGAGTGTGGAATTGGATTTTTCAGTAATGAAAATACTCATACCAAATTCTGCCCTTAGTTTTCAGGGCTGTAACTAGGTGTAACTGAGGGGAGAATCTGGCCTATGTTTCTTTGAATCAGGGTGGGTACAGAGTGTTCACCATTTAAAAGAGCACTGATTTAATAGCAATTAGTGTTATGTGACATATCAGTATTTCTGTATATTCTGAATGGGAAATAATTACACTAGCTCATATACAAGTGTGGCAACTATTGACTTTTTAATGGTGTTAAACCAATGTAATTTCCATTGATCCTAATGAAAGTTATGCATAAGTACCAAGAGGTAAACTGATCTCTGACTGGATGACATTTTGTCTGCCTCCTAGACCTCATAATGGAGAACACTTAGGGTACACCTGGACAGCAGTAAGGAGCAGTTCAATAACAGGCTGAATAGGTGCTGGATGACAGATGAATGTGCTTTTGGCAGATTAAAGGCATGCTGACAATGCCTTTATGGCAGGTTAGACCTTAATGAGGATAATATTCGCATGGTCATAGATGCGTGCTGTACGTTGCATAATTTCTGTGAAGCCAAGGGTGAAAGGTTTGCTCAGGGGTGGAGTGCTGAGGGAGACCGCGTGACTGCTGATTTTGAGCAGACAGATACCAGAGCTATCAGAGGAGTCCAGAGCGGGGCAATTCGAATCAGTGAGGCTTTGAGGCAACCACTGATGTATATCTCTGTGATTGGTGCTTCAATGTTACATTACATGTAGTTTTCCTAGGAAGCAATGGTGACATTTTGGGGCTTACATTCCAGTAAGCAAATGATTAAAATGCCTGTGCGTGTATTGGTAGTGCCTGTGATCTCAATTTGTAGAAAACCAATAAAGATGAGTTACCATTCGAAAACTTTGCTTTTATTGCACAAGAAACAGCACTAGGGTGACCAGATAACTAGTGTAAAAAATCGGGACTGGGGTGAGGGGTAATAAGTGCCTATATAAGAAAAAGCCCCCAAAATCGGGACTATCCCTATAAAATCGGGACATCTGGTCACCCTAAACAGCACACACAAACACACACATGCTCAGTGGGAAAGGAGGAACCAGGGAAGGGCAGACTTTCACAACTATGTGTAGGTCCAGCTATCATTGTGAAAGTTGTCTGAGGGGGTGGAGTGAAGGGGAAACCGAGAGTCCCGGACGGTGCAAAGGAATGTGCGTGTGGAGTTTGGGGGGGCACGGAAAAGAGTTCTGAATGTGCTGCAGGGGAGGGCGGGCACGGATCTGCTCAGTCTGCAGCATTATTAAGGACTTCAGCATCTGCTTTTGGTTCTCCATTACTTTAATCATCTGCTCAGGTGCGTCCTTAACAAACTCCTGATTCTCTTTTCTGTCCTGATGTTCAGCTTCCCAACACTCCTTGCGTTCCCTATTTTCTGTATTGGAGCACTGCAGTACCTCCCAGAATGTGTCTTATTTGCTGCATCTTGGGTGCTTTCTTATCTGGCAGAGATGCTTGGCCGGGGTGCATGGGGTGTTCTGAAGGCCACATCTGCTGAAGCACAGGGGACAATGCACGGAAGCGGGATTGTTAAATTCGCATATAGCATTGAAACATTTCAGTTAAATACACCTTTTGCAACATAGCAATCACTTTCTCACTGACCCTTGCCAGGCACACATCTCTGCGAACACCCAAAGTATGTAAGTGTTGGCGGGGGGGCAGGCACTCAACATGGGGAAAAGAGCACACACTGTTTGTAAGGGTTGTGGTGCAACATACTAGGGGAAAAATTCTAAAATTCTCCCACACTTTTCCACAGGCAGGGGTCATTCTAGCAGATATCTCACTGTTAAGGGTAAGCATGGAAACGAGGGCACATCTACTCCATGCTTGTGGCTTCCGCCCTGCTCCCTATGCTGCTCACCTTTGTGCCGCTTTGCTCCCTGCATAAGTGATTGCCGAATGGCATGGGAAAGTTTCCTACAGAGGAAGGGGAAGGAACAAAGCTGGTCCGCTATGGAACCTTCAGCAGAGGATTGCCGAGTACCTCCAGAAAACTTTCTTGGAGATCTCTCTCGAGGATTCCTGTGAGATCTTGGCGTGCATCAATACCCTGTTCCAACGTAACAATTAGCTACACAGGGAAATGTCCAGCACACAGAAACACAACCAGCCTCCCACATTTCTATACCCTGAACCCACCTCCACACTACACAAAACACAGCCACTTACCAGGCATCTCTTCTCCTGCTTCTTGCTCGCCAGAAAGCAACTGCTGAGACTGGCTAGATCTCTCTGCAGTGGAGAACAGTTCCTGGCTGCCAGCACTGGAGCTACAAGTCGTTGTCTAACTCCACCTCTTCATCAATAACTTCATCCTCTTTCTGCCGAAGTATCCACGGGACTCTTGGTGGTGGAGGTGGGGTCGCCACCAAGGATAGCGCCCAGCTACTTATAAAACCAGCAGGTCTTAGGTGAAGCACTGAAGTGATGGTTTGCCTCCCTCGCCTTATGGTATGCCTGCCTCAGCTCCTTTATCTTTGCTCTGCACTGCAGTGTGTCCCGATCATAGCCCTTTTCACACAAGCCTTGAGAAATGTGCCCATAGGAATGGCAACTCCTACATCTCAAGCGCAGCTGGGACTGCACAGCCTCCTCTCCCCATATACTGATCAGCTCCAACAGCTCCGCATTGATCCAAGTGGGAGAGTGTTTGGTGTGATAACCCACCATGGTCACCTGGGAAGATGCGATGAGACCTCTCCATGCCGAGCCAGCAGGAAATGGAATTTCAAAAATTCCTGGGGCTTCTAAGCGGGAGGGGTAGATAGTTGTTTTTCTGGCTGCAGGGCAGTGGAATTCAAACTGCTGACCAGAGCGGTCATGATGGGCATTGTGGGACACCTTCTGGAGGCCAATTAAAGCAATGAAATCAAGCGTGGTGTCTACATTGGCACTTTGTCGAGAAAAATGTAGAGGAAAAAGACATATGTCTCTCATCGGGGTGGTTGTATTTTATTGCCAAACCCGGGCATTTTTCCCAACAAAAGTTGCATCGCAGTGTGTACGCATTCACTGTTTAGTTGACAAGAGGCAGTTTTTGTCGTCAAACCTTAGTAGTGAGGACAAGGCCCCTCTTCCTTTCAGAGCTCATCATTACCACAGTCTTCTCTTCCCATTCTCTTGCTCCCCTGGACTGTGCCACCACACCAACCTTTTCATCTCCTGCTCCCTTCATCTCCCAGCACTTGGTGGAATCCCTCTCATATTGCTTCTCCAACTGCACTCTGTCTCTTCTGCAACCTCTCCCTGTCTCCTACTTCCAGCTCTGTTGGACTCTTCCATGTCCCTGGAATCTGAAATAGCAGCTACGCCAACTGGTCGTGTTTTTCATTTGCAATTAACTAGGAAAATGTGATATTTTTTTCTGCCACTGGATTGCATCCAGAAACGGCAGCTAGAACAAAATATGGCAGACTGCTTGCTTGGAATTGGTTGCTGAATTCAGCTTATTACACCGGTGAGCCATGCGCTGCATGTCTTATTTGCTTTCAGAAGGTTCATTTACAAAGTCCTCTTTGTGCTCTTGATTTGGGCTTCCTTAAAGACTTCCTTTCCTCTTCTCCCCTTCTGGTACATATCCTCCCAACAACTGAGATCCACCAAGTTATTTCAATCCTGCATTTCCACGCAAGATACAAGGTGCATCTGTATAAGTAGGGTTTTGCTTTATTAGGGATTTGGAGTTATAGGCCATGGAGCTGGAGCGGAGGGAAACCTGGGCCAAAGCCTGACCACTTTTGGCCCACTACAGCGCAGCTCAAGGAAGGAAATCTGGCAGCACCAGAGCCAGAAAGGGGGGAGGGCATTGCAGGGGAATGGCCTTGTCTGCACACTGTGGCGAGAACCAATGAGCTAGAGCAGGGAGCCAGGCCAGGAGTCACTGCAGGGTGAATGTGGGGTGGGCTCGCTCTCCAACCCCCCTCCTCCAGGGTCTCCCACTCCTCAGGGGCAGGAACCAACCCCACTTTAAATGCTGCTCTGCAGCCCCTGTTGGGATTGAAGATACGTGGAGCTCAACTTGCCTCTCATGTAAATCAGTGTAAATCAGGAGTGACTCCACTGAAGGGAATGGAATTACACCAGTGTAAAAGTGTAAAGAGAATCAGCTCCCTGTATCTAAATAGCTGTGGATGGTGTTCTTAAGGAGGTATTTTTTGTGGTGTGTGTTAACTGATTTGGGTATTGTCTGTTTTGCTGCCAGCTGATGGCATTCTGTTTTTAATTTTTTCATGCTAATTACATTTTTAAAGATCTAAGTGTGCCTAGGTGCTTGGCCAATGAACACATGCTTTATAAATAATTAAATAAAATGTACACACCATAAATATGTTAGCCCCTTTTTTGGTAATTTTTGTGTTTTGTAATATCATGTACAATATATCTCTCTATATGATAATATATTTTAATAGTTTATGTGGCACAGTGAATACGTAATCCCTTTAGACAGTTTCCTTTTATACTTACATTGAATTTCTTAGCTGAAAAGGACTGAAATTCAGTCCTGTACATCTGCTTTCTGTTCTTTGATGGTAGGAGAACTGGTTTTCTCAATTGTTCTTTACAATCTCCCCTTCACTATTAAATAATAACAGTCATTGATCATTCTATCACTAGATTTAAATTATTCCATTTGTGTTTGGGTACTGGAAAATAATATTTTATAGAAAGAGCAACAGTGAAAAGCTGCTCAGTCCCTTTCAGTTAAATAATTTAAAATTTTAAACCAGATATATTTGAGACAATTCTATATTTTAACAGGTAGCGTCATAGCCAAATGAAGATATACTTTCTAGACACCTGTAATAAAAATGTATCCTGTATTCCAAAAGCTAGATTATAACTATAGACCCTGCCCTGAATAAAGGGGGGGGTATAAGTGCACCATCCCTAGACTAGCCCAGCGAGGTATTGTGATTCAGTCACAATTCTTGACCTTCTTCCTCCTTGCTCTGGGAGTAAGGGTAGTAATTTTGCCACTCATCTATACCTGCAGCAAATTACAGCACCTTCACATGACCCCAGTTGCTCTGGTCATCAAGTTGATTGGATGGGAGTTTCACCTGCTCTTGGGAAATTGTAAACAAGTGCATAGCCCAGGGGTCGGCAACCTCTGGCACGCGGCTCGCCAGGATAAGCACTCTGGCGGGCCGGGCCAGTTTGTTTACCTGCCGCGTCTGCAGTTTCAGCCGATCGCGGCCTCCACTGGCCGCAGTTCGCTGCTCCAGGCCAATGGGGGCTGCCGGAAGCGGCGCGGGCCGAGGGATGTGCTGGCTGCGGCTTCCCGCTGCCCCCATTGGTCTGGAGCGGCAAACCACGGCCAGTGGGAGCCGCGATCGGCCGAACCTGCAGATGCGGCAGGTAAACAAACTGGCCCGGCCTGCCAGGGTGCTTACCCTGGTGAGCCACGTGCCAGAGGTTGCCGACCCCTGGCATAGCCCCATCTACTCCTCCATGATGAAAGAAGGCACCTTGAGTTTAAAATCCATCCTGGTTAACAGGAAAAGTGAAAGAAGCAATAAAAAATTAACAAATGGAAAAGATTATAGCAATGAGCACAAATCAGCAGTTAGAAAATGCAGATATTTGATAAGGAAAGCTAAAGATACTAAGTCTATGGCCATTAGAGTTAAGAAATGATAATAATAAGAAATAATTATTTCTTACCTTTACTGGTAATAAGAAAGAGTTATTTAAAGATATCAGGAACAAGCACAATACTAGTAATACTAGAAAAAGATGGTAAAATCATCACGTGAGTGCAGAAAAAAGCAGCAGTATTCAATAAATGTTTCTGTTCTATATGCACAAAGAAACATGATGGTGTATTGATATGTTACAGTGATGATAAAGTACTTTCTATTCCATCAGTAAATAGGGAGGATGTTAAGCAGCAGCTATTAAAGTTAAACATTTTTAAATCTCAAGGCCTAGAAAGCTTGTACCCAAGAGTGTTAAAAGAATTGGCTGAGTATCTCTCTAAACCATTAATATTGATTTTTAACAAATCTTGGAAGACTGGGGAAGTTACAGAGGACTGAAAAAAAGGTAACTACGGAAACTATGGGCTGGTTAGCCTGACGGCAATCCCAGGAGAAATAATGGAAAAGCTGATATGGGATGCAATGAGTAAAGAATTAAAAGATGGTAGCATAATTAATGCCAATCAACATGGTTTTATGGAAAGTAGGTCTTTTTAGACAACATTGATATCTTTTTTGGTGAGATGACATGCTTGGCTGATTATGGCAACTATTGCCCTAATATATTTAAGACTTCTATAAGGCATTTGACTTAGTCCCACATGACATTTTCCCATGACAGAATAGCAGTCTTCCTTCTGACTAAGGTGCATCATGGGAGTCACATGACTGTGAGTGCATCATGGGAGATGTAGTCCAGCCAGGGTGCCTGGCCCATAGGGAAGAAAAGGGGTCCAGGCATCTGAACTATAGTTCTCAAGATGCAATATGACACGATAGGGAGATGAAGTTTGATATTGAACTGACTTGTAACAAAACATATAAAGTCACTTCAGCAAACTAAAACATTTCAATTTGGGGATACTGGATGATTTTTGGGGGACTTTTTGTTTGAGAAAAATTATAATACTTTTTTTGGTGCTAATCTGGGACAAACACAAATACTGAAAGATCAGAACTTCCCACATCACAGAAATAACAATTTTCACTTAGTTCTACTTAAAATCTGTGATTGGCCCAAAAGACCAGGTAGTCTTTTAGGGAGAGAGATGTTTTTATTTCCTCATACTCCAAGTCAAATCTGCAGCCTATCTGCTTTATCTACTAGCTGTACAGTAGGAATTAAGATCCAGATTGTGGAATGGTTGCTTACATTGAGAAGCACTTACTCATGCAAGCAATACTGTTTAATTCAATAATACTACTCAAGTGCTAACTCCTTACCAGCATGAGTAAGCAGTTCACAGTTTGGATCTATTTTTTTTGAAAGCCTCCTAAATGCCCAGTTCCTACATTTTGAATATCATCTATGACTTTTTTTCTCAGTGCCTTTAGCTGCTTTTTTAACCAAGATGACAGAATTCTCTTTGGCTAAATCGATAGTAATCTGCAGAAGTACTTTGCAATTTTCTCTAAATTCTACAGTATTGTATTGTGGAAAGAATTTGCAAGAATGCTAGAGACTATCTTAACTTTTCCCACTATTGTTACAAAAAATGGGAGGGAGAGAAAATTACATATACACAAAAAACCAAACACAAGCTGGTGAGACACCATACACCACGACAAAGATAAATCATCATCTGTTTCTACTTGGAGCTCAATGAGAGAACAATTCACTTGTGGACGTATTTCTACTAAGACAATTTCTTAACAAATCTTTCCCCCTCCTTCACCTATTCAGTGTACAAAAAAATAGTCTGCTCTGCATCCTGAAGTTGGTCCCAGGCAGAAATTATTTTCGTCACAAACTGGCCATGTCAAGATGATTTGGGAACAAATCCTGAATAATTAAAAAAGTGATTTAAAAATCATCTGGTCAGATCCATGCGTGGCTCCTAGCAAATGGAAACAAGTTACCAAACAAAAGTCTCAGTCCTTTGCTATCTTTTTGCTGTGGATGCCTTTTCACTTTCAGCTTTTCAAGAAGCTAACAGTTGTACACCAGCTAAGGATTTTGGGTGCTGTAAAATAAATAATATATAAAAAAAACCCTTCTAAAAATTGTTGGGTAGGCAGGTTTCCTGTTCCACCAAGCAGGGCATTACAAGCAGCTTCAGGGAACAGAAAACCTCTCTTCCCCAGTTTAAAAAGGAGACACCACCGATTGGAAGGCATGAGATGCACTGTCCTAGGGATGGGGGTTCCACAACCACCACTCCCAAGAGAAGGAGGCGGGTGGTGGTGGTCGGGGACACCCACCTCAGGGGGACTGAGTCATCTATCTACCGTCCCGACCGGGAAAACTGAGAGGTGTGCTGCTTGCCAGGAGCTAGGATTCATGATGTGACGGAGAGACTGCCAAGACTCATCGAGCCCTCGGATCGCTACCCCTTCCTGCTTCTCCACGTGGGCACCAATGATACTGCCAAGAATGACCTTGAGCGGATCACTGCAGACTACGTGGCTCTGGGAAGAAGGATAAAGGAGTTTGAGGTGCAAGTGGTGTTCTCGTCCATCCTCCCTGTAAGGAAAAGTCCCAGGTAGAGACCGTTGAATCGTGGAAGTCAACGAATGGCTACGCAGGTGGTGTCAGAGAGAAGGCTTTGGATTCTTTGACCATGGGATGGTGTTCCAAGAAGGAGAAGTGCTAGGCAGAGACGGGCTCCACCTAATGAAGTGAGGGAAGAGCATCTTCGCAAGCAGGCTGGCTTAGTGAGGAGGGCTTTAAACTAGGTTCACCGGGGGAAGGAGACCAAAGCCCTGAGGTAAGTTGGGAAGTGGGATACCGGGAGGAAGCACGAGCAGGAGAGCGCAAGAGGGGAGGACTCCTGCCTCATACTGAGAAAGCAGGATGATCAGCGAGTTTTCTTAAGTGTCTATACACAAATGCAAGAAGTCTGGGAAACAAGCAGGGAGAACTGGAAGTCCTGGCACAGTCAAGGAATTATGATGTGATTGGAATAACAGAAACTTGGTGGGATAACTCACATGACTGGAGTACTGTCATGGATGGATATAAACTGTTCAGGAAGGACAGGCAGATAGAAACAGATACTGATTTATCTTTGTCGTGGTGTATATATTATTTTATAGCACTCAAGTGTGCTAAGTGCTTCACAACATAGCTAACACTTTGGGCCAGATCCTCAGTTGGTGTAAAGTGGTGTAACCCCATCTGAGGATGGAGCCCAGGGTCTTGGCCCTGAAGAGCTTTCAAACTAACTTGATGCATGACACAACAAATGGGGAACTGAATTAGAGAGGAAGAAAGATATGGGAAACATTAATAATGAGGCTAAGGCACAGTTTGAAGAGCAAAGGAGTCTTTTAGAACAACATAGATGTCTTAGGAAGAAAATTTCTTGTAGACACTGCAGCAGAAATGGATCTTGAGGAAGGATGTGAATGAGGAGATACTAGTGGTCTTTCCCACCCGCTGAGAATAGGTTGCATAGCAAGCTGCGTGAAGGAAAATGAGAAGATGTTTTTGAGGAAAGAGAACAACGAATAATGTGTTGAATCTGGTATGACTGGTGGAGCAGAGAGGTCATGGGTAAAGATTGACGTGATGAGAGACAGGGGCAGATAAATAGAAGAAGAATTGCGTAGGCCAGTATAGGTAAGGGCAAAGAGCTTGAACTTGAGGCACTGGTAGAGGGAAAGTCCATGGAGGAATTCAAGGATGGGGTGACATGCCCAGATGAATGGGTTAGGAAAATGATCTGAGTTCCCATAGACATGAAGTGTGTGTGTGGGGTGGGCGGGGAGGTCTGTGGGAGAGGGGGGTAATACAGATGTCAAAGAGGCCAAAGACAAGTAAGTAAGGGCCTGGATGAAAATTTTAACAGAATGGACCAAGAAAAACATAGCTCTTCAAAATGTTATGTAGAAAGTGGTAGCAGGATTTGGGCAAAGTTTGGACATGTAGGGCAAGAGAGGTGTTGAATATGACATCCAGGTTAAGGGCCTCAGTGACAGGGATGGACAGTGGTATAATAAAGAATGAGAGAATTTCACAAGATTTGGGAGGGAAGATCAGGACTGGTTAATGGTGACACATCCTTTAGGGGGCAGCTAGGCTTAAATGCAGATTTGAATGGAAGGAGACAGAGCAGGCATAGAAAGATAAGATTTGTTAGTCATCCACTCCTCTCTCATTCAAATCTTTACAAGAAGCTTATAGGCAGCATCACCCTCTAAGTAATTATTCCTTTTGTGCTTAGGGAAGACAGGCTCCAAAGTTATCTAGCTTCTAGCTTGAAAGCTCTTTAGAGAAGGGATCATTTTGGGGGGTTTATACAGGAACGAATACAATGCTCATGATAAATACATGATAAAGGCATTCTGAGATGCTGAAAACCACTGAAATTAGAGAAGCTTATTCAAGCTGGTAAAGAATATTGGCTTCTAACTTGGCCCCTTTTTGGTCACTTAATCAAAACAATCAAGCAAACAAACATTTACAGGCCACTCTGTCCTTTGATTCCTACACTTTTTTTATGGGCTGCAGTCTTACACCCTTCAGACCATGCTCTTGCAAGTGAAGGAGAGTTGGATCTGGCTTGTATTTGCATTGGACAACCGAAAGTAAAACCCAAGGGCTCTACTCCCTTGCACAGCTATGTGCACTTGCGACAAGTGCACATAAACTCTAACAAAATCAGAATGATAGTATGATCGCCACCATCTTAGCTGACACACAGGGGATTGACCCAGGTACCTTGAGCTAAAAGAATGAGTAGCTTGAGCTGAAGAGTCAGGCTTTAACAAACTCTTATCCTGTTTGGGCACAGACAGGGAAATATAACACACCTGTGTAACAGTGGGGTTACAGTAGCACTCTGCACAGGTGTGAATGCCTGTGGAAAATCAGGCCTCCAAGGTATTCTCCAGCGTATTCTTGCTGATTCATGAGGGCTGGTCTATACTGGGAACTTACAATGGCCTAGCTACGTCTCTCAGGGGTTTGGATGTTTCACACCCCTAAGAACTATACCAACCTGACCCCAAGTGTAGACAGTGCTAGGTCAATGAAAGAATTCTTCTGTTGACCTAGCTACCACTTCTTGGGGAGATGGATTACCTATGCCGATGGGAGAGTCAACACTAAAGCATTACAATAGCGCAGCTGCAGCGCTGCAGCTGTAGTGTTTTAGAAGCTGAGTGCTAGTGGTTTCAGTAGGCAATCTTTCCTCTGAGTCAGTGCTGAGTAATGTCACACTGAGTTGCTGTGGTGAGATATAAAACAAAGGTCCTCCCATTGTCACAGTGTTCCTACTTAAAGTCACTCTGCTGTTTCAATAGGACCCATGTCATTTTCTACTTCTGTAATAAGGTATCCAGTGTTTGCCTTATTGAAAAGGGAATATTCATCCAATTGCTAGATGAGGTGGGAGAGGGAAAAGTGAAGATTTTTAACAATGTTTCTGTCAAAAAAAGTCACATTCTCATATAGAGACCCCCCTTCCCCACACACCCACTATCACGTTCAAATAATTTAAATGTTACACATCCCATTTGCAGGACAGCATCCTAGTGTTTCAATACAGCTCAAATATAACGGTGACAGGTGGCCATGTAATTCCAAAAAAAGCAGGGGTGGTTTTGAGGCCTGACATTACAGACTTCACATTTTTTCAGATTTTTCCTTTGACACAGATGATGCTTTATTTTTCCCCTTCAAAGCCTTACCTCTGGAAGCTATTTTTATTTATTTTCTACAAGTACACCTTCAGGCAATAGCAACAGGGGGGGCAAATCCTTTATTTTATGCTGTCAAAACTGATCCACTATGAGTTATTCACATTGCTTTCTGATGTGCCAGTCAACGGTTTCATGTTTGCGGCAGTGTGAGGAGCTAACACAGATCCAGAAAAAGCAGCTTGTTGACTGGCAGCGTCAGAGTGGGAGTTAGCAAGGGGAAAAAAAGGACCTTTTTGTTGTTGATAGTTTCCTAATGAAAGTAGATGAACCAAGAACTGTGTAATAACATGTGCTTGGCCACTTAGCCGTAGCAGCAGATTTGGAATGAAAGCTTACTCAGAATATGGTGAGGACCTTTTCAGACCTTCTGTATAATTTCTCATCTACTGCAGTTCTCAGAAAAAAAATTAAGTGAAAGAATATAAATCAATTCCCTGGATTTTTAAATTTGATTCCCATAAGAATACTTAAATTTGTCCAGAAGATAAGTAAACCATCAGGCTGTTAGAAAGATGTTAGGCCTTCTTTTTTCACTTTCCCCAGTAAAAGTAGATCATTTGTCAAAGCCTTCAGAGCTATCAATTTAGGGTGATGTTTGTCTTTCTCAATTTTTTTCCCCTAAGGAATTCAGCTCAAACCTGCAAACAAGTGGAAGTGAAAGAGCAAACATTAGATAATAAGCATGTGAGGGGATTACTGCCAAATTGCTTCGTGACTACTCCATGCAGCAAAGCAACTTATCGGGTCTTCATACAGTGCAGAGGCCTGCAGAAACATTTCCAGAACTGTTACAGCACAGTCTTGTAATCAAAATTAATGTGTTCAAAATTTTCTTTAGCAAGTGAAAGAAAAAAAGAAGTCTTGGTTTACTAGAAGAGTGTGCTAAAGAAATCTCCTCAAACTGTCTGTCTGCAAAGAAATGTAACCTTCCTAAATCCTATCTCCGGGTTGAAGTTGACAGGAAAATCTGTGGAAAATTTAACATTTTATCTAGGGAGCTGCAACAGTTCAGTAGAACATAATAGTTTTCTATATGAATTTACAGAATGCCAGCCGACAGAGATAGATAACTTGGTACAAGTCCTGGAAGCTCAGTTATTCAGAATGTCTGAGGTCTGCGAGAATTACAAGCAAGACAAGCACTGATGTTGGTATTTAAGTAACTTATGCTGACAAGATTTTCTTTCCTATGTCCAGTGTTGAGCCATCGAGAGGCTATTTAGGTCCCAATACAACAAACTATTCCCTGTGGGTGGATCCTGCCTGGAGCCCCATTTACTTCAGTGACGCTAACTTCTTTGGTGCAAGGTTCTGCTTGGGGGCAGGGCCATTTGCAGGACTGGAGCCTTCCTGAGGTGCGGGGAAAATCAAAACAATTATGATGGCTTCAGATTAAAAAGCCTTCAATCCAATATTGACGGCTACACTGAATAGAAAACATGATTTCTTTGTTACATTTGCAACCCAAATTAATTATAGAAGCAACCACACCAGCTACTATTGCATGGAACAGCACAAGCTGTACTGCAAACAATCCCCAGGGAGGAGA
>NW_020664369.1:5791818-5854904 GCF_002925995.2 Terrapene triunguis
CAGAGAGGGGCAGCATCTGTCCAGCAAGCCCAGCACCTCTTCCTTGGCTCCTCCAGCCACAGAGCTCTCTCCATTGCATGCCCCTCAGGCTCCCAGCTGGGCGGCCTCAGCGCTGGGAAAACACCAGCAGGGCTGGGTCCAGTGTGTATCGGAGCTCATGGGGAGCTCTCTCGCCCCAATGACTAGCGCCTTATCTACGGCAAGTACAGTAGTGCAATAGGAGTGTGACGTGAAAAATATCATGTCATGTCGTGACACAGTCACTCAAATCACGATTATGTTTGTGTACTGTGCTGCCCTATCGGCGCCATTCAAGCTAATTTCCATTTTGCGTCGGTGCCAGTGGTTATAGGGCTAAAATGCCAGGACAAAAACGAAAACGACTTTCTGGTGCTGCTTACCGGCAACAAAGAGAGAAACGGCAAAAAGAATTAGAAAAACTATCTTGTACTTCAAAAAAGTATTTTAAAAAAGTCGACAATCAAGGAGAAAGCTCTAAGCAATGCATTGAAGGTGATTATTCATCAACTGATGAAGACCGATCGAACCAAAGATTACCTTTATCAACTGATAAAGATGAACAACAATCTGACCAAAGATTATCTTCACTAACTGATAAGGACGAACAATCACAATCCATCCAAAGATTTACTACTTCAGCTGAAGAGTCCAGAAATGAAGAACTGTTATCCAAATCTAAAACTGAAGAACAATTATTGGAAGGTGGAGAGACTGACATAGGATCGGATCCAAGTACATGGCCGACAATAATTACTGATACAATGCGAATTATTATTGTGAAAAAAGGTCCTTCAAAACTAGATCCTACATTTGAATATCCATTTAATGAGTCAAATCGTCGATTTATGCCATCCAGTATGAAGAAAAAAATGAAAAATGGGGAACAAATTAATAGATCGTTGTTAGTGTATTCACAGACCAAAGATGTAGTTTTTTGTTTTTGCTGCAAACTGTTCTGTAACTTGGACATTTTTCTGGCAACTGCAGGTTTTAATGACTGGAGAAATTTGCATCAGCATTTGAAAGAACATGAAACATCAAAAAATCATTTATGCTCATTGACAAATTGGATTGGGCTGTCAAACAGATTACGTACCGGTACAACAATCGATGTGGTACAGCAACATCAACTAAATTCAGAAATTCTATGTTGGCAAGCAGTGTTGGAATGTTTACTGGCAAAGGCCCAGATTTCAGTAGGAGTTAGGCACCTAAGTGCCTTTGAGGACCTGGTTCTAAGGCCCTAATCAGGTAAACTGCTCCATATGAACACATCTCTCCACCCATACAGAATCCCATTGAAATTAGCATGCAGGGGAACCCAGGAAGAGCAGCCTGGAAGAGGATACGTGAAAACAGTGTATCATGTCTTGTATAAAAGTCATGCACTTTGGCCCCAATTTGGGAAATCATCTCTATTCAGGAAAGCACTTATACACATGTTAAAGCCACATTGAAATGAATAGGGTTCAAGCACTTGCTTAAGATCTTTCCTGAATCAGGGTCTTTATGATTTCTTTAACTATTCCTGGCTTTAAATCTTAGCCTACTCAGGAATAATAAATGTAAGCACATTATTGTTATCAGCTACAAAGAACTGCATATTTCCTACTTGCATAACCATCTTAACTTTAAGCCCAAATAAATGCTATTCCTTTATCAATAATTCCTAAATATATGAATGACTCAGACTGGAGAAGTAGGATGACAAAAGGCGTAAATGCCAAGGAATGAGAAGAACTAGTCAGGTTGGGACAATGTGGCATATCTGGTGGCAATGGGACGAAATGGGAGATTTAGGTTAAATATTAAAAAAAACAAGTACATCCTGATACTGTTACAAAGTGGTGAAATGAAATCCTATCATTTTGGACATTTAGTACTCGATGGAAGAGAGCATTTGCAAATATGCTGTAGGGAGAACTCCTGCACTGCCACTGGTACAAACTAGGTGATACAATATGTCTTTCACCTCTAATTTCTATTATTTCTCTTCTTAGAATGAAGAGCCTTTCTTTAATTAAATGACTTTATATTCAGTGGAACAGTGTGAGAAATGGTTTTCCTGTCCTGCAAACATTTTTTGAGATTTCAAAATATATTCCCACCCCAAATTAGAATGAAAAGTCTAATTCTCAGATTTTTTTCACAATCAAACAAACAAAGATTAGGATGAATCAAAATGTTTCATTTCAATTTTGGCCATTTTTTACTTTTACTGTGTTTTTAAATTAATAAAATTAGCCTGTTTTTTTAAAGTTATTTTGAACTAGAAAACCAGCATTTTTCATTTAACATATTGAAACATTTCATTTTGACAATTTTGAAACTCTTCAAAATTGTTCTGAGTTGAGAAATTTGTTGAAACCAACCCTTTCCCATGAAAAGTTTGGTTTCAATGAATCAGCATTTTCCAAGAAAAAAAATCATAAAAAAATCCCAATTATTTGTAGTAATCAATACTGATGAAAAAGAAAATGTTACCCCTTTTTAGCCGGGGCAGTTAGCTGATAATCAGGGTGTGGCAGGTTGTTTCTATTTGGAGGAGAAATGGATTATAAAGTCAGGTATTTTTTATGTAATCCAGTTTATTTACAAACAACATACACAAAGTCTTGCTTTCCTGAATATAGTAGGAATCGAACAACAAGAGGCAGTTTCCTTGCTCATAATTCCAAGTCTCTTTTCATCCAGTCCTATGCCCCAAAAAGGTCTCTTGGCTTTCCCTCAGGGCCACACTACAAAATGCTTCACCTTCTTTCTCCTGACTTTGTTTGCTTTTCTACTGACTTTCTTGTTGGCTTTCTGTTTAACCACCCATCCTCACAGAGCTGCAACCAAATCGATCCCCAACTGCTGTGTTTGCATTAAGTCTAGTCTCTGGGAAGGGGCATTTTATTGTTACCTCATTTTGACTGAATAGAACATCCATCAGATTTGTCAAGGTGAAACCCAACCTCCAGTATAACTGCAACATATTGGGTGTACCGCAATGTAAATTGAAACTTTAGTACATTATTATGTTTTTGACATCTTGAATATAGATGAATCAGAGGAAAAGATGAAATTCTAAATGTTATGCACCATAACATTTGTTTTGACATAATGAATATTTTGCTGTGGATTATTTCCAATACTTGCAATTAGCTTTATTTAATAAGGATCTTATTCTGCAGTATCTGTACACACAAATTTATCACATAGGCCATATAACATCCTAAATAGGTTAACTTATCAGCATACTATCTGAACACCTCATTGATCTGAATTAGTTTCCTTACAACACCTGGGTGATATAGGGAAGCATTATTATTCCAGTTTTACAGATGCAGAAGTACAGAGAAGCTAATTCATTTACTCAGGGTGAGTTAGTCAATGGCTTCCTGAGTTCCAGTTCAGAGCTATACCCAAAATACCACCTTTCCTGGGAGATTTGCTTTTGCAATGACTACACGGTCAGAGTTTTAGTCTCTACTGGTATGTCTAAACTGCAGCTGGTAACATGCCTCCCAGCCCAGGTAGACAGACACAAGGTAGTTTTGTTTGACCTAGTGTGATACAAATAGAAGTGTGGATGTTGCAGCATCAGCGCTGCATTGGCTAGCCACCAGAGCTCAGACCCGGCCAGTCAGGTGGGCTTGTACTCAGAGGGCTCACCTGTACTGCCACCTATGCCACAACATCTCCACTGCTGTTTTTAACACACTAGCTCGAGCAAACATAGCACATGTATGTCTATCCAGACTGCGAGGCACACTCCCAGCTCCCATTGTAGATATATGCTACCTTGCCTATAAATCTTTATACACATATACCATATCTTTAAAAATAGCTGAAAATCCGTACAAGCTCAGTGAGATCCAGAGATCAGAATCCAGGCTCAGTGAGATCCAGAAATCTAATGAGTCAACCCCAGCCTTTCCAAGATTTTCTTTGAAGTAAAATTTGATTACCTTGTTCTTCATAAATCAGAGCCCTTGATTGAAATAATGGTGTGTGATAGCATGGGTCTTGAGTGAATTAACGCTTGCCACCACTCTGTCTTCCCATCTTGTTTTAATTTCAGGTGTGCAAAGGTAAGTCATCTAGCTAAGTGGAAGCTTGATAACCTAGTGTAATAATCTTTGACATTAGAGATCAGATAAAATCTTTTATGTGTCAATTGGCTCACAAACATCAGCCTGGGCAGATGGTGTTGGTTTTACAAGACAGGAATACTTTGCCCGGAGAATTTCAGAGAAATATGGGCATTATTTTCAAACTCCAGTAAAGGAGAAAGGTGTCATTTCATTGACAGCCCCAGAGAGTATTTTCCTGTTACTTCTTGCTTGACAGATGCTAGGAACAAATTGATGTATAAAGAAAGGCAAGGTACAAGGAAACCGTACGTTAAAACTCATTATCTTTAGATAGGAAAACTCTGCTGGGAGCAACTCTAGAGCATTTTTTTATGTATAGTGAATGTTTAACATTCTGAATATATGTGCTTTTTAATGCATTGGGATTGTATTTCCATATTTGGTGTAAATCTGAACGAAAGTGAAAACAATGACAAGGTAAACACAGGAGGAAACGCAGCAATAAATGAATCAGGAAGAACATGAAGCAAAATACAAAAGCAATGTGTTAATTCTCCTGTTTCTAGAGCAATGGAAAAACTAGAGATGCAGAGTTTGTGTCTGGATTTACTCTGAGGTTACTCAAAATTGAGGGATTGGGGATGTCTGGATGTAATAATTCCAGTTTGTCTCTTTACAGAAATTTAGATTTAATTCACCAATCCAGCAAAACACTTAAGCACATGGTGACTTTTAATCACATAAACAATCCCCTTGCTGGAATGTGGCCTAAATTCAAACTTCCACAAAGTACTAGGGAATTGAGTCAATTCAGATCAACACATCATCAGTCGAGTAAAACTAACCTGTCTTTCCAGCAATGGAATTGATGCAAACTGTAACTCCTAAACAAGAGTTAGGGCTACAACTCCAAGTAATTATCAAGTATAATATTTAAAATATGTTGTGTGTGTGTCATATCATCATGTGATACATATATTAATATCAATAAACAATAATGTTCTCCTTATTACTCCCTCGTGGCTTCTCCCTCATTTGTTAAGATGCTTGGGGCTGTAAACAAGCAATTAAAACAGTCACAGTAGGAAAACAGACAAAGCAGATAAGCATTCATTTTAAAAATCAAAACAAACTTTGTTAGAGTATAAAAACACTCTTAAAGTGGGGAGAGCGAGGATGAGGTAGCTGTCCAAGGAACATGAGCTCCAGCATCATAGGTGCCAAATACCAAGTTAAGCTCCGGTTCTGCATACAGACCCTTGCACCTGTGTAGAGTCCCATTGAAGTCAGTGGGCCTGCAAAAGGTGCAGGGTCTTATGCAGATCCAAATAGAGGCTCAGGGCCTGAAAGTAACAATATTGATAGGCAGAGGTGTGGTGTCTGATCCCAGCTACCCATCAAGTGGAGGAATCAGGCTAGCCCATAAGAAATCAAACACTGTTAGATCCTTCACCATTAAAAGTTTCAAAAGTCTAGATGGTCCAGATAATTAACCCTGGATCTGAACATATACCATAATCTTTTGGGAAGTTTGGAGATGGATCCAGATCCAAACGTGGATTAGTCACTGTCTCTACAGTAAATTGGACCAAATCCAGAAACTCCCAGACTTTCAAATAGTTTGAATTTAAATCAAAAGGCAAACTTTGTGTCTTGTAGCCATCTCTATTTTTTTTTCTTTAAAAAGAGAAGGTAGTTTAATGTTGGTGTTGAGAATGTAGGATGGTTGAAACAGTTGCTTAATGTAATGAGTACCTGTGCCGGTGAACTTTGCACCAGTGGAAGGGATGTAAGCCCTACTAAGTAGAGCTATTTGCAGGATGACAATTTTGTTATAGAATCATAGAAGATTAGGATTGGAAGAGACCTCAGGAGGTCATCTTGTCCAACCCCCTGCTCTGTCCAAGCAGAACCCACCCCAACTAAATCATCTCAGCCAGGGCTTTGTCAAGCCAGGCCTTAAAAACCTCTAAGGATGGAGATTCCACCACCTCCCTAGGTAACCCATTCCAGTTCTTCACCACCCTCCTAGTGAGATAGTGTTTCCTAATATCCAACCTAGACATCCCCCACTGCAACTTGAGACCATTGATCCTTGTTCTGTCATCTGCCACCACTGAGAACAGCCTAGCTCTATCCTCTTTGGAACCCCACTTCAGGTAGTTGAAGGCTGCTATCAAATCCCCCCTCACTCGTCTCTATACACTAACTTTCGTGGTTTTGAAATTTGCTTTCATTCTGTATTGGAACAGAAACAAAACTTTGAACATTTTTTGCAAAAATGGAAATTTCAGTTCAAAATCTGAGCTTGTCTGATTTGAGAAGATGGGTGTGGAAACTTGTGGTTAGAGCATTGCCCTGGGCTATGGGAGACCCTAGGTTCTTCTGATTCATCCCTGATCTTGGAAGAAAAACTGCTCTGATGGTCTTGCTCACTCACTGACGTTCCCAATGAAAACTTCACTGAAACATCTGTAATCCTTCTGCCAGGTGGTGTTAGCAGCAACAAGGGCTGGGTTCAATATCTAGGGGTTCTGTGTGAATCAGCTCAAGCCCCCACCCAGAAATCTGGGAAAACTAAATGCCACCCCTGTGTACCTCTAAGGGGCAACACTTCCCTACCCACAAGCACTCAGTCTGTGTATAGCAAAACAAAACTTTTATTAAAAAGGAGATGGAACTCAGCATTAATTTAGGAAAACACCACAACAATGATTCAAAAGTATGCAAGCCATAAGTAAACACCCTCCCCACAGAATCTTGGGCGGTAGGCCATTGCTTCAATTTCTCACCAATTGTGGTGTGAAAGTTTGATGGACAAATGTCCCTTCAACACACCACACCCCTTTCCCTCCAATTCATTGTCTGAGGTAAGTGAAATCTCAGAATTATGGGGTGGGTTAACCTCCCACCGCTGAATGGTGGAGTTGAGGAATGCTTCTGCCTCCTCTGCCTTTGCTGTTGCACATCACTGTCTCTGTCACCACGTGCCACTCGCTGCTGCCTTTGCCTCCAGCTGTGATGCCTGTTCTGAGGTTCCACTACTTAGCCAAGTTCCTAGCAATTTCAGCCCTTGGTTATTTTACTGGGTAGATGGGAACCTCACTGATGTTGTATCCTCTGCATTGCCTTTCACTGCAACACTGTCCACGTCTACGGTCTTAGACTTGTTCATCAGTTATTTCAGTTCTAGTGATTACTGAGCAAAAACAAGAACTCTAAATGGAATCTGATCAGCTGGTCTTTGAACACAGGAGGAGGCAGGTTAATGGTATCTAGGACTCTTTAAGCGAGGCCATACCACCAAGTGAGAACACTTGTCCCTACCCCTTCTGCTTTTCACTTGGAGTTGGCATCAATACTCCCTGCTTAGTAAGTGAGGTTACATTTAGGGTAACCCCCTCTATTCGAGCATATTAAGTACAGTTCTGTTGCCCTTTAGTGATACAAGGATAAAAACATTTCATTACTCCTGTGTACAAGGCTAAAATGAATTTTAACCCAAAACAGCCAACTTGGGAAAACAGGACTGTCTGCTGATCACTAGGCAAAGTAGCTGTGTCTATGCAAATACAGTCTGCTCCTGAGTTCTTTTTCCTGAGTTCACCAATAGATGGCAGGAGAGAGCTCATTGAGACCATGACATACACATGTCTGTGAAACATTCCATTTATTTACTGCACAGGCAACCTTAATTCTGACATTTCCTAACTTTGGAGTGCTTGACTGGGCAACTTGAATGTTCTTTTTACATAAGATGTTTTGGCGATGTAATATATTAATTAATTTAATTTGTGTGGCTTGCTTAGATGCAAATATATTTGATAGTAATTTTTATGATGAAAATTAAAAACATTAACCAATATGAATGAAGGGAATATTGGCAATAAATTCTGCTTTTTAAAATCTGGTAGTAGCTCTAAGAGGACTGGATGTGGAAAATATAAATATACAGTGGTATATTTGTACTGTGCACAGTTAAACTTAGTCTATATCTTTATGTTAAATTTGGAAAGGCTTCTTTTAGACAGGTAAAACTTAATTGTTTTATTAGAGATGTGTGGGTACTAAATTATTGACATATTCATGCATAATTCAGATAATTGCTTTTAGTAGATATCCAGTCTGATAAATGTCTGACAGAAATGCAGATTGACTATTTTTTTCCTTCTTATGAGGGATTTTTCCTTTTTAAATTCATGAAATGGTATGTTGATTTGCATAATGGTATAACTGTCACAGCAGGTTACAGGTGACTACTTAGAACTTCATGCTACCTAATGCAAAATGACCCATTCCTTCCTTCAGCTTGCAGTCTGCAGCTAATGGAATTTAAGCCTAGAAACATCATGCAATTATAAAGATATAAAGAAACCATTTGAAATACGTTGCAGTCACCACTTAATATTCATTTTTCATTGTAGAGAGGTAAATGCCAGGGCTAGTTTCACTCAAGATCCCCAACACAGGAAAGTCTACCACGAGTTACCATTCTATTCTGTGGAGATGCTGATACTGCCATTATCACCATAGTACCTGAGCTCATTAAGTGAGATGACTAACATCTGTCATATGTGGGTCACTCTCTCCTGGGGGAGACTTGTGTGGGTGGGATAGTGTTAACGTTTTGGTAGGGTTTTGTTTTAAATATACATACTGTTGTGTGTTTATGTTAGAGAAGGCAAGGTCAAATAAGTGCACTGTGAACTTGGAGTAGAGTATGGTGAGGTTTGTGATGGTCCTTAGTTCTTGCGGTAGGTTGTTCCACAATCTTGGACCAATCCCTAAGACAGCTCTGATTCCTGCAGAAATGAATTATACACTTATAATAGAAAGTTCCACTATGGCTGAGGAGCAGAGTTGGCAACCGCAGTTTTCACCCCAGAGCTTAAGGTGATCTTTTAGGGTACGTCTACACTGCAATTAAACACTCGCAGCAGCCTATGTCAGCTGACTCAGCATTGCAGGGCTCAGGCTGGTTCCAGATCCCAGGCTCCAGCCTGAGCCTGAACATCTGCACTTCAATTAAACAGCTTCATAGCCCCAGCCCCTCAATCCTGAATCAGCTGGCACAAGTGTTTAATTGCGGTGCAGGCACATCCTTAGATATGCTGGGCCCAGGCCACTAAGCACCTTGAAAATGACCAAGACCTTGAATCTGACTTGATTTTTTACAGGAAGCCAATGTAGAGAGCGGAGGACACATCTAAGGTGTTCACGGTAACCTGTGTTGCTGAAGAGATGTGCTGTATTAGTTGAAGTTACCTAAGGGCTAATGTCTTCAGGCCCAGGCATATTGCATTGTTGTAGTCCAGATGGGATATGAGCAAGGCATGTATGAATGAGGACAGGTCATCGCTCACCAGAACAGAACAGAGGAGATGGTGGTAAGCCAACAGAGATGGTAAAAAGTTTTACTTATAGATGCTGGTTTGGGGACAATTCGCATCAGGAAGGGCATCTAGGAATACCTATTACTGACACCTGAGTCCATGTTGTCTTACCAGTTCACATAGTGGCAGGTACCTTAGCATCCAAGCTCATTGTGAGTTTTTAAAAATCAAAACAACAATCCCTTGCTTTGCCTCCTCCCATAAGTAGGAGTACATTGCTTGTTTTGATTACTTTATTCTTGTCACTGTTTGTTTCTTTTCACTTTTGATAAAAAGTAATGAGGGCCTAATTTGTCAACCTGATTACCCCTCCTCTCCCACTACTACCTAAACACAGTTTATCACTCAAAGAGACTGGAGCTTTTCAATTTTTGACAGCCAGCTTAAAAATAAAGGGTGTGGGGGTGGGGCGAGGAGAGAAAGAAAGAAAAATCAGAGGAGTCTCCACCTGGCTCTGCTGTTCCTCCACCCTAGCTGAGCACTTCCTTCCCAGCCTCCTTACTCTCCAACTCCCTCTTTTTTCACTGAGTGTCTTCAAAACCCCTTCCTCTCCCTCAAGGTCAGCTCCTTACTCCCCCAGGCTGCCATAGCTTACTGGTGGAACAAACAATACCATTGCCTTTCTTTCTCCCAACCTGCAGTGGCACAGTTAGTAGGTGAAGCCAGTGAGAGATGCACTCTTCTCAATAACTCTCAGCTCCTGTCCTCCCATCTTGAGCCACTAATGGGGAGAAGAGAGAGCCCTAGCAAGAAGGTGAGCTGAGGAGCATGCAGCCCTGAGGAAGGGGGTGGTGAGCTGAAAGACCCAGTAAAGGTATGTGGCATATGGGGCAAGTCCAAAAAGCCCAGAAAAGGAAGCACCCAAAGTGGGATGGGAAGGAGGCTAAAAGCCTCCACAGAAGGGTCTGGAGACCTTGCACCTCAGTATTTCCTTGCTCAGCTAGGTGCAAAGTGTTGAAATACGATAAGAAAGACTATCACTGATATTGCCAACCTGAATGGAAACCAGACCCAACAAATCTCCTCCTGGGATCCCGCTCATGTGAAATGTCCAGCATGGCTTTGCAGGTCCAAGAGCTTTGGATAAGCTTTGAATCAGCATCCATGTTTTGGATGCTTATATAAGCCCAGCTTCAGAATCTTTTGGTGACTCACTCATCACTAGTTATAGTGGAAATTGAAGTAGTAAAGCTGAACCAAAATCAGTGAAATAATACCAACTATGAAATGGTGACCTCTATTCAAGTTACACATCATTATCTATAACTTTTGCCTGGGCTTGTAGTGAGTATTATTTTTAAGGGATCTCAAATACTACATTAGGTTTTGAATTTCGATATTTCCAGCATACTTGGAGAAGATAAACTAACTTGTAGAGATACCATCTATACAGAGAAGGAATGCTAAAAGAAAGGTCCACCTTCTCCATTTCATTCCTTTTTTGTAACATCGCTGTGTGGTGATAAGCACTGGTATGACAGGTAAAATTCAGAGTATTCTTAAGGCATCAATACAAAGTATTTATTTTTAACAATGAAATTATGTTTGTATTTAATGAAGTAGCAGGAAGGTAAGATCTGTCAGGAAATGCTGCAGTGACAATGCTTCTTGAAGTATTATATTAAATAATAATGTCAAAGATCTGAAAGAGTGAACAGACCTTGCATGCATAGTTTTCTAATTGTAGCAAATTAAAAAGGGGTTGGAATACTGCCAGTCAAGTGACTATGGGGAAAAAAGGGGACCCATAATAAGAAACCGTTGTAGTTACAATATTTGCTGAAACCAACACGCATTAAATAATAATGAAAGCAGCCATCTCAAAATGCTGGCAGACAACAGAGAACAGCTGAGCTGCAGAATCTGTAAAAAGGGAGCTTAGCCAACATGTTGGCTAAGAATAAAAAGCTCCATTGGAAACTAAATGGTGAGATCAGCTCCAGGCAGAAATTTATGAAATAAAAGCAAGAGAGGAAAAGATGTGGGCACTGTCAGATTACCCAAAGTACAAAAATACAGTGTGATTGAAGATGTCCTACAAGAAGTTTACATGAATTTATTCTAAAAGTTTATGGCAGACTTTAGAGTCTCTGTTTAAGCCAAATGAACCTTATTATCCTTTATACTAAAGAACATCAACCTGATGACAAAACATATTGAGATCTTGTGCTTACTGGAAGAATTAAAAAGGAAATTCGTTAAAAATAATTAGTGGTTGAAAAGTTTCCACATGAGCTCTAGCAAAGGAACTTTTGAACAGTTGAATTTGTTCTTTTGTTTGTTTTTGTCCTACATGTGTTCTAGTAAAGCATTAGACTCTCTACTTTAGGCACTAGGATAAGTTCTGTTCTCATTTACAGCAATGTAAACCCCAAATAAAAGTATTAAAGTCAATGGAACTACTCTGGATTTACAACAGTGGAATTAGTTTTTACAGTTATGTGCACAATATACATTTCTAATAAATAATATATATTCTTTCTTTTAAAAACTCAAGCTGTTTTCATTTTACAAGTGCAAAAGGCCTTTTAAACCAGTAAATTTTGGGGTATTTTTAAAAATACTTTGTTCAACTTAAAATTAACCAGCACACTAGGGTATTTTTATACTTGTACAATTTAAACATCCTGTATTAGATTTATCTAACAGATTAAAAATGAAAAAGCTATTAAGAGTAGATGATGGACTCACATGGTTCAGGTAACTATTATTTGTTAACATATATGGAAATCACTTACTCACAGTGAAATCCTGATTTACTCCATCTGTAGCCTTCCAGTGCCATCAAATCTGCAGTACAGGGAACAGGATCCTCAGCTGACAATGAGGCTGCATTGCAAATGCTACTGATGCAGTTAAAACTGAAACTGAACCAAGAATCTACTGTATTAGGTCTGCAATATTTATATCGGTACTATATTGTCCCCCTCACAGTAGTATCTGAACACCCATAAAGTACCATAGCAGTTCACAGATGGAAAACTCAGGCACCCAAAGAGTAATGGCTAGATTCTGCCATTCTTCCTCATGTTGAGACCCTCTGTAGAGCTAAGTACTACGTAAATGTGACAGAATCTCACCCAAAGTGATTTACCCAAAGCTGAACAAGAAGTGTATGACTGAGTCAAGATCTGAACTCACAATTCCTGTGTCCCAGTCCAATGCATTAAGCCCAAGACTGCCCTTCAGATGCTACACTAGCCAGAAAACACAATGCAACTATCTCCATGTAGTAACATGATGAACACATTTTTTTTTGTGGATTTCAAAATCATTTGTAACAGAAGGGTTTCCAAAATCCTAAGACCACATGCATTTTCAAAACCCGCACTATTGTCAGAACAGCTGCATGCTTCCACTTTTGTATGCCCTTCCTTGGAGCAGTATCCTCTTGAGAGGTGAGGTTGCTATGTGGTACTCTGAATGTCTAACACTGTGGATGCTATTCTTAGAACTTTCAATTTCTGGGAGTGATGTCACAGAAGATGTCATTTTAATATTTTGGGAATACATGACGGAAGCCTGAGGGAAGGGTCAAATAAGTCTTAACCCAAGAGCAGAGAGTATAAGAGAGATGTCAGGTTTTGGAAAGAAGCACATTTATTTACAGCAAATCAACAATTTTTCAAAATGGGATTTGTATTGAAAAGGTTAACATGAATGGCTCCACTGCAATGTGTTTGTTCCCCTTTTTCTTTGTCAGTATTGACTAAGTATTGCTTTTTTCTTCACTTCAAAGTCCTAGGTACCTGGAGAGAAAAGGTGTCACTGTATTAAATGCAACAGATATAACTCTAGCATAATATTGATATTATAGAAATCAGTTTCAAGTGGAATTATTGACATTTCTAAGAGCTTAGTGTCAATGTGGCCAAAGTTACTCTCCAGATTAGCATCCCCTAACTAAACTGGCTTGGTCCATTTCTCCTGCTGTGTGTATCAAATGTTCTATAAATATATATACAATTATTTTTACTGGGAAATACATTTAAATATCTTGATTTCCAGATACTATTTTAATGATGATCATAAAGCAAAAACATTAAAATGTTTCCCATTGTTGGATCCCTGCTAGAAATTCAGCTGTCTCTGAAATCCTTAGCTGTCATATTCACAACCTTCTGAAGGTTATGACAGACCTCTTCCTTCTTTGTTCTTCTTGGTGATGGTAAAAACTGGATGCATGCCCAATGCAGGGAACATAGTGTAAATAGCTTTGCTGCAGACTGCTACTGGATCGTTCAAAACATCAGATGGCTAGAATATGTTATTATCAACAAGCTGTTTCCTGGCCAATCAATTAAAAACTCTGATTGAGCACTAGGCAATTTATTGTAGGCTAGCCAAACAGTCTGGATGGAGAAAACATATGTTAATTGTCCCCCTAATTGATGCTTAAAGGGGCAAATCCTGTTCCCTCCACCTCAAGGTTTGGAGGGTCCCTTTAAAATGGAACTTAAGCAATTCTGTTGTGGTGGGAAGATACCCAGAGATTGTGTCTGGGTGTACATGATCCGTGTAATATGGAGCTCACATCCTTGGGTGCTCACTTTGTGCTATCATACATGGGTTACATGAGAGCAGTGTAGGAGCAGAACTGAGGATCTTTAGGAGTTCTTCCTCCCTTGCAAGGATGATGGAGTGCTTAGGTCATACCAGTGCTCGTGCCTCATGGCCTAGGAGGTAGAGACAATCAGGGAACAATTTTAATTACTGTGAAAAATTTCAGCAAAAACCAAAATTTTGGTTTTTGCTGAAACTTTTCTTCCAAAGTATTTGGATTGTCATCAAAAAAACTGCCACTCATACTTTCTGCAATGGAAAACAGGGGGAAATTTTTTTTGGCCCAAGTCACACACTATGAGCAGATTTTCTGTTTTGGTGGGGAAAAAAAACTTTTTTGTCTGAAAAAAGTATCTTTGAACAAAATATTTCAACCAGCTGTACTGAGAGGGAGAATCCCCCCTCCCCACTCTCTACTATAGAGTTTCCTAGTGCTGAAATCAGCTAGTTGAGATGAATGCCAGGAAAAGGATTTAGAGGAGTGGAACAACACCAGACGAAGAAGAAGAAGAATTAGGCCAACTACTTTTAGGGGGAAAAAATCTGTAACTGCATTAGTTGCAAGTAGTTGGACAACCTTTCCAAAGGAGGCTTTGACAATTATAGAAGGAATAGACATTGTAAATGTGTAGTCACACACCACAGTCACTTTGTGTCATGGATATTTTTGTTTTGTTTTGCTTTTAATGACCCTTTGGCAACACTGGCAGCCATTTCAGCTTTCTTTCACTAAGAAGCGTCAGGTGCCATCAAGGTAGAAGTTTCCATTTGGAAAGCAACAAGGAAAACTATACAAATATTTTTAAAATCTTGTTAAAAATTTCAATAAATACTCCTGAAGAATAGCTCAGTGTACCTTTGAAAGCTTGTCTCTGTCACCGACAGAAGAAAGAAAAGACTTACCCACCTTGTCTCTCTGCTATTCTGGGACCACATGGCTACAAAAATGTAGTTTTTTTGTCATTTGGAGAATATAATTTGAAAGTGTCCACTATTCTAATATATAGTGAAGAGCTATGTGGTAGGCAGAGTATTTTATGGGCAGACATTCGGTCTATCTGACTCTCTCTGGGGCTCCAAAACCCAGTAATTTGCTTGAGCTAAGGAAGAACTGACTGTTAGAGGAGATAGAAAAAGATAATTGAGAGGTGCAAAAGTATCAGCTATCTGTATTCACAAAATATTTGACTGAAATATTTTGGAAGGTTGGTAATATTCTACTTTTCTCCAAACATTCATTCACCCTGAGTGGTGTCTTGCTCTGCAAGTATTTCTATTGCCGGTACTAGTCAATAAGAATAAGAGCAGAAGACTCAGATCTGAAAGGATTACAAACACCACAACAAGAGTTTAAAAATTCTGAAGGGAAAAAGGTTGCCTCCTATGGAAGCTCTGAGCTCCAGAAGAGTACAAAGATTTGAGTAGAGTATATGTTTTAGATTGAAAATGGTATATAGAGGAAGTTTTCTACAATGACAACTTTCTGCATATATATGAAATGACCAGACTTGCTACTTTCAGCTAGCATATAGAACAGAGGTGGGCAAACTACAGCCCGCGGGTCACATCCGGCCTGCGGGACCCTCCTGCCCGGCCCCTAAGCTCCTGGACCAGGAGGATAGCCTCTGGCCCTTCCCCTGCTGTTCCCCCTCTCCTGCGGCCTTAGCTCACTCCGCCGCCGGCACAATGCTCTGGGCGGCGGGGCTGCGAGCTCCTGGGGCATCGCAGCTGCAGAGCCGGGACCTGACCCAGTGTTCTGTGCTGTGCGGTGGTGTGGCTGGCTCCAGGCAGGCGGCACGGCTGCCTGTCCTGGTGCTCTGGGTGGTGCGGCTGTAGTGCTGCCAGCCACCGGTGCTCCAGGCGGTGTGGTAAGGGGGCAGGGAGCGGGGGGGGGAGGGGTTGGATAGAGGGCAGGGGAGTTTGGGGGGCTGGTCGGGGGCGGGGGTCTGGATATGGGTTGGGGCGGTCAGAGGGCGGGGAACCGAGGGTTGAATGGGGGCTGGGGTCCCGGGGGGCAGTCAGGAAGGAGGAGGAGTTGGATGGGACAGCACGGGGCAGTCAGGGGCAGGGGTTCCGGGGGCGGTCAGGGGACAGGGAGACGGGGTGGTTGGGTGGGGCCAGGGCCCCCGGGGTGCAGTCAAATGAGAAGAGGGGTTGGATGGGGTGGGGGGGGCAGTCAGGTGCAGGTCCCAGGGGGGCAGTCAGGAATGAGAGGAGGGATTGGACGGGGTGACGGGGGGAAGTCAGGGGCACGGGTTCCGGGGGCTGTCAGGGGACAGGGAACAGGGGGGGTTGGATGGGGCAGGAGTCCCGGGGGGGGGGCATCAGGGGTCGATAGGGGGTGGGAGCCGGGCCATGCCTGGCTGTTCGGGGAGGAACAGCCTCCGCTAACCGGCTCTCCATACAATTTTGGAAACCCGATGCGGCCCTCAGGCCAAAAAGTTTGCCCGCCCCTGATATAGAAGATTTATTATTTTATTGCCAACCAATGACCTCTGGCCAACTTTACTCCTTTAAAACTTGAATATAATACACCAGATCTTTAGCTGATATAAATCAGCACAGTTCCATTGGCTTCAATTGAGCTACACTATTTAAACCAGCTAGAAATGGGCCCAATATTTCCAGTATTAAAAGCCCCTGTATGCAAAGTGTTATTAAAAAAAAACCAGAAATAACAAGACCAATTTCAGCCATGTGTGAATTATGCATTACCAAAGCATAAATATTAAAATGTTCTTACCCTGGGTAAAATATTTTTTTTCAGCCTTATTTAGTTCAAAATGTAGCTGATGGAATTTTACTCAATTTCATCCCTGGGTTGTGGTTGTGCATGGGCATTTCTAGCCCCAAAGGAGCCTCCCAGAAAATTTAAAATGTAGAACTCGCTAAAATGTTTTTGAAAAATTTGTTTTAGTTAATGAATTAATTAACTGCAAAAACACTTTTAGCAGGGTTTTTTTCAACCAGCCCTCGATATTACCACAAGCTGATGCCTGCTACACAAATCAAGGGCACCAGTGCAGACGCTGATCTCTTCAAAGAGGAGGGGCCCAGATCACAAAGGTAGTTTGGTACCTAGCCCACAGACTTAGGCATCTAAGTCCCATTTTAGGCACACTGTAATCAGCAAAACCCACACTTGGCTGCTGCCTAATCCTAAACTCACTTGGCACATAAGGTTGTTGCATTAAAGTTCCCTAGGTGTCTGTTTTCTGCCTCTGGGCATGCACATTCTGCCTCACTCTAGGCATCTGAATGCCTATGTCCTGTCTAAGCCCCAGAGTGATCCATGAACTGAGGGAAAATAAGGATTTGTCCACCTAACTCATGTGTGGGGCCCAGTCCAGTAAGCCTGCTCAAAGACTGCCTAACTCCCCACAAAACAGCTAGGGGGTGGGGGAGGAGGAGGATCTCTCCTATAATTTTTAGCTGAGTGGTTAGGGTACTCAGCTAGGATGTGAGAGACCCCCAGATCAAGTCCCCCTTCTGTGGAGAAGGGACTTAAACAGGGATCTGCTACCTTTCAGGTGAGTTCCTTAACCACTGGACTATAGAATGATTCTCACGCTTTTTGTGGCCAAATTAATACTTAATTATTCAATTAAAGTGGAACAGCTTCAGTAAAACAGCTTGAGGGAGCTGCACATCAGAATATCTCATAGAGCACTCACCTGTGAGGTGGCAGATCCCTGTTCAAATTCCTTCTCCTCAGTAAGCTAGGCAGGACTTAAAGCAATGGTTTCCCACATCCCAGGGGAGTACTGTAACCACTGGGATAAAGATTATAAGGGAGACTTTCCTCACCCTGTTTCATGTGGAGGTAGGAGGCCTCTGAGCATGCCTACTGGATCGGGCCTGTCATATGAGTTAGGTGGACCACTGCCTATCTTCCCCTATTTGTAGCTCACAAGCAGAGATAGGCACCTATGTGCATGAGAGGGGTCGGGCTTAGGAAAAGCCACTCTGATAGGCGTCTCCCATCTCCCACTGGCTAGCTTAGGTGGCCCTGCACCTAGCATGCTGACTTTTGTGGATCACTTTCCATAAAAATTAGCATGCTACCCTTTTAATAATCAATTATAAATAATGCCCCTTAATTAATTAACATTAAATTCGCCTTTTGCCATATCTATCTTTCTGCTACCATAATTAAATATTTTCTACTTCTTATTGGCTATTTAATGTTAAACACCATCTTAATTAGCATCTGCATAAACATCATACCAATAACTATCAATATAGATTGCATTTTCCAAACATTAACATTTTATCGAAAACACTTGTAAAAATGCATTAGAACGAAAACATGTTTACAACATGACCGAGGGGTACGTCCTAACTTATCTATAAGTTGCCTCTGAATACCCTCACTTCACTTTACTCATATTTTACCAGACCTCGCTTGACTGTTGTCAAGCCTATTTTTAGGAAACAGAGGTTAGGGCCTACTTACATTTCAATACATTTCTATATAAACATAAGCAAGCAACATCCCTATAGGCAACATCTCCATGCATTTTATAGGGAATTTAGGATTCCAGCTCAGGCTTTGTGGATTGCAGTGTTGTTCGTGTGATTTTCTAGGTGATTAACCCCTGTAACCTGATGGGAAGATCAAGCAAAAGGCATTGGATCAGGTACTGTTAGCGTTTCTAGTCAAGTTTGATTCATCTTCTATAACACAAGCTGTTGAATGTGAGTAGAACCAACAAAGGTACCCTACCACTGGATAACAGAGGTGGTGAAGTACCCTCAGAGGGGCCTGTGACCAAACAGCATGGAAGAGATTGGAACCTGTATTCATCTTTCACCTCAATGTTTGAATAGTGACTGTAACAGGTCATGTTGAACCTTTAATACAGGCTAAAAGTCCTCATTTTGCAGATGAGCCCCATCTCTACTGTGGCTGAATGTAAGGACTTTCCTACATTACACAGCCTAGGCTGATATAACTATGTTGGCATAGCCATGCCAATAGAGCCCTCTAGTATAGATACAGTAGAAAAGGGAAAGGCAGAAGGAGGTCTTATTGCTGGCAGAACTATACCACTTTGCTGAGGGACATTGGCTAAGCTGAACAAAGCACTCTTCTGTCAGCCTAGTTGTATCTACACTTGAGATTTTGCCAGCATAGCTATGTTATCTAGGGAGTTTGATTCCCATCCCCCCACGCCGTCCTAGCCAACATAGGTATGCCAGAAAAGCTTTTTAGTGTAGATTAGACCTGTCTGATGCACTCTGCAACAGCTACCTGATTGCTAAAGCTTATCAACACACCCAAAGTCAAGGGCAAAAGCCAAACACAAACAGAGCCTGCTAGGTACGTATACACTGCAGCTGGGAGCAAGCCTCCCGGCCCAGGTAGACAGACTTGCACTAGCTTGGCTGGAGCTAGTGCACTAATAATAGCAGCCTGGGCATTGTGTGTTCAGGTGGCGACTCAGGCTCCCAAGCCCACCTGACCCCCTGGGTCTGAGCATGGGTGGCTAATCCAAATCTCTGCCAGGGCCACAATGCCCATGCTGCTCTTTTTTGTGTGTGCTAGCTCAAGTCAAGTTAGCATGATTCTGTCTAGCAAGGCTCACTCCCAGCTTCAGTGTATGCATACCCCTAGAATCTGGTAAAAGTGTAGGGCAGAATCCACTAGGAAATTTCCATTGACAGTCACCATGTAGATGTAATTTACTTTGTTCACCACTCAGATACCAATTAATGCTATAGAGAGGCTTTCAAGCTGAAATCAGTAGTAGTTTTGCCATTCACCTCAGCAGGAGTACAATTAGGCCCTAATTAGTAAATGTGGTAATGAAAACCTAAAAAAAAGCCAAGAGAGATATTAAAGTGTTTTGTTTGAGAGCTTTCCCCAGTGCCACAGTGTCCCTTTAATGAGCAATTGAAGGCTGTGTGTGTGTGTGTGTTTTGCCGTGTGCATGTGCATATCTTGTGGGGACAGCAGACCAAACACCGTTCCACTAATCCTGGTTGGAGAAAGAAAATAATTTAGCCTGTGTTTGGTAGGTGCGTTCTGAGCCTCTGAGGTTTTGGAACAAGCATCATCCAAAGTACAAAACAATTTAAGGGTGTGCTAAGTGTTGTGTGCATTTTACCAGCATTGTTTTTTGGAACCATTCCATACAAATAGAATGAATAATTTAGTGAGTGTCTCAGTATGTGCATCTTGCACCACTGAGTTTTTGGAACACTTTCATACAGGAAAAAATGTAGCGGGTGCTTGCCTTGCTGTTCTGATATTTTACTTTGTCCTTATTTTAATTCCTTCTCAAAGCAAAATCTCTTCCTACTTTAGAACCAAATTAAGTTCTATTCTTTGTTTATTTATTTATTTTATTTTGTTTTGTTACTAGAAATGAAATTGGGGAATGGAGGAGAAAATAACAAACTTCATATACTATTTCTAATAATCTTAGATACAAAATATATCAACCTAAATCTTTTTTTCCCTTTTACCTCTTATAGACAGACTCATTTTCACGCTGGTTGCTTTATTCCACTCTGGAACAGCACAAAAGAGTCTGAGGGTACTGACCAGTTATGTTGGGTTTACAGCTGTTTTGTTTAGCCAGAGCAGGTTTAAGCAGTTGCAGCATGCCCTCCAGTTTCTCCCTCTACAGCTCCTCCAAATTTCTCCTTCCTCTTGCACCTTCCTGCATGTCTCTGTGTACACATCCCAATTTCCTCCTTTCTCCTATCATCCAAATGTATCCCCATCCCCATTTTCTCCTCCCTACTTCCTTCTCTGAGTAGATCTGGTGCAGTCAGTAGTTTTACGAAAAAGA
Organism: Terrapene triunguis; assembly: GCF_002925995.2. Lineage (NCBI taxonomy): Eukaryota > Metazoa > Chordata > Testudines > Emydidae > Terrapene > Terrapene triunguis. The sequence goes on from NW_020664369.1 coordinate 5,812,675, forward strand.
TATTTAAGATTAATGATCTTTTTTTGCTGTCCATTTTCATAAAGAAAAGCTTCTGTCAAAGGATGCTGAATAAAATACTCTCCTTCAGAGAAACGTATGAGGAATTGCAATCTCAATGAGAATGCAGCCAGACTCCCCTTAGATAACATGATCATTGCTGTGGTGTCAGGATAGGAGGCAAAGACTTTCCAATCTCATTGAGAACAATCTCTGTCAAAATGGCCAACGGAGCGTACTTGTGGCTTCAGTCACAATGAGAACTCTGGAAGATGGACACCATTTTGAAAGAGGGCAGTTCTTCATGGAATACTCAATAGTAGAATATTGTTCATTGGGCCCTACTGAAGAAGAAACTTTCAGATATGAAGAGTAAGCAACAAAAATGACCATTAATCCTCAAACAATTCTTCAAACATCACAATTCCGTGATATTTCAGTGCATTCTATATGGGAATGTTTGAATATGTTTGAATCTGTTATTAAAAGCATTTGAGATTAAAACCAAAAGTCTGACAATGGATGCTAAATTTCTTAAATGAACTGTTTTAAAATTAATTTCACCTCAAACTAATTAATGGGCTTATTTGTAAATTCTTAACAACAAAAATCACCTTAGTCAAAGTGTAGTAAATTTGGGAATAATATGTATTCTTCATACACAGCAAAGTGGTTGAATCCCTGTGTTAAATGTAAAGCTCAACTAAGCCTTACCTATGGAACTGTGAGTGGTGCTTCCAGAATGACAACTGTTGGGAATGGGCTACATCCACCCTAATTGAATTGGCCTCGTTAGCACTGACCTCCCACTTGGTAAGGCAACTCCCATCTTTTCATGCACTGTGTATTTATACCTGATTACTGTATTTTCCACTCCATGCATCTGATAAAGTGGGTTATATCCCATGAAAGTTTATGCCCAAATAAATTTGTTAGTCTCTAAGGTGCCACAAGGACTCCTCATTGTTTTTACTGATACAGACTAACATGGCTACCACTCTGAAAGATGACGTTGTTAATGTTGCTGGCACCACTGCCCCAAATTCCCTGAGTGTGGTTGTATTAATTTAGATGGAATATTTGGGGCAAAGGTGTAAAGATAACCCAGTCACTGTCCAACATTAAGCAGTTTTAAACAAAGTTTGGGGTTTGGTGTACAGAGACCTCAGCCTACTTGGTATCATGGCAAATACACCCTTAAACATCACTTTAACCTTTTATTAAAGATACCAAAAAGAAGGAAAAAGAGTTAAAGCATTTGAAAGGTAAATTCTTAAGCAAGACTTTTAATTTAATAACATCCCTTTGCCTTTAGCTGGAGAGGCTTTTTAGAAGGAAAAAATCTGCACTTTTGATAGTCCAGGGATCGGCAACCTTTGGCACGTGGCCCGCCAGGGTAAGCACCCTGGCGGGTTGGGCCGGTTTATTTACCTGCCACGTCCGCAGGTTTGGCCTATCGTGGCTCCCACTGGCCGTGGTTCACCGCTCCAGGCCAATGGGGGCGGCAAAAAGCAGCAGCCAGCACATCCCTCGGCCTGCGCTGCTTCCCGCAGCCCCCATTGTCCTGCAACGGCGAACCGTGGCCAGTGGGAGCCACGATCGGCCGAACCTACGGACACAGCAGATAAACAAACTGGCCCGGCCCTGTGATAGTCTTTTAGATGGTATTAAGTGTAAGCAGAGTCAGGATGAGCTCTACCCTGACATCTGGTGGTGAATTGTGGCGAGTTGTGGAAAAGAATTTCAGGGGCTGATCTTGTTTGCATAGGCACACCCACCCCGCCTAGCCTGAGCCCACGGCAGCCCAAGTGGTCACTGCCGTGGGATCCCCAGTTTCTCTGTTATTGGGGCAGGAAGAATAAAGTGTTGTTACCCTGATTATGTGAATCAAGGGCAGTAGAACTGTACTTGGCATTTTATGATGGAGGGACTTGCCATCAACTAAGTAGCACTCGCTAGACAAGGGACATGGGTTCCAAAACCTAGTGAATGGAGAGAGGCTGGGAACAGGTATTTGTACTTGATGGTATGGGTGCCTTTTGAGTGCCTGGGACACCAATTGCACTTCCTTCCTTCTCTTTCTCTCTCCCCTCCCCCCCGCCCCCCCCACTGTGGAATATCAGAGCTAATCTTGATTCTATTAGGAGTCTAGTTACAGGCTGCTGAGTTGAATTCACCTTGGGCCAATGGTGCATTAGCACTGGGGCTCTCCCTACTACAAGCTGAAATCACTGAGTGCTGTGTTAAGTGTGTGGGGGGGGGGCTGAAGATGTATGGCTGAGCAGCTGGCGGAGCCGCACCACTGGCGGGACAGCTGGTGGAGCAGAGCGGCTCACATGAGTTAGGTGGACAAATCCTTATTTTCCCTCAGTTCATGGATCACTCTGGGGCTTAGACAGGACATAGGCATTCAGATGCCTAGAGTGAGGCAGAATGTGCAGAGCGGCTCACAGGATGGCTGGTGGAGCAGAACAGCTGGTGGAGCGGCTCACGGTGAAGGCTGCAGCAGAACCCCACGGAGAGGTGGGGCAGTCGGCCTTGGACCACGTAAGGTGCCCCTTAACACCCCTGCGGGGGGGCGCGGCATTTCCACCCAGGCTGGGAGGTAAAACTCTGCAGATAAACTTTTGAACTCTGGGGCTGCACCGACCAGGGACAGAGACTTTGGGTTGTTGGACTTTTGGGTGATTTTGGGGTTGCTGGACTCAGACTTTTGGAGTGTTGGACTTTTGGGACTTTGGGGTGATTTTTTGGGTTGTTGGACTTAAGACCCTGAGGGGAAAAGGACACTGCCAAACTTACTTGGGGGTGGGTCTTTTGCTCATGGTTTGTGTTATGAATCCTGTTTGTGGTGTTTCCCCAACATAATGCCGCATTGTTTCCCTCCTTTATTAAAAGGATTTTGCTACACTCAGACTCCGTGCTTGCGAGAGGGGAAGTATTGCCTCTTAGAGGTGCCCGGGGGGTGGTATGTAATTGTCCCAGGTCACTGGGTGGGGGCTCAAGCCGGTTTTGCATTGCGTTATTGAAACGGAACCCCTAGATACTGAACCCGGCCCTTGTTGCTGCCAACTCAGACGGGCAGAAGGGTTACATAAGGATAGTATAGTAATTGTTCCTTTTGGGGAAGGAGTTACTTGAGATGGGCTGGAGCTGTCTTTGTAGTTGCTGTTAAAGTCGATCCCATTTCCTAGAAGACAAAACAAGACAAAACACACAGAAAAGGGGAGAGAAAAGAGCAGCAAAGATAGAAAATGCAGTTTTTGATTCTGGCGTTCACTTTCACTTGCAACCACGCTGCTGGAAAATCCGAGGCACAACACACAATCTTATCAGCCCCTCTGAGATCTGGCAAACTTGTACGAGCATCAGGCTCTTTAGAGCATTGAATTTAGCTTCCTCTTTCTGCTCACGGGGTTATAGCAGTGTTGCAAAATACAGTCTTGGCCAGTTAAGACCAACTCTTATTAAACTGAAGGAAAAGGAGCAGGACAGGAAAGAGAAGAAATAGATGAGGAAGGGGGAGAGGGGAAGAGATGCAAGAGATGGTGTTCAGGATTCAGGTGGAGCTGGTAGAGGTGGTGATGTCCATGGGCGGTAGGTATAATAGGTCAGGGGAAGCTAAGCCTCCCCAAACCCAGACCATGGCCCCACTTTGAGGCCGGTGGGAGCTCAGCTTGGACCAGTGGTTCGGGCTGGCTGGCCGGCCAGCCTGAACCCTGACCTCCAGGCTGCTGACCTGAGCTGAAACCCCATCCCGGGCTTGGGCCAGTGGCTGGGGGGGTCGGGGTGGTATTTGGGGGGGTGGGCTGCGGGGTTGGGTGGCCAGTGGGCTCGGGGCAGGACCCAGGGGTCAGAGTGGGACTCCAGCTAGCCCGAGGGTTGAGGCAGGACTTTGGGGTTGGGGCAGGACTCCAGGGGTTGGGGTGGGACTCCGGCAGGCCGGGGGTCAGCCCGGTGCTCGAGCTGTCCAGGGGCTGCGTAAGGGTGGCGGGGCCTTGGGTGGAAGGGGTGGGGCTGGCGGGCCTCCCAAAGAGGAGGGGGGTTCAGGTACCATCCATGTCTGGGTCCCTCCCTCTGTCCTGGTCTGGTCAGGACATCTTTTCAGGATTAGAACAAAGAAGGTCCAGAGTACTGTGAGCTCGTGGGGGTTGCAGGTATTATGGTGAAACTTGCTCCAGTAGCCATTTTTTCTCCCCATAGTCTCTTTCCTTAAGGACCCTAAAAGGGCATGATCGGTGGAATAGCTCATCCCCTCATTATTTTGTCCAGCAGTTAGGCCTAATAGCTGACGTATTAATTTTTATTTATTAATTTTCAGCCCTCAACTCCTCTTGTTTACCAGGTATGATCCTTGAGTTATATCTTTAAGCATCTTAGCTTGGATCAATTCAGTCTTTCTGTCTCCTTGTCATACCCTTTCCCATCAACACTTGTTATTACAGCTTATTGTAATATCTTATGAGCTTTCACTTAGTTTTTACAGTTGATCTCACTAGAGTATATTTTGTAGGCCCTATTACCACAACAGTATTGCTGCTTTAATCATAGTCTGATTGCCTAAACGGAAAGCCCAGTTGATGCTAGATGTATAGCAGTATATTTTGTTCTGTGCCAGCTGCTTTGGAAGCCATGTCATATTGAGCAATAGTTGCCTTCTGGAGTGTGGTTTTCAGCACTGTTGTGGAAAGGACGAGTTTGCAAATACTGCTACTGAATGGGTAGAATTTAAAGTGGTACAAAATTTCAGTCCTCGTGATTTGGTGTAGCAGAGCTATCTAGGTATCCTTATAACCCCAGGGATGGGGTTCAGAGGGTGTCCTAAAGCGAATTGAAGGCTGATTTTTGAAGTGAGATGCTCTGAGGGATGTGTACTAGAGGAGACATAAAGAGAAAAGGATTTCAGCAGGCAGGGCACATAGCAGCTGGAGTCCAGTTTGGGAAAGTTGTCCATGATAAGAGCAGAGACTTGTCACTGTTCAGCTGGAGAAAGCTATTGGATGGGAAGATCTAGTCAAGAGTGTGAGTAGTGGCTGTTATAGTTCCACTGGGAAAGTTCTCAGGGTTCAGAGGTCCCAGAGTAACAGGCATGTGGCTGCTGAGGTTATGAAGTTATTCAGTCATCTGGGGAAGCTACGGTGCAGTTGAAATTATTGTATGGGAGGAAACAATCTAGCAAAGTTATCAGACAACATAATGGATTCACAGGTAATATGTGTTTCTCACCCCATTGATGGGATGAAACTGTTTTCATTCCCAATGCTAGAATCATTCATTCCATTACTGTCATCCCAGCTAGTTACAGTGGCAAATGCTAATCCAGTTTTCAGAGCGGTAACGAGATTAATTACTTCTGGACTCATAAAGCATCTTAAAAATATCATAAATAGTGAGACAGTCAATGTCTTGCTGCCCAATATGAATTATATCTTCTAAAGTGAGTGTAATATTTATTGTTCAGTAAGTTAAGATAAGGTTCATAAGGAATGTTTTCTAAGAATTCAATTAGCCTGCCTTGTGAGCTAGCTCCATTTGCATTGTAATAAAATGTTCTTTCAACAAAATGTTGAAGGAAAACACACTAATGAGTTTTTTATGTACAACACCTGATATTCATAGGGCCCAGTGGTGACAATGGCTATATGCCTGCTCCTTATAAAAGCTTGCTGAAATTTTTTCATCTAAATATTTGCTGGTACAACAGCTTTATGAACAACATAAAGCAATTTTAATTAAATGTACACATCATTCAATAATTTCTGACTTGTTTCATCTAATTGGCAAATTTTGATTTGAGAAGAAAAAAATGTGGTGGCTTTATGTTGTTGTTTTTTTTCCCTTTCTTTTCCTCCTCCTGTTGGTAAAAGCTTCACTCACCCAATCAGGAAGCAGAAACAACACAGTGTGACTGAATGAAGGAATTACATAGTACACCTCTACCACGATATAACACGACCCGATATAACTCGAATTCGGATACAGTGCTACGGAGGGGTGGGGCTGCGCACTCCAGTGGATCAAAGCAAGTTCGATATAACGCGGTTTCACCTATAACGCGGTAAGATTTTTTGGCTCCCGAGGACAGCGTTATATCGAGGTAGAAGTGTACCAATATTGAATTGTGACTATTGAATGCTCACAGGACGGTCTGCACTTTGGGCAAGTCATGAGCTGACATATTTGTACAGTAGATTCTACTAATTGCAAAGGAAAATATGAATTCACTAATTTTAGGCATTGCCTTTTAGGTATAACCTGTGCTGTCCTAATTCAAGCTATGTCCTCCCAGGTACATGGAAGACTAAATAATGACTCAATCAGTTTAATAGTGATTCATTTAGACCAGCTCTCCTGTATCTGGTGAGTGCTGCATTCCCTAAGCAGACAGGTAAGGTTGAATAAGAGTCAAGATTTGCCAACGTAATTACTTATTATTATTATTATTTTATTTATTATATATTTATCTTGCAGTAGCATCTAGGGATCCGATTGTTCTGCGTGGTCTACTAACATACACTACCTGTGCTGAGAAGCTTACAACCAATAAGAAGATGATGACAGTAGTGTGACTGAATTAAACACTGAGTCTATGGTGGAAGAGTGAGTTACAGTGCAGTACTCTCTTCCTCTGCTAAAATTGTGAGTGATCCTCTTAAAAGCCTGGCTGCTGCTGGGAACACAAGGTCAGGCATCTGTGTACGAGTAATAGCAGTATGTGCGCTGCAGCTCAGCCATCTGCCAGAGAAGCTACCTGCAAGTTGTTTGACTTTGGATGGGGCAGTTAGGAGATCTATTAGAGAGAGAGAGAGAGACCGAGAGAGAGTGTTCATAGCATAATGGGGAAGATTGCTGTCTTATTGTCTCTCTCTCTCTCTCGTTCGCATTGTTATTATTTTATCTTATCTCTTTGTGTACATGTTATCTATTATATCATGGCAACGACGCTGAATGTGACGAAACAATAATCAGCACATTAATGGTGGCTGAAATTCACTCTTTCCTTAACAGAGACAAAGGTCTACACCTGAAAATTAGATCGACCTAGCTACTTTGCTCAGGTCTGTGAAAAATTTCATGCCCTATGCGACATAGTTCAGTTGACCTGATCCCCGCTGTAGATATAACTAGGTTGATGGAAGAATTCTTCCGTCAACCTAGTTACTCCCTCTCAGATGGAAAAATCCCTTTTGTCAATGTAGAACATAAGAACGGCCTTATTGGTTCAGAACAAAGGTCCATCTAGCTCAGTATCCTGTCTTCCGACAGTGGCCAGTGCCAGTTGCTTCAGAGGGAATGAACAGAACAGGCAACCATCTAGTGATCCATCCCCTGTCGTCTATTCCCAGCTCTGGCAATCAGGCCAATGCTCAAACCACTGAGCTATCCCAGATTTTTTTGGGGGGGCGGGGGGAGGAGGATAAGTGGAGCCCAGGCAAGGTAGAGGGCAGCTCTGGCCTGGTATATAACAGGCCTACCTCTTCCACAGCCTTTTTCTTAGAGTTCCAAGCCACTGGACCAACATAAGCCCAGATCCAGGGCACCTTCGTTCAGCTCACGCAGTTAGTGTGATGAGCTTTATGTGCTAAGGCAAATTTCACTCTGAATTTCACCCTGTGTGAATAATTACCATCTAATCACGTCCATCCCTTCCAGATACAGAATAGTTAACTCTTCTGCCTCCAAGTGATTTGTGATTTTTCCCACCTAAATATTATAATTTATTTATTTGATTTTGTACAATTTAAGACCCTGATCCTGCAAGATGTTCTGTGCAGATAGACCCTTACCTCTATGTACCACCCTAATGTAGAACTGGGAATTTTGTAATCACTGGTACTTTGTCTCTTTCACTCAGATTATTTTCAAAACCAGATACAGAATAGTCTTCTTTTTATGACAGACCTATTTCATCATGGGCTCCTGTTGGAATCCGCCATGTGCTGGACACACACTGCTCTCCCACAGGAAAGAGTTGACCCACTTCATCAGATGCATGGAGTGGAAAATACAGGAGCAGGTATAAATACATGACAGGATGTCACCAAATGTGAGGTCAGTCTAAACCTTACCAAGGCCTGGTCCACACTAACCCCCCACTTCGGACTAAGGTAAGCACATTCAGCTACGTTAATAATGTAGCTGAATTCGAAGTACCTTAGTCCGAACTTACCGCGGGTCCAGACGCGGCAGGCAGGCTCCCCCATCAATGCTGCATACTCCTCTCGCCGAGCTGGAGTACCGGCGTCGACGGCGAGCACTTCCGGGATCGATCCGGGATCGATTTATCACGCCTAGACAAGACGTGATAAATCGATCCCAGAAGATCGATTGCCTGCCGCCGAACCAGGAAGTAAGTGTAGACGTACCCCAAGTGTGAGGTCAGTCTAAAGGAAGGATGGTCTCAGTGGAAGCCTACTCTGGAAAAGAATGGTGGTCCAGTGAATAGGGTGTTGTTCTAGTACATGAGAGCTGAGTTCCTGTCCCTGCTCTACCATGTACTTCCTGGGTGACTTTAGACAAGTTATCTAGTCTCTCTATGCTTCAGATCCCCATCTTTAGAATGGGGATAATAGTAGTGCCCTATCTTCGAAGGGTGTTGCTTTCTCTATTTATATTAATTAGAAATTGTGAGATTCTAACATACTATGATGATGAGAGTCATAGAAGTACATAGATAGAAGGGAAAAATCATATTTCTGTGGCCAGTGAGAACAAGACACAAGGATGATATGTTATTTTTTTTCCTTATTTTCCCTTTAAAGGGACATTTATAAAACTAGATTTAAAATAATTTCTCACAAGAGTAGGATATATAATTATTACTAATTATAAAATTGTGTTAGAGCTAAGAAAAAAAGAGCTAGAAATGTCACTGATAATATCACCTAATTTTGATAAATGTTCACAAGTAATCATTGGCTCAATCTAGAATTTGTTAGACAAACTATAAGTCCCATTTTGATAGTATAACAAGGCAAACTACTTGTGTAAATTAGTGTCTTGCTTTTATTTACAAAAAGATATGGGGCTGGCTTCCTTGAATCCATACAGATTGTAGTATCTTCCCTGGCCCACCAGATTCAGCAATGACTCCGAACAGAGTGCTCCCAGACTTTCACAGCAGGTGTACAAATTACATGGCAGAGGGATCATTTTTTTAGGGAGTCCAACCCAGAAAGAAGGCTAACCTGAATAAATTACCCTGCTACACAGTGGAAATCAGAAATCATCTGGGCATTGTGTGGCTCAAAACTGCAAGTGATTCTGGCTTTATAGTCCCACCCAGATGCTAAATTCACACAATAAACTTTGTATCTCTCTGATGTCTGCATCCCATAGACCAGAGTCTCTCCTACTCCACTCCCTTTGTACCATTCAGATGGTGCAAAGGGATCAGAAACTGGCTGTAACTTCCCAGGGACATAAGGGTGGATCTAGCACAGGTTCTGATGCCACCCCCTGCAGCCCCATTGTAGTAGGTTTTGGGGGATGAGGAGGGGTGTGGTTAGAGTGTTCTGTGCTCTGGCTATGCCCAGCTGGTGAAGGTTCTTTGGGGACTGATACCACCTGTCAAAGTTTAAAGCAACTCATAGCTTGCCCTAACAAGGACTGGGGCCAGTGCAGGACTAGCCAGAAGATCAGGTTGCCGTAACAGTCACCTGCTGTGCCCAGTGGAAACTGGGCATAGCAAAGAAACTTGGCCATTATTATCAAAGCTTCCTAATTAATCCATTTTTCTCTATCCTAATGGGAGGGAGGATACATATTGCATAACTTTTTCATAACTGGTTATTAACATATTAGCCACTTAAATATTATTTCAGACCCACTATTATTTCAGTGGAACAATTTAAACATATCTGAATTTTAATAAATAAATAAATTAATGGAGATATCCTATCTCCTAGAACTGGAAGGGACCTTGAAAGGTCATCGAGTCCAGCCCCCTGCCTTCACTAGCAGGACCAAGTACTGATTTTGCCCCAGATCCCTAAGTGGCCCCCTCAAGGATTGAACTCACAACCCTAGGTTTAGCAGGCCAATGCTCAAATCACTGAGCTATCCCTCCCCCCCAGATGGAATATTTATGTATATTGTAATTCTTAATAGCCAAGTTTCTTTGCTATGCCCAGAACTGTAGGAGCCCTAGGTGTAATTCTTAATGCACCCCGCAGCATCAGGAAAAAATGTCATTTATTACCAGCACATCCCTCGCCCGCGCCGCTTCCCGCAGCCCCCATTGGCCTGGGACGGCGAACTGCGGCCAGTGGAAGCTGCGATCGGCTGAACCTGCCGATGAGGCAGGTAAACAAACTAGCCCGGCCTGCCAGGGTGCTTACCCTGGCGAGCCGCGTGCCAGAGGTTGCCGACCCTTGTTGTAGAACCACAGAAGCTCTAGTTGTGGACCAGGACCCCATTGTGCTTGGTGATAGTGAATTGCTTACTTACCTTTCCAAAGCACTGAGATCCAAGAATGAAAAGCTGTATAAAGGTTCATTGCCTCATCATCATTATTTACAGTAAGAACATGAATGTAGAAATAGCCTTTCATCAAGTTACTAAGAGTTCAAGCTGTCTTTAATTACCAATGTAATAACTCTCTATCTAATTCCTATGGACACTCCTGCCTCTTTAAAATCCATTTCCAGGGTGAAAAAAAGTTAAGTTGGTTAAAAATGAATGAATTCAGCGGACAGTATATAGGTGAAATGGATAAGCAAGTTAATATAAAGTGACAGTGTGACTAGGGCATAATACATATTTTTTTCAAACAGCATTTTTAATCAAAATGTAGTGCTACCAAACTTGCTTAGTTTATTTCAAGTGAAATGATAGTAGTTCATTGGAAATTCAGAAGCTAACAAGAAACACTTCTGGCCAAATTCTGCCCTTAGAAGTACTTATGGCTTTTAAGGGCAGAATTCAATAGAAGACTCTCCACTGTGCTTCTAAGGTAATACTTGATTTTGTCACAGTTCCCAAAGAGCGTGGGGAATGACAAAACCCTGGGATGTAGAACTAGGTTGTGAGCAGGTGTCTTACCCAACCTGATCTAATACAAAGGCCAGTGTTGGGTAGAATCAAAAATCACCACCTTTCTGAAGTAAAGAAAGGAATTAACAATAAGATAAAGTTCAACTCAACCTTTCCCCCTCAGGCTTTTCCTAAACTAAGATTTAAAAAATGTATTGTTGGATCTTGTTAGCTAGCTTGATCCAACTCTAACTCATGTCTTCTAAAATCCTAGTCAAGACAGGCAAGTATGGTGTTTGTTAGATCAAGCTAGCTAACATGACCTAACTCCATACTTAAAGTCTCATTTAGAGGCAATGTTCTGTCTCACTGAGTTAACAGAACATTCTTAACTCTTTCCAGAATCATCAGCTGCAAACAGTGTTTCGCTCACAGTTCCAACCTGTCAGAACTGGTCACCCCATCTCAAAAAAGATATATTGAAATTGGAAAAGGTACAGAAAAAAGCAACAAAAATTGTTAGGGGTATGGAACAGTTTCCATATGAAGAGAGATTAAAAACACTGGGACTATTCAACTCTGGAAAAGAGACAACTAAGTGGGGATATGATAGAGGTCTCCAAATCATAATGAGTATGGAGAAAGTAAATAAAAAGTGTTGTTTATTCCTTCTCATAACACAAGAACTAGGGGTCATCATATGAAATTAATAGGTAGAAGATTTCTTCACATAATGCCCAGTTAACCTGTGGAACTCTTTGTCAGAGGATGTTGTGAAGGCCATAACTAAAACAGGGTTCAAAAAAGAACTAAAGTTCATGGAGGATGGGTCCATCAATGGCTATTAGCCAGGATGGGCACAGATGCAAAACCATTCTCTGAAGTGTCCCTAACCTCTCTTTGCCGGAAGCTGGGAATGGACGACAGGGGATGGATCATTTGACGATTACCTGTTCTGTTCATTCCCTCTGAAGCTTCTGGCATTGGCCACTGTCAGAAGACAGGATACTGGGCTAGATGGACCATTGGTCTGACCCAGTATGGCCGTTTTTATGTTCTTTTTAGGACAACATATGGAATGCATTGTTTATAAAACTGTGCAGAAAACGTATACATCCCACTTTTAACTCCTTTTGTGAGATCCTGCCCCCATTGAAATCAACGTGAATTGTGCCATTGACTTGAATGGGGCTCAGAATTTCACCCCGAGAGGAGGATTCTAGAAATTCTTAGTGTTAATTAACTTTTTCTTCATCAACAGTATTTAAATATTGCGATGTCCAGCATCAAAGAATAAATGGAAATACTCATGAAAGGATATTTTATATTAAGTTTAAGAAATATTAAAGGAAGAGCTGACATCTATCAAAATTTAAAATCAGTGAGAAGTAGAAGGAAAATCTATTACTAACTTAAAATTTTACTGTGCTTAGAAGGAACAGAGAGTTTCTTTAGCTTAACTAACATTTTGAAGTAAAACTTAAGATACCTTTAGGACGAAAGACATCACACTGATTTTGCCTGGAATGGACACTGTACATCTGAACATTAATTATGTCAGTCTTATAACACTCTGCATGTGAACATAGCAATCAGAGCAAATCAATAAAAAGGCAGTTCAAAAAATGATGTTTTAAATTTGGATTAAAAGTTTGGTAAAGGCTCAGCATCAGCCTTTCAAAGGAATACAGTTCACAAATAAGGTATAAAGTGTGCTGAAGAACTTGTCTCAAATGAGATCATTCTAACTCAGAAGAGTCAACCCGTCCTTATAGCTGTGGAAAACTTTACTGAAAACTACAGTAACCAAATGCATATGAAGTTTTTGTTTAGTTTTTAGCCAAAGCTTCCTCAAAATGGGATTATCCTTACATCACAGTTAAATTAGATGGGCCAGATTGTAGTCCTAAATTCATATTTAGATAGCTAAAACAGATTCTGCTGTGGGAAAGCACCTAAGCAGATGTTTAAGTCCATCCTTATTTAGGAAAGCATTTAAACACACAAGAACAGCCACACTGGGTCAGACCAGTGGTCCATGTAGCCCAGTATCCTGTCTGTGACAATGGCCAGTGCCAAATGCTTCTGGCCATCGGCGGTTTAGGGACACCTGGAGCATATGATTGTGTCCTTGACCATTTTGGCTAATAGCCATTGATGGATCTATCCTCCTTGAACTTATCTAAATCTTTTTTTAACCCAGTTATACTTTTGGCCTTCACAACATCCCCTGGCAATGAGTTCTACAGGTTGACTGTGCCTTGTGTAAAGAAGTACTTCCTTAAAGAATCATAGAACTGGAAGGGACCTCGAGAGGTCATCTAGTCCATTCCCCTGCACTCAAGGCAGGACTAAGTATTATCTAGACCACCCCGACAGGTGTTTGTCCAACCTGCTTTTAAAAAGCCCCTATGATGGAGATTCCACAGCCTCACTAGGCAATTTATTCCAGTGCTTAACCACTCTGATAGTTAGGAAGTTTTTCCTAATGTCCAACCTAAACTGCCCTTGCTGCAATTTAAGCCCATTGCTTCTTGTCCTATCTTCAGAGGTTAAGAAGAACAATTTTTCTCCCTCCTCCTTGTAACAACCTTTAATGTACTTGAAAACTGTTATCGTGTCCCGCTGTCAGTCTTCTCTTCTCCAGACTAAAACAAACTCATTTTTTTCAGTCTTCCCTCATAGGTCATGTTTTCTAGACCTTTAATAATTTTTATTGCTCTTCTCTGGACTTTCTCAAATTTGTCCACATCTTTCCTGAAATGTGGTGCCCAGAACTGGACACAATACTCCAGTTGAGGCCTAATCAGAGCAGAATAGAGCGGAAGAATTACTTCTTGTGTCTTGCTTACAATACTCCTGCTAATACATCCCAGAATGATGTTTGCTTTTTTTGCAACAGTATTACACTATTGACTCAAATTTAGCTTGTGATCCACTATGACCCCGAGATCCCTTTCTGCAGTACTCCTTCCTAGGCAGTTATTTCCTATTTTGTATATGTGCAACTGATTGTTTCTTCCTAAGTGGAGTACTTTGCATTTGTCCTTATTGAATTTAATCCAAATTACTTTAGACCATTTCTCCAGTTTGTCATGATCATTTTGAATTTTAATCCTATCCTCCAAAGCACTTGCAACCCTTGTTTTAAACCAGCTGCTTGTTAATTTCATCAAGTGACCCTAGTTCTTGTGTTAAATGAAGGGATAAATAACACTTTTTCTCCATACCATTCATGGTTTTATAAATCTATATCATATCCCCCTTAGTGGTCTCTATTCTAAGATGAACAATCCCAGTCTTTTTAATCTCTTCTCATATGGAGGATGTTCCATCCCCCTAATCATTTTTGTTGTCCTTCTCTGCACCTTTTCCAATTCTTGTGGTTTCTTTTTGAGATGGGTGTCTAGAACTATACACAGTGTTCAAGGTGTGGGAGTTCTGTGGATTTATATAGTGGCATTATTATATTTTCTGTTTTATTATCTATCCCTTTCTTAATGGTTCTTAACATTCTGTTCGCTTTTCTGACAGCTGCTGCACATTGAGCAGATGTTTTCAGAGAATTATCCATGATGACTCCAAGGTTTTCTTGAGTGGTTACAGCTAATTTAGACCCCATCGTTTTGCATGTATAGTTAGGTTATTTTTTCCAGTGTTCATTACTTTGCATTAATCATAATTGAATTTAATCTGCCATTTTGTCAGCCACACCAATCTGGTGTGATTCTTCACAGTCAGCTTTGAACTTAACTATCTTGAACAATTTGTATCATCTGCAAATTTTGCCATCTCACTGTTTACCCCTTCTCCCAGATAATTTATGAATATGTTGAACAGCACTTCTCCCAGTGCAGATGCTTGGGGGACCCTGCTATGCACCTCTCTCCATTGTGAAATCTGATCATTTATTCCTACTCTTTGTTTCCTATCTTTTAATTAGTTACTGATCCATGAGAGGACCTTTCCTCTTATCCCATGAGAGCTTATTCTGCTTAAGAGCCTTTGGTGAGGAACCTTGCCAAAGGCTTTCTTAAAGTCCAAGTATACCATATCGACCAGATCACCCATGTGTACATGCTTGTTTACCTCCTAAAGAATTCCAATAGATAGATGACATGATTTCCCTTACAAAAGCCATGTTGACTCTCCCCCGACATATCATGTTTATCTATGTGTTTGATAATTTTTTGATAAATTTGTTCTTAACTGCTTCAATGGGACTTAAGCACATGCAGAAAGCAAAACATGTGCTTAACTGCTTTGCTGAACAGGGTGGCTTTTCTGAATTGTGGCCTAAAAGAGAGCTGAATTTCAGAGATTCTAAACACCTCCTAAAGTCCCAGATGTGTAGGTGCTTCTATGACAGGGATTGGCAACCTTTGGCATGCAGCCCATCAGGAAAATCTTCTGGCGGGCCGGGATGGTTTGTTTAACTGTAGCGTCCACAGGTTTGGCCGATCGTAGCTCCCACTGGCCGTGGTTCACCGTTCCAGGCTAATGGGGGCTGCGGGAAGCGGCGCGGGCCGAGGGATGTGCTGGCTGCCGCTTCCCGCAGCCTTCATTGGCCTGGAACAGTGAACCGTGATTGGCCGCGTGCCAAAGGTTGCCGATCCCTGTTCTATGTCTATGTACCCCATTACAAGCTTTGTTGGAGGAGCAACATTCCATGACATTTCAGCAGGAAATGCCAATTTTCTCTCAAAGACCTCCATGAGGTAGGGAAGTGTTATCATCCCTGTTTTACAGATGGGGAATTGAGGCAGAAAGAGAGTGACTTGTACTGTATCACACAGGAAGTCTATGGCAGAACAGGGAATTGAACCTAGAACTCCTCCAGCTTAGGCCAGTTCCCCGGCTACTAGCCAGTCTTTCCTCCTGTTGTAGGTGTCTAGCAGTACTGATAATCAAGAGGCTTTTAATTAGGTGCCAACCTTGAGGCACTCAGGTTTGAACATTTTGGCGTCAATGTCCTTGTGCATGTGTCTGTTAAGCAAAAAGCAAAAAACTAGAGAAAAATAAATTGCCTGTGTATGTTAGCATTTAAATTGTTCCAATTAGATCAGGGATCAGCAACCTCTGGCATGCGGCCCACCAGGGTGCTTACCCTGGCAGGCCGGGATGGTTTGTTTACCTGCTACATCCACAGATTCAGCTGATCGCAGCTCCCACTGGACGCGGTTCGCCGCTCCAGGCCAATGGGGGCGGCGGGAAGCGGTGGCCAGCACATCCCTCGGCCCGCGCCACTTCCCGCCGCCTCCATTGGCCTGGGACAGTGAATCGCGGCCAGTGAGAGCCGCAATCAGCCAAATCTGTGGACGCGTCAGGTAAACAAACCATCCCGGCCCGCCAGGGTAAGCACCCTGGTGAGCCGCGTGCCAGAGGTTGCTGACCCCTGGTATAGTCACCTGTGCAAAATGAATGCCAAGTGCTTGTTAAATGCTCCTATCCTGACTTAGTAAAGTTTTAGCTCCAGTTTTCAAATGTGTAAATAAATACACAAGATTCAAGGTAGTGGAGAATCAGACCCTGTGCATTTTTGTTTCCAGCCATATCAGTGGCTTTTGATTTGCTCCCCAAATCACTCTAAATCTGGGACCAATATTCAGCTCCCAGGTGTAGCATGGAGATGTGGCCTCCCTCAGAGATTGACAGGGAGGGACCACAACCCTGCCTGTTGGGCAGAGCCAGGAACGCCACACCTTGCCCTCCAGAAGCAAAGGTGCGGGACAGGAAGAGGAAGTATAAAAGTCTGGCCCTGCAGCTCAGTTGGGATGGAGCCACCAAGGGAGACAAACACATCCTGCTAGCAGCTGGAGCCCGAAGAGGACCCCGAGGTACCGGGACACTGGCTGACCAAGATGCTGAGTAGCTGCCAAGGATGCCGCCTGAGGACTGGCTGGAGCTCCAAGAGCCACCGGCTGACTGAGACACTGACGAGCTGCTGGGGCTGCTACTGGCCACCTAGCCTGGGGAGACGGAGGACAACTACAACATGGAGGTACCAAACTCCAGGGATGTAGGAAGTAGCCCAGGGAAACTAGAGACTGTCTGGTTGAGTGTTGGCCCTAGGTCAGTGTGTTGCGGGCAAATCCCAGCTGACCTAGTGCCAGACCACTCCACCACTATTAGGGTCCTGGGCTGTGATGTGATGGAGTCAGGTGGGCCCGTGTCCCCATACCCCCACGTCATCCGACCCTTGGGGTGGAAGCCTCCCCACCTTTAGGCCAAGAGGCCCGTGTTAGTCTACCATCCACCTAGCTAGGACACTAGACTGTTTGTACTCACCCCTGCCTGAGCCCCTAGACTGTGTTAGTGCTCACCTCTGCCAGAGCCCCTGAATTGCTTGCTCCCCTGCCCTGATAAGGGCCCAGTGCTTATAGACTTTGTTGCTCTGACCTGACTGCAGGCCAGAGCCTTCTAACTATTTGCTGCCCCGGCCTGACTGAGAGCCTGGGGCTCATGGACTGCTTTACTGCTCTACCTGGCCTGAGGGCCTGAACACTAGGAACAGCTAATTCCCCCTGCTGAGATCACCTTTACAGGTGCGTGACTACAAGGAGGCATGGCTTCCCTCAGAGATTGACAGGGAGGGATGACCAATCACCCTTACACTGGGACATTTTTTTTCAGAAAGTTACCAACAGAATAAGTTTGGATATAATGGTAAAATACGACTATGTATTGAAGGTGAGAGCATTAACTTAATGCATGAGCTATAACAACCTAGGCTACTGCTAATCCCCACCGCTAATCCCAATCCTTTTACCTTCATAGCACTACACGGTCTGTACTGCATCTTTACATGTGTACATGGCTGCTGATGGTAGCTGCTACTTTGTGTTCCTTTCAGATTCATGCCAGCTAGACAGAAGTGATGGAGACCTTAACTTCTGTTCTTTCTTGTTTTAGCTTATTTTAAAATAATCTATTCAGACTCAAGATAAACTAGTACACGTTGTATATGGAAAATGTAATATTCACATGGTAACATTTAGAATTCCGCAGTCTCTTCCTCACACAGCTTTAAAATAAGTCTGTTCATGTTAGGAAAATTGCCTAGTGTTGTGAAAGGAGTCAGCAGTGGATCCCTGGTTTCTCTGCCAGAGGAGGGGGACAAAACTATTTTTCTAATTGAATGCATTACTTATCTGCTTGCACAACCCAGAGTGCAATTGTACAGAATAATAACTTGGGCTGTACTGAGGCCTCCTTCTTCCTCCCGTGCCAACAAAAAATAAATTAACCACAGGGACTGTCTTATTTCTGATATGAAATAGCCCGTGAACTCATGATATTTTTTCTCTTGTTAAATTTATTCATGTTGCACTTTGAGATTAAAAAGAAGTAGTTAATTTTTTTTTGTCAAAACTTTAACATTAAAAAAAGGCTTTTAAACTGAAACAAAAATTTTGATGAAAGTTTTCGTTTTGGGTGAAATTTTGTTTTTTCAAAGAAAAATTGAAGTGTTTAGTTTTCAAAAATTGCTTTGGCTTTTTCTCTTCCCTTTTCTTTCTTCACACCTCCTCCTTTCCAGTGACAAAATATATTTTGGTTTTCATTTACTCAAAATACCTAAAAAATCCATCAAAACTTACAGATTAAATAATAATAATTATAATAAAATCTTTGCTATATGGCTTTTTTTTAACAAGTTCTAGTATAAAACATTTTTCATCCTCTGGAGCATTTGATCCCCTAAGCCATTTAATATGTCAGAAACTTCAGTTCGGTTAATTTCAGGGAAGTACCATTTGACTAATAATTCACAGTATTATTTATATGTGTAAAATATTAAATATTTTAAAGCTGTGCAAGATCCTAAACGTATATACACTGGTGTCGTTTCACTGAATTTTGGAAAAAGCAAATGATCAGAGTGATGATATTATTCTATTTTATTATTTCTTTCACAGTGGTGGAGGCCTGGAGGCCCTAGCTGACGTCAAAGCCCCATTTGACAAATGCATAGTAAGGATATGTTTACACTGCAATCATAGTTGTGATTGCACCACATCCAGACATACCCATGCTAGCTTTGATCTAGCTAGCTCTGGTACCAATATCAGTGAAGCTGCATTAGTGCAGGCTGTACAATCCCACCCAGAACCGTCAGTGCTTCCTCAGGCTGCCAGTCCATCCTGCTGACCATGCTGCCATGGCTTCACTGCTATTAGTATCTGAGCAAGCAAGACTGGAGGAGAAACAGGCACAAAGGTGAAAGGGACTTTCCTTAAGGTTACACAGCAGGTCAGTGTCAGAGTTTGGAATAAAACCCTTGGTTTCTTGGGTCTCATTGCTGAGCTCTATCTGCTGGAAAATGCCATCTCTCCAATCATAAAATGTATGCTAGCCTCCATGCCATGACTTCTCTTTAATAGTTTGCTTAATCACAGACTGGCACCTCTGTTTGAACATTCTCAGAGTATGTATTTTCAGAAATGTCTGTGTTCACAGCATATATTTGGGTGCCTAATTTGCAATAGGATATTCAGAGATATATTCAGTTAGACACCAATTGTCATTTGGGTGTATAAATATCAGATGTGCATGCAATTCTAGTAAATTAGATGCACCGTTGTACATGTGTATTAGAAAAACAGGCCCACAGTATTTCAAGCAAGGTGGGGAAAAAGTCAGAACATATGAATCATTTTAGCTTATGAGCATAGTTCTCCGTTGTCAATTCTAGTTCTGTTTGTCATCAGACAAAGACACACAAGACAGTAAGCCATTAGATGTCTGCATTCTTCTATCCCCACGAGGGCCTTTTTAAATAGGCAAATTGATTTTTGCATACGAAGTAGTAAAGTACTTCTGATTCCTTATGTTCAGTTCCCCATGATGCTTGGTAAGGTGAGTTGTTTGTCTGACTTAAGAATAGATCTGGAAAAAAACTAATGCCTTTAAGCCCTGCCTCAAGAACAGAGTGCAGCCGTAAGACACTCAAATAAATGTTTGCATTTCCTAGGGAAAGCTTCCTGTACCTAAATTTCTGATTTACACACAGAAGTGATATAATCAAACAATTTGTGATATACTGTGCATAGAACTTTTTAGATAAGTATTGAAGCTGCTACCACAGAAAGAAAAGCAAGGAAGAACTAGTAAGAATGTCTGATATTTCAGATCAAGCAAAAAAGAAAGATGGATTTAAGGTGCCTAACTTTAGGCATCAACATTTGAAAAATTTGGCCACATATTCTGTAAAGCACCATGTACAACTATGGTCCCTATATAAGATAAAACAATAAATAGGCCTGATTCTCCTTTGTCTGTGTCAGTGGGAGGAGAATTATGCCCAATGACCCTAAGCAAATAACATCAAACAAAGCTTATCTTGCAAATTGAGTGCAGCTTGCTAAAACCTAAGATATGTCTCAACTTGGAGACTGAAACTGTTCAACCTCCAGATTGAGACATCCTTGATTTTGGCAGGCTACACACAGTTTGGAGATAAACTTTGATTAATGTTGTTTGCTTTAGAGTTATTCTTCAATAGCTTCATAGGAGTGTGGGTTGCTTAACAAATCACAGGATGCCTGAAATTAAAAACCTAAATCCAGGCTATGTGTTTTAATAAAAGACCTTATGATGCTGGAAGACCTGGTGCCATCTCATGTTGAGGCCCCAGGCTTAACTGAACATTTACAAATGCATAGCTGGAAATCCATCTTGTTACCTGTGTGTTAGAATTATCAAAATAGATATTACGTGTTAAATTGATAAGAATGTGCTTTGTGTTTAGAAAATGCTTGTAGGCTGCTGCATATATTGATCTCACTTGTCATAGAATCATAGGATATGAGGGAGATCTAGTCCAACCTGCTGCTCAAAGCAGGACCAATCCCCAAACAGATTTTTGCCCCAGATCCCTAAATGGTCCCCTTAAGGATTGAACTCAACGCTGGGTTTAGCAGGCCAGTGCTCAAACCACTGAGCTATCCCCCCCATCGATTTTGCACTCTGGAATAGAGGGGATAAAAATCCCTGACAAGGAGAAACTGAATCGCTTTCATGCTGTTTGAACTATGAGGGGCAAAGATTCCTAAACATAATCAAAGAGATCCCCATGCTACTGGGCCTGGGTTAGCCCTGAAAGAAATTTTTAAATTGACATATTACTTCAACTCTGTCAACTTTTGAGTCGCAGACTGAAACTCATTTGTGTATGTATATCCTCGTTTGATTTAACATGTAAATAATTCTCATTTCTTTTTCCTAGTTAATATACCTTTTGTTAATTTATTATAGGTTTGGCTACCAGTGTAGTCTTTGGTGTGAGATCTAAGCTACAAATTCATCTGGGGTAAGTGATCTCTTGGGACAGGGAGCAACCTGAATATTTTGTGATCTTTGGTGTAAGTGTCTATTAATCACATATTCCAGTTTGCCTGGGTGGCAAGATACACTGGTGTGCCCAAGGGGACCATCTTACTCCACGGTAAGCCTGTTACAGTGATCCAGGAGTTCATATTTGTTAAAGGGTTGGTGAAATCTAATTATAGAACACACAACCAGTTTGGGGTGTCTGCCCTTCTGTTTGACAGTCTGCGCTGAGGTTGGCACTCACAGACGTGAGCCACTCCTGACAGTGTGACAGACCTAACTTTCACAATGGTGCTAAAGAGGAGAACTGCTGAGCAGGCATCTGCCTAAAATCACAGCATTATTGCAACACGCTCAACATGGGGCTACACTTTAAACTAATCCTAGAATGTAAGCTGGTACAGTGCAGCTATCTGCCTATTAAGTAGTGCCTTTCAGGGGCAACACAGGTCACTGGGTTCTCCATGATCTGCACTGGCTACCTGTTGGTTTCTGAATTGAAGTTAAAGTGTTGGTTTTGATCTGTAAACCCCTACATGGGCTAGGAGCTTCCTGTTTGACAACCATACAGACACTGCTGTGATTGGCAGAAGCACTCAAGCAGAAATTCCTTTGATTAAAAAAGGAAGGGTCTGGGAGGAGAGTATTTTCCCTCAATCTGAAATAGCCTACGTTTATTTCCCTTCAGGCCACACTGCAAGGTGCATCTATTTTGCATGGGCTGCTTTGGTGGACTTTTAAGGAGAACCAGATTGAGGCTGGAGGGAAGTTAGTTGTGTGTTTCTGTGAGCTTCTTAACTTTGTTTTTGTAATGTATGGAAAGGGTCCAATCACTCCCTTAAATTATTTCATACATTAATGAATAATCACTGATCTGTTTTATGACACTTCATTTTAATAATCAATTCAGGATTGTTTTAGATTCACTTTATGACCACTAGCTCAATCCACAGTTGAAATTGACATATTTGGTCCTGTTTGTTCACTGTCTACATTTTGTGTGGTCATTTATACTGTGCAAAGTAGATGTGAAATGGTACCAGATTTGACTGAAGAATTACTCTGCCCAGATATAAATGCTTACCTAAAGTGCAAGGCAGTGAAGAATTAGGCCCTTTGTTTGCTAACAGGCCATATATTTTGTATATTACATCAACTCATTGCAACACCAGTATTGGGAGGTAAGGAGATTTATTATAAAAAAAAAAATCTACAACATATTTTAGTGATACAATATAGAAATTTACTGATGTTAGGATTAGTCTTCAGCACTGCAAGCAAAACAAAGATGTACAAATAATATAGATGACTTTAATGAGTATTGCATGGCTAAATCCCTATGCAACACTTGCAACATTTTAAGGTAAATTATTGTCGAAGCCTCTGCAAGAAACCTTGAAAAAACAAACAAACACACAATAATATCCCTGTTCTACAAGATGAACGTTTTCCATGCTTGCCCTCCACTTCTCTTACCTGTCTCAATTATTTATCCAACTCTTAAAAGCTTGAATACAAAAATTTCAGGAGGCAACTTATTAAAAGTAGGCTTAACCTAGATATAAGTTATTAACATAAACCAAATTAAATATGTCTCATCCATTCCTCTTTCTTTTTTGTCCATTGCAACATTATTCTAGAGTAGTTCTTCCACTCAGCGGAAATCAATGACTACAGTAGTCCCTAACCATTGTGAACTGTACTCCTATACATCCAAACATCCACTGTAGCTCCTACCTCTTCATTATTTTCCCCAATGGCCTAAAATACACATCTGAGAGCAGAATGAGGGTCTATATTGCTATGGAACACACAACAAGAAAGGCTTCAGAAAATGAGCAATTTTCCAACATGCCCACCTGAGAAATATGGGGAAAGTAAACATGTAACCCCTCAAGCAGAGAAGATATGGTTGAAGTTCTAGTTCCACTGAAGTTAATGGCAAAGTTTCCATGGTATAGGTGACCCAGACACAGGATACTATTAAACCAGCCTGGATGCAAAAAGTCTTCTGTATGATATATATATAAAAAAAATGAGAAACCTTTGATTCATTTTCAGTGTGATGAAGCTTCCATGACGGATTTAAAAGAACTCTGTGACACAGTCAGATTCAGAACATAACATCCACTCCCTACACTTCTGCATTAGCACCAGAGATTGTAGTAGATCTTCCCTATATCAAGGCAATCAGTGAAGAAGAAACAGGAAGGGAGTATGTTAGGTAACCAGTGTAGTGATGTATGAGGAAAATTATACCAGTCTCTTGCCAGGCTATTTATAATGGTCTATCACAGTGTTTCCCAAACTTGTGATGCCGCTTGTTTAGGGAAAGCCCCTGGTGGACCCGGCCGGTTTGTTTACCTGCCGTGTCTGCAGGTCCGGCCGATCGCGGCTCCCACTGGCCGCAGTTCGCTGCTCCAGGCCAATGGGAGCTGCTGGAAGCGGCATGGGCCAAGGGACGTAATGGCCACCGCTTCCAGCAGATCCCATTGGCTTGGAGGGGTGAACCGCGGCCAATGGGAGCCGTGATTGGCCGGACATGCGGACGCGGCAGGTAAACAATCCGGCCCGGCCTGCCAGGGGCTTTCCCTAAACAAGCGGCGTCGCAAGTTTGGGAAACACTGATCTATCAGATGTACCACACACTAAGACATGTCTGAAAACATGCTAAGGTCTAAATAAACTGCAGAGGGCAGTTTCTTTTTGGACCCAGCAAGAAACTGAGTGTGAGAATGCAAAACAGCAGTTTGGTTATTATTACATTACCTACTGTACCCTGCTGTAATACTTCAGCACAAGACCTATCCCCACAACATGAATCTATGACTGGCTTGACATTCCTTGAACAAATAAATTATCAGTTCCCCAGTTGCTTCTCATATTATCAAAGTCATGACCCTGGAGGAAAAGATTCCAAACCATTACATTACATGTAACCCATTCCTTTCCCCAAGTTATCACCATCATTACACATATCATTATGGGAAATGGGAGTTGCATATCTAAAAATCACACACAGTCATTTGGAAATTCAAGAGTTAAGATTATGAATTTTATCCTATTACTGCTTTCTTTTAATTCATCTGATAACCCAGAAAACTGAGCCCCTCCGTTTTATCCTCTCTGAAAGGAACTTCATATTTATTTTCTTCCAAAAGCCTACAGCTATCTTGACTATTTCTAAGTAAGAGAGACTAGAAACCAAATCACTCCCAGATGAAAAAAAAAAAATATCTAAAGCACCACAACATGAACAACAGTAACTCAGGGGCCGTGGGGTTTATACTTACAAAATATTTATCCTTAGATTTAAGTAAACATGTGGGAATATGTCAAAGGATGACTGACTGGTGGAAAGCACTGCAACAGGAATGCAAAGAAGGGACATAAATCTACAAAGATGGGAAAAGGAACAAGGCACAAAGTTACAACAGTGAGTTGTGCAGAAACACAGAGGGAGAGGATGGGGTGGAGGAGACATGGGCAGAGGAAAGTAGAGTAGATGGGATCTTGAAGAAAAGAGTTGCTTGTGAGAAATGAAGAGGGGGCACAGAATGGGGAAAAGACTAGAGAATAATTGCTATAGAAGAGAGATAAACTGTAGAAATATAGAACCCTCATCCCCAACAGTATAGGAGACTTGAATGAAGTGAGAGTACCCAAATCTTTCCCTCCAAATTTGTACCACACCTTGGAGGAAAATAGGACATAGTTGGCTAGTTTTGATAAGAAAGCACTGTTCAGTGCTATGCATTTGCTGTTTGCAGCCTCAACAGGAATCAAAGGAGTCAAAATACTTCAAGAAGAGTTCTTCTCATGGTATTTCAAGCTCAGCTAGCAGCAGGAAATATTCAAAATATTATAAGGGAGATAGTTGAGGGACAGGAAGTAGAACAACAAAAGAAGTGACAAAGTTGTTGCTTTCTGATGCCTGTTCAATGCCCTAGGTCAGTGTTTCCCAAACGTGGGACACTGCTTGTTTAGGGAAAGCCCCTGGCGGGCTGGGCCGGTTTGTTTACCTGCCGCGTCCACAGTTCTGGCTGATCGCGGCTCCCACTGGCCACGATTCGCTGCTCCATGCCAATGGGAGCTGCTGGAAGTGGCGTGGGCCGAGAGATGTACTGGCCACTGCTTCCAGCGGCTCCCATTGGCCTGGAGCAGTGAACCGCGGCCAGTGGGAGTCATGATCGGCTGGACCTGCGGACGCGGCAGGTAAACAAACTGGCCCGGCCTGCCAGGGGCTTTCCCTACACAAGCGGCATCCCAAGTTTGGGAAACACTGCCCTAGGTGAAAAGTGTTCTCTGAGTTCCTAGTAGACAAGTATCTACAGCTCAAAAACACCTTCACAGTTGACCTTTATAGTTGCCTCAGCATAGGGACCCAGGAATGAATTAAGCTCTTGCCCCTAGAGCAAGTCCTTCCAGGTCTAAGATTTATACACATTGAGGTAGTTGGGGAAGCTTGTGCTGCACCTAGTCCATAGACAAATAATTACTACACTACAAATACTGTTACACTGTATTTCAATCTATAGGCTGTCAGTTTGTAAACAGATGGAGTTCCCGTCAGTATTTTACCAAGGATGTTCTGGTCCCGTTTGAAAACTGAAATCTCCCACCATCCCCCGCCCCCCACCACAAAACAAACAAATGATATAATCTCCACTAAGTACTTTTACAAGGAGACCTTCCTAGTCTTTTCTGAATCTTATTAATTACCTCAAATATATCCATCTTGCTTCCAAGCTCTCTATAGAAATAACTACCAGTTTGTTTAACTTTTCCTGATCTATGGATGTTCTTAGATAGATCTTGATTACTTTTAGGTTGCTGAAACTCCTTTCCACAGCAGACTTTTCAGTTTCTCGCCCATCAAAAGAGCAAATATTTCTCAGACTCCATCATACTTATGCATCCTATCATCCAACTGTGTTAATATTTTGTCTAAGGCAGGGCTGAAAACCTTGCATTCAAAAATTTTCAGGATTTGATGACCTTCCATCTTTAGAAGTTTGCTTGGCATTACTTTCCTCCCTCATGTCATTTCTTTTTGAAGTACATGTATATACCTAATGGTTCAGCCTATGAGCAGCGGTTTCCTTACATGTAATCAGAGCTGGTTCCAGCGTTTTTGCCATTGCAAATGGCGGGAAAAAAAAAGCCATAATCAGCGGCAGCTTTACCGCTGCCTCTTCATTCTTCGGCGGCAATTCAGCGGCTGGTCCTTCCCTTCGAGAGGGACTGAGGGACCCGCCACCAAATTGCCGCAGAAGAGCCGGACGTGCTGCCCCTTTCCGTTGGGCACCCCAAGCATCTGCTGCTGCGCTGGTGCCTGAAGCTGACCCTGCATGTAATGACCCCAGAAGACTGTAATTCTGATAAAGCGTATCAAAGGCTACCAAGTAAACCACAAGCCATTTGAATACCAAGATCTAGACTCTGCAGTTTTTTGCTCACACTGTTAATTTTTGATAGTATACCACATCTCGGCCAAACCAAAACACCAAAAGCTCAGAAATGTTTGTTTGCAAGCTGTCAGCTTCCAACTTATGCTGTGGTTTAAGACTGAGTGAAGACTTTGATCTCATCTCATGTGTTACAAAGATGCTTAACCTGATTTAATACTTGACCGATTACCTCTGCCCATGCTGACCATCTTGCTGTGCTTTGGCATTTTAATGTAATGCTAGGATGCTTTTTCAACACATCCCACAGACTAGTAGAAGTGGAAGACAGAGTATACAATTTTTGAGCAATTAAAAAAATAGAACAATTTGGGGAACAACCATTGCAGCAGCTTCTTCAACAAAATTAAGTTAGTGGTCAGCACATGGTGTGAAAGATGCAAACAGATTTACCTACTGAATTTGATTTTGAACACCACTGAGTCATGACTGGGATGAGGGCAGTGAGACCTAGTTGGAGCAGGATTTGGGAGTCAGGCCAAGTCAGGTACCAGGAGGTCAGGGTTCAAGATGGGCCAGAGGGCAAACCAAGAGTCAGGAACCAGGTGGCAGGCGGGTATGTTTACCACTAGGTCAGAGTCTGAGAAAGGCCAGAGGAGTGAACCAAGAGCCAGGTGTCAGGAGCCATGCAGGGTCAGATTAGCAGGTGATCAGGGTCATGCATAGACAGCAATTAATAGTGAAGTAGAGGACAAACGAGGGTCAGAAGCTAGACTATAGTCACTATTGCAAGCAGGGTCTGGAGCAGAAATAGGGAGGCAGTCTGTGTTGTTGCTCAGAGAGCTCATCCTTCTTGGCTTCCTGGTTTAAGCACTGGTATCGGCCAATCAGGGGCCACCACTTAGGTCCTCTTGGGTGGTATGTCCTGGCTAGCCCAGCCTCCCAATGTCCTCCCATGGGAGCTCAGCCTAAGCCTCCCACGGCAATATGGAGGTGTCAGCAGCCCAGAACCCCCACAATCCCAGGTTCCAGCTATGTGGGCTTCTACTCTTCGAATGCTGCAGCCATGTTAGCTCTGCTATCATAGCTCTGTCCCTGCAATCAGGCATATCTAAAATTTCATTTTTTTCAAGCTTCTGTAGAATAACCCATCCTTGATGGCATGGATATCCATCACATCTACGAACCTCTCAACAGTCTTCATGCCATCTTGTGGAATCAAACACCATATAAATTTTCCTAATCTTGTTGAAAATAGTCTGATATAGTTTTTGTATGATTCTATGAATAAATTAATTTTGAATTTGGTTACATAAGTATGTCATCTTTGCAGTACTGGCTTTAATAGTTTCCACGTGATCTTTCAATATGCTATCATACCTTGCGAACAATTACAGTAAACACAAAACATTGCCATTGCGAGGACTGTCTAATTTCTTAAGAACATAAGAACAGCCATACTGGGTCAGACCAAAGGTCCATCTAGCCCAGTATCCTATCTTCCAACAGTGGCCAATGCCAGGTGCCCCAGAGGGAATGAACAGAACAGGTAATCATTAAGTGATCCATCCCGTCATCCATTCCCAGCTTCTGGCAAACAGAGGCTAGGGACGTCATCCCTGGCTACACTGGCTAATAGCCATTGATGAACCTATCCTCTATGAATTTATGTAGTTCTTTTTTAACCCTTTTATAGTCTTGGCCTTCACTATATCCTCTGGCAAGGAGTTCCACAGGTTGACTGTGCGTTGTGTGAAAAAATACTTCATTTTGTTTGTTTTAAACCTGCTGTCTATTAATTTCATTTGGTGACCACTAGTTCTTCTGTTATGAGAGGGAGTAAATAACACTTCCTTATTTACTTTCTCCACACCAGTCATGATTTTATCTACCTCATGCATATCAAGCTGAAAAATCCCAGTCTTATTAATCTCTCCTCAAATGGAAGCTGTTCCATACCCCTAATCATTTTTGTTGCCCTTTTCTGAACCTTTTCCAATTCCAATATATATATTTTTTGAGATGGAGCGACCACATCTGCACACAGTATTCAAGATGTGGGAGGACCATGGATTTATATAGAGGCAATATGGTATTTTCTGTCTTATTATCTATCCCTTTCTTAATGACGCCCAACATTCTGTTTGCTTTTTTGACTGCCACTGTACATTGAGTGGAAGTTCTCAGAAAACTATCCACAATGACTCCAAGATTTTTTCTTGAGTGGTAACAGCTAATTTAGACCCCATAATTTTATATGTATAGTTGGGATTATGTTAGGCCTCAGCTGGAGTATTGTGTCCAGTTCTGGGCACCGCATTTCAAAAAAGATGTGGAGAAATTGGAAAGGGTCCAGAGAAGAGCAACAAGAATGATTAAAGGTCTTGAGAACATGACCTATGAAGGAAGGCTGAAAGAATTGGGTTTGTTTAGTTTGGAAAAGAGAAGACTGAGAGGGGACATGATAGCAGTTTTTAGGTATTTAAAAGGGTGTCATAAGGAGGAGGGAGAAAACTTGTTCACCTTAGCCTCTAAGGATAGAACAAGAAGAAATGGGTTTAAACTGCAGCAAGGGAGGTCTAGGTTGGACATTAGGAAAAAGTTCCTAACTGTCAGGGTGGTTAAACACTGGAATAGATTGCCTAGGGAGGTTGTGGAATCTCCATCTCTGGAGATATTTAAGAGTAGGTTAGATAAATGTCTATCTGGGATGGTCTAGACAGTATTTGGTCCTGCCATACGGGCAGGGGACTGGACTCGATGACCTCTCGAGGTCCCTTCCAGTCCTAGAATCTATGAATCTATGTTTTCCAATGTGCATTAATTTCAAAGCTAAACACTATCACCTAAGTAAAATATTCAAGAAATGATACACAGAATTGTGTCACATGTCCTTCTGCATCTGACAGTAGGTTTGCATATCTTTGCCAAATGTGCAACCCTTTTCTAACCATTCTGCAAGTTCCACTCAGTGAGCAATTGCCTCCACATGTTTCTTTGATTGTTCATGTTGACATACTCTCTCGATAAAGTGGAAAAAGTTTGTGAACCCAGTTTCACAGTTCACAACTGAAGATGAGGAATTTGGTTGGAAAAGCAAGCAAAACGGAACCAGGAGGCAAGAATTGAGCAGTACATCAACCAAGATTGTTGGTATAACCTGACATTACAGTTTTGACAAAACCAAACCCACCTTATTTTAATGCTAGCTTTCTTTTGTATTTGCTAGGCATAAAGCCTGGTTCTAAATTAACAAAAGATCTGTTTTCTACCAAAAACCAGCTAAAAGACTCGATCTCTTGTGGCCAACTAGCTGGATCTTCATGCAGGCTTCAGGCACATACTGTTAGAATAACTCAGTGGAAGATCCCTGCATTCCTACAGAAAGTCCTAGAACATGTCACTCTAGTACATAGTAATAAAGATTCTGAGTGTCTTGCAGTTCTCCCACATTTTCTACACTGTTCATATAACAAAATAAAATCGCCTGCTCTTATTTACACTGGTATAAATCCAGAATAATATTGATGAAGTCAATGGAATTAATCCAGATTGACGTTGGTATAACTAATGGCAGAAGTAACCCCATTGTATTTGGGTTACTCTGTATTTACCCTGGTGTAAATGAGAATAGAACTTGGTGCAATATGTTGTTTATATATAATACATTTAAGTTAATAATACAGTATCACAAAACACTGCAGAGAGACAACCCTAAAATAAATTCTAGTGATTTTCTCAAACAGCTTGTGAACATATTCTATTAGGCTGTAAGAAATAAGGCAGGACTGATCCCTTTATCACCGTTGGCTGACATTGTATTTAATTATAATATTTTGCATGGTTACAATGGCTTTCCTCCACATATTATTTCATCTAGAGAACTGCATCTTCTTCGGCTTGAATAGTGACAGATTATTGAGTTTTAGTAACTAGCTAGGAAGCCGGATTTCAGGTCTTTGCTGAAAACTTGGCACAATCACAGAATGAAGGCCGCTGTGTATGAATAAAGGCCTTATAGACATTGTTATTGTTATCAAAAACTTAAATCCTGGAATATGGAAGTATGCCATTAAATGATATGTCTTCCAGCATTTTGAACAGACTACAGTATATTGTCTACAGTCTTAGTCTATTAAACCATCTGATTTTACACAGAACAGACATTTATAGAAGGTGTGAAAGGGTAGGGAAAAAAGAAGCAGGTTTATGGGGTAGGTTTGACCCATGGAGCAGAGTTTCCATCAAAAACTGCAGTTACAGTATTCAGTAAGTGCACTTACTGAATACAATATGTAACGATATTTCAGACCACAGACTATTATCTCAGCTAGTACCCTGGCTCTATTATGCATACTCTGGGCTGAATTTGTCCTCACCTATATCTATGCAACTCCAATGACGTCTGTAATTACACAAATGTAAATGTAGCAAGATTTGAACCTATGCTTTCAGTAGGAAAACTAATGAACTGAAGAAAGTGCTTTTAATCCAAAATATAATTTGCTGGGCTACAGATGGACTAGTATAATTTATTATAATTCCATTTGCGTTAAAGAAGCTGAACCTGCATATATTGTCCAAATATAACAACATTACTGCTTAGCATTTATATAATAATGCTTTTCAGCAGAAGATCTTAAAATACTTTACCAAGGATCAAAATCCTTTTTCACAGATGGGAAAACTAAGGCACATAGGGCTAGATTCACAAAAGAATTTAGGTGCTTAACAGCACTGGGATTCACAAAACCACCCCTCATCTGCTGCTGATCCCTGTAAGTGCCCACATTTTCTTGCTGTCTAAATTTTTGCAGTAAAAGTTCGCTCAGCACCCATGTTTCTTCTTGTGCACTTGTGCAACTGCAGTCCCATGCAAGCCTTCTGGATGAGTCAATCCCAGTGTGAGGCACAAACTGGGAAAAGATAGATGTTCCTCCACCTAACTGACCTGTGGGGCCTGATCTGGTAAGTGGGACCGTATGTGAACTCACACAAAACTGCTGAGGAGTGGGAGCACAACCTCCCTCACAACTTTTAGCCCAGGGGTCAGTTCAAGCCCTCCTTCGCTGAGAGGGAGAATGGACTTGAACAGGGATCTGCTACCTCCCAGGAAAGTGCCCTAAACAGAGAGCTATGGGATATCCTGATGTGGGGCTCCCTCCGTCTTTTCTGTTGAAGTTGGTGCACTGTGGCTAAGTAATGAAAGGGTCATTGGGCCAGCTAGAGCAAGCACAAGCATGAGAATGACTATGACCAGGCAGTGAGAGCACTCACGTGGGAAGTAGAGGATCCAGGACCCAGTTGGCCTGTTCCAATGACTTAAAATTGTTATTCACAGTAGAACAGCTTCAACAGGAGAGCCAGAGTAAGCCCTGTGTTAGAAAATCCCATAGCCTGGCAGGTAGGGCATTTACATGAGAGGTGGCAGATCCCTGTGTAAATCCCTTCTCCCCTCAGGTGTAGGGGGAGACTTGAACTAGGGAGGTGTCTCTCACATGATAAGAATATAAGAATGGCCCCACTGGGTCAGACCAATGGTCCATCTAGCCCAGTATCCTGTCTTCCGACAGTGGCCAATGTCAGACGCTTCAGAGGGAATGAACAGAACAGGGCAATTTATCGAGAAATCCATCCCCCATCATCCAGTCCCAGCTTCTGGCAGTACGGCTTCTAGGGTACATCCCAGTGGACTACCCTAACCACTGGGCAAAAAGTTATGAGGTGGGGGGGGGCTAGGGCCTCCTACTCCCCAAAATAGCAACGGTGCCTAGCTTCAAGAGAGGGTTTGAAGCTGAGAATCCCAAGCAGAAGGAGGTGCTGAACTCCCTGAGAGGGATGGGGCTGAGGACACAGCCCTCACTTTGGCATCTCCCATTGGCTAGCTTAGGTGGGGTGCATCTCCCATTGGCTAGCTTAGGTGGGCTGCTATCTAGCATGCCGGCTTTTGTGAATCCCACTCTGAGACACCTGGCTCCCTCCATTCATTGTATAGGAAGCCTGAGCACCTACTTCAGGCTTTCCTTAATCCTAGTGATTTTCTAGGCACATACAAGTTAGGTGTGGTGATGATCAGCATTGCCAAATCTATGTTCCTTTGTGAATATAGCCCACAGCATTTACAGCCAAAAATTTCAAACTTAGGTAAAGTTAGGAACCTAATACATAGGCACATTTCACCTAAATGATTTGCCCAGGGATATATAGTGAGTTAATGGTAGACAAAGAAATATCCACTAGAGTATCTAGCCCATTATTTATTATTTTATATTATACTAGCACCTCAGGTTCCCACCCATGATCAGGGCTAAGAATGCGCTTAATAAAAGAAAGCCCCCACCCCAAAGCACTTAAAATCTAAACTGCCACGACAAACAGTGGGTGAGAATAGGAAGCATTATTGTTCCCATTTCACAGATGGGACCTGAGGAACAGAGATTAAGTGACTTCCAAGGTCTCTCAGCTAGGATGTGACTAAGCAAGGAATTGAACTCAAGGTCTGCTGGTCCCCAGTCCAGTACCATAGACTATCTTGCTATTTTCTTCGCATTTCTTTACTTTCTACCCTGCTATTGGAATTGCACTCTTTCAACTCTATACTACGATTTATACATGCACACACTTCCCCTCCCCCAGAGATCCACATATAACTGGTCACATATATTTTGTCTCATTCACACTCCTGGAGGAGCCTAGGTATCATTATTGCAGCTCCCTTCCCCATTACAGACAATATGAACTGCATTAGTTGTAAAGGATTGTTGAATGGACAGGCTTGGAGTTGCTGCCACTGTAGAAAAATACTTCCCAAAAGGTTAGAACCTACATTTTATCAAAGAAAACAGCAACGGAAGATTTGAACTGTTGTTTCTTGAATTACAGCTTGCTGAGATACTTGACTGAATCCCTTAATCCTTATAATACTGTCCTATTTTAGCTTTTATATAAGCATCTGCTCATACAAAGTCTGCATCAAACTCCAATCCACGAAATATTAGAACTGCTTGTAAGACTGATTGACTGAGCTGCCGAGCCCAGGGTAGGAAAATTCAAGAAATAAGCAGCAGCAATACCACTTGAGTCCAACAAGAACCGGCACTTAGTCTTTGCTATTCCAGTTCTTACAGACAAGACTTTTCTACTACCAGCTTGTTTCTAATATGTATGAACAAAATGGTGTCAAGAAATATAGCTAGATTGGTGTAATTTTTTTTAAGTGCTAGGCATATTGATTGAGGCCATCTTAGGGAAAATACTATAATGGTAGTTGTGCTACATGGCTTTGAAATCAATTAGACTTGACGGCTTGTCTCATGTGACACATTTAATGGAACAGATTGATCTGTTTTGTGCATGGTAAGTACTTACAATTAAGATTTGATTGTGTTATGTTATCAGCAGTGAAATGAAAGTATGAGAGAAAGAGCTAGCACTCTCCTTTAAAGAATTAAAATAAGGCCACAAGTTTCTTTAAAAAGAAGCTGCAGTCATGATTTAAAATGGTCCTGCAATACTTTTGTATTTTTGAAATACTTCAAAAATAGTGGGATAGACAATTAAGAAGAGGTGCTGGTCAAGAGATCATAGAATACATAAAAGGGAGAAAAGCCAAAAGATATAATCTGATAGGCACGAACCAAGCTGTTTTTATTCTACGCTAAATCTCTATGTCTACTACAACTCGTAATCATGTTTGTAGCCAGTTAATGACATGGATTTTCCAGAATTCACTGATGCATAGTTGGGCAGTTGTAGATGCACAATTATGGTTGACACATGGTGGGGGGAAATGTGCCACTGACTGGTTACAAAAACCACAGATCCACTGGTAATGTAGGCACAGCTTATTAACTGGTGAATGCTCAACCTAGTCCCATGTTGGAAAAAAAATCCATTTAGTAAAAGGGATTTGATGTTTTACTAGTTTGTCATTGTTTTAAGTGACAAGACTTTAAGTCCTCTCAACTTACATAACTTCCAAGCTCTCAGGTTTCACTGAGTGTAACATAAATATGCTGGGTAAATTACATGACAAACCTTGTTTTTCTTTGTTTCCTGTGTTTTAATTCATGGGCTGTAGGGTTTGCCTTTCTGTTTTTCAGAAGCAATGACATAGCAGAGGACAGACGGACCCATCTTGAAAAGACGTTTTAGGTTAATCGACATTTTATAAATAAAACAAACAGATTCAGCTTCTTTGGAGAGACTAAGTAACTGCTGGCGGTTCATAATTCAGCTTTTGAATATTGAATCTTACAGTTTGAAAACAATTATATTCCGAATACAGCATACACCCTCCAATACAACCATTAATTAGGAACCCACGAAGGAGAAAAGGTAAAATTGGCACAAATGATTAATTTTAAAATACAACTAGACATCATGTCCTCTCACCTGAAACAGAACAAAACAACAAATAATTGCAGCAGGAGTGGAAATTGCGGAATACTACCAGTTAACCCTAACTGAACATAGGTTGCTTGAAATAAAAAAAGGTGAAGTTAGCATTTACTTTGGTACTTAAAACTTAATGAACACATGAAATTATCTTCCTACTAGTCAAGTACCACCCACCTTTATGTTGGATGACCGAGGTTATCAAGACCTCTTTTTTTAAGAGGCAAGCAGTTTAAGGACAGATCTGATCTCCGAAAAACCTTTTTCTTTAAACAAATAATAGCAATGATTAAAGTCATACATGAAAATGTATAAAAATCATTGCAGTACTAATTTATGACAGGTAAGATAAGGAACAGCTACTTTCTGGCAACTTAGGTCCTGATCCTAGAAGATACTCTTCAATTGTTGTGCTCCAAGGGCTAGATTCCCAAAGGAATTTAGGTACATTGATGCTCAGCATCACCACACCTACCTTCTAGGAGCCTAGAAAATCATTGTGATATACAGCATCTGATCTAGAAACCTAGGCTTCCTTTACAATGAATGGAGGAATAGAGGCGCCTTAGACTATGATTCACAATAGTCAGTAGGCTAAGCAGCTCCTTACCCAATCTAGCCACTGGGAAGTGGAAAGGTGAGGGACCTGTCCTAAACTCTCAGGGAGTTTGGTGCCTAAATCTAGACTGAAGTGAGACACCTTTCTCTGCTTGGGATTCTTAGGGTATGTCTACACTACGAGAGTAGTTCGATTTTAGTTAAATCGAATATGTGCAATCGATATTAGAAAGTCGAACGTGTGTGTCTACACTAAGGACAGTAATTCGACTTTGTGAGTCCACACTAACGGGGCAAGCGTCGACATTGGAAGCGGTGCACTGTGGGCAGCTATCCCACAGTTCCCGCAGTCCCCGCTGCCCATTGGAATTCTGGGTCGATCCGCCAATGCCTTCTGGGTAAAAAAATGTGGCGAGGGTGCTTTTGGGTAACTGTCGTCATCCGTCAGTCACTACCGCCCTCCCTCCCTCCCTGAAAGCGCCGGCGGGAAATCAGTTTGCGCACTTTTTGATCAGTGACAGCGCGGACGCCACAGCACTGTGATCATGGATCCCACTGCGACCATCGCTGCAGTTGTGGCCGTTCTCAACGCCTCGCAGCTTATCATACACCTTTCCCAGAGGCAGATGCAGAGAAATCAGGCGAGGAGGCTACGGCACCGCCGTGAGGGCCTGAAGTCGGAGAGTAGCACAGAGCTGTCAGAAACCACAAGCCCCAGCGCCC
The DNA here is from genome assembly GCF_002925995.2 of Terrapene triunguis. Classification (NCBI taxonomy): domain Eukaryota; kingdom Metazoa; phylum Chordata; order Testudines; family Emydidae; genus Terrapene; species Terrapene triunguis. The sequence continues at coordinate 5,849,061 of NW_020664369.1, forward strand.
AGGACATCACGGTGGCAATGGGGCATGTGGATTTTGTTGAACGGCGATTCTGGGCCCGGGAAACAAGCACGGACTGGTGGGACCGCATAGTGCTTCAGGTCTGGGATGAATCCCAGTGGCTGCGAAACTTTCGCATGCGGAAGGGGACTTTCCTCGAACTTTGTGAGTTGCTGTCCCCTGCCCTGAAGCGCAAGGACACCCGCATGCGAGCAGCCCTGACTGTCCAGAAGCGAGTGGCCATAGCCCTCTGGAAGCTTGCAACGCCGGACAGCTACCGGTCAGTCGCGAACCACTTTGGCGTGGGCAAATCTACCGTGGGGGTTGTTGTCCTGCAAGTAGCCAAGGCAATCGTGAAGGTACTGCTGTCAAAGGTAGTGACCCTGGGAAACGCGCAGGCCATCATAGATGGCTTCGCCGCGATGGGATTCCCAAACTGCGGTGGGGCTATAGATGGGACTCACATCCCTATCCTGGGACCGGGCCACCAGGCCAGCCAGTATATTAACAGAAAGGGCTACTTTTCAATGGTGCTGCAAGCACTGGTGGACCACAGGGGACGTTTTACCAACATCAACGTTGGATGGCCGGGCAAGGTTCATGACGCTCGGGTTTTCAGGAACTCTGGTCTGTTTAGATGGCTGCAGGAAGGCATTTACTTCCCGGACCACAAGATAACTGTTGGGGATGTGGAGATGCCTACAGTGATCCTCGGGGACCCAGCCTACCCGCTAATGCCCTGGCTCATGAAGCCCTATACTGGCGCCCTGGACACTGAACAAGAACTCTTCAACTACCGGCTGAGCAAGTGCAGAATGGTCGTGGAGTGTGCTTTTGGCCGTCTCAAGGGGAGATGGAGAAGCTTACTGACTCGCTGTGATCTCAGCGAAACCAATATCCCCATCGTTATTGCAGCTTGCTGTGTGCTCCACAATCTCTGTGAGAGCAAGGGGGAGACCTTTATGGCGGGGTGGGAGGTTGAGGCAAATAGCCTGGCTGCTGATTACGCCCAGCCAGACAGCCGGGCGATTAGAAGAGCCCAGCGGGACGCGCTGTGCATCCGGGAGGCTTTGAAAGCCAGTTTCAAGACTGAGCAGGGTACCCAGTGACTTTTAAGTTTGTGGACACAGAAGCTGAACTTGCCCCCGTTTCTTTACCCGGTTGCCGTCGACTATCCTCTCCAGTTACATACCCCCTTCACCCCCTTCCCAAAAAATAAAATCTGTTCTGTTTTGTTAATGGACACCGTTGTCTTTATTACTGTTTTCGCGGGAATGTTTTAAACCTGGGACGCAGACTGTGGCATAAGATCTGTAACTGCCCTCCCCCGCCACAAAGTCACAGAGCAACCCCTCCCTCCCCCCCAGGACATGAAAACCACCTCCCAGACTGACCAGGGTAACTAGTCACTGCACTGTATATGTGCCCTGCTGCTGGACCTGCCCCCTGCTAAAGGTGACTGTCCTGTCCAATTACCAAGCCCCTTCCCCCCACTTCAGACAGACTCTCCTCCAAAAGAAGAGGATGGAAACAGTAATGAACAGAAACATATTTTTTATTAACAACCGCACATGGAACGGGGGGGTAAAACTTGGACAGGGTCTTGTGTGAGGCGGGTAGGAAAGGACTTTTCAAATTTTGGGGAATGAGAGCCTTCTAGTGGTAGAGCAGTCCGCAGGGGTGGAGTGAAATTTTTCACGGACCCTGCCACCCCTCCGTGTTTGGACTTTGGGTGAGGGGGGTATGGGACTTGGTGGCGGGGCAGGGCAGTTAGAGAGAGACTGCAGCGGGGCTCTCTCCTCCTGCCTCTGGTCCTGCAGAACATCCACAAGGCGGCGGAGCATGTCCGTTTGCTCCCTCATTAGTCCAAGCAGCGTTTGAGTAGCCTGCCAGTCCTCCTGTCGCCACCTCTCCTCCCGTTCCATGTTTGCCCGGTGCATTTGGGACAAGTTCTCCCTCCACTGTGTCTGCTGGGCTGCCTGTGCTCGGGAGCATCCCATTAGTTCAGCAAACATGTCTTCCCGTGTCCTCTTCTTCCTCCTCCTAATGTGCGCTAGCCTCTGGGCAGATGTGGCTGTGGGAATTGGAAAAAGGGAGTGAATTCCTGAGACAGATCAATGTATCTGTGAACAGAGAACATAGTCTTTCTCTGTGAACAAGACCATGCAGAGCACCTATCACACGCGCACTGAGGACAAGGTCGAATTTTCGGCCCTCGCGTACAGTGCCTGCGGTCTTGCTGTGGCGAGCTGAGGAGCGGGGCAGGACACCAGACTTTGTCTAGCTGGCAAACATGGTAAGCCGTAGACTTGGGGCTGCTTAAAACTTTAAGAGTGGCACTGGCCTCCTTTCACATAGAAAGCAATGCGAGTCTCTGCTGGCAGCAATCCTGCAAGCATGAACTCTGGCCCTGTCCCACCCCCTCGCGGCTGTAAACCGCGTGGCTGTAAACCGGCGGTTGCAGTTCTGTAAAGGGACGGGCAAGCAGTCCCAATACTAACTTTCCCCTACCTAATTCACAGCAGGGAGTCATGCCAGACATCACCCTCCTGAAGGTCTCGGAGAGCCAGAAGGAGCGGATGCTTCGGGACAGCCTGCAGAAACCGGGGCCATTTGCTGCAATGCTCTGCAAGGCCATGATCCCCGAGTACCTGCTGGCGTTGTGGCAGGGAAACGTCTCATACCACGGGGGGCCTAATAAGCTCTCCCTGCCCAGGAACCTGCTCATGAGGCTTGAAAAACACCTGCAGGAGTCCTATGAGGAGTTCTCCCCGGAAGATGTCGCCTCTATCCCCGGATACATTGACCAGTTTTTGGCTTAGGTGCCCTTGGAGGGACAAAAGAGTGGAGCGTTTTGGGCAGTATAATCATGAAGCGGACATTGTGAAATTTTTTGAAAATAGTTCGGACTATATATTGAAGCGCCCAAAGACAGACTAATCATGATACCCTTTGCACATATTCCCTTTTTGTTGGACTTTACTCTTTACATGTTTTGAAGCACTTTACCCATTGTTAATATTTTAAATCTTCCTGTTCTGTTATAAATAAATGTTTACATGTTTGAAAGCACTTTAGCTATTGTTAATATTTTAAATATGCCAGTTATGTTATAAATAAATGTTTAGATATTTAAAACACTTACTGCTTGATCCTTCCCCTGAATCTGTGTCTGGGATAACGGCTGGGGAGGGTTGGTAGGGGATCTCTGTGAGGGTGATGAAGAGCTCCTGGCTGTCGGGCAAATCAGCGTTGCAAGCGCTGTCGACTGCCTCGTCCTCCTCATCTCCTTCCTCATCTTCCCCGTCCGCTAACATGTCCGAGGAACCGGCCGTCGACAATATCCCATCCTCAGAGTCGACGGTCACTGGTGGGGTAGTGGTGGCGGCCGCACCAAGGATGGAATGCAGTGCCTCGTAGAAACGGGATGTCTGGGGCTGGGCTCCGGAGCATCTGTTTGCCTCTTTGGTCTTCTGGTAGCCTTGTCTCAGCTCCTTGATTTTCACGCGGCACTGCGTTGCATCCCGGCTGTATCCTCTCTCTGCCATGGCTTTAGAGATCTTCTCATAGATCTTTGCATTCCGTCTTTTGGAGCGCAGCTCGGAAAGCACGGACTCATCTCCCCACACAGCGATGAGATCCAAGACTTCCCGATCAGTCCATGCTGGGGCCCTCTTTCTATTAGATTGCACGGCCATCTCTGCTGGAGAGCTCTGCATCGTTGCCACTGCTGCTGAGCTCGCCACGGTGTCCAAACAGAAACTGCGATTCAAACTGCCCAGACAGGAAAAGGAATTCAAATTTTCCCAGGGTGTGGCTGGTCAGAGCATCCGAGCTCGGACTGCTGTCCAGAGCGTCAACAGAGTGGTGCACTGTGGGATAGCTCCCGGAGCTATTAGCATCGATTTCCATCCACACCTAGCCTAATTCGACATGGCCATGTCGAATTTAGCGCTACTCCTCTCGTTGGGGAGGATTACAGAAATCGATTTAAAGAGAGCTCTATGTCGAACTAAATAGCTTCGTGGTGTGACGGGTGCAGGGTTAAATCGATGTAACGGCGCTAAATTCGACATAAAAGCCTAGTGTAGACCAGGCCTTAGCTACAAATCTTCTCTTGGCATTAGGCTACTACGCCATTTTTGCAAGAAGCAGGAGATGGGAGGACCTCCCTCCTAACTTTTAGCTCATTGGTTAGGATACTGACCTGGGATGTGGTTTTGGAGCATGGGGACTGGATTCTGGGTCTCCCACGCGAGTGCTTTAACCACCAGGCTATAGCATCTCTCTCTCTCTCTCAAAATGACTCAGTATTTATCCAGAGTGCAACAACTTCAGCAGGAAAGACTGAGGGAACCCTGCATCAGAATAGCACACTGGTTAGAGCCTTCATCTGAGATGGAGCAGATCTCTGTTCAAATACCTTTTCCCCGTCAGGTGGAGGGGGGACTTGAAATATGTGTGGGGCTCTCTCATATTCCAGATGAGTACGCTATCCATTGAGCTAAAAGCTATGAGGGAAGGCCTCCTTCCCCGAGCCATTTTGTGTGAATTTACCTATGGGGGCCCGATCCCATAAGCAAGTTCTGAGCACACTTACTAGATCAGACCCAATAAGTGAATTAGGTCGAGGAACACCTGAGTTGCCCCAGTTTGTGCATTGCTTTGAGGCTTAGGCATCCAGATGTCTAGAGTAGGGCTTCAGTGTGTATGCCTACAGGCAGAAACAGAAGGTGTTCTTACTGCAAAAATGTAGGCAGTGAGTGAGTTTAGGCACCTGCAAGGCTTGGCAGTAGCTGAATGGGGGTTTTGTGAACCCCAGTGGGACCAGATTCTGGGATTTATGTACCTAAAGTGGCAGTTAGGTCCCTTAATACTTTTGTGAATCTAGCCCCTAAATGTTACCTTTCAAGTTAAAAAACACTTTGTGTTTTAAGCATAAATTTGTTTACTGTATGGCTTGTTATTAACAGCAAAACCACAATGTGGTACAAAGAAGAAAACACTGTGACACTCACTTGTGTGCTTTACTGTTATCCTTCAGTGACTGTATAATTGCTGTTTAGTTAATACGCTTAAATGTCAGTGAAGAACATGCTTTTAAGTATAGCATATTAATGACAATATCTGGGGAAGATTTGCTTCCAAATGAGAGACAACCCAAAAGAAACATTGCAGTCCAAATTATACATAAAATAACTATTTTTCTCTGTGCAATCAAAAATTGAATACAGTGTGGTTATTTTCATCAACACACTATGGTACTGCAAAATGAAAACAACAACTTCATTTGATTCATAGCAGATGCTGGCGACATAAACCTACACACCTGTGGAGAGTAGGATGTAGTAATCCCACTGTGATTAAGGAGATGTATTCTTGCAGCTCTGCAATCAGAATGGATTGTTTACCTTTTCTATGAGGTCTGTAATTAATCATCCGGGCTTGATCTGTTTGATACCAAATGGATTTAGCGACCCACATTGTTTAAGTAGCATATAGGCTCATACAATGCTTATTGTGTCTCACATTAAAAGGCACTACCACAGAGCACACTATGGTATTTATTTTCTTGCATAACCTGCTATCTATTTGGACAGAAAATAGCACTGTTGTGAATAGAAAGAGATAACCATGGAAATTCTATCTGAAAAATAGATGCTCGTAAGTTACCATTCCTGTGCTGAATAAGTAATTTTCTTTTATACAATGCCTTTTATGTGTACTGCATTTCAAAGTCCTTTAAATAACATCAAAATACGTGTAACAAAAAAAAAAAAAAAGGAAAGGAGGTGTGACAAAGTTCCTCCCCTATCTTGGTGGGCCCCGCGCCTGTCGGGTCGGTGC
>NW_020664369.1:5855304-5951387 GCF_002925995.2 Terrapene triunguis
CAGTAATTTACAACAAAAGGCCCCTGATCCCTGACTAGGGTCATTAGCAGGGCCGGCTCCAGGCACCAGGCACCCAAGCTGGTGCTTGGGGCGGCACCTGGAGGGGGGCGGCGGCGCAGCGCTCCGGTCCCCGGGGAGAGCGGGGCCACAGCAGGGCTCGCTGCCCTGCCCCCGGCGCTCTGGCTGCCAGAGGGGGAGAGCCGAGCCCCAGCCGGGGCTCGCCGCCCTCCCGCCAGGGCTCCGGCCGCCCTCCCCCCCGGCGCCCTGCCCCCGGCCGCCGGGGGGCGCCCGGGGCCCCCACCAAGGCACACCCGGCCCTGTTCGTTGCAATGATACTATGACAGAGTGGGCTATATCTGAGTCAAACTGTGAACGCCATTTTGTATTGCAACTTTCAGTTTGGATTAGGACATCTATCTTGTGCTACATGCTGAATTCATGGCTAACCTTGTCCAAGGCAAGATTATTATGCTGTATTCCAGTCAGTTACCGTGCACAAGAAAGGTGCCTGACATTTCACTGAAGGACAATCACTGAGAAACCAGCAAGACAATAATCTAAGACCATTGACTGATTGTCTCTCAACTAATGGCCCATGCCCATGGAACAATGGACTTTCTACACAGAAGTCTGATAGAGAAACTCCAGACTTTTACCAGGCCTGGACATATGGCAGAAAGGGACAAAGACTATGTTTAAGAAGGGTGTGCTTCTCTTTGGAAGAGGTCTGTCCATCACAAAAAACAAGATGATGAGACTGGAGAGAGAGAAAGAAGGCAAGAGCAACTCTGCCTACCCTGAAGGCACACGGGGAGAGTGTATCTCAGGACTTCTGTTATTTTTCAAAGATCTCTAACTCTTCATAGTTTTTTTAAGAGTAAAATGACTGTGGTTAAGATATTCCTTTGCTAAGCCTTTGTTCCTTGCTTTTTGCCCCAAAGAGGTTAAACTAGAAGACAGAGTGCCACAGCTATGTGGAATTATGTGTACTCCTGGGGGAATTCTGTGCCATGGCGCATGCTCAGAATTTATGTCCCCCCACAGATTTCTTTGCTTCGCTGCAGAGAAATGACTTTCTGATGGGGAAGGAAAGGGAAGCCACAAAAGCAGTCATGTGACGCTCCCCAGCAGTATGTTTCTGGTGCCCACAGCATCCAGCAGAGAGGTAAATCACTGTGGGGCAGGGAGCAGGACTGGAGAAGACCCGACTAGTGGCTCCTACCCTGCACCTGGCTCAGCTGCTAGTCCTGGCTGGGCTGGGGAGGACGGGGCTTCCTCTTCCCCTGCACGGCATCCAGGCTGTGTCATACCGCCCCTGCCCCCAGATTTCTCCCCTGGCTGTAGGAAGCTCTGCAAACTCCCCCTGGGTGCTTCCTGCACCCATTGCTCCTCAGCTGCAGGGGGAGGGATCACTCTACCGGGAGCTGCTCCCACATGCGCCCAACCCCTGGGCATCCAGTCCCCCTTATGCCCAAATCCTCCCACCGAGCCTCACCCTCCTCCACCTGGACCACCCTGACGAGCCACCCGCACCCAGATCACCACTCTACCAATCCCCAATGAGCTACACATGGATCCCCACCCCACTGAGCCCCATACCCCCCACACCCGGACCCACCCTGCTGAGCCCCAATGACCTTCACCTGGACCCCCTGCAGCGTCCCATTACCATTGCACCCAGAACCACCCAACAAGCCCCTGTGCATCCAGATCCCCTCGCACCTGGATTCCCCAATGAGCTGCCCACACCCAGATTGCCCCACAAAGAGCCCTCTCAGCCCACACCTGGATCCCCCCACACTAAGCCCCTCCACACTTGGATCCTGCATTTCTGAGCCTGCCTGGCCAAACCTGGTGCACCTGGCAGAGAGGGGTAGGGCCCTGGGGTGTTTCTGGAGCAGGACCAGTCATTGTGCTGTCTCAGGGTTGGGTGCAGCCTCACCGCTGAGTCAGTGTTCCCATGGGGGCACTGCACAGTGATTTCCCACCTCTTTGCATTCAGTGGCCTGTGCTCCCCAATGCTGTGCTGGAGCCTTCACATTTATTTGACAAATACAATTTGCAGAATTTTAAAATATTGTGCACAGAATTTTTAACTTTTTGGTGCAGAATTTTTAATTTTTTGGTGAAGAATGCCCTCAGGAGTAATCAGCGTCTGAGGGACTACATAGAAGCAGCTGGGGCTTGAGAGATCTGAGGCACTGGTGTGATAGACTGTGCCCCTATGTTCATTATTTTTACAAAACTATGATAAATTTTGTAGAAAGTATACCTTGTGAGGTATCATTTGAAAACTCATAATTGGCTGAACATTATTTTCTTGGTAAAATATGTGTGGAAACATTGTACGTAAAGTTATAATATCATCCTGTGTCACATTGCTGTGACATGCTTTTCTAACTTTGTTTTCCAAAGTTAGAAAAGCAGGCCCAAACCAATTCTTCAGAGACAAGACACGCTGACACCCCAGCCAGGTATCAGCATGATTTCTTTGGCAGGAAGAAGGGTGTAAGCAAGAACTTTACATATTGGCAGTGGAACAGCTGGGAGTTTTCCATGTAAACTGACTGTTTCCTGAATCTCAGCTGGAGGTAATCCTCAAAGAGAAGGGTATAAGAATGTAAAACAGAGGCTCCAAAATCACCTGTCTCCCTCCCTCCCTCTCACAACGTCAACAACATTTGAAAGACAAAGGCAGAATCATTGAACTGGGGGGAAAGTCTTGGCTGAAGCAATCCAGCCAGATTGATGTACGTTTATGGTGAGAAAAAAAATCTTTGCTTTTAAGTAAACTTAGCTTGTTAAATTAGGTATTAGTCTGCATGTTATCTTTTATTTTCTTTGTAAACAATTCTGATTTTTATGCCTCATTACTTGCAATCACTTAAAATCTATCATTCTTAGTTAGTAAACTTGTTTTATTGCTTTATCTAGATCAGTGTGTTTAGACTGAAGTGTTTGGGAACCTCCACTTGAGATAACAAGTTTTGTGCATATCATTTCCCATTGATGAAACAATGGACTTTCTATGAGCTTATATTGTCCAGAAGGAGAGAGGTGGGCAGTAGAAGACACACATTTCTGGTGACAAGTCTGGGACTGGGAGTTTTCTCGGGGGTCACCCTGCGTGTAATTCATGAGTGACCAGCCAGAGCATTCATGTAATTTAGCTGGGAGTGACTTTGCATGCTAGAGGCTGTGTGTGAACTGGCCAGGAGTAGTTCTTCTCACAGCAAAGCAGAGTAAAAGGCACCCCAGACTGGGAAATTGAGGGGACACAGCTATTCAGCAGTCCAGATTGTACCCTGGGGAATGTCACAACTGGTTTGAAGGTCTGGGCAGTGGACTTCAGAATCCCATGTCCCAAAGAAGTGTTCAGTTAAGATGTCTGAGTCTGAGAATGTGCCTTACAGTCCCAGAGCTAGGAACAGTGACTAGACTCAGCCCAGACCCAGCTGGTTTAGAAATTTGTGGTATCAGCTATTGAGTCTACCTACAACAGACTCATTACTGTGCCGAAGGGGGGCTGTGCAAGGTGTGCAGATACAACTCCAGATTTCAGTCTGAATACGCACATGTAAATGAGAGGAATATTGGACGCACAGACGTTCTGAAGATATGTAACAAAGCAACGTGGAAAAGTAATATAGCCATTTATCAAAAGGGGTTGGAAATAGCTGCCGCATTCCCGTATGCCACACCAACCTTCCTCTGAAACTGATGCCTTAGTCTCCTGAATCATTTTAAAACAAAAAGTCAATCTTTAGCTGTTAACATTGTGAAGGAACCCTAAAAAAATGTGAAACAAGCGTAATTGAAGCAAAGATGAATCTACAGAGAGCCTGGAACAACTACTCTGAGAGGTGTGACCTGCCACATTCATCTCGTGAGGTGTTAACTTTGATGCAGTGATGATAATTTAAATGTCAGTGTGGTTAAGTATTTCATTCCTCATACAAGGAATGAGAGGGAGCATCACAGATTTACTGTGACATCTTGTTTTGTTGCCACACACGTGTGGCTTTTGGGAGAGACCGTCACTGATAATTTTTCCTCAAGTGGGAAGGAGCCCAGACCAAGGAGACTAGCATAACCCAAGGGCACATGCAAGTCCCCCTGAGGGATCACATTTTGATGAGGTGCATGATCTACTGTAAGTAGCATCCAATTTTTGGTGACTTATGGAAGAGCTTATTTTGTGGGCACAGCATAGAAGAGTAACTCCTTTTTTCTCTTCCAATCTTCTCAGCCTGTCTACAACAAAAATATTAGGATATCATAACTGAGCTATCCATGAGGAGAAGCTACAAAAATTATCATTGAAATGTTGACATTCACTATTTGAAAGCAATTAGTGTGACAGTCCGTTTGCTGTTCTTTGCCACTTCAAATGATAATCCTCAGTGTTTTACTGATGAACTCTGTACAACATTTGGCTAAGTGAAATGAAAGACTTCAACTAGACTTGAGATGGTGTTGTTGAAAATGGACTCCCTAAGGTGGTATTGGTAGCAGCAAAGTAGAGAGATTGCATTTATTTTCTGGAAAATGTTTATGTGGCTTTATGTATATAATCAACTTCTTCAGATTCCTCATGCTAAGGAAAGAAAAATATTCTTCAGACAGAATTGAAATTTAAAGGATGAGCCCCGATATGACATCTTCATAGATTATACCAATTACTCCCATATAATGAAACCTGCAGTATTTCATTTTTTTGGTGGTGGTGGGGACAATGTTGTACTCCTTAGAATTATAGATGGGAGAATATGTTTTGCAACTGGCCCTCCAAAAGACAATGGTATAAGTGGGATGGAATCCATGACCAAGTGGTTGGGTGAGTCCTGTGTTTACTGACTTGGGATATTCTCCCTACCATCTCGTGGGGATCAGGTAGGAAAGAGGGATCAGCCTGATCTCTTCATTTTCCTTTCCCAAAGGGAGGGGGATTCTTCCCTTTCCCCACTGCATAGAATCATAGGACTGGAAGGGATCTCGAGAGGTCATCTAGTCCAGTCCCTGCACTCATGGCAAGACTAAATATTATCCAAGAAAGAGACCTGATTCTCATCTCAGTGCAGTTCAGAGGCTAGTTTTGTTCACATAGTCAGAAACATCTTGATAGGTACCTAGAATTCATGGTATAGATTATGCTATTCTCTGTATGCACTGATTTGCAGGATAGCTGAGCTGTTGCTGATGTCTGGGAACAACAATCGGAGTTAGAAGCACCTGCAGCTTCTGGTGCAGCAAGGCCTCACTGCACTTCACTCAGTGCAGGGCACTACTTTAAAAACATAAGCCCCAGGCTGTTTTATATTTCTGTCGTGCCCCCTCCACACTGGACATACCTTTTGAAAAGGAGAAGTCAGAGCTGCCACCATCAGCAGAAGCTGTGTTAGTGATGCTGCGCTGGAGATGCATGACTAAGAAGCTGAGAGGAGATGTGCAGCAAGGGCTTCCATTGTGTTGTAAATCTAAATTTAACGGGAATTTCCTGAGTATGTGCAAAACCCTGTTTTTTTAATCACTCCTAACTCAATTACTCACATAACTTTTTACTTATGTTTAAATCCAATCTGGAGATTAGTCTTCAGTGAGGACAAGCCACCAAGAAAATGTCAACCTATACACATCAGCTAGTGCTGAATTACTCCGAAGCCAAAATGGTCCTTTGTGCAATTTCTTTGGAGCCAATGGAGTAATACCAGGAATGAACTCATGCATCTGAAGAAGTGGGTATTCACCCACGAAAGCTCATGCTCCCATACGTCTGTTAGTCTATAAGGTGCCACAGGACTCTTTGCTGCTTTTACAGACCCAGACTAACACGGCTACCCCTTTGATACAGGAATGAACTAAACACTCTTGTTTTTTTCATTGTCACATAAGGGAGCCCCCAAATAAATGGATCTTTCTCTTATGTCTTCACAGTAAATACCTGTAGTGTGAGATCTAGCCTTGAACTTTATATCCACAAAGAAGAATTTTGCAGAAAGTTCAAAGCATTTGAGAACAGGTGTTTATAATGGAAGTGTGCACATACCCCAGCTGTAATATTGGTCACCTAAAATGGCATAAAACAGCAGAAGTACAATCCCTTTATTATGATGTTGGACTATTTCTAGCTCGTAATGTACTGCAAGGTTGCTAAGGTACCTACAGATGCTTGGGAATATTTTCCAAGTACCAATCAATCGTCCAGCAACTGAAATGTCATTTCCAGAATCAATGCTCTCCACAAGCACAATGTATGTGTTAGTGGCACTCACCATTTAGGAGTTAGAGAAGATAAATGCTTGACAATTTATATATGTGCCTCCAAACAATTCTGAGTCCAGAGATAGCCATTTGAGCTCCAAGTCAGGTCCATTATTAATGTAAAACCTCCACTAAATACTATTAGCTTCTCAGCTGTTTTCCTAGAACCATAGAAGTTAGAGATCAGAAAGACTTATTAAGTCAAGTGGTCCATCTCGCTGCCGCAAGGCTGTTCCCTGTAGTACATTTTCTGGTGTTCCATCAGTGTAATTTTTAAGTGTCCAAAGCAAAGGGGCTTCCTATATTTCTCTTGGGATAGTATCTACTAACAAATAGATCTCACTATATGGAAAGCATTTATTGCTGATATTTTGTCTAAATGTACCTACTTTTAAAACAATCACATGGCTCCTACAATGGTAGTGGTGGGAAAATCAACATTTTTGACTATACAATAGTAAAATTTTACCATTGCACTTCCTTTTCAAATACAGCAATATTTTAAATACCGCAGTAAATTTAACACTTTGTGCAGTAAATGTGGATTTCTTAGGGTTGAGCACAGCAGTTATACCCGTTGTAACCCCCAAATGACTTGCTATCCCTTCTTCATAGCTACAAGCTCTAGTTACAGTTCCATGTCACTTATTTCCAATCTCTTCCCATCTATGCTTGTCTCTTAAACAATCTATACATTTTTAGATGTTTTTAAAATCCTATTATTTTGCCTTTTTTTAAACATTATTTCTTCATGTATGTCAGGCTTTACCCATTCCCTGATCATTATTTAGCTCTGTTGTAAGCTTCATCAAATTCGTATTTTTAATATGGTACCATTTATATTAATATTTTGCTTTATATTTCCTTTAAAATCTTAATTGAACATATAATCTTATTCAGTTGCTCCTCCCCTCCCTTTCCAGCCATATGGATGTGGTTATTTTAACAGCAGATCCTGACAAGTCCCTTAGAAAACCACTTTATCTCCATGTCCCTTGCATGAGTCTCCTACAGAGGAATTGTAGTTTTTGCTGAATTATGATGTGTTATAGGATTCTTCTCTGTTTTCCCATGATATTATGTACAGTTTCCTGCCTTCACTTAAAAAAAGTAATAACATGCTAAAGGTTTTCTGTTCTACACATTATTCTGCATAGTTCAGATCTCCTTTCTGAAACAGTTGAACAAGTTCTTTACTGGGAGCTCAGCAGAGCAATTCATCTCTCCTGGAGTAAGTGCAGCAACTACATTTAATACAAGAACTCAGTCAAAATGGAATTAGAGGTGATTCAGAGGTAGATTTTGATAGCTTAGTTAAAGTGGTAATTGAGCTTAAAGGTGAATGAGGGGAGATGAAAATAAATGAAAATACAAAAGAAACTTTTCTGTGCTCTGTTCTTCTTGTATATGACTAAAATTCTTCTATTCAAAAGAAAATCTGTTTTTTCCTACTACTCTTTCCCAGAGGATCTTAGCAAGACTGCTGGAGAACCCCCAAAATGCTAGCACATGTGGCTGAAATATGACCCTTGAAATACCAGTAACATGGCAGCCTTTAATCCTGATCCTGCAAATGCTCGTGCTCAATAATGCACATGAGAATAGTTCCATTGCACTTGCTGTGCCATGGTTAGTAATTCACTCTGCAAATGGTCTTTCCTAGGATTCAATAGCCTGTGTAGTGAATGGAATCAAACAACAGGTTATTTAGTTGATGTAGGTGAATAGTGCAAACAAACTTTGCATATTTTCTCGAACATAAGAATGAATTCACTTCTGCATGCTTGTGTCACTTTAGTGTTTACTTTATACAAACATTTCTGCAATTAAAATTATAAGAAGGTACCTAATGTCAGAGGAGTGAGAATCTGGAACAGCCTTTCCAAGGGAGTACTTGGGGCACAACCAGTTTTAAAATGGAGCTTGATAAATTTATGAATGGGATTATATGACACGGTTGCTTGTGATTGCTAGGGACTGGACTCCTTGCCCCAGGAGTCCCTTCCAGTCCTGTGTCCTGTGTTCCTAAGTTTAATTGCCATGAATTCTCACATAAGAACGGCCATACTGGGTCAGACGAAAGGTCCATCTAGCCCAGTATCCTGTCTTCTGACAGTGGCCAATGCCAGGTGCCCCAGAGGGAATGAACAGAACAGGTAATCATCCAGTGATCCATCCCCTGTTGCCCACTCCCAGTTTATGAGAACGTTTTAATCTTGCATGGATATAATATACAGTGTGGGGTACAGCAGGAAGACCAGGGGTCCCAAAATCCCTTAGCAAAGTTCCAGAAGGAACAGTTAAACAAGGGAAGGACTTGGCTGCATCTTTCACAGCTTGGAACAGGCATGCACACCCAATTACCTTGTCTGAATGTGATGAGAGAAAATTAACTTTACCCTGCGCCCAGCCAATAAATCTTAATTCTTAATTCTTCTAGCAATAATGCCTTGGGCAAAGCCTGTGGGGGCTAAAAGAGAAAAGGTTTACAAGTTTCTAATGTCCTCTACTCTTGCTTATCTGATATTTCTTCCTAACTTGCTTTTGCTCCCTGGGAGAATCAAGGCCCCAGTGACTGCTTCAAGTCATCTTTTTTCTGATTAGAAGAATTAAATCTATCTAATCAGGGAACAGAAATTATAGAGAATGCGGGACCCATCACTATTTAACCAAAACAGCTTACGTTTCAAGTGTCAAATATCCAAATTTGACATTTAAGTGTTCACAAACTATAGATTAAAACAAAATGACAGAAACCTTGACAAAACTGTATAGTGTAAAATTAAAATGACAAATTAAAAGATGTTACAACCTGTTCCCAGACATTCTGAATAAACAAACAAACAAAAAGGCTAAATTCATCATGTTATACTGTGAATTCTCTGCTCCTCTCTTTTCTTTAGATTTTGGATATGGGTGCTTGATAAGACCCCAGTAGCTCTAGGAGTCACATAATTTAAGGTTTGCAATGCTTATTTTGGCACAGAGTGTTGATTCAATAAGACAATCAAAAAATATGGCATGCGCCTAAAGGAAGGTCAGTTTTACTCTAATTCTACTGTAGCTCACTGTCATCCAGAAACCTACGAAGCTGGAGGCCTTAAGCAGCTAATAGAATGGAGAAGAGGCAATTTTAGTATCTTGTGGGTCACCTCTTTTATAGTGATCTTCATTTGAACTCATAGATTTTCAGGTTCAAAATAAATAGCTTTTTATTGCAGGCTGAACAGTCATGCAGAAATATCAGCCGCAGTGGCTTAGTTTTTCTCATCCATTTCAGGTCTATAAATTACAAGAAAATAGAACTTTTGTACAATTAAAAATGTTGGCATGGAAGCATTCGGTCCTTGCTTTCTAACTGAGCTTTCTTTTAGCACCAACACCTCCCAATTTGCAATTACTTAGGCTCCTACCCTACAAACAGTTACGAATGTAACTAACTTTATTCACAAGAGTAGAGCCATTGAACGCAGCAGACCAACTCATGTGCATAATTATTTACAGAATCAGTGTCATGTCCTTTCCTGGATACTTCTGACATAACCCTGGACTAATGAAAAGAGTCCTGCTCAAATTTTTATACCTGGAGGTACTTCAGCTTTGTTGTTTTAAAGGGCTACTTTCACTTTTTATTAATCATATATATATATATAGAATTCCCAATAATGTGCAATACCAGTTTAATTGATCACAATTTTATAGACATTAAAAATGAATCAAAGTAGGTGCAAACTATGGTCTATTTTATATTTGAAATCAAGAGCTGAATTCTCCAGGGAAACAAATCAATCCAATTTTAAAAAAAAAACCAAAGTCCATCCTTTCTCTAGCCCAGAGTTCCTAATAAGCTGATCTACCGCATACCTGGAGAAGTATAACCTGCTATTGCATTCCACATTTGTAGCTGCAGGCAGGTAGCTTTAGTGAAAGGGGAAACCAACCAGCTGGAAGTTCTTCTTTAATCAAAGTTATTCCTCCTCCCTACTCTCTTCTGTAGCTGCTTTCAGACTTTTCTTAAATTGACCCCTATCATTCTGTCCTGGGAGACGGGAAGTGAAGACAAAAGAAAGTAGAACAAGGTTAGTAGTCAGATTAGCTCAGACAGAAAACAGGATAACATGTATATTAGGACAGAACAACAGGCAACACTTTTATCTTTCTATCTTAGACTCATAGACTCATAGACTTTAAGGTCAGAAGGGACCATTATGGTCATCTAGTCTGACCTCCCGCATGATGCAGGCCACAAAAGCTGACCCACCCAATTTCCCTTATCTCAGCTGTTGAAGTCTCCAGATCGTGATTTAAAGACTTCAAGTCGCAGAGAATCCTCCAGCTTGGGGTTTTCTGTTGCACCCATCTCTATAATCTAGGAGCACGTATCCTACAAGCTGAAAGGAAGGTAGAAAGAAGGGGACTTGTGGCCAGTGAGACTGTGGAATCTGTTTTCCAGGAACCCTACATAATGATCTTACGCAAACCCTAACCTATTCTGAAGCCAAAATTCCTAGCAAAATTATGCCTTAGTCTGACTCTTGAAAAGGACCTCCCTGAAAGAGACTTGGAATTTAAATACTCTCTTCAACTTACTTTTACATGAAAACCCTCTGGCACAATGGTTATGTTATACTGTTATTTCTTTTGTTATTTTGGAATTACAGTACATTAGTGCTTGAGCATCAAAGAGGGAGATTTTCTTCTGATATGCCACCCTTTTTTATCACATATTAATGTGCTGAATTTCTCATCTGTCATTGGCTCAATAGCTATAGTCAAAAGAGAATTGTGGATTAAAAATATTCTCTTGTTTAATCACTCCAAATATTTCTGTTGCTTTTTGATCGAGAATATCTATATCTAGATGGATGGATGGATGGATGCTGTTGGTTAACAGGGTGTATGCAATCTGTTCTAAAATGAAGCAGGAGAGGCAATACTTTATATCTTTCACAGCATGGGAGTGCTGCAGAATGTATTTTCATTATCGCATATTAGGAAGATAGCAACCAAGATCAAAAGCCAACATGACACTACATGCAACATCATTTATGAGTTCTTGGCAATTTATCAATATTATAAAGTGAATGTAGGCAAAAGCATTAAGGATCACATCAACCTCTCATTTGAAAATGACTGCAATCATAGTGGGGGTGAGGCTGGTTCTCTTTTAATACAAAATCTTCGTGAATCAAAGGTTATATCTGAGGGACTCTAAAAGTCAGACATTTGACAAGGGGGATTCTCTGTTCCTATGCTGGTGACTACAAATGTACACAATGCCATTATAATCCATACAGCTTTTCTTGCTACTTGTAGAGTTGAAATATAATCACACAAGCCTTTGATCATGTTCAATTGTGTTGACTATTAGGGTACCATAGCTAAGAAAACCTAATCTTCAAAGCTTTACTTAAAGTAAAGAGCCAAAAAAAGTTAGCTCTGGAGTTACACTGGGTACTCAGACACTTCCTGTTCAGCTTTCAAATCTCAACTCTTCCAGCTTTAAATAAAAAATGAGGAAAAAATGGAAGTCAGCATCCAGAGGGAACAAGCTTAGTGGAAAGGAAACATATTGATTTTACCACGTCCTTATGAATGAGGCAGGTTATAATTAGAAGCGTTGAAGGGGTTACCTGCTGAAGCTGAGTGACTGGCCAGGATGTATTTGTGTGTGTGTGCATTTTAAAAGCTTGTGCACAAAACCAAAGCCTTTTGCTTTCTGATACTTGTCTTTCACACTGTACCATGTTCACTGGGTAGAAAATGCTATAGTTAAAGTTATATTGAGACTTCAGTTACAATCTCCTGTTTTTTACACACTCATAATTTTCAAAACTACTCTCTTGTTACTGAATATGTCCCTGTTTGATCTTGGGCAAAAGGATATTTTTTCTTTTAGAAATCTGGAGCAAAATCTATTCTCCAAACTTTAAGTAATGCAACAATAACACAAATATTTTTTCTGCTCTGAAAAGAATGTCACATTATTAATATTTTTCTACACACACAACTAAATGAATGGAGGAGTGTTACAAGTTTAAATGTTCTGGGGCTGCTAAGAACTAGTCGCCAAGGGGCAGATCCTCGACTGGTATAAATTGTCATAGCTCAATTGAAGCTATGACAGTTTACACCAGATGAAGATCTGCCTGTAGGTGAATGGGAAAGAAAAAAACCCCAAGTTGTTGTCATAAATTGTTTTTGAAAATGTTCTTGTAGATGTGTAGAATGAAATTTCTGGGATTATGGAATAAGATAATATAGGTCTCAGTCCTTCAAAGTATAACACACATGCTTAATTTTTTGCATCTGAGTAATCCCTTGAAGTCAATGGAACTACTCCTCTAAGTAAAGTTAGACATCTGTAGGTCTTTGGAGGATCAGGGCTGGAGTATTACTGGTAGTTACTAGGTGTGGTTTTGAACTGATTCCCTGGAGACTTGAAATGTGTTAAGCCTTTGACAATGACATTGTAGAAGTACAGAATGAAATTAACAGAGATTAAAGTTGTAATCAACATTTTTTTCTCTTAAAGTAATAAGGAAAATTAAGTACAATCCTAATTGTTGTTGTTGAATTTTAAGAAAACACATCTATACAGTCAAAACAAAGGAAATGAAAAAAACAAAAGTTTTTAATAGCAACCTTAACTTGTCCACAGTTCATGTAGGGGTGAGCACATTTCAGAAATTAATTATTATACCATAATATATATTGGGCCCACTGCTGCCCTGAGATATGCATAAAGAATATCTAGCTGACTTCAGAGGAAACTGCATGGATTTGTGCATGAGTCCAGAACTGCCTTTTCTGAATGTGCCATCTGGTCAAGTTACTGCTGAGTTACTGTGAAAGCCTTAATTTTTGCATTTTCTAACTTTTCGTTTTTAATGCCCTGAGTCCTTCAAAAACTCACATATATGAAATCTTACACATGTGAGACATCCTATTGGGCTCAGTGGGACTATTAATTTGCATAAAGTTTAGGGTTGCCAACCCTCCAGGATTGTCCTGCAGTCTCCAGGGATAAAAGATTAATCTTTAATTAAAGATAGTGTCATGTGATGAAACCTCCAGGAATTCATCCAACCAAAGTTGGTAACCCTAATAAAGTTACTCTTGTGCATCAGGGTGAAAGATTGGAGCCGGAAAGGAAAGCTTGAAGATTACATTAATGTAATATGAGTTTGTTTATTCGGGGAAAATATACCCTAGATTCTCAATTACTGAGGGACAATTTATACTCATTACTATATTTATTTTCCACAAGCTACTCCTAGTATAACTTTTCATGAGTGATGTATCTGAGTATTTGGATACTGATATTTAAACTGCATTGTTAAATGTATTAACCCTAATTTGAGATATTGCAGATTATGTACTATATTATATGCATTTTATGACTTTTTAAACCAAATTTACTACTTTGGGATAATTTAAGTATTATACCCTGATGAAGAGAAACTTTTTTATTAATCCATGTTTTAGATAACTTTAACATAAGATTTAATAATTTTTTTAAATCTGTTAAACAGATAGGCCGGATTCTCAGCTGGTGCAAATCAATATGGCTGTACTGAAATCAATCGAGCTCAGCTACCAACTGAAGACCTGATGACCCTGAGTAAGAAACATAAATCTAACCCTCCCCTCTAAAAATGTCAGAGTCAAGAGGCTGGATTTGATAGATTAAATCCAGAAGCAACCTTTATGTTTAGTCTGACCTCCTGCATAACACAGGCCATGGAATTTGAATCCCTTAGTTCAGGGATCGGCAACCTTTGGCACGCGGCTCGCCAGGGTAAGCACCCTGGCAGGCCGGCCGGTTTGTTTACCTGCAGCATCCCCAGGTTTGGCCGATCGCGGCTCCCACTGGCCGCGGTTCACCGTCCCAGGCCAATGGGGGCTGCGGGATGCGGCGGTCAGCACATCCCTCGGCCCGCGCTGCTTCCCGCATGAACCACGACCACTGGGAGCTGTGATCGGCCAAACCTGCGGACACTGCAGGTAAACATACTGTCCTGCCCACCAGCAGATTTCCCTGACGGGCCGCGTGCCAAAGGTTGCCGATCCCTGCCTTAGTGTTTCCAGATCAGTTCCTAAAGCTAAAGGAGCCTACTTCTTAAATCTATTTTGACAGCAGCTCACAAAATCATCTGTTATTATGATACTTCTAACATTTTGGATCTTGGCAATTGCTGTCCTGTCATAAAAAAAACCCCACATGTTAATTTTCTAAAAGGTAAACATGAGCACTGTATAGCTTGATCTGTGTTTAAAAAACAAAGCAAAACAGATAAAAAACTTACTAGACAAAGTTGTTCTTTTTATAGGATAGAATTACAAATGAGTGAAGGAAGTGAAACAGTAGACACAATGTATTTTGATTTTTGGTGAAATATTAAAACCTCTCATAAAATCCCACTCTCAGATTAAGTGGCATAAGGTTTGGGTGTGACTACTGGCCCGTGGACTGAAAACTGGCTGAAGGACCACAAGCAGTACATCCTTGAATGCAGGAGTGGAGTTTAGCAGGGCACCTTGTGTTAGGCTTGAACTCATTTAATATCTTTATCAGTAGTTTAGAGGAGGCAGTAAGCTTCAGGCTAATGACATTTATAGATGATACTATATGGAGAGGTGTTGTGACTATTGGGATTCAGTATAGCTATGTGGATTTACACCTGCTGAGAATCTGGCCCTGTGAGTTTACTGTGCAAGATCATTTTATTTATTTTTTTACTTCTTTTGTTCATCTGGAGTACTGCATGCAGTTGTAGGCATCATGTTATCAGAAAGCTACTGACAAATTGAAGGGAGTTTAGAGAAAAGCAACAAAAAGTAATCATAGGTAAAAGGAATTGATCTATAATGAAAGATTAAAGGAGTTAATTATATTTAGTTTCCCTAAGGGGAAATGATTAACAATCAACAAATATTTGAAGTAGAATCAGAATTCTGAATCCAAAAATCTTTGGGAACATTGCAATTTACAGCAGATTTTCTGATTGGAACTTTGTTGTCTTGACCTGTTTCTAATTTGAAGTGGGGATGAAGAAGGATGGAAAGGAATTATTTGAGAGATTTTTTTGCGGGGGAGGAGGGTTTGCAGCCAAACCTTAAAAAAAATTATACACATGGGAATATGCAGCTACAAAAAAGAAAGTACTAATAAGAGGTGAATTAGAGGGAAAGTACAAATTGAATTATATGGATTCAAAAATTTAATCTTTTTTAGTTACAGTTGTGAGTACAAACAAATTGCTTAGAAACGTAGCAGGTATAAATCTTATTTTTAATTTACATACGCAAACACTTTAGAAGATTGTCTAGACCAGATGTGTGAAGCGTAGTCTTCCCTAAGATTAAATAAAATGCAAATATGGGCCACTTTTATCACATTCTGTAAACATTAAAATTAAGATAGCAGCATGGCAAAAAATGGGATATTTATTTTGTTGAACTCCCTCATTTCAAGCCTTGCCTGAGTTGAGTGGTATCATCCAGTCATGTGTCCTTCTTAAAGAGCTTTTACATATAAAGAAGTACAGTAACACACACGTTTAAGTGAAGTACATTATCTTGAGGATTCAATCACCAGCTGATTTAATGTTGCCTATTTAATCATATTATAAGCTTCTTCAAGAAGATGCTGTGTGTAATTGCCTTCTTAGCAGAAAAGGATGAAAAGCATACCTTGCAATTTTGGTTGTGTTAAACAGGTTATTACAGTTCTATAAGCACCAAAAAGTCTGTCAGCATTTCCATTTTCAACTCCTATTTTCAGGAGATAAAAACCTGGTCATAAAAATATACTTTTGGCTAAAAATAGCCATGGAAAGTCTCACCAGCTGAGCAACTCCCCGCTCCTGCTCCATTATTTTAATATATATTGTGTGTGATCTTCATAGATTTCCTCCCTCAGAACTCCTATTTTTTCCATTTCAAGTAGGGCTGATCTATGTCCTTACTGAGGCTTAGATCAGCCCTGCTTTGCAGGGGGGGAAATGGGCATAGTTCTGAAGGACGAAATCTATGAAGATCTATCCTTTCACAGAGTCCCTCTCTGTTGTTTCATTGGACAAGGGACTAGAGTTTTTCAGCCCCCATCAAACAGACCAAGGTCTGCCTTCCTAATCCTTATGGCCCTCAGAGAACTGCAGGAGGCTTGGTCCATCCATGTAGAGGCCCTTTGCCTCGATACAGCCCCTCCCTGGCTCCCTGGTAACATGGCTATAATGAACCCCACAAGGGTGTGATGTGGAAAATATAACAGGTGAAAACAATTTTGACTAAACTTTTTTCATTGAAACCAAAATGCTTCGTGCAGATGTATCGGTTTTGATTACATTCTCATTGAGCAGCAGAGGGACTCTAGCTATAGCCTAGCTGGTTGGGGCACTGGCTTGGGATGTGTCAGGCTCAAGCTCCTGCTCTGCATGCTTCAGAGTGCTGTAGGATGAAAAGCCATACTCTGACCTGAGGCAAACCACTTTATCCTGGTTAATGCGACTACTGGCTCATTGTGAAAAACTAGTTCCCAAATATCTATAATCCCAGGAGGGCCTGTCACGACTTATAAATTCCCTGACAGAGCAAAGGAATCATCCTGAAATCCCAATCTACAAAGCCTTGCCCTTATTCATGTTGATAACTATTCTACTTGAAGCTGAATTATTGTGTAAATTGTCAAAAATACATTCCAATCTTCTGTATTTCCCAACAGCATGGTGGCAATCACCTGCATGAGCAAAAATGTTGATAGACTTAGACAGTGAAATTTAAATCCTGAAGTCCTCTGTTTTCATACACAACCCACACTAAAGGGTCCTGAAAGAAAAATTCAGCAGTGGACTCAAGAGAATGTACCTCCACCCATTTACTACATGCATAGAGCATGAACAGACAAGATCTGTCACCAGTTAATAAACTGCAGAGGAATACAAAGTTCAGCTAGAACTAATCATAAATAGGTTAACTCTATCAAAAGCTTTGGCCTGATTCAAGGTAAAAACATAAACCTCCCATCCTCCCTGTCACCCAGTTTTATAATTCCTGTAAACTACACAAAGTGTCTGCCACTATATGACCTTTAAAGAGATTAGACTGATTGGGATGTAATAATTACCCTGCTATTTTCCCTGGTCTTTTGTCTTAAATGGAAGCCAAAATTGTGTAATCTGTGTTCAAAAGGATAATAAGCTCCCAGTTCTGGATATCTTTCAATTCCCCCATTTTGCAAAAAAACAAAGAAAAAAACCCCAAAAAACAAAGGACCTTCATGAAAGGAAGCTCATAATGTACTTTATTGTGTTAGTTTATTTGTTTGTGTTACCAAGACATCACTGAAAGCCCATGAAAGCACAAGAGAAAGGGAATCTATGAACCTTTGATAAAATGAGGCTTTTAATTTGTCAGTTCCAGGGAAAGTCACCTTTTTCATTAACATGTTAGCTGTATGAACCTACCTCTCCTGTGTTGGTCTCACAAGCAAGTTCCCTTCCTCCTTTGCCAAAGTTGGAAAACTTGCAATACTTATCAAAAACTGCTGCTGCTGGAAAGGAAGAATGGTTTGTCCCTGAGAGCGCTCATTGTAGTATTCCTGAACTATCCTCAACATGCCAGCAAGGTCCCTGCTGACCTGCCAGTACTAGGAACCCATATTCTCACCATATCCTGCTATAATCTCTTTTCTATTAAGATCTCTCAAATGACTCTGTAATGCTGAATAATGCTTGTAATCAGCTGTCTACAGACACCCTGTAAAGGAACATAGAAAGGCTACCAGGCTCCACTTGGTGAATTCCTACTATTCTCTCTGGAATGCAGAAACCCCCATAACTATTTCTTGGTCCCTAAAGATGCCCTCAGCCTTTCTAATTGCAACTGTGTTATCGAGTATACAAGTATTTAGTTTCCATTAACTCCATCCAAGTCACTGTCCCATACTCCCCAAGTTCAGACCAAGCAGTGGTCAGAGACGTCTACCGGCTGAATTACACATCCTCCAATCATTGAAATAGCTTTCGTAGATACCCTGTCCAATAAGCTACCTGATTCCCCTCTAAAAAACGTAAAAGCCTTTCCTGCCCACCCCAAAGGCAACACATACTGCTTTCAAGTAAGTTTCATCAGCTTTTGACCTTTAGATTGTTTTACTCTGCCAGTCACTGCAGCTAAGTAATTAAAATTCCCCATTACAAACAAAGATTCTAGGGGACTGAAAGAGGACTAATATAGGCCTTGGCTACACTGGCAATTCACAGCGCTGCACTTGCTGCGCTCAGGGGTGTGAAAAAACACCCCCCCTAAGCGCAGCGAGTGCAGCGCTGTAAAGCGCCAGTGTAATCAGTGCCTGCAGCACTGGTTCACCGCTCCAGGCCAATGGGGGCTGCGGGAAGCGGCGCGGGCCGAGGGATGTGCTGGCCATCCCCATTGGCCTGGAGCGGCAAACCGCAGCAGTGGGAGCTGCAATCGGCTGAACCTGTGGACGCGGCAGGTAAACAAACCGGTGCGGCCCACCAGGGTGCTTACCCTGGCTAGCCGCGTGCCAGAGGTTGCCGACCCCTGGTCTAGATGGAGCTACTATAAGGTTGGTGTATAATTTGTTGGAAAACTGTTCCCAGAGTAGTTAGCAGTGGTTCACAGTCAAGTTGGAAGGGCATATCGAGTAGGTCCTGCAGGGATCGGTCCTGGGTCTGTTCAATATCTTCATAAATGATTTATATATGACATAGAAAGTAAACTTATAAAGTTTGTGGATGATACCAAGCTGGGAGGGGCTGCAAGTGCTTTAGAGGATAGAATTAAAATTCAAAATGATCTGGACAAACTGGAGAAATTGTCTGAAGTAAATAAGATGAAATTCAATAAGGACAATTGCAAGTACTCCACTTAGGAGGGAACAATCAATTACACACATACAAAGTGGGAAATGACTGCCTAGGAAAGAGTACTGCGGAAAGCAATCTGGAGGTTATAGTGGATCACAAGCTAAATATGAGGCAACAGATGCTAAAAAAGCAAATATCATTCTGGTATGTATTAGCAGAAATGCTGTAAGCAAGGCACAAGAAGTAATTCTTCCACTCTACTCTGTCCAGTTCTGGGTGCCACATTTCAGGAAATATGTGGACAAATTGGAGAAAGTCCAGAGGAGAGCAACAAAAATTATTACAGGTTGAGAAAACATGATCTATGAGGAAAGATTGAAAAAAATGGTTTTGTTTAGTATGGAGAAGAGAAGACTGAGGGGGGACATGATAACAGTTTTCAAGTACATCAAAGGTTGTTACAAGGAGGAGGTTGAAAAATTGTTCTTCTTAGCCTCTGAGGATAGGACAAGAAGCAATGGGCTTAAATTGCAGCAAGAGAGGATTAGGTTGGACATTGGGAAAATCTTCCTGTCAGGGTAGTTAAGCTTTGGAACAAATTGCCTAGGGAGGTTGTAGTATCTTCATCACTGGAGGTTTTTTAAGAACAGGTTAGACAAACACCTGCCAGGGATGGTTTAGTTATTACATTTCCTGCATTGAGTGCAAGAGACTGGACTAAATGACCTATTGAGGTCCCTTCCAGTCCTATAGTTCTATGAATCTTTATATTATGAAACAACCAGTGCTATGCCAGGGAGTGGGGAAAGATTCAGATTCATTCTGATCTATTTCTTGTGTAGAACAGGGTGGGGGCTAAAGTAGGTTCTCGTGTTCCCCTCATTTTCTCTTGTATTTCTTTAATGAGATAGATGAGCAGGATTTCTGAGTACAAATTCAATGTTCTACCCACTAGACCATCCTTCCTTCAATGCTGTAGCTGTTGAAACAGTGTTTGTATTAAGCTATATCATGAAAATAGCCTCTATAGCCTGTAAGCCAATGGAACATAAGGAGTATTGCTTTTAATGTGAGTTTTGCAGCTGAAAACCTATACAGAGCTTTGAAGATTTACCACTATGTGCCTGACTTGAATTCACAAAAGCAAAAAATTTAAAATGAAAGATAAATCTCCAATGTGCATATGTCCTTAAGGATCTCCCAGTAATGTGTAGTTGACAAGTTAAGGACATAAAGCTACACAGTTTCATGGCTTGCAAACCAATACAAGATACAACCTATTAGAACCTCATGTCAAAATTCTGGGAAGTAGCCAAAACCACCTGCTTTGTATGCTTTGTTCTATACCATCTGACAGCATAAACGTAGTTCCACACTGAAGATCCATAAACTTTAAATAAAATTAAATTAAATTAAAATAAAAAAGAAGGTCGTAGTATGCAAAAGTCTGTGAGGAGTTAAAGTACCACACATGCTGCCCTGGAAAAACGATGTAAGGCAGTACGGAAAGCTGATAACAAGTTAGTGTGACTGTCAGAAATCCATAAGTCAAGGTGGCAACATGTAAATGCTGCAGCGGATGAATAAACACACAGGGCCATGTACAAACAGGGGAGGCAGTGTGGCCTTCAACTCAGACTGCAGTGGTTAGTTGCACATTTCTATAAATCAGGCCCCACCCTTCACCCCAGTGAGAATGCCCTGCCTTTAGCCCCAGAAATTTCAACCTTGGGAACTGTTACCAAAAACATCTGAGCTATCAGGGTGGTGCATAAGTATAAAATATCCAGGACTCAAAGCATGGAGGACTTTATGGCTCAAAGACATGACACTGAATTGTACCTGGAAATATGGATAGCTATCGTAGTCTATAGAACACTGGTGTAATGTTTGTTTTGTCTGTGAATTATGACTACCCAAGGAATTAATAATGATTTGCTTCTTGCAATAAAGTTTTGCCGATGCAGATCCTTTCTTCTATTCTCTTTGGAATCTCATGGAAGAATGAGTACAATGCAAAGAAAATAAATTGTATGTAATGAAATTTATGAATTCTTTCATTAGAATTCAACACATTTAAGGCTTTTTATTAGATTTGTTGGTGAGTGCATTTGTGGAGAAGCAAAGGAATACCGTACAATTCATTTGATAAGCCAAGTGCTTTATTTTTTTATCTGTTCCGTTAACTTTTCATTGGGTTTGCATTTTAAATGACCAGAAAGCCCCGTTTTGCTTTTCTGTCTATTTTTGTTGGCTGATGTGGTGGGTAGAGAAAAATGTGTGTGTTCTGGAGACTGTGGGAGGCTAGTAGTCAAAGCTTGTGTTTATATTAGCATTAATGGGAATTACTAATATAAATCTCTGCACTTTGAGATAATATACGCCTAATGAGAGAAAGGAAATAATATTGTACGCTCTCTGAGCTCTCTACATATGTTCCCACAATACACCCACCCCCAAAGAAATTTTCTCTTACACAAATGATATTCTTGTAAATGAACTTAATGGAAATGTTTTGAAAATTTTCAGTTCTTGAAAATGTTAAAACTCAGTTCACTCTCTCTCTCCTTACATGCCTGTCACAAAAATGTCTGGGAGCTTGCTTCCAAATAATGACTTTCCACTCATATTTTTTCCTTAGAAAATATTTATGACACATACACAAACATCTTTCCCCCGAGAAATCATAGAATGTCAAGCATTTTCCTGGATAACCTATATTGGGGACTAAGTCTCAGCTATACTTTAAGGCTTCTTTCAGCCACTCATACTGTAAAACAGTTGTAAAGTGGGGGATGCAGTGTGGCTTAATGGACAGAGCTCTGGCTGGGGTTCTCTGCCACTGACCTTATGTGTTACCTTGGGCAAGCCACTTTCTGTGCCTCAGTTTCCCCATCTGTAAAACAGAAATAATGATACCAACCTCCTTTGTAAAGATTGTTGAAATTTACTGATCACTATATGAGCTAGATATTGTTATTATTACACCTATGCATACTTTGCAGTGGTGTAAATTAACCATAGTGTACCTGAGAATTACAGTCCTTGGGCTTTAGACATGCACTTTTTCTCCTTTGTGAAATAGACGCGTTTTTCCTTGTATTACAGAAGTCAGACACACAATTCAAACATACGTTCTATTGTTCTCTCTAAATCTTAATATAAAAGGAGGTATGTGTTCTACAAAAGGAAATGTAATTGAATATGTAAGTTCGTTGAGGCTAGGAGGGTGTGTTTGTGTGCATTTGCCACACTTTGCATAATTCGTCCCTATTCCTGATTGCTATGCTCATGCTACAGTATTATAAATATGAAATGATAATGAAAAGTGTAGCAGCATTTTACTGGAGGTAGCCATGTACTATTGCTCTGGAAACAGAGTTTATCATGAATATGAAAATTTGTGTGCATCCAGTCTATTGAAATAAACTTTCTATTTTGCATTTTCAAGAATACAGTTATTTAATTTTTTTTAAATATTTAGAGATAGACATTGATGTTGCAAGGAAATAAGAGATTTATTTATTCAACTTCCTCATTTATTCACTACTCCTGTGTTTTTCCCTCCCTTCTT
The DNA here is from genome assembly GCF_002925995.2 of Terrapene triunguis. Lineage (NCBI taxonomy): Eukaryota > Metazoa > Chordata > Testudines > Emydidae > Terrapene > Terrapene triunguis. The sequence continues at coordinate 5,877,973 of NW_020664369.1, forward strand.
TTTTGTCCATTGTCAGCTTGGAAAATAAACTCAAAAGGTGGCATGTACAAAGAAACAAATAAAATGTTGCCTCAAGAGCACTCATCAAAGACAAAATCAAACCAAATATTCTAATGAAAGATAAATGAACAATGAACTGAAACGTGGTAACAAATATGCAAGGAACTAAAGACAACATAAATCAATAATTGCACTCAGGCTTTGTAGAGATGATACTGTCCAAGAGTCTACCAGGAGACAATTTGCTGCAGTATTTTGTGAACACCGCTATCCTGGGGGATCAGGCTGCCGAGGACATTTCAGTGGGAGGAAGAGAGCAATAGGAAAGAGCAGTATGATTCATGTTCAGCATCTCAAGTGGAGGGTAGAGCGCAAGGACTGAATAATGAAACAAAGAGGAGATATTCAGCATGCCAGGAAGGTTTCGGTTAGAGAGCTGTTAGAATTATTTAAAAAGGTTAGTCTATGAATAAACATGCTTCATCAAGGTCTCTTACACATGCAAAGAGAGATGCTAATGAATAATAAAAGAGTAATGGGGACTGGCGAAGAAATTAATGTTAATCTTATCCAAAGCAGATACAAATTAATATTGGAGCAACATTTTTGTAATCACTTCTCAAGGCAAAAATTCAATTAATGTGACTGAATCAATATTTCAAATCTCAGTCCCTTGAAAGTATACTTGTCTCTCTTCATATCAGCATGCTCTCCTGTGTGATCAGTCTGTGCTATTCAAGTCAATACTCAGGGAGACTTCTTAATGGTCTGTTTTTGAGAAATTTTGGTCCAGTTCTATAAGCCACAATGCTGAATTTTGAGCTGCCTCGGGGTCAGTTTCGGTTAGGAAAGGTAAGTTTAAATAGGGTAATTACTGTATAGAAAATAGATATGTGAGCCAGGCATATTTTTGCCTTGAGCTTCAGCTTTTAATATTTTTTTCCCCAAGACTAGCTAGCATTTGCAATTTCCACAACATACTATGTCAATATATATGACATTACACCTCAGACAATATACTCTAAGCAACATCTTATATTAGGATGAAAAACAGTGAGGAGAGAGAAAAACAAACATCTTCATCTTAGCAAAAATTAACATTGACTATTCAAAAGAAGAAACAGCTTTACGCAACATGGGGTACTTTATACAACTCTGATAGGCATCCTCCCACCCCAAGTATATCTAACCATACACTGAAAAGATATCTTTGCAAAGATCACAGGAATTATGACCTTACTGGTGCACTTCAAAATTTAATACAAAATATCACAGAGTGATTCCTACTTTCCATTATTTTGTCTTTCTTCTCTTCATTGGCAGAGTCACTAGATAAGTTCTTTTATATATATATACAGTAAGTGATTTTTCTTGTATACTATACAATATAAAATGCCTGTCATATTTTGTTTAAGGTGTCAGAGAACTGGGAAAGTTTATGAAACTAAATGGACTCCTCGAATAATAGTTTTGCTAGTAGATTGTGTTGTTTATATTGTAACGCCTTGACAGATTTATACAATAAGGGGTGCTATAGCCACCATACTATGATAGATTGGAATTGTTTGAAGTGTGGTCAACAAATAGACTCTAAACCAAATGGTGATCCACACAGAATCATCCTATTAAAATAACTGCATGGACAATCTCACTTCTGTACTTTTAATAGATAGAATATCATTCCCATAATGAAAGAAACATGAAATGGTTTCCATGCTGAATGAGCTCCCTAGAGATTCTGGCATTTGTCTCATTATATAAAGCTTTTCCATCACCATTGCACTACCTCTTCTCATCTTTGATTCTCATCTGAGTGCAGAAATTTCTGTCAACAGCTTTAGCCTGGCTAAACCTGCATAACGCTGAAAGGGGATATGCAGTAGATAAGATTACTTTTTTTTTTCATTTATGTAGAAAATTATACACAGTGTTCCTGCTTTTAAAAGGATTAATCTATGATGTGGACAGCATTCTGCACTCTCATTAAAAGAAAGACTACAATTTTATTTCTCTAAATAAGTAAGTCTAGGTTAGGCTAGGAGATCAGTAATTTCAATACTGCTACATTCACAAGGGGGGAAAAATCATTGTTTGTGTATTCTTATCAGAAGCCTTAGGTAACTGACAACCCAATACTGTTCAGGACAGCTCCTCACATCCAGCAACCTACCACATTACTCAATAATTCTAGATGCAAGAAGGAAGGGTAATATAATGAAGGAAACCATTATTAAAATAATACAATACAGAGAGCAACTGCCAAAAGCAAGGAAATTCAGAGCCAAGACTGTCATAAACAAGACCTTAATTCCCCCCTTTGTGCCACATGATTCTGAGCAGTATATTAATTTTATGGGCCATGGACCAGATTCAGTGCAGGGTTTACTCCAGTGTTTACGCTATAGAACAGTGCCTGCAATGGACCGTCATCCATGTTGCAAAGGGCCATAACCTCAGTTGTCTCAAGGAGGATTATAAGGCATCAACACAGCCCATAAAGTGGGACATATTGGCCAGGAAAGGGAGTATTAGCAGTATTACCAGTAGTGGTATGTTTCTCTGTCTGGGTTCTCATGTAACATCCATCACTATGATATTTGAGCAACTAGGAGAAAAAGGTATATTTCCTCCACAGCCTTTGTTAGGGGGCTTCACCACCACAGAAGAAACCCCAAGATTAGTTGGCAGCAACACTGCCTGCCTTTCTCAGGGTCAATTTACATGTATCTGTAGCAGTGCTAGTGAATCTAGACCTAAAATTCCAACAATGATGTGATATCGAGTGCCTCTGTTTCTGTTAGAGCCTCTTAAGGGGCCTGCTTTTCAGAGAATGCATTCACAATCACTGGTCACTTTTGGAAAATGTATGCACTGGCCTATATGTGCTGCAATATTTATTCATTGTGGAGTGATTCATCTGGCTAGCTCTGGTAAGCAGATAGATTCCAGGCCTCATTTACTCCAAAAGGCCACTTTTCAGCTTCAGCTATTTATTGTGCACCTACAAAAGTAATTCTGCAAAATGGATGGTTAAACAGAGCATGCACATTTTTGTGAGCATAAATGCTTTTAGGCATCATATTGGATGTCGTGGCTGACAACCTGGCCCATAGTTCTAAGAAAAATATAATAATGCCCCTGATTAAAGGGATAGTGGTACACACTGAAACATGTTTGCTGAAGACAGTGTAGCGTCTCTTGAAAATAACAGAACACTTTCTGGGAAATTGTACAATCTCCCTAAGGTACTTAGCCCTCATTACTAGTAGTATAGTTTATCTATCTCCATCTATACTGTATTTATCCTCACAACACACCTGTGAAGTAGGAAAGTGCTGTTATCCCCATAGTTCAGATGGGGAACAGAGGCACAGAGAGATGACATGATTTGCCCAAAGTCACATAGGAAGCCTTTGGCAGAGCAGGAAATGGAATGCAGGTCTTCCAAGTCCCAAACTAGCGCCCTAACCACTGGACTAACCTCTGGGCCCTGTAGTGTAGTAGTGGCTGCAGCCTAGAATGGATTGTGCCACTCCTTGCTGTCCTTGTAGTGACAGTCATCCAAAGGTCATTGTGGATTGGAGAGGGGTTAATGGAACTTTCTTGGCATTCTCACTTTCCCATAGGGTTGCCAACTTTCTATTTGCAGAAAACTGAACACCCTTGCCCCGCCCCTGCCCTGCTCCTTATCCAAGGCCATGCTCCTGCTCACTCCATCCCATCTCCCTCTGTCACTCGTTCTCCTGCACCTCGCTAACTCGCTCATTTTCACCAGGTTGGGCAGGGGGGTTGGGTGGGAGAGGGGGTGAGGACTCCGGCTGTGGGTTCTGCAGAGAAGAGGGCTCTGGGCTGGGACAGAGGGGTTGGGGTGTGGGAGGGGGTATGTGCTCTGGGCTGGGGGTGCAGGCTCAGGAGTGGGGCCAGTAATGAGGGGTTCAGGAGGGGGATCTGGGCTAGGGCAGGGGAGGCAGGGGGGATGAGGACACCAGCTAGGGGTGTGGACTCTGGGGTGGGGCCAGGGTTTGGGGTGTAGGAGGAGGCTCAGGGCTGGGCAGGGGGTTGGTGCGGGCTTCAGGTGGCATTTACCTCAGGCGGCTCCTGGGAAGCAGCAACATCTCCCTCCAGCTCCTAGGCAGAAGCGCGACCACGTGGCTCTGTGCTCTGCCCACGCCTGAAGATGCTGTCCCCTCAGCTCCCATTGGGCGCAGTTCCTGGCCACTGGGAGCTACTGAGCTGGTGGTTGGGGTAAGAGCAGCACACAGAACCCCCGTGGCCATGCCTCTGCCTAGGATCCAGAGAGAGATGCCAGCAGCTTCCTGGGAGTTTTGGGGAGCTGGGTAGGGAGCCTGTCTGTGTAGCCAACCAGACTTTTAATGGCCTGGTCAGTGGTGCTGACCAGAGCCCCCAGGGTCCCTTTTCGACTGGGCGTTCTGGTCAAAAACCGTACACCTGGCAACCCTACTTCCCCATCACATGGCCAGAGACAGGGAGTGGCCAGAGAATGGCTCTTTGGATATGTTTGCACTGCAGCTGCGAGTGAGCCTCCCAACCTGGGGAGACATCTATGGAAATGACATATTCGGAATAGTGTTTTCTGCCACACTGTATAACTAGCTTGCTCTGGTAATTACACACAAACCAAACCCTTGAAGGATTCTTAGTGGGTTCACTTCTCACTGCAAGTAACCATTGGATAATTAAGCTAAAGAGAAACTCTGAAAAAGATGGGCTCCTGTTGAAAATGTGAACTTCTGCAAGTGCATTAATCACAAAAGTGTAAAGGAACATTTCAAAGAAAATCCCCGCATTGTCATAGTATCATTAAAATACAATTTGGGATGTATTAGGGCTTGATCCAGCTGCCATGAAAATCAATGGGAGTTCTGTGATTGATTTCAGTGATTGCAGGATTGCTGATTAGACCCCAAGTAACGTTTTTCGAAGGGTCAGATTTTCTAAAGATGTAGATAGAAGCCTACTGAGATTTTCAGAAGCTGATTAGGTTTCAATGGGAATTAGGTGTCTAATGCTTATTGCTAGGTGGCTAGGAACTTATTCCATCTTTGAAAAACCCTAAGTGCTTAAATTACTTTTGAAAATAGGACTCAGGCCCTATTGTACTTTAAAGCACTTTTGAAAATTGTACCCATCATCTAGAATAATATATATCTACACTTTTGGGCATCTCAGTAATTGAAAGATGTATATAAAGAGAGAACTTAAAGGAAAGCAAGATATTTTGGATGAGATGGAGAGAGTGATTGAAAAAAGTAAGTTTATCTTGGCCAAATGATAGTAGGAGCATGCGGTCACTGTGTACACAGACTGAAATGTGTAACTACTGTTTCAGCAAAAGCACATACACATGTGAATAATGTGAAGCACAACTTCCAAGGGACTACTCACATGCTGAAAATTATGTGTTTTAGTATTCTGTTGGACTGGTCCATGACTAGGAGCAATAGAAGGAAATTAAGATAAAAAAATAGGCTAAGTATTGGCATTGTGGTGTATGTGTGTGCAATCTCATTCTACTGAGCTTGGTTAGACTGTGGATTAGCTTCTTAAAGGAACTGATTCAGCTACTTCTATTCATTTTCAGCAGTGACTTCACTGGGATTACTTGCTGAGTAAGGCACTACTCGACATGAGTAAAGGCAGCACAATTGGACCCAAAGGAAGTTCCAGAAGTTCCTGCATCATTTAATACTGTACTGGAGATGGCATAAAAATGTATTATAATGAGTAATTTGCACTACAAGTGGAATGAACTGGGTGACCTGATAGATAATTCCCATCTTTAATTTCTGTGCTTCTGTAAATCATCTGACAGTTTATATCCAATATGGTAGCTCTTTTCTGCATCTCAGAGACAAGTTTCTTTTATTAAGATTTTATCCAGAGAATGGCAGAAACAGGGCCGGCTCCAGGCACCAGCCGAGGAAGCTGGTGCTTGGGGCGGCAGATTGAACGAGGCGGCATTCCGCCCAATCCTAGGGCGGCACGGTCACTTTTTTTTGTTTTGTTCCCTATAGATGGCGGCGGCGCGGAGGACGGGAGCGCCCTGCAGCAAGCCCGGCAGGGCAGTCCTTGTCCTTCCCTCCCCGCCGACAGGCCGCGCCGCAGGTTTTTTTTTTGCTTTGCCGTTCTGGCAGCCCCGTTTATTTATTTGCTTAGGGCGGCCAAAAAGCCAGAGCCGGCCCTGAGCAGAAAGATATCATTGAAGCAGATCAAGAAAAATATGCATTTGGCTTTAAAAGAAGTGAAATTTGCTTTACAATACATTATATAAATTGAAGTTGAGATATAAAGTATCTCAAAGTACTTGATTTTTAAAATACTTCAAACAAAACCATAAAACTGGACTAAACTTGAAATTGAAAAGCAAGACTTGAAATTCAGTTGAAAACTTCCTTTTTTAAAGAGTTTTGCTGAATTGACAGTTCTGATGTCTGGTGGAAGTAAATCAAGGAATGCAAACTTTAGCAGTGAAAGGCTACGGAAAGGACAAAAACCCTAGCACCGAAAGACTTTAGGCTAAACTGAGGGCCAGTTAATAACCCCTGATCACAAAACCTTAGTGCATGTAAGTGAAAGTACAGAATCAAATAATGGAAAATGGAGGAAGAACCAAGGTCACAAATTTCTTTAACAAATAATAGTATGGAGTGTAGAAGACAGCTTGGAAAGGATCAAGAAGAAAGTTGGCATGAAGGAAATCAAAGCAGTGGAAGCTGACAAGACAATTAAGGATTTTTTTAGCCTAAAAGGAGGAGGGAGATAGGGGAACAATAAGGAAGGCAGGAAGGTGATATCAAAGAATACATATTGGCTGATAGAAAGGAAGAGTTAAAGAGGAGGGAGATGGATGAGGTCAGGGACAGAGGGATGATATATTAAGAGGTTAGATGGGGGAGATCTTTGATTTAGATGCATGAGATAATTCAACTATAACCTCTCTGAACTCTTAAAAATAGTACAATACTCTACAGTTGTCCCTCTAAACACTGCAGCAGCACTACTGGAAGCTGTAATATTTCGGACTATGACTATAGAATACTGTACTGCTTTTTTTTTAAAGCAGTGGAAAAAAAAGAGTCCAGGTGTGTTTGTCATTTGTCGTACACTCCCCCGTCTTGACTAAAGCTAGTGAAGAACATTGATGTGGTAGTGTGTCTTTTTTAAATTATGTCATTTTTCATAACTCGGAGAGCTGCCTGGCCTGAGATCACTTCAGCCAGGCTTTTATAGGTTTAAGTCAACAATTGACTTTGTGTCAACAGACATCTAGATTTATGTTTTGATTTTATTTTGTAAAGTTGTGGCTATCCACGCAAACTGTAGGTTTAATTTGCCGTGGACCAAGTAAAGCAACCTGCCAAAGGAACCTTTACATGAAACATGAACATGGGTAGGATGCAATCATTTGGGAGCCCCCTCTACAGGGTGGGCTTAGAAATTGAGGGATTTTTTCAAAAAAATAATAGATACATTGAAGCCAAATTTTCCAAAGGTTCTAAACGTGCCAGTGAAGCACATAGGGCTTCAGCATGTCCCTTGAAAATCATGTCCCTTTTATTTAACTGCCTGAACATGGATTTACCCTATGATTTTCGTTATTATAATATGAAACCTTCCAGGTATTTAGTTCTGATTAAGCAGCTGAATCTTAGGCCTGGTCTACACTAGGCTTTTATGTCGACTTTAGCGCCGTTATATCGAATTAACCCTGCACCCGTCCACACCAGGAAGCCATTTAGTTCGACATAAAGCTCTCTTTAAATCGATTTCTGTAATCCTCCCCAACGAGAGGATTAGCGCTAAATTCGACATGGCCATATCGAATTAGGCTAGGTGTGGATGGAAATCGACGGTAATAGCTCCGGGAGCTATCCCACAGTGCACCACTCTGTTGACGCTCTGGACAGCAGTCCGAGCTCGGATGCTCTGACCAGCCACACCCCCGGGAAAATTTGAATTCATTTTCATTTTCCTGTCTGGGCAGTTTGAATCTCAGTTCCTCTTTGGACATCGAGGGGAGCTCAGCAGCAGTGGCAACTATGCAGAGCTCTCCAGCAGAGATGGCCGTGCAATCCAATAGAAAGAGGGCCCCAGCATGGACTGATCGGGAAGTCTTGGATCTCATCGCAGTGTGGGGAGATGAGTCCGTGCTTTCAGAGCTGCGCTCCAAAAGAAGGAATGCTAAGATCTACGAGAAGATCTCCAAAGCCATGGCAGAGAGAGGCTACAGCCGGGATGCAACGCAGTGCCGCGTGAAAATCAAGGAGCTGAGACAAGGCTACCAAAAAACAAAAGAGGCTAACGGACGCTCCGGATCCCAGCCCCACACATCCCGTTTCTACGAGGCACTGCATTCCATCCTGGGAGCGGCCGCCACCACTACCCCACCCCTGACCGTGGACTCCGAGGATGGGATCATGTCCGCGGCCGGTTCCTCGTCGGACATGACAGCGGACGGGGAAGATGAAGAAGGAGATGAGGAGGACGAGGCAGTCGACAGCGCTGGCACCGCTGATTTCCCCGACAGCCAGGAGCTCTTCATCACCCTTACCGAGATCCCGTACCAACCGTCCCCATCCCTTACCCCGGACACAGAATCAGGGGAAGGATCAAGCAGTAAGTGCTGTAAACATGTAAACATTTATTTAAAACAGAACGGTAATATTTATACTATTAACAATGTACATTTATAAAAGTTCTGTAAACTAGTAAAAAAATAATCAGGTACAAAACAGGAATATTTACAAAGGTAACAAATGGGTTTTCATGATTTCTCTGTCTTGGGCTCTTCTCAATTTAGTCCCAAGTGTTTTAAAAAATTTTCACAATGTCCGTTACTCCATGATTCCCAGTCCCAAGACGCTCCACTCCATAGTCCCAGTGCACCTACGCGAAAATCCGGTCAATGTGGCCGGGGATCGACGAGAAATCCTCGTAGGAGAACTCCTCGTAGGTCTCGTGGAGGTAGAGCTCAAGCCTGTTGATCAGGTTCCGGGGTAGGGCGATCTTAGTGGGCCCTCCGTGGTAGCAGACATGCCCCCTCCACGCCACAATCAAGTACTCCGGGATCATGGCCCGACATAGCATGGCGGCATACGGCCCCGGTTTCTGCATGCTTTCCCGCAGCATGCGTTCTCTCTGGGTGTCCGGGATCCTCAGGAGGGTGATGTCGCTCATGACGCCCTGCTTTGAATTAGGGAGGGGAATGTTAGTATTGGGACTGCTTTACAGCCACGCGGTGGAGGGAGAGGGGCAGCATACAGGGATCTTTCCCTGGGACAGCCGCGAGGGGGTGGGACAGGGGCAGAGTTGATGCTGTCCTGATTGCTGGCAGCAGAGACTGGCATTGCTTTCAATGTGAAAGGAGGCCAGTGCTACTGCTGGAGTTTTAAGCAGCCACAAGTCTGCGGCTTACCATTATTGCCCGCTCCAGAAGTTCAGGTCTCCAGCCACAGTTCTCTGAACAGTCCAAGACCTCCGCAAGTCCACAGGCACTGAAGGCGACGGCCGAAAATTCGACCTTGTCCTGAGTGCGCATGTGAGAGGTGCAGTGCATGGTCTTGTTCACAGAGAAAGACTAGGTTCTTTGTATACAATTTCATTTATCTGTCTCAGGAATTCACTCCCTTTTCACAATTCACACAGACACATCTGCGACTGTCTCCCAACCCAGCCTCTCAGCACACTCCCAGAGGCTAGCGCAGATTAGGCGGAGGAAGAAGAAGACGCGTGAAGACATGTTCTCAGAACTAATGGACTGCTCCCGAGCCCAGGCAGCCCAGCAGACACAGTGGAGGGAGAACTTGTCACAAATGCACCGAGCAGTCATGGAACGGGAGGAGAGGTGGCGTCAGGAGGACCAACAGGCTACTGAAAAGCTGCTTGGACTAATGAGGGAGCAAACGGACACGCTCCGGCGCCTTATGGATGTTCTGCAAGACCGGAGGCAGGAGGACAGAGCCCCGCTGCAGTCTATCTGTAACCGCCCTCACCCGCCACCAAGTCCCACACCACCCTCACCCAAACTCCAAAGAAGGAGGGGCGGCAAGGGCCGTTAAAACTTTCAGTCAACCCCTGCAGACTGCTCTAGCACTAGAAGGCTGACATTCCCCAAAATTTCATAAGTCCTTTCCCACCCACCTCACAGAAGCCCCCGTCCAAGTTTCACACCCCACGTTTCATGTCTGGTTCGCAATAAAATGTTTGTTTCTCTCCATTACTGTTTCAGTCAGGTTCTTTTGAGGGAGAGTCTGTCTGGAGGGGGGGAAGGGGCTTGGTAATTGGGCAGGACAGTGACCTTTAGCAGGGTACAGAGGCGGTGTCAGGTCCAGCATCAGGACACATACACAGTGCAGTCACTGGTTACCCTGGTCAGTCTGGGAGGTGTTTTTCATGTTCTCCATTGAAATAACCAGTCCACCAGTGCGGAGCCTGTCATTCCGGGAGTTTAGAAGCATCATTTGCATCAGAACACTGAACCCGCCCCCCGCCACAGTCTGCGTCCCCGGTTTAAAATATTCCCGCGAAAACAGCAATACAGACAACGCTGTGCATTAACAAAATCGAAATGATTTTATTTTTTGGGAAGGGGAAGGGGGTGAAGGGGGTATGTAACTGGAGAGGATAGTCAAAATGAACTGGGTAAAGAAACGGGGGCAGGTTCAGCTTCTCTGTCCACAAACTGAAAAGTCACTGGTTGCCCTGCTCACTCAGGAACCTAGCTTTCAAAGCCTCCCGGATGCACAGGGCGTCCCGCTGGGATCTTCTAATGGCCCGGCTGTCTGGCTGGACATAATCAGCAGCCAGGCTATTTGCCTCTAGCTCCCACCCCGCCATAAAGGTCTCCCCCTTGCTCTCACATAGATTGTGGAGCACACAGCAAGCTGCAATAACGATGGGGATATTGGTTTCACTGAGATCACAGCGAGTGAGTAAGCTTCTCCATCTCCCTTTGAGACGGCCAAAAGCACACTCCACCACCATTCTGCACTTGCTCAGCCGGTAGTTGAACAGTTCTTTTTCTGTGTCCAGGGCGCCAGTATAGGGCTTCATGAGCCAGGGCATTAGCGGGTAGGCTGGGTCCCCGAGGATCACTGTAGGCATCTCCACATCCCCAAGAGTTATTTTGTGGTCTGGGAAGTAAATACCTTCCTGCAGCCGTCTAAACAGACCAGAGTTCCTGAACACACGAGCGTCATGAACCTTGCCCGGCCATCCGACGTAGATGTTTGTAAACCGTCCCCGATGGTCCACCAGTGCTTGCAGCACCATTGAAAAGTAGCCCTTTCTATTGATGTACTGGCTGGCCTGGTGGTCCGGTCCCAGGATAGGGATGTGAGTCCCATCGATAGCCCCTCCGCAGTTTGGAAATCCCATCGCGGCAAAGCCATCTATGATGACCTGCGCGTTTCCCAGGGTCACTACCTTTGGGAGCAGTACCTTCACGATTGCCTTGGCTACTTGCATGACAACAACCCCCACGGTAGATTTGCCCACACCAAAGTGGTTCGCGACTGACCGGTAGCTGTCCGGCGTTGCAAGCTTCCAGAGGGCTATGGCCATTCACTTCTGGACAGTGAGGGCTGCTCGCATGCGGGTGTCCTTGCGCTTCAGGGCAGGGGACAGCAACTCACAAAGTTCGAGGAAAGTCCCCTTCCGCATGCGAAAGTTTCGCAGCCACTGGGATTCATCCCAGACCTGAAGCACTATACGGTCCCACCAGTCCGTGCTTGTTTCCCGGGCCCAGAATCGCCGTTCAACAAAATCCACATGCCCCATTGCCACCGTGATGTCCTGGGCGCTGGGGCTCGTGGTTTCTGACAGCTCTGTGCCACTCTCCGACTTCAGGCTCTCACGGCGGTGCCGTAGCCTCCTCGCCCGATTTCTCTGCATCTGCCTCAGGGAAAGGTGTATGATAAGCTGCGAGGTGTTGAGAACGGCCACAAGTGCAGCGATGGTCGCAGCGTGATCCATGATCGCAGTGCTGTGGCGTCCGCGCTGTCACTGACCAGAAAAGTGCGCGAACTGATTTCCCGCCGGCGCTTTCATGGAGGGAGGGAGGGCGTTAGTGACGGACGGATGACGACAAATTTTTTTTACCCAGAAGGCATTGGCGGCTCGACCCAGAATTCCGATGGGCAGCGGGGACTGCGGGAACTGTGGGATAGCTGCCCACAGTGCACCGCTTCCAATATCGACGCTCGCCCCCTTAGTGTGGACTCACAAAGTCGAATTACTGTCCTTAGTGTGTCCTTAGTGTGGACACACACGTTCGACTTTGCAATATCGATTCCACATATTCGATTTAAGTAAAATCGAATTACCCTCGTAGTGTAGACATACCCTTAGAGAGAAAAGCACACATGCACAAATAGTGTTTCTACCAGAAGTCCATCTGGAGGACAGTGAACACATTAAATTATGGACAAAGTGGGTAGGAGGTGTTCAGCTTAGCCCACTCCTGCAAACTGTGGTGGAGTGACCACGTTAATTATCAATCTGCTCCTCTATGCTATCACAGAAGGATCATGAAAACAAATGTACTTTGACTGTTCACTAATCTGTTCATAGGTCAGTATATTTGACTTCCTACATTTGTCTGTTTAAGAAATACAGTTCCTATGTCTTTGATTTTCTCTTTTTTACCATCCATTGGGGGTGTGTGTGTGTGATAAAGAGTAGTATGTTGCCAGGTAAAGTCTGAAAGAGTTTTAAGCTGCATAAGTAACAGGAATGTATGTGGGCAGGAAGTATTCTAAGGCTAAAATGGCTCCAACATCATCTAAATGCAATAAAGAAATTGATCTATTTTATCATAGGTGATGTAACAAATGACTTTTATATGGTGGTTTCTAAATTTCTCACATTGTGAAATAATTGGGAAGGAACTATATTTAATGCTGGATTTTGGATTTGATAAATGTAAGAAGAATTGTAGTGCCTTGGATATTGCTTGAGTTCAAGAATAATTTAAAAACACCTTATAGATTGGTTACTATAATACACTATATTAAGATGTGTATTAACATATATACATACACTCATACCCAGTTACATCCTTTAAGGCAGCTTTATGGTCTGAGCAGTAAAGAGCAGTGAAATAGGTGCGGAGGAAGTATCCCAATGCATCGCCACTGAGATGTGACATGGTGCTTCAGAGACCTGTATAAATAAAAGGTATTGGTAGATTAATCACCAACAGAACATCTATTCAAAATAGATAGGATTTCAACAAGTTCCTTTTGCACCATCAATATGCCATTATGAAAAATAGACCAGCATTGATTCTATGTCTAAGCAGTTGATCAGACCTTTTAGATGGAGGATAAGTAGGGCTTTTTTTTCCCTTCTGATACCTCATTTTATCTTTCAGGGAAGAACACAAGAAACTTTAAAACTAAATCAGTTTCCTGTGTCTCAGTCTGTTCACACATATTAAGAGCTTGTGGCAACTTATAAACATCAAATCATCTAAAAATAGTTTTAAAAAGTCAAATTTAGTGACAGGTGATCTAAAAGAAAAATGGCACAGGTGGAGATTCAACATAAGCAATATTATAAGAAAAATGTAAGTAGTTATTAATTGGGCTTTAAAATATCCTAAAATAACTCTGGATTATGAGGAAAGAATCCATTGGCTCTGGCCAAGTGAAAATTGTTTATTGTATTTTACAAAAGAATGCAAGTTTAGGCATCATACAGATTGTACCCCCAAATGTAAACAAAGTGGACAGTACCAGTAATAGCAAGAATTGCTTATACCTGTTGCACAGAGACACTGTATAGTGGAAGTGTAAAGTGTTCAGTTATAAGGCCAATAATGAAGGGGTGTGATTCTAGTTACTATAGTTAGGGAGAAAAGAGATTATTTCTGTGGAGGCTGGTAAAAAAAGATAATAAACCAGGTTATGGGGTGTGATTAAACTGAGCAGAGAGAGAGAGTAGGTTAAGGGGAGATGTGCAAAGGTTGCTTAAAGTTCATTGTTTCACCACCTTCAGAGCTGGGGATAGCTCTGTTAAGGTCAGTCCTGCTGTACTGGGTTAGAGTAGCCTTCAGACTGCTCTACCTTTCTCCAGGCACAACAGTTACAGAGGCCTGGATACAGCCAAGGACTGGCATGGTGCATGTGCAGTCTGACTAAGTCCCCTTTACCTCTGGCCACACCCCCTAAATCAGCAGTGGGGAATGTGAGCGGGGCGAGTACATATATTGTCCCTATTCCTGCAGAGAATGCTCTTATGCTAGTGTGATCCTCCCTAGACTGGTTAAATCAACTTTATAGCGAAATGATGCCAGCATTGTGGCACAAAGTGGCTGCACGGCATTAGGGGATATGCGAGGAGATGCAATATTTATGTCACCTTCTATTCAAGAAGAGATTAGTGCGTCTCCAATTAGTGAATTAATGGTTCTTTTACTGTAAGGGGTTGACCTAGGAAATTCTTGATGGTACCCCTCTCTGGGACATGAAATCATTTCCTGAAAGATACATCCTCTGGCTACTGTACTGTAAGTGAACTAGATCAAGAAAAGTGGAATGCATGAGTTACTAGCTGAAATTTAATTTTTATATTTAGGCAATGAGGAATACAGTTGAAGGTCCAGGGGAGCAGATGGGTAAAGAGTACATGCTTGAAGTCATTTGTTATTGAGTTTTGAACTCACATTTTAGTTTTATTCCTTTAAGAAATGTAATAACGCAGGGACCCTTTCCTATTCCTGGAATCATAATACAATTTAATTCGTTTATGTAGAAGGCAAAGAGGGAACTGTTTTAAGAGGTCTCTGAGCAATTCTGTACCAAGGCAGGCAATTCTGGGGGGGAAGAGATTTGGAAGGCGGTGCCCTTCGTCCCAACACCACAAATGTTGGGGTTCCATAGGGAAGGGACTCTCCCCTCTCTGCAGGAAGACAATATCTGCCTGAAAGGATGGATGCTGCTGAGAGTACAGCACCTCGAAGAGCAGTATTGTCATTGGCTGGAGTTGGTGGTGGTGGCTCTGCAGTTGCTTTACAGCAGCCATAGACAGGACACAGAAGGTGCTGGGTGGTGTTGGTGGTTGGTGATATACAGGAGGTCAGACTAGATGGTCTCTGGGTCCCTTCCGACTTTACGCTCTATGAAGTGGTGCAGCTCCCCATGGGATTACACTGTATGCAAAAATGTAGAAGCAGTGCAGGGACTAGTACTGCAGGGAGCAGAACAATCCATTCTCCAGACCCTCCAGTTCTGATTCTGCACCCTGAGAAAGGTGTGTCCCAAGTCTCTGTCCTGAAATCTTCAGAGCTCTAACCTTACATACTTCAAGCAAAGAGGTGTCTGTGCAGGCCAAGCAAAGGGTGATGTTCCCATGGAAGCATTATTTTTAATCACATCACTCATGGAAATGGGGAAATCTGAACCCCGGGGGGTCCCCCACATGTGGATCATTTTGGATCATCTGCCCTGGGTCATCAGGAAGGAAAACACAGTCAATTTTTTCATAACAGGGTTCAGAAAAGAACTAGATAAGTTCATGGAGGATAGGTCCATCAATGGCTATTAGCCAGGATGGGCAGGAATGGTGTCCCTAACCTCTGTTTGTCAGAAGCTGGGAATGGGCAACTGGGGATGGATCACTTGATGATTACCTGTTCTGTTCATTCCCTCTGGAGCACCTGGCATTGGCCACTGTCGGAAGACAGGATACTGGGCTAGATGGATCTTAGGTATGGCCATTCTTATGTTCTTATATATTTAGCCTTTCATTAGCATTGAATCATTGCCAAAACATTACCTTGTAAAGGAGATTTTTTATAAGGATGCATGTATTTTGATTTGGAGTACAGCATGGATTTTTTTTTGTTTAATTATTTCCATAATACTGTATACTGGCTATAAGTAGTCCCCTCCCTCCTGTACTGAACCAAGGGTTATTGACATAATTAAAGTGACAAAAGCTCAGCAAGCACATTATTATTTTGCTGTCAGACACTAGACAGAAAAAGTAAAGCTGTGTTATTTATCCGTGTGAAGCCTCTCTTTGGCTGCTGTAATTTTTTGAGGCTATATGTTGATAAAATGCCTTTACATATCTAATGGAGAAAGTTGTATGGTATGCCCATTATTACTGTTCTGAGCCTTTGCAGTCTTAAGGTCAACTACCAGCAAGGCTGAGTAGTCAGGCTTGTTATGGGAGAAAAGATCATGGGGAATGGGTGGGAGAAATCCTCCTGAAATCCATAAAACAGCACTGGAGCTGCTTGGTAGGCAGTTCCGCTCCCTAGCTCATTGTGTGTGGTTCTGTATATTGGCGGAACCGTTTGTTGTACCCACACTTTTCTCTCCTGGGCCTTCATCTTTCCCCTCGCAAACTCAGCTGTGCTGGTGAGTGGAGGGAAGCTGTAATGCTGGGTGGTGCCTCAGGGTCCAGGCCCTCCATGAGGCCTACAGAAATCCTGCTCCCTTTGATTCCTCCAATGAAAAAGCAGATATATTCTGTTACATCTGGGAACTTCTGTGGTCCTGATGCAATAGGACATTTCATTGCATTTACATGTGTATGTGGCAAGACTTACTAAAGACATTGCCCTTCAAATCTCTTCTTGACTAGTGATGCAAAATGTCTACGCTAGTATTCTGAAATGAGAGAGTCTTAGATTGCAAAACTGATTTTATGGCATTCCTATCAGTCAAGCATATTATTAATTATTCTTAGGCCTATCCTAAATATATATATATATATAGGTACATATCACTTTCAATTCAAATAGCACATTACAGAGATTAAAACACACAAGGCCCCTGCCTCTCTGATTTTACAGTCTATGTCAGACAGATCTGAAGATAAGGGACAAAGGAATGGGTGAGGTAAGATCCAGTGAGTGCTACAGGAAAGATTATGTGAGTCGCACTATATTATGAATGAATCGTAGACATTCTAACATTCTACACTGAGAAATGAGGGAGGAGCAGATAGTGCAGGAGTCCATCAGTGATGAAAAGCAAGCTGGGATTTGAAAGGAGAATGAGCACTAATGGCATACTGGAAAAGGTGTTTCATGCTGAGTCAACTGCTTTGAGGTCAAATAAGGCTGAGGTTTAAGGCTGAGTTGTGGTACCAAGCCACGGCCTACAGAAGGGTTCAGTGCATGGGTACATGAACCCAGCAGGAAACTCCAGGATGCATTGATTCTTCAGGGGCACAATGGCTCCTGGAATTCAGAGGGAGTGCTGCCACTGAACTTCACTTCAACAGAGGGAAGCATGTTCCCACCCTCCTCCAATTCCTCATTCTGGGCTGAAATTTCTGTCCCTTCCCCAAACTTTCCTGACCTCTCTGGAGAGTCTAGAACCGAACGCAAAGGCTCTGCTTGAGGACAGCCAGGACCATGCCCAATAAAGTGACTTAAAGGGGAAGCCTCCTTGGGATTTCTAACCTTCCCCTTTTCCATCTTCTGGACCTAGTGGAGTCCTTAATATAGAAACTGTGAACAAACACCAGGTTTATAGTAGACTTCAGGAATTATTTTCTTTGCTATTCTTAACTCAGAGGGGATCTAACTGGCTACAAAATTATTTTGTCAGTTATTTCAGAGAAAGTTATTTTCTCTGAGGATTATAAAACTACCTGTATTTTTCCTTTACTTATATATTATGTTGGTGAATAATGCTGTCACTTTGATGTGTACAGCTGCTGGTGTCCCAGTTCTAATATAATATGGCTCCTTAAATTTTCCAATGCTTTATATTTATTGCCCTGATATACTGTAGAAGAGAAGCAGATAGTACAGGAATCCAACAGTGGTGCAAAGCAAGAGGGAAGCAAACATAGTCTTCAGTCTGTCACATTTTGTTTCTGTCATACTGCATCAACAGTTTTAGAATTCAGTCATATGAGCAGGGGATTACTTGAAAATGATGTGTAGTTTAGAGCTTGAGTGACAGGTACTTATGACCCACACAGTCTTTACTTGTAATAAGTATAGTATTTGGAAACCCTGTATATATGTCATCACTTACATTTGCCTGTTTATGTGTCTGCGTCATTCTCTAGCAAACGCAAGGAAACCTAGTTAAATGCCCTTAGGACTATGCAAAATGTTTAAGTCATTGTGAAAAAGTGCTCAAAATCTTGCTTAGTTTGAGTTTGATTCTATTTCATGGATCATTATTGGTACATGAGAACTTACTTTGTAACTGTGAAATGTCTTTTGTTGATCCTGTTTTGCTATATCTGGTTTACTCAAAATTGTGAGGCTCTTGTTTGTCTGAAAGTTTTCACTTCATACTGTGTTCATGGGGGGAAAGTCACCTGGGACAGGTTGTGGTATTTTCCAGTATGCTGCACGGCTCACTTCTTATTCTGGGTGAACCAATAAACCCTGTGTGAGCTCATCAAAGCAATCTTCCCTCTGGATTTGGCCCTAGGAAAGGTGGGTTCATTTTAACCCCAACTTTACAAAGTTCACTGTGTGCTAACCCATGGGTACAAGTCTAACACAGAAAATTTGTGAACACATTTTAAACTAAACTTGGAAGGGTTCACAGAATTCTAATTAGTACTTGTATTTCATATGCTGATAAACAATTCACCAAGATCCTGAAGCTTAAAAGTAAACTACTTAAAATAGTGCCAAAATTATGCTTCTGTGTCAAGCACTTCACTTTGGTATCAATCCTGCACAGGAATGTATCTGCATAACTCCTAGAATAGGCCATTTGCTGATAGTTCCAGTGCAGAAGTAAGCCACACAGGAGAATACAGGGTACTCTGCTCTGTGTTGCTGTGGGCTTGCTTATCCTTTTTTCACTGCTGTGCATTTAAATCCAAATCCTTGACCCACTCCCAGCCTCAGTAGTCAGGCTAGGAACTGATGCCTGGGGGGGACTAAGAAGAGGAATCCTTGTCACAGAAGAGCCAAATGTGCAAGGAAGTCAGTTGAGATTGGTCCTGAAAGCAGAGGATAGGCCATACAAGCGGAGGGTAGGAAAATGGCAGTGGGCCAAATTCTGCACTCTGTTACAACAGTGTATAGATGGAATTGAGTTAATTTCAGTGAAACAGAAAGAAAGGAACATGCCCTTTTCTGTAGCAGGTTCCTGCTTTTTAACTAAAAAAAGAAAGTGTTATCCATGAAAAAAAAAAAAAGTTTAATCTCTGTACTGGTAAGTAAAATTTATAACATTTCAATATCATGCAATTCAGGAGTGAATCCTTAAAAAGGTGAATTGCACAGCTTACCAACTGCACTCTCCATTACAGTTAATAAAACAGTCAGAATAATAGTTCATACACAGAGAAAATTCCAGATACTTGAATATTCAATCAACTGATCATGGCAAGGAAATCAATATGGAAAATATGAACAGGCAAGGGAAATTATTTGGGATGCTTGGGGTTGCTGGAGAAATTGAGAACTCCATCTTAGGTATTGGATTAGAAGTGGATGGAATGGTTTATTCTAATATGTATTTAGTAAATACGTTTAATAAATGTGGCTGGAAATGTTACTTGAATAGCTGATGGAAGAAGCATGGGTTAAGGACCAGAGTGTGGCTTTAGGCACAGCTCAGCGTAAGGGGCAGTGTGTACTCGGGTCACTTGAGTGGAATCCAGGGAAGGAATTAGGCCTCAGAGAGAATCAGGAGAGAGGCATAATTCCTTTCATAATTCCTCCCCCTCATCCCTAGGGATAATAGTCTGCTAATCCACCTGACCAATAACAGATCACTCCCTACCCTTAGTGTGCCAGTCACCCACTCTTCACCCTACCTACCTGCAAAGAGCAGCAGGGGAAACACCAGCTCCACCACCACTACTCTAAAAACAGAAGTGTCAAACTGCTAATGTAAATTGAAACGGGGATAATAATTCTTCGTAAAACCTCTTAATGTCTGTGAGGTGCTCAGATACTGTAATGATGAGTACCATAAAAAAGCCTGTATATATAAATAAATTCCAGAAGGACTTGAAAAAGCTAAACATTAGACAGGACATTAGCTGTTGAAAGTCACTGTAGATAAGGGGAATGTAATGCACATTGGAATGAAAAATCTGAGTTACTTATATACATTGATAGATTCTCAATTAACTGAAACCACTTAGGAAAAAGACCTAGGTGTCATTGTGAAAACATCTGCTCACTGCACAATGGCAGTCTACAAGACATAAGCCTGAGTTAAGGGAAAGAGATAAAATGGAATAATACTGATGATATGAGTCCCATGAATGTGGTGTTCATTTCTGGTCACTGTATCCTAAAAAGGATATAGCAAAATTGAAACAGTCCAAAGAAAGGAAATGAAAATTCTTATAGCTATGGAAAGATTTCCGTTGGAAGTGAGATCAAAAAGATTAAGTCAATTTAGTGTAGAGAAGAGATTAATAAAGGTGGAATGATAGGGGTGTATATAATAATGAAAAGTATAGGGAATGTCAACCAAGTGTTCCTGCTTACCCTTTCACATAATTCAAGCACAAGGGAGCACCCACTAAAATTAATACCATAAGAATAATTACTGCCACAGTTATTTGAATTTTCCTAATGCATTCAGTACACTTCATCTTGCATGCTGTCATTAGTTTTCTCTTATATATCTACATTTTGTCCCACTGATTGTTATAATCATCTCTCTTTGGCTTAAATGAGAATCCTTCTTAACATAAATTAACCTCTCTCTCTCTCTCTCTCTCTCATTTTTTATGCCAATGAGCATCAGCAAGGAAAATTTAAACTTTGCACTGTGCAAGAAGCAAATATTCGTAGCTTCAGTATTTTTTTTGAGGAAATCAAAAGCTAATGTCATCATAATCCTAAATAGATGAAGCAATAGTGAAGAAAACTGCAAAGCAAATATGAAATTTAATAATGGCCCTCCAACAGCTTGCCTTTCAAATTGTTAGGAATTCATTAAACAATGGTTGAGCAGAACTGACAATTAAATTTACTCTCATATGAAGTATCTAGCCATATTATGAATATTGCATACTACACAGTGCACATTTCTAAAGGGATGTAGTCAACAAATTGCATTTCACAGAATTAACATGGGGCTTGAATTTTGGTCTCCAGATATCTCCTGCTTTGTTTCCCAGAAAAAATAATAATAATTGAAATGCTGATATATAATTTAAAAGAGTTAATTTAAAAGGAAAAAAACATGATATTTTGATCACTTTTTAGACTTGAGGCTTGTATCAGTTGTTTTGTGGCCATTTCAGTATATATATTTTCCCATAAAAAATAAAGAAGAGAGGTCCAGTAAGAGGCATCATTTGGGGAGGGGGGGCAGGAAATCAGTGGGATTAAAAACAATAAAAACAAAAACAAACACAAGTAGAATGTACAGTGCTGTATGTCATGGGGGCGTGGGGGAGGGCAGGGAATGAACTGACTGAACAATCTCACACTTCCATTCACTTTTATTGTCATGTTTGCTAATTTTAAACTTGCCTTATGATTAATTCTAATATGTTGGTTTAAGGGCTGGGAAAAGAAAATCTTTGTTTTAATGGATACTTGAGAAGCAAACTGGTTATAAATTTAAGAATCCAGTAAGTCAGTGGAGCTTCTTGGTAAATGTTAAGCAACATGTCTAAAATAGGTTTAAAAAGAGTTTAGGGGGCAGTTACAAAAGTTCAGAATCAGAAGATGGAATATTAAAGAACCTTTCTGTAATCCTTATTGTGTCTTGTTTTAAGATTTAAAATACAACACACACTATGTTTATTTAGATACAGTAGCTGTGTAATCATTAGGGTAAATGATCCATAACAAAAATCAGCATCACTAAAGATGAATGTAATTAAAACACCTCTGAACAAATATTATTCCAAATCCTTCAGTGTTCTGGAAGAATCTTTTATTTATTGCCCCGTTACATCTTTTGGAACAAGTTGCTGTTTTTGACTATTGCAGCAGAAGGGGACTAGAATTTGCTCGGGGGTGGGTTGTAGTAATATATTATATGAAACTACAAGTTACTTTTCAAAATCTGTTCCACACTGAAAGGTCTCACTTTTCATGGTTCTTCAATGATTCACAGTATATGAAATGAGTCTAATTCCCAACACACATGCACACACAACACAAAAATACTATCATATATGGTACTAATGTGCACTTTTTTACATGGTCTCCGGGGACCAAGATTGAATGGGCATAGACACCAAATTATGGTCTAACCTGTATAGCTGGACTTTTCAGGTCATGGCTTTTATATCTTTGATGGAATAGTATGGGGAAACTGAAGTACATTTTTATTTTTAAACCTTTATTGGTGTCCTTTAGCAAGACGGATGGCACCTCACATCAGTAAAGCAACCAATTCCTGATTGATTTTATTTTAATTGCTATTCTTTATTGGTATAAATATCAGTCACTTTAGGTCCCCAATATTTGTGGACAAAACTCACAGACCTTAAAGAAGCAAGTGCCAAAAGTATAGGCCCTCCATTGCCCTAGCTCCAGCCAAGGGAAGGAAGTTTAAATCCCATGATTTATAGTGACCCCAGAAGATGTCAGACTTCGATAATGGGGCTCACAAAGAGATGTAATTGCTCATAGAATGAGTTTTAGACAATTTAAGACTTTATGGATCATAATCAACTACAATCAGAAGTCCATAGGTAGCCAGTGCAGATCAGAGAATGCTGGTATATTACAGTATCTGCTGATAAAATCTCATCCGTTTGAAACAATGACTCTCTGCATCAGCAGAAGCTTTCTAGCCTTGTAGTTACAAAGGCAGGGCCTGCATCAGATGGAAACAGGAAGAGCTCACTAGCCAAAGCGAATGGAAAAAAACTTTTCATGTCCCAGCTGACACTTGAAGTTCCAGAAATAACCCCAAAACTGTGAACAATCCTGGCAAAAAGACACCCTTTGAAGAGGGTGCACACTTACAGCTTCCTCCACCCTTTTAGATGTTTCTCCTTCTCTATTAGAATAATGTCCATTTTAACTAAATTGAGCCTAAAATGGTTTATGTCTATCCACTCTCTTATTACAGTCCAGCACTAAAAGTCTGATCTAAAGCCCATTAAAGTCAATGGGAGTCTTTCCACTCACTTCATTAGACTATAGATAGCACAGTGATCAAAATATCCATACCCCTTGAAAAGGATAAGTAGCTAATCTATTTATCATGTTCCAGTAACTGTAGTGTCTAGTTTCATCTGCATAATGATCCCATGGTGTCTGTGCACACATGCAGGATATGAGCAGTGGAAAAATGAAACCCCAAAGAACCCTACACATGAGAGCTATACAGAAGAGCAAATCCATATTTAGACCTCTAATAAGTGACCTGATTTTCAAAAGTTACTGAGTACCCAGCAGCTCCCACTGAATACTCCCACAGTATTCTTGCCGGCAAGTTAAAGAAGTATGGGCTGGATGAACGGACTATAAGGTGGATAGAAAGCTGCCTAGATTGTCGGGCTCAATGGGTAGTGATCAATGGCTCCATATCTAGTTGGCAGCTGGTATCAAGCGGAGTGCCCCAAGGGTCGGTCCTGCAGCCGGTTTTGTTCAATATCTTCATTAATGATCTGGAGGATGGAGTGGAATGCACCCTCAGCAAGTTTGCAGATGACACTAAACTGGGAGGAGTGGTAGATACGCTGGAGGGTAGGGATAGGATACAGAGGGACCTAGACAAATTAGAGGATTGGGCCAAAAGAAATCTGATGAGGTACAACAAGGACAAATGCAGGGTCCTGCACTTAGGACGGAAGAATCCCATGCACTGCTACAGACTAGGGACCGAATGGCTAGGCAGCAGTTCTGCAGAAAAGGACCTAGGGGTTACAGGATACAAGAAGCTGGATATGAGTTAATAGTGTGCCCTTGTTGCCAGGAAGGCTAATGGCATTTTGGGCTGTATAAGTAGGGGCACTGCCAGCAGATCGAGGGACATGATCGTTCCCTTCTATTCGACATTGGTGATGCCTCATCTGGAGTACTGTGTCCAGTTTTGGGCCCCACACTACAAGAAGGATGTGGAAAAATTGGAAAGAGTCCAGCAGAGGGCAACAAAAATGATTAGGGGGCTGGAGCAGATGACTTATGAGGAGAGGCTGAGGGAACTGGGATTGTTTAGTCTGCAGAAGAGAAGAACAAGGCAGGATTTGATAGCTGCTTTCAGCTACCGGAAAGGGGATTCCAAAGGGGATGGAGCTAGACTGTTTTCAGTGGTAGCAGATGACAGAACAAGGAGTAATGGTCTCAAGTTGCAGTGGGGGAAGTTTAGGTTGGATATTAGGAAAAAGTTTTTCACTAGGAGGGTGGTGAAGCACTGGAATGGGTTACCTAGGGAGGTGGTGGAATCTCCTTCCTTAGAGGTTTTTAAGGTCAGGCTTGACAAAGCCCTGGCTGGGATGATTTAGTTGGGAATTGGTCCTGCTTCGAGCAGGGGGTTGGACTAGATGAACTCCTGAGGTCCCTTCCAACCTTGATATTCTATGATTCTAAGGCTCTCAGAGTACCTGGAAAATTCAATCACTGTTTGGTGGCTAGACAGCTTCTTTTTCCAGAGATGTCTAAACAGAACTCTTTTAAAAACCCTCTAAATCCAATTAATATTTTTAGAAAGAAAAATTGGGAGAACACTTCAAAACTAAATACATACATTACAAAAAATTGTCTTTAACAATTTTTCTTTTACAATTTCTTTAACAATGCTTGTATCTCTTTTGCCTATCATGAATGTCTTCAAGTAATCAACTTGAACTGGCATGAATGTTCACAGAAATAAATTTCAAAGTATTTTTAGAAATTGATTGATGCATACGGGGATTCCTTATGGAAGCACTTCTATGTACATCCAAACAGGAAACAGGTACAATACCATGTAATTTTAGCTGGCCAATTCCAACTAAGCAAAATGGCATGAATTTTGAATATTGAGTCTCGAATACTCACAGTGAATGGTTTGCAATCAATCTGGAGAGCGGGGGGCAGGGGAAGAAAGATAATCAAATCATATTTAAATAATTAAGAAATCAAGATATGTTAAAAGTTATTCCACAGGCTGAAAAAAAGGGTAAATTGATTATATAAATTGTTCTGAAATATTAAGATTTAATTGCAATATATACAGATAATTGGCTACAGCGCAGTCAATGTAGTTAAAACCAGTTTAGGTGTGTTTATTCTTTAGCATTTATATTACAGTACAGCCTAGAGACTGTAACAGGTAGGATCCCCATTGTGCTAGGAACTGTACAAAAAAAAAATATAGTAAATGATAGTCCGCTATTCCTTAGCAGAGTGCTTATTCAGTTACAGATGATTGTAAATTGTATGTAAGAGGTGGGGTGAAGGGATGCATATGTGATATAGTAAACATCAGGGATGTTGAGCTCTCCTGCACCTCACAGAACCAAATTTTACTTTGCTAATCATTGTTGCAGTCTTTAGTTTAAATGTCAACAGAAAATTGGTGAACTGATCCCTGCTCCAGGCAGTTCCCTTCTAATTCACATACTGTAAATGGATGCAGCAACCTCTCTCTTTTACTCTTCCACTAAGTAAAGCCTGCTACCCCTGCAAGCCACTCTAATAACTACACTGTGTCACTTTAACCTCAAGCCAGCTGACACACCGGTTTCCTCCAAGAATTGTGGAATGAGCATGTGTCATAATTGTTGCTTTTGTTTTATTTAGAGAATTTGACCCTCTAGTTATTAGTGTGGACCTGCTTTCCTAACCTAGCTGCTCACCCTCTTTTTAGCTGAACTCTGAGCTTGTTTACTTTCCTCCTAAGGTTCACTGACTAACTCTACACATTGCATATGTCAAGACAGTCACCCCTGACCTCACTCAATTGAATCCCAGGGTTATACTGTAAAAAAGGTAGCTTAAAGGGAATGGGTTTTTTTGTATGTGTTGTGTGGGTTTTTTTCAATAAGAAGGGTCAGGGGTGGTGTCTGAATTTCAGATGCTCTTAACCACCTAATCATACTCTTCCCAATCCCCACTGATAGAGATGCTTCCTTTTTAACCTTTACATTTTATTCAGCGTTGCTTCCATCATCACAATTCTATTTTCCTGCCCAACACATTGTTTTTCTTGTCCTGTGCATATGTGTTACTCCTGTTCCTAATCTCATCCCCCTCATGACTGATCATTATAGTTTTTAAAAAGGCATCCTCTCTACTTCCACCTTTAATATATGACCGTTTCGGGTGGGGAATCTGAAAGCTGAAGTGCTTGCCACGGGAGGCCTGGATAACTTCTACTAAAGGAGCAGGAGTGAGCTTCGGCACAATCCCAACATAACTTAAGGTCTGCTTGAAACCTAAAAAATTATTTCTGGACCTCATTGTTATGTTGGTTTGCAATTCTGTATATTATGCCTGCCTTTCCTTTCTTCTACCATGGGTGAAGCAACCCACATGCTTTACACTGCAGCATTGCAGTGGGAAGGGGGCACATATTTCATTTTGGAGTACTCTGACTCTCTGCAGACATGCAAAGTGCAGGGCAGGGTAACTCTGTTAGAAGGGCCTAGAAACATCCAGTTCCTCATTAATAACCTCTTGATGGGGCCTGATAAAGGGCAGCTGGTCTCTATAAACAGCCTTAGGGGAAGAGGAAACAAGAAGATGTGGCAAAGGCTGCAGTGATGTGAAGGCTCCTGCAGGAGACCCTTGACTGGGGGAAGAACAGAGTTTGGGCTTAGAAGCCAGAGCCAGAGGAAACTGTAGAGAGACTGCAGAGAATGAAAGAGGCTCCTGCAGTGAAAATGTTGAAACCAGAAGAGTTGCTTCAGCTGAGAATGGCCTGCTAAAGCAGAGAAGATACTGAGACACCACGTAGAGTTTCTAGTCAAGAAGGCTGGGAGAAAGGGTCCTGCAAGGAAGACCCTGAAACAGCAGGGGCATTTGAAACAATACCTCGGGGAGAAGGGGCTGTGTTCTGGTTAAGGCTCAGGAGAAGACTTTTTTGTCATTGTTTTGAATTTTATGCCAACAAAATCAGACCCCTGGAGGGGTATTATTGAACCAAGAGAAATCTTTCTCTTTTTTGAGTAATTGAGGCATACAAGAAAGGAATCTGAGGCAAGGCACCATAGGCCATAGTAATCAGGAGGCGGCTGACCCTGTTATATTCTCTTTCTGTTTCTTCAATAATCCCATCCTTGTTGCCTGTCCTCTCTGTTATTATGGAATACAGAGATGTTAGATCAAAATACAAACAATACTTGTACTGGAAGGTTGCAATGTAACATGACTTTATTTCTTATAATTCAGAACGGTAACACACAAGAACCCCGAAACAGAGAGACAAAGCAGAGCATAGAGGCACAACTAATCCCACCTTATTGTAGGCTGGCTGGCTGCTGAATTAACTGTTGCGAGGCCCCAACTGCACACTTCCCAACAGTGTCCCCTTGCCTTAAATCAGGACCATGAAACCCCCTGGAGAATTTAAGGGGATAGATCACAGTTTCAACAGTTTTCAGTACACCACAAGGAGACAAGGCGTGCAAACTACTGTTTCTATGAGGCACTGCAGCCCAACAGGAAGATGCAGTTTAATGTTAAATTGACTTGAAATAAATGTTTTGATTTTGTACAACTAACCAAGCCATTTTCATTCAGGTCCCATGGAAATTTTAGTGGAAACTGCATAATCTGTCCAAAAAATCCTTTCAATTGAAAGTTCTTGACCATCTCTATTTAGGAGCTTACATCCCATGAACTCTAAATAAAACTTAGGCTCCAAGGTACCTATGCTCCTCTTCCCATGTTCGGCATCTTTGAAATGTTACCTTTCATCTTGCAATGGTGTGGGAAATGAGACATACTGACATCCTTTAAGACAAGGAAAACTACAAATTCTCCATACTTTATTTAGAGAGAGGCTTCACCTACAAAGTTGGGATCCAGATGAGGATCCAATCTTTCTCAAAGTTCTGGGATGTTCAGAGCTGGAGTTTTAAATTAGGCCCCATCTCTAATTTTAACTTTTTTTTTAAATGAAGAATCAATATATTATTTAGTTGAACTTTCTAATCCCATGAGCTCCCCTCCCTTGGTTTATTATTAACATCTTGAAGAAATGTCTTAATTCTCAACAGTGGGCTTTAATTATAAGACTGTGATGACAGAAAAATCAGTCATTTACTACTATACTAATATCAGGTCCATTAGGGGTAGCCTCTGCTGAACTGAAGCCCAGGAACACTTTTCAAGAACATCACCCGTTTCTAATTAGAGCTACATAAATTTTCATTTTAAAAATAGAACGGGGGTTATATGTATAATTAATTCCTGGTTCCTACAAAAATTATTATTACCATTACTAGTTGATAGACTCAGGATGAAGTCAGTGACAGTTAATGATATTTATGACATATTTTCGTAACTTCTGCAAATGCTGCTTCAGAGGAGATTGTTGCTATTATAAATCTTAAATGAAGGAATCACTTTCCAATCCTATTTCCCCTTGTGACTAAATATTATGAAAGTAAGTGGACACAGCTCAGCAGGGTCATTTACTTTTATAGGGCTGCTTGGAGTAAGAAAGTACTTTTATTGGTTGGTGAATAATATACATCACTGACTGTTCCCCATGCAAAAAGAAAAATGGCATAAAAGAGGAAATAAACCAGGAACAGGATGAGACTCCTGAATTTATAAAGTGTCACAGTTCAGGGAAACTGAGATTTTCTGAAACCCATTTCTCTTTTATCCAAAAATCATATCTGTCTCTCCAACCTGAAATTTGAACCCAGTATTCATTTTTATGAATGTCTGATTTTGTGACGGTTTCAGATGTCTCTGGAGACCTTTGCAAACAATTGGGTTTACCTGGGCATGCAACTCAGCCATGAATTGCCTAAAATTTTCATCATTGCCATATTTCTATGTAGTGCCAATTATATAGGCTAAAATACTACTAAAATATTTAAAGCAAACATCAAATAGCATGATGGACAATTTCTTTCAATTAATAAACCATATATCTAGCATGGTGTTTGATCAATTACATTCTGTATATACTGATGGTGTATTTATTCAGAGGTTCTCTTAAAATGAGGTCATGCAGTGCTGGTAAAATTATTGGTTACAGTAAACAATTGCATGGAATCAACTTCTAAAACAAACTGATCCCCACAGTGATGGATTACTTTATAAAAGGACTCCTAAATGGTCATTAGATTATTTTTTGGCTCCAGGTATAAAATCACCTTTCAATACTTTATCACCGATTATTCTCATCTGGTACATGAGTGATGTGTAAAGATACGCAGGTTAGCCAATCTCACTGTGCAAATCATGTAAGTAGTGCAAAAATAATTTAATGGTGATCAGTCATTTACAGCTCAGTACAGTTATTTCTCAAAATAACTTGAAAAATTTTGGGACCATAAGTAATAAAACATCTAGGGATGGACAAATCAGTTCCAGTAAAATAAAAAGCAACATAAATCTTCCCTCCAAACCAAATTCAATCCCTGTAAACTGTGGACATGGGGCGGGGAGGTGAGAGCAGGACCCAGTGGGACTGGAGGAGCTGTGGTGGCACCTGGGATTGGGCTGGGGAGCAGGTAGGAACCGGAATGATTATGCTGGGGCCAGGAGCAGCTACCCCTGGCAGCCAACCAGACATCAACCACCGGGACTCACCTTCCCAGCCTGGAGCTGGCTCCCCCTCCCACGTGGAGTATCAGGAGCTCTCCTCGCTCTCCAGGCAGAGCAACCACCCCTTTCCCCCGCCTATCCCTGACATCCTTGACATCCCATCTTCTGCCCCAATTTCCCTCACTCCTCATGCAGAGCACCCTTCGTGCTCCTCCTCTTATCTCTCATCGCCCCTATTGAAAGTGAGCTTCCATCACCGCTGCCTCAAGGGAGCTTGATTTTCAGAGTGGAGCTCAGTAGTTTCCTAGGCTCTTTTGAACGTCTTAACCTTAAGTCCTTCCCTGTTGGATACACATTATACATCATATTAAAGCACTTTATTAACTGCAGTTAGAAGCTAACACTTCAGAAGGTGAAGTCTGTCCCCACTGAAGAATTGGAAGTTTTGCCATTGATTTCAGTGGGACCAGTATTGCACCCTCTGTTTTTATCTAGACAATAGAATGCCCCATTCATATTAAGGTATTTGACTGTGTCTCATCCTGTTTGTGATCTGTGCCATGTATTCTCATGGTACAGCCATTATAATCCTGTGTATTGATCTCAAGAGTGGTCTCATACAACTCCTCCTCTTTTAAGTGTTATGACACAGGAGACCAAGTTCATCACTGGTGAAGGAGAATGCTAATTGACTTTGGTGTGAGGTTCAAAAACATTTCTCACTACTCCCCAAACAAGCCTCACTATGTTTGGGATGTATTTCTCCATGTATTATTATTTGCTTTTCCTTTATCATACTTTTTTTTCTTGCCCTCACCTTCTTTCTTTTTTATCTCCATACATTTCTTTACATTGAACTAATGTCTTGCTCTTTTACCTTTGGGTACTATAGCATGCAGGGGTGTCTTAGGATGTCAACTAACCACTCTAATCCTTTTTGACATTCCATGACCCCTGAGGAAATGCAGAAATGCATTCTGCTTCTACATTAACTAAGAATTCATCTTATGCATATCTGTCAGACAAATGGAGTGGAAATGGTACATAAGACAAATATAACTAGACACCCTATCTAGTAAACTGACATTTCATTTGTTCCTCCAACTCAGTGGGGCGGTTCTAAAAACAGGAGCAGTCTTGAATTTTGAAATTGTTTTGATATCTATAGGGGGCAGTGCTGAGTGTGTTTGGATTCAAGAGAGTGCTTTGCTAGGGTCGGGGGAGTGAAACATAATATTAAATGATACAAGAAACCATTCTCATCTAGTAGTGGTAATGTTAATCGTGGCATATGGCTGACTGGCTATAAATAAAAAGTTCTTGAGCCTGATTACTCCTGCATTCTACCTTGTGTACAGATTTATGTTTGTGTAAAGTGCCCTCATGCAGATCCGGTAGCATTTTAAATGCATTTTGCACAAGTATCCATGGCTACAGAAGGTGATGGTATTAGCGAATGAGGCCCCTTGTTACTCAACTGAATGTAAAAGCTGCTAAGCAGCCAATGAAGCTATTTTTATCTCCATCTTAAAAGGAAGAAATCCAGGTACTTTTCCACAACAAAATATAACATTTTTTTTTCAAAAGAGGACAGGGAAGATTTAAAGTATCCTAAAAGTTCTTATGCCTGTTTATCTCTTACAGATGCTCTCTCACTCTTCTTTCCCCCCTCTCCCCAAAGAATCAATGTCCCAATGATTTCTTTATGCACTCTTCCTGGTTAGCTTCGGTAATCCAATCAGGGAACAGAAACTACACCATGTTACTACAGATGGTGACCAATCTGCCAATGTAAATAGTGAATCACAAACTATGATGACTCTTGCTGCATAGTTCACAAACAAAAGATTCCTCAGACAGAGGCAAACAAATTAATACAAATTATGCTGGTGTAAATTTTTCAAAAGTGTTTTAGGGCCAGTATTTAGGCACCTAAAGTGCAGATAGATGCCTAGTGGGATATTCAACTTTCTTTGGTGCCAATGTCCTTTTGAAACTCCCACTAGGGGGTTAGATCCATGAAGGGGACTTAGACTCAGCATTGCAAGCAGTGGTGGATTTAGAGTGAATGGGGCCCTGTGTGCAGCTTCATTTTTGCCCCCCCCTTGGGACCAAGCCAAGAAAAAGAACATTCTCTCTTATCTCCCCACACCCCCCTGTTTGTTTTTCTTTCTTACTTGCTTTCTTGCTTTCTTTCTTTCTTCATTCTCCTCCTATATTATAAGTAATAGGAAGTAAATGGAAATAAAGTGAGGTACCTCGATTATTTTTGTAGTCTAACTTTTTTTTTTCTAACTTATCATGTCCTCTTAGAGGTAGTCCCAAAGAAGACAGCAGTTTGACTGTGGCAACAACACATCTCAGCACTTTCCTCCAATAAGAACATTCCTTTTCAAACTGAGCCGATAACACAGAATCAATTCTTCCAGATAATTTACACCTTTGAGCGAACTTACACAAAGCATTAATATGAGCTTTGGAAGTTTCATGATCAACAATATGTCTTGCAACGTTTCTCCAATTAAAGTGCCCGTCGACGAATGTTTGTTTTCCTTTACTATGGTCAGGGAATAATTTGCAAACATAACAATAGACTGCCTTGGTGGTTTCTGAAAAAAATCAACCAAATTCTCATTTCTGTCATCCCATTTTTCTTTATCCTCAGAAAATGGGACTTGTTAAGACCTCTAAATTGCTTTCGTCCTGCAACCTCATACTCTTTTTCTCAATTTTCCATAAAACCTACATTTTTCAGTTTATTTACTAAGAAATATTCTAGCTCATCCAATGAAACAGATTTTGGCCATAATGCAGTATCTTCAGGGTAGGTTTCTTCCCTTACTTCAACAAAATTACCAATATTTTGTAGTTCCATTGTCACTTCAGAGTCCACTTCTTCAACTTTTACAGTTGTTTTGATATCCCCGCAACTCGGCAAGTAATCAGATAATTCATATGTTTCATCACCCATACTTCTTGATGAATGTCCACTATTCAGTACTTCAAGCTTTTTAAAATAAGATAACAAACTCTCTTTTTGCTTAGCTTTGTCCTCTTGCCTCGCCTTCGTTTTTTTGCGTTTTTGACTGCCAGACTCATAGTGTCATTTCATTATTGCTAAAAAACTGACCTTGATTTTAGGCAGATTAAAAATGTCTGAAAGAGTAGGGGCATAGCAATGGGTGGCCCTGGGTGGGCCATGGACCACTCAATTGGCTTAACGTAGTTAATCCTGTGTTTTTATCAGGCTTTGTAAAAACGGGATTTTGAACCATTACATACTAGTGAAAAATCATGGGCATTGTCGCAAAGTGCGGGGGAGGGTGCTTTTGTTCAATTGGATAATTGGCCAAACAGACCGACTTTGATTGGCAAATGACAATTTCCCTTAGTTGCTGTTATGCTGTTGCCAAAACAATGAAAAAATGGCGAAGCAAAATTCTTTGCTAGGCTACTTCAAAAAACCACATTTAGAGCACAGTTTGCAGAATAAGTTCGCAGAATGCAGAAAGACTGAACCGCTTTGTGACTTGCAACTCTTATTAAATTCAGTCAGTTGTCAGATTTTTCCTGCATTTCGGGGTCCCCTATCATTGGGGGCCCCATGCCATCACATGGTTTGTTTCACGGTAAATCCACCACTGATTGCAAGACCTACCTTTAGACACCCTACTACCGAGTGAAATCCTTAGCCCTGAGTTAGGGACCCAGGTTTCCCTATACAATGCATGGAGAGAACTAGGCACCTAAGAATGGAATTCACAAAAATCCAGTGAGCTGAGCAAGGAGCTGCCAAAGCTAGTCATTAGGAAATGCTGAAGGGATTGTGGCCTAAGCCTTGGCTTGCAACAGAAGTCAGGTGCCTATCTCCACTTGGGACTCTCAGCTGTGAACCCTCTCCTGGAGTTAGGTGCTTAATCCAGGCCAATCCTTTCCCACTAAAAATGTGGGTGGGGCAACCTTTGGCCCAGAGATAGACAATGTGGTTGACTCTTATACTCAAGTGGTTAGGATAGTCACCTGGGAGACCCAAGTTCTAGTCCAGGCCCAAAGACAATTTAAGTATTTTATACAAAGTGTAACAGCTTCAACAGGAAAAACTGAGAGACCCACCTCTGCAGTCCAGTGGTTAGGGCACTCACTGAGAAGTGGAAGAGCCAAGTTCAAGTCCCGGCTCCAGATGAGGCAGAATGGGGACTGAGATCTCTCCTATCTTGGGTGAGGGCTATAAGGAGAGGGGCAGGACTAGTGCCTCCTCTGGCTATGTTTTCTGGGCCCTGATCCAGTAGGTGAGCTCCTAGTTGGACTCTGAGAATGCCTATTAGATTGAGCTCCCAGGAAGATAAGTGGGGAAATTTGAGGATCCCCTGGAGGTTAAGTGCTGAGCAGCTCAGAAGTGTAGGGAATGAGGTGGCTTTGTACATAACCACCGACAGAGATTTAGGTGCCAGGAGGACTTGACTGGTGGAAATTTTGGTGTGTAGAGACTGTAGTGTTAGGTGAGAGCAGAGTGGGGGTTTTGAGAATCTAAAGTTTGGTCTTAGATGCCTGAAGTGACAGTTTAGGCACCTACATCTCTTTGTAGAACTAGCCCTATTGGCATTTTAGGTGCCTAAATAACTTAAAATTTAGGAGTCTGTCTCATTTGAGTGAATAACACACCCATATAATAAGTCTGTCCATATTTAATTTCTATGTCAAACATAACAGTCCCACTTTCAAACCTTAGACTTAGGCTCCTAAGTTCTTTGGGCACTTTTAAAAATGTTACGCATAATCACAGACACAGAGAAAAAGACACTGCATTTGGAGGGGAAAAAACACTATTTATTTATGCATGACCTAAAAGTTTACTGGGTGCCCCACAGAATGTAAGACATGGTGCATATCCTGAAGGGTGCATATAATTTCCCCGTGTTTAGCTTAGCAAGATACCTTCCTAAAAACAGTCTTATTATCTGTTTTATTTCTTTATTACTTCTGCTTTGTGGTTTGTTCCCATGTCTGAATTCCTCAATTCCATTCTTCAGCCCCTATCCATCTACCTTTTGTTATCCTCCTAATTCCAGTATTTCTTCACTGGTACAATATTTTAACTCCCACTAAGCATCCTTCCCCCCTACCAATTAATAACAGTAACATGGTAGACAGCTTAAAATGAAACTTTGTATGTAAAAATTTCAGCACATTGATAAGTGAGTCAGGGTTCTGGTATACATATATACTATATAACATCACTAATCTGTCTCTGCCCTCAGTGGTCTTTGGAGCTTCATAGGACAACTTCTTCAACCTGGAAAATTATGTTTTGAAGGAACCAGACATTTCAGGGAGTCTAAATTTAAAGTTAGAAGATTATCAGTAAAGCCTATCTATTGGAATTACTTATCTGAGCCAAAGTAATTCAAGTAATTCAGGTGCAGTGAAACACTTCTAATTTTAAATTCAGGAGCACTGAACAGTGAGTTGGATTCTTAGTTGATACCACTCTTTCCCTTTCATTCTCTGCTTTTATACCCTAGTCTTTTTTTAAAAAACTGCTTTTTTGAAAATCCAAGTGCTGGTGGAATTAAAAGAGAATTGTACCATTAATTTTTTAAAAAAAACCCTAACTATTCAGATATTTCCAATGAAACATAAACCAGTTATAGAAGATTGCTAAAATATAATTATATTTACATTTGAAAAATGCAACAATGAATATTTTTGGATGTGTGCTGGAGTGCAAGTTGTTTGTGTGTGGGAGTAGCATGTTTATTGTAGAAATTACTTATAGGCAGACAAGCCTATTATATAGGTAGGTGACACACCAATCAAATGGTCAGAAAGTGAAATTTACATAGCCCTTCATTAAAGATAGCTAGCTCCATAAATGGAAGTGTGATGAACAGAAGTGATGAAATATCTGGATTTTTTTTGTCTTGATTTGGTTTGTGGGGAGTTGCTTGTGTGTTTGGGTTGTTGTTGGTTATGAACATATGCATGCCTCTCTGTATTTATGATGGATTACTTGCTACGGAGTTAGATCAAAACGGGTTGTTAAAGGAACCAAATAGGGAAGTTAAAACAATAACTTAGATAAGGAGCATCGCAACAAATACGCAAACACAATAGCCAGGTTTATAGCCATAAAGAGAAAACTCCCCTACTCCAACCCTGGTTATGTAGCTATTTTGCCAAGGCTGGGATGATAGCTGACTGGTTGGCAAGGATTTACTGAGAGACAGGGAGAACATTTTGAAAGCATGACAGTCTGTTTCCCTCAGCCAGAGATGGAGTTTGCTGTGCTGAAGGGATCTACAAAAGCTGGCAAGGAAAGGTTAAGGTATAAGTAATACAGGCCTTTTGTTGGTTTTGCCATTTGCTCTATTGCAGGGATCAACAACCTTTGGCCCATGGGCCGTCAGGTAAATCCGCTGGCGGGCTGGGACAGTTTGTTTACCTGAGCGTCCACAGGTTCGGCCGATTGTAGCTCCCACTGGCTGCGGTTCGCCATTCCAGGCCAATGGGGGCTGCAGGAAGCAGCGCGGGCCGAGGGATGTACTGGCCACTGCTTCCCGCAGCCCCCATTGGCCTGAAACGGTGAACCACAGACAGTGGGAGCTGCGATCAGCCGAACTTGCGTACACTCAGGTAAACAAAACATCCCAGCCTTCCAGCAGATTTTCCTGACAGGTCGCATGCCAAAGGTTGCCAATCCCTGCTCTATTGTTTTGTACCTTTTTTTGGGGGGTGGGGAGGAGATGACTAAATAACACTTTGTTTTGAAGATGATGTTTTGGAGTTTGTTTTTTTATTCAGCTCACTGATCACAGGTCCCTGGAGTGAAATGGTTTATAGGTGCCAAATATAGTGGGGCCTGTTGCATTAACACAATTGGGAAACAGGGAGACAGCAGCCCAGAGATATATTGGGATGGTGCTGAATTATTATGAATTACTATGGTTGTTATAAATGAATGTGGTGAACATGAGTTTGTATGGCTTGATATGTCTGAATTTGCTAGAGGATTCTGGGAGCAGGGTTCTCTTAGCATGAGACAGTTGATATGGAAATTTACTGAGAGTGACTAGAGGCTCTATCTGCTTTGTTAGAGGGCTTTCCCTTCACCCTCTCCCCTGGTTCTTGTCACACAGAAAGAGAGCAGAAGCCCAGAAGTCTGAAGTGCAGGCAATGTGAGGTTTATTAGGGTTAGATCCAAGCAAGCATATCCATAGCTCTACATGCCAGCAGAGTCTGTCTCCCAGTGTTCCATTCCCAGGTCTAATGCTGCAGAGCGTTTTCCCCGTGTCCTCCTTCCCAGCTCTGACACCGCAGAGCCTTGTCTGTGTTCCCATTCCCATCTCCTCCTTCTTAGCAAGCCCAAATATACCTGCAATGAACGCCCACAGTCCCACCCCTTACAACTTGTCATGAACAATGATCATGTTCCATTCTGGGGGGTGTAGTGGGGTGGTCACCCGCTCCTGTCGTAAAGAGCTTAAAACAGCCCAGGAGAAGGCTGTGGCTTGGAGCAAGCATTTCCCAGGCTGATTGGGGAAGCAGGATCAGCTGTGGCCACGCCCCAATCAGGGCTCAGCTGGCCCTTATAAGAGGGCAGTGGGCCAGGAGCAGAGTCAGTCTCTCTCTGCCTCTAGAGAGAGAAGGGCCTGGCTGCTTAGGAGCTCACAGAGTACCTAGAGTGGAGCAGGGCTGGGGGAAGGCCAGAGGAGCTGGGGAGCTCCGGCCTGGAAACCCTCCCAGGCTGCAGGCCTTGTTAAAGGCCCAGAAGGGTACTGGGGTTGCAGAGGGCAGCCCCGAGGTAGGCCAAGGCAGGAGGTCCAAACACCCCTTGCCTGTGATGAGTGGCTTGTACACTGCAGTCTGCCCCAGTGAACAGGGGCTAGATAGTGACTGGCAGTAGCCTGATACTGAGGCGAGGTGGGGATAGTGGGTGGCGGTTCCCGTGGGAGGGGAGACCCAGATACTGTGGGGTTACTGCCAGGGGGCAGCCCCCCAGAGAAAGGGGCACCGGGGTCTGGGAAGGACACGGGGGCCAGCAAAAGGTGAGACACCGGTCAGCAGAGGGAGCTCTGGAGGCTGGCGAGCTAATTCCCCGGGAGGCCAGCAGGAGGCGCCGTGCTGGTGAGTCGCTGCACCGTTCAGGGGGTCATGAGTCTAGGGTCTTCATCCCACCTCTTTCGTATCCCATCGGAGGGGTGAGGAGTGAGGTTGTGCTACAGTCAGGGGCAGGCATTTCTTTGGCCTTTTAGTGTTTTATACCTTCCCTCCAATTCCCCCTTGTCTCTCCCGACTGGTTGCTTGACCTTGCCTTGAGAGAAGAGCCAGGCAGCCTTCCAGTGTATGGTCATATATTACACTCCCACCATGCCCAGTAACACTTTAGCTCCATCTCTTATCTTTTTCACCCCATCTGCTTGTGGGCAGATGTAACACACAATGTCTTTGTCCTTTGTTTACACATATTAATATAAGATATAAGAGTATCAAAAAGTAAAACCCAATCTTCTATCTCACGCTGACAAACAAGCCTATATACTAACATGCGTGTATGTTTGAACATAGAACTTTGGAATATACTAGCCATTGGCCAGCTCACCAAGTAAAGAAAATGCAAAAACATGCAATCAATGAGCTTGACACAAGCTGATCCTGGTCAAAATGACCCTTTTGTATGGCATCACGCTAAGAGCTCAAGTGAATGATTGATGAGAGAATAAATGTTGACTGATCTTTGGTCTCTATTTTGCAGTCCCTTCTAAAATATTAATTAGAAAAAACAGTAATGAAACACCCACAGGGCATATTTCTGGGACATGTGACTCCTTTGAGAACAAGAGGCATAAATGCTAAGCAGACTAAATTAGATAGTTAGTTCCCCAATTAACATCTGAAGATCTCTGTGATGCTGTAAGACAGAGGGTCTCAGGGTAGCCAAGACCCTGCTATGAGGGACTTTTGTAGGACTTTTGAACCAGGGGGCCTCTGGGTAACCAAGACCCTGCACTGGGGGACATTTAACAGACCAAGTACTTGAGAGGGGAAGAGAAGAGAAGAAGAAAAGTCTTCATCTAGGACTGGTAGCTATACCTGCTTTGTTTGCCAATCAGGATACTATGTAAGTCCTGCTTGTGTGAGTCTTTCTGAAATAAACTGCTGTGCATTGAGCAAATTGAATCCAAATTTTCACTGGTACCGGTAACAATCTAACCAGTTGTGGGTTCATTAAAGATCCATTTCAACAAGATCCAGTCTGAGTGGTTGGACTGTGTGGTTCCACCCAAATGGAGGTGTGGGAAGCTAATGAGGGCACTGTCATCTAATGAGGGCACTTGACAGTGGGACTAAAAGGGGCCCAAGGCATAGTTTGCCCATGTGTCCATGACAGGGATTTTTAAATCAGGGAAGGTTGATGGCTCCATTGTGCATGTAAGGCATAACTCTATCTTGAAAGTATTTTGGAGCTGCATCACCCACAAATGGAACACAGTCCTTCTCTGAGCAAACCTGTGTTCATGGAAGGACACAAGGTACCCCCACAAGATGGACAGGCTGCTTCCCCTGGTGTGCCTGGCAGGCCTGGGCAAAGGAAGAAACAGGGCCCTGAATTCCAGTGTCCTCCTTCACCTGCATAATAGCCAGTGAAAATGAATATGAACTATAAAGTTTGTTCCTAAGCATGTAAATGGATTGAAACATATTTTAAAAGCTGTTGCAAGAAGATGTACACACACACTTTCTGTCTCTCTGAATCAAGGTCTCCATTCCTTTGAATAGAAATTTGTGCCAGTTTTAAGCTTACTGGTGAACAGCTGATTGACACATTTTTAGGAAGCAGACAGCTACACTTCCAAAGTTAAATTAATATTAGGCCTTGTCTACACTACAGGGGAAATTTGAGCTAAGCTACGCAATTTGAGTTACGTGAATAGCATAGTAAGAATCAACGTAGCTTAGACCTACTTACCACGGGGTCCACACTATGCGATGTCGACAGGAGACACTCTCCCGTCGACTCCCCTACTCTTCTCGATCTGGTGGAGTACAGGAGTTGATGGGAGAGTGATCTGTGGTCGATTTAATGGGTCTTCACTAGACCTGCTAAACTGACCGCCGATGCATTGATCGCCGCTTGTCGATTCCCTGGTAAGTGTAGACAAGCCCTTAGTCTTTACCCCTTGCTACCTCTCTACATTTAGGGACAGAAAGTGGCAGAAGATTATTGTGAGGATTACACCACAATCCAGCTGTTATACTAGCATTCATTGCTATAAAGCACATGGCTATTAGGTACCTCTCTCTGCTTCAATTTCCTCATTATTTTTGTCTAATAATAATAATAATTAATAAATAATGTAAACATAGTAAGAACCTCTCAAACTGACTCAATATGAAATATGATATAACTTTGTAATGAAGTTTGACAGACTGTGATCCATTTTAGTCCATTTAAAACAGGCACATATTGGTAAGTGTGTTTTAAGAAGAAGCCATACATTTCAGAGGTAGCCAAGGCCACCAAAGGAGTTGACAATTAATGTAGAATCTACTCATTTCTCATAAATAAAAAAGTAAATAGCTGCATTAAACACATGTAACCTGTCAGAACATGACTTATAGCTTCCCCTACATGACTCTTATGTATACACTCTGCTCATTCAATTTGTTAATATGTTTTCAATAATAAATAACGAACTCAATAATAAATTCAGGCTTCGTGTGCTGACCCTGGGAAATCCTCTTTTTCATCTGTCAGTGTTCTATTGGATTTATATGTACTAGGTTAAAAACAGAGAGGGAACAAATTTAAGCTACCTGAAAGGAGTGTGTGTTGGATAGAGGGGAATAAAAGAAATGTAAAACATAGGTTCAAATTGTGAGAAAGGCTGGGTTTAAAATACTTGATTCTCTTAAACTTCTCATGAGTAATCTGATGATCCAACTATATAAACATGCAGCAGCAACCAGGATATGCCCCCAATATCTCTACTCAGAATATAACAATACAAATCACAGAACACTAAAATAACCCATTCTCACCGAGAAAACTATTCTGTCCCCTACCTTCCTGGAGACTAAGCCTTCCATTCTATTCCACCAGATAAACGCCTGGTCTCACGGCTATTTGTGCCACCCTATTTGGTGAACAGCCACCATTGCTTAGTCTTTTCTGTTTTTCCCCTGGTGAGTTCCAGACAGTAATTTGTATTTAGAAAAGGTTATAAATTTCTCTATTCCTTTATAGAAAGACCTATATAGCATGTGAGAAGGATGAAGCCAACATACCTCTAAAGGAATTTGATAGCATTCTGTAGACACTGATTTTAAAGAACTACCTGTTGGCTTCATCCTTCTCAAATGCTGGTTCAAATAATCTGTGGAAAATATGTCCTTCTGTAGTGTTCTGAAGCAGGAATATTGTTCTCTATTAAATTCTACAGGACTTTTCCATAAGGCTTTCTCTGATGGAGAGATCATGTGATCTGTAAATTGGCTTGGAGGGAAAAGGAAATTGATTAAATTCCATTGGTTGTTTTGTATATTCAGTGTAATGATAGAACCAGAGCACTGTGAACTCATTAGTTTTACTTCAGACAGGCTCATGAAACTATTTTCGTTAGTTTCAATAAATATGGGTTCGCACCTACCACATTTTGCTTTGATTTTGTGAACGAATTAATCACAAGTTTCCCAGGTTTTCAGTGCAAGACCATGTATCAACCCAGATTAGTTCAAAGCTAGTCCCATATTTGTTCTAAGATTTCTTTCAAATTTTTGATGAACATGCGTGGTCTGTCTAATGTACTCTACATATTTATATGGTCCTTGACACCATCATGTCTTGAGTTTGTACTGAAACCTGGTCTGATGTGTTGGCATGGCTTTGAATGTTTTAAAGTGTGAACATTTTGTACAGCTCTAAACAGCATGTAAAAGTTCACAGGTTATAAAATACTTTCCCTACCTATGTCTGGCTAGATTGTCAAAACAGGAAAGTATCCACATTTGTCTAAATTGGTTCAGCCCATTGCTAATAAAAAATTGTTATGCTTATGATCAGAGTACAGGGGGAAGGAAACCTATGCAATTTTTTTTTAAATTAGGATTTTTATGACAGCTGCTAGACTATTAGATGCATACAAAAGAATTATTTGATGCACTTTGCATTTGAAATTCACATTTAACTTATTGAACCATTAGCTTGCTTAAGATGAATGACTGAGGAATCATGACACAAAAGACACAGAAACAATTTTATTTCTAATTGAGAGAAACTCAGAAATCAAAACTGATTAAAATATTCATATGTGCAGTTTCCAGTTAGTAAATGAAAAAAAAATAGTGATGAATGCTTAGAAATCACCCACCCACCAAACATTCTGGGTAAACAAGGAACATTTTAGCTGTTGTATAGTTCAATCTCTTCCTCTCTGAATGTATGTGTGATTTGAATATATATATATATATGAAAAAGAAATATAAATAAAATTCCATCTTCTTTAGTTTATTTACAGTTGGCTGGTGCACACATTGCATGATTGGACTGTCCATATTAACACTTAGAATTTATTATTTTTATGGTAGAGGTATGTATACAAATGCAAATGAAAACTAAACTGACCTTTTGCAAATATATAAAACCCTGTGAAATATGAGGATTTCATAGTGTCTTAGTACCCAATTCCTTTTCATGTGTAATATATTACACCACCGAGACACTGATTAATAATGAAAAAATGAGATTAGCCAGGATCTAGCTGCAAGATTTCCATCGACCTCCCAGCAACATTGATCCTCAAGTGGGAACGTGAATAGCCACATGCTGAGGAGCTCTGGTTTAAAAATCTGAAGAAAAAATGTCTGGGTGATGAAGAACTGTTAATCTCTTGGATCGCAATTACCACATGCTGGTTTCCTATAAATAAAGATGACGCTAGGCATTAGTAGATTTTTTTCCCATTTGAGAAACAATGAGCAAGCATGAACCTGGAAAAATTCATGTTCTGCTTACAGAAATGATCAAACTGTTAGGTTCTGATTTATTTTGTGACTTGTGAAATTGGGAACACAGGTATAAACCCCGTGTGCTGGAAGTTGAGAGAGTGCACTCATGTTGAATAATGAGAATGATAAATGTATGGATATATGACAATTCATCATAATATGTGATTTATTACTTTCTTGGAGAACATCCTTAAAAATAATATTCTTTAAAGAAGACACTGCACAAAACTTACCAGTATAAAGTGTTTCAGAATTCTTATAACTCAAACTAAAAAATACCCTACCAAAAAGCAGAGTAAACATGAAGTATGGTAAAATGTGGAGCACAGTAATAAGGTTGTCAACTTTCTAATCGCACAAAAACGAACACCCTAGCCCTGCCCCTTCCCCGAGGCCCTGCTCCCCACTCACAACATTCCTCTCACTTGGTGGCTCGCTCTCCCCCACCCTCACTCACTTTCACTGGGCTGGTGCAGGGGTGTGGGACAGGGTGAGGGCTCTAACTGGGGGTGTGGGCTCCGGGATGGGGCCACAAATGAGGGGTTATGGGAGCGGGAGGGGGATCTGGGCTGGGGTAGGAGTTTGGGGTTCAGGAGGGGATGAGGGCTCCGACTGGGGGTGTGGGGTTTGGTATGGGGATGAGGGGTTTGGGGTGCAGGAAAGGACTCTGAGTTTGGGGGGGCTCAGGCCTGGGGCAAGGGGTTGGGGTTTGGGTTTACCTCCGGCAGCTCCAGTCAGTGGTCCAGCAGGGATCTAAGGCATGCTTCCTGCCTGTCCTGACTCCACGCTGAGCCCCAGAGGCGCGGCAGGAAGTTCTGGCACTGCTCTCACCTGCAGACACCAGCCCCGCAGCTTCCATTGGCTGCGGTTCCTGGCCAATGGGAGTGCAGAGCTGGTACTTGGGGCGGGGGCAGTGCGCGTAGCCCCATGGGCACAGTCCAGAGCCAGGACAGGTTGGGACTAACTTGCCTTTGCTCTGCAGCACCGCCAACTGGACTTTTAATGGCCCGGGCGGCGCTGCTGACCGGAGCTGCCAGGGTCCTTTTTCAACCAGGTGTTCCGGTCGAAAACCAGACACCTGGTCACTGTACACAGTAACTGTAGATGACTAATAGATCTATTTGTAAGTATTTCCCACTCTGGCACACTCCCACTCTTAGCAAGTTACTGTTGCTGAATTAACTGACTACAAAATATAGGCCCAGCATTGAAGATGGTAATTTGGCCTGAAGTAACGGGCCAAAAGCATAGAGAATCAGATATGCTGATTTTCACCAGCGATGCTCCAATTAAGTTTTTGCATCATCAGAAAATTTGAGCATGCTTGAATTTACTCCCAACAAAGAAAGATACTCATTGTTACTCCATTTTCCTGCATAGTAACCCAAACAAGTAGTAGAATAAAAAAGGTATACAAGGTAGTTCTGTTTAAAGACTGATACGTGTACAATTTAAAACTTTCTAGAGTGACAGGACTACCTCTTGGGTCAGTTTTCATGTGCATATGGCCAAAGCAAGGTATGTGGGCTACTTGGAAGTCCTCTGTGGAACACTAGAAGATTCTTGACCACAGGTTGAATGTCTGTGGAAGGTGTGGCATTA
The DNA here is from genome assembly GCF_002925995.2 of Terrapene triunguis. Lineage (NCBI taxonomy): Eukaryota > Metazoa > Chordata > Testudines > Emydidae > Terrapene > Terrapene triunguis. Next base: position 5,922,179 of record NW_020664369.1, read on the forward strand.
TTTTAATTGTATCAACTATCCAACTGTGATATAAAGCTGTAATACAACACCTTTAAAAAATTTTGTTATCTGAGAAGTAGCTATCATTTTCATCTGCAGTTTAAGGACAGCCTGTGGCTTTCCCTTAGCATTTACAAAGAAAAACAAATGTCCCAGTGTATCAAAAAATGCCAAAGGAATTCAGAGAGAGGACAACTTCTTAGTGTTTTCTTTGAACTCCAAAAATAAGCTGCACCAATCGTGCACAAAACAACTATTGGAAATACAAGCATGCTTTCCTCTTGGACTTGCCTAAAAACACAAACAGTTGGAAAGACTATATCTAGATGACACAAACTGTGAGTGCGTGATTTGTTTAATATTATCCCCATAAAGGCAGTGTCATGAAGGAGCTGGTATCTTGGCAAGTAAGAGAAAAAACTAAGATAACAGTGATAGAATCTTCTATCTCTATTGGAAGACAGTGGCTATATCTTAATGAAACAAGCAAGTTGTCCAAACAGACAATACTTTTCCTTTTTGTTAAACGTGCCTTATGACAGGTTTAGATACTGATGAGATCTCAGAGGCACAGGATAGCCTAAAGACAATCAGGTTTGCTATCAGTCCTCATCTATCTAGTGAACGCTTACAGCCCTTTAATACGTGGGCTAAAATGAAAGTGATTCCTTACATCTCTTCTTCAGTTTAAATGACTAAAGTTTTGACAACAAAAGCTGGAAGCATAAAAGCTTGAAATTTTGTACAATGTTGTCACTATCAAAGTGGAGGAAGATTCAACCATTCTTTAGGGCAACAGCTGGCTTTCTGGTTTCTAATGCTTTCTCATGAGATGTTAAGTTTATTCATCCCAGTGGAAACCCAGCATAAGAACTGGAGACCCTTCTTTTCCTCACAGTTAATTCTGTCAGGGGTGGTGGACAAAAATCAATTGCACATGTGCATCAGGCTTGCTTATGTTAGGCTGTTGTGTTGAACATAGGACATAGAAAATAAATAGTTCTTAGCCTTAAGGTGCCGAGCTTGAAATTTTTGACCAATTTCTCCATCCGCAGGCATTCATTCTCAAGGGCTAGCACCTAAAGCTGTTGCTAAGTGGCATATCTGCCATACAGTGGAAACATAACATTGAATTTCAGGAAAATCAATTCTGAGTTTTACAAGATCAAACCCAGAAGACAGCAAAAGAGAAACTGGACTTTATTATATAATGATAATCATTGTACTATACAGATTCTCGAAAGAGATGCATGGCAAAGAAACATCATATTGATTTACTAGTAATAAACTCTGACTGTTATGGTTCCAACTGAGCTGCTTGAATCACTAGATATAACACTATTGATCAAAAACAGTGAGTATCTTCTTATCTGTAAATAAGGTATTTTTATTCTATTTCTCAGTACTTACAGATTGGTGAAAATGTGGTGAAGCACAACAAGACACCAGATGTCACTGCCGCAGAGTATTGCTAGGGGGGAAAAAACGGAATTTGAGGCTTCTCATAAGCAAAGATATCAAATCCAGAAACGGATCCTTTGGGTAACATTTTTGAAAACGAGCCTGACCCATTTCCTCATGAGTCTGACATTTATTATTCAAAAAATTTATTATTAAGTGATCCTGTTTTCTCTAGCTGGCATATGTATCTATTTTCTCTTCAGTAAAAATGTGAAGAGTAGATGAAAAGAAAATAGGTGCTTAAGATGGAAAGTATGTATATTCATTGAAAAAAAGAAAGTTAATAAATATTGTCAGTATATGCTAAAAGAAGTCTCCACTCTCTATAATTTTAACAACATATTTATTCTATTCTTTTAAACAAACAGTTCTAGTAACTGTGTCTAAGCTGTGCCTTGCCTATATGAGAAAAGTTGCATCAATTAACAGAAGTGATTTTAAATCAATCTAGTCAAAGTAGTCCGATGACCCTACTTAGATTCACTTAAACTGGTTGAATCTCTTTAAATATGTTTAACTTAATTTGGTAATTTACACATACAAGCTCAACCAAATTCAGCAGGACTTAAAATGGTTTAAATACATCCACCATAGGGCCAGGTAGATTGCCCCAGATTAATTATATAGAAAAGATGGATTTAATTAACCCAGTGCAATTTTTCTTATGTAGACAAAACTAATTCTCACCTTGCTGTTCACCTTACTCTACAAATACTACAGTTGCCACAATCATCATTACTATTTAACTTTTTCATGCATGCTATCACAATTTAAGGGTTAACTGTACCTTTGACCTCCTTCCTTGTCTTCTTCAGGGGTACCAGCTCTAAAGTTTCAGGTTTCCCAGTCATCACCTCTCTTAGGCAGAGACTGCACCTCTCTCCCTCCAGACCAGGGGGTTAGTCTTACAGTCCCTCTGCACCTCACCATGATTTTCCCCCAATATCAGACCAGATTCCAACACCTGTGGTTAACTCTTTTCCCAAGAGGTACAACAGTGTATACTAGTTACCAACAAGCCTTCACAAAGCAAAACACATTTATTCTTAGGTCAAAAGCGTTACAGAGAAAACTTAAAACCAATAAAAGTCTCTGTATGCATGCTAAGGGCTTACCAGAGGTCACCCATCAGTCTTATGGGACCCCAGTAAGCCAAAGACTTCCAACCCTTCCATGTGAGTTGGCTCCTCCACTGGACGAAAGTTCCTGTTCATTTTCTGAATAAAAAAGAAGGCCCCGTGTCAGTTTAAACTCAGGATGGGTGAGGTAATATCTTGTATTGGACCATCTTCTGTTGAGCTTTTGAGATTACACAGAGCTCTTCTTCAGGTCTCTGTGTAAACTTGAAAGCTTGTCTCTTTCTGCAAAAGAAGTTGGTGCAATACAAGATATTACTTCACTCACCTTGTCTCTCTAATATCCTGGGACCAACATGGCTGCAATAAAACTGCAGACTATTTATACCAAAACCCTTTCTTTGTCTTTGTCCGGTTTGAACCAATATATGGAAGACACCTGACAGAATTGTTTACAGTTCCAGGAACTAGGCTTCATCACCCCACACTGTTTTTGGTACTGGAGGAGCTGTGGCAACTTTTCCCCTTTCCCAGTGTTCCATATAATTCCTGGCCTAAACCATTCAGAAAATTAATACAATATGCTCTCCCACAGATACTGCACATGGTTGCAATATCTGACACACTTTCATCAACAAAATTAACTAAAGGAAAAAAGGAAGTAGACGAAGAAAACCAGCTGGTCATGGCTAGTTACCGTGTTACAGTATGGTGAGTGACAGTAGTAATGTTCAGAAGGTGCTATTTTCCCCTCTTGAATCCCAGAAATATGGATTCTGACACTATCTTGGGGGGGGGGGGGGGGAAAGGGAACAGAATTGTGAACATGAATTACTCCCTGGGTGGAAGTCCCTGTATAAACATAGTTTGCCAAAACATTAGACAAGAAGTAATTCTAGGATTACCTATGTGTTTTCCAATTGTTACTTAATTTGAATATATCCATACCTGAGTCAATATAATATCCCCCTTAACATACTTGTAGATAGCCCCAGCAGACTGATACTTTTGGATCAGAGGATTCAGTGTACTCTGTGAAAGATTTTCCTCTTTTTGTGTCAGACCCATCATGTATTGCTAATAGCAGTATCAATTTTATATTCTATTGCTCACACTTTTGACAACCGTTTTGTGAAGTTGCAGATAAAATTCACAAAGACAGGTCAGTGAATGCATTTCAACTTGGTTATACAGTTTAGCTTGTGGTACCTAGGCATCAGAAGGCACACTGGAACTGTAGTCACCCAAACTGAATCATCATGTCATGAGTGGTCCTGAAGTGTTTGGAAACTTTGAAATGTTTTTTGCCATGGGTTGATATTAGGGAACGAAAAGACATTCGACATCTTGAATTACACATTCTACTGTCTAAGTGATATGCAATCTTATCATCAGCAATGAGGAAGTGAGTAGGTGGCTATACTGTATGACTGGCTAGTTTAATGCTGGACATATTTTATTTTATTATCACCATTCAAAGAAATAGTTATCCTCTAGGTTAGTGGTTCTCAAACTTATTTGATTGCATGCCCCTTCTTTGTGTAGGTAGTTGTTCATGTCTCCCTACCACACAAGTATATAAACTGATAGAAAAAATCAACATGCAACTCTCACTAAATATTAAAAGCAGATAAGGCATTGTTTCAGACAGAGCCAATGATCCATAGTAGTAAGAGCAAAAGCAAAATTGCGATTGTGGTTGATGCTTACAATTAAATGTGCACATCATGTCACAGCAAATGGATTAATGTACAGATGGCAACGGCTTTGTACAATGCTATGGAACCTTAACAAAAATCCGTCAAAATACACAGCACCATCTAGAGTCAAATGCACAGTGTCACGTGAGGACCTGATATGTGTGGAGGAATCAGCTTTGATAGTTACTCAATGCTGTACATAAAATGTGCGCAGTACTTTTTTTTCTTAAAGCTTCTCACGACCCCAGAATACATTTTGCACACCCCAGCCTGAGAACCTCTGCTCTCGTTGTATAAGAATGACTCTGGTAAGCTTCAACTGTGAGGCCAACAGGTTTCATATAGTAAATAAATCAAGGAGGCTTTAAGTCCTTTATCTTCCACCACATTCTGCTTGGTGAAGGTGTTTGGTTTTTTTTAAAGGCACTATATGGCTACATGAAGCAAAAGGAAACAGTTGACTGATAATATCATCTTGTGGTCTTACCACTAACTTGTATCTTGAATGACTTTTGGCATATGTTACAGTATATTTATTGACAGTTGCAGAAAATGTGCTTTGTTGCTCTGCTTGTCATCTGAGCAATGAATAAATTAAGAGATCTACCTGAAACTGAGAGTATTTCTAAAGATTGAAAAGTATTTTTGTTTATTGTTATTATTAATTATATAGGGACAGACTCTGATACCTTTACTCAAACCGAATCACACATACAGTATTTGTATTGGGGACTATGTACAGGTCTCATGAAAGATCAGGGCTGCATTTTAACAAACAGTAAGAGACAGTCCTAGCTGTAATGAAGCGTCTAAGAAGGCAAGCAAAAAAGTGTGAAATCTGCACCCAGTTGACATGAATGGGAGTTTTGCCATTGACTTCAGTGTTACCAAGATTTTACCCAAAGGAGAAGAGGGAAGCAGAGTGGAAGCCTTTTGGGATCATCACTCCTACATTTTTATACTGTGTCCAGCACAAATGGTTTTAGAATCCTGTGCAAAGTCTGTATGTGTGTTCTGTGTTACACTATTCACATGCCCCTTGAAGAGGTAAACAGTGGGCTCAGAACATCCAAGTGGGTGAAGTTCTTTCTGGGAGAGGGTGTGTTTAAGTCAAGGGAGAAGGGGAGTTTCTCAGCATTGATTCTAGGGGTTTTACAGTAGGCTGTGTGGTTGCAGCTCTCAGGAGCAGGTGCTAGATAGAGGATCTGCACCCTGAGTGAGTGCCTAGACATCCCAAGATAAGGACAGGGCATAGGCTATATTCAGACTTAAAACACAAAGGGATTTAATGTCTAGATTCCCTCACAGGAGGTTGGCAAGTAGCCAAGAGTGGGCACTCAACTGGAGCTGTGACACTTGGTCAGGTTTCCTTGGATATGAGAGAGCAGGCAACCATATTGGTTAAATTCAGACATTGAATACTTGGCAGCCACAATAGTACTGCAATTCATAATGGTGTGTTCTTTCCAGTATTGATACAATTAGAGCTGTGCCAAAGACTGATGTGTAACTTGCTCATTCCTTCAATGACTTGGGTTTTGAGGCTGTTTTCTCCAAAAATGCACAGAGCATTCACAAAAGGGTTGAGTTTGTTTGCATCTTGCTGACCTCTTGTTCCAGTATCCTTCTTCATTTGTGGAAAGTTCTCATAGAATACAAACCTCCTAGCAAATCAGCAGGGGTTGTTTTGCTCCCAGCTCCTGGGAGCCAAACCTGCAGGGCTGAGCAACATTGTCCCATCGCAAAGTGAACCTTGCAGGGGTTTGCACATCCTGAAATCAAATATTCAAGTCAGTCAGTTTAATTTTTAGAAAGGTTTCTGTGAATGTGTTTATGGGAGTTACTTACTAAAATATGCTCTCAGTGTAACCCTAGTTTTAACTGACTCATTTAAAGAATCTTGTAGAGAATAAAGAAACATGGTTTTCTAGATTAGATGTGTGTTGTTTCATTGGAATGTCAAGACGTAAAGCCATCAGCAAACCAACAATATAATATCCAAAATAACTGTACAAGATTAGCACTACCTGGCATGACTTGGTGGTCTGTAATGGAATTTATAATCATTGAATGGAAATCAAAAGATACAAAAAGTAGTGCTCAGCACCACCCTCATTCAATCAATTTAGCAATTTTTGATTGATTATGCCATTCTTTTCATTGGCTCAGATCAAGTTTACATTTCCTTCCAAGTTGCAATAATACAATAATGGTTATTGTAATGAAGTTATTAAATCTAGGAGTCAATAATGATGGACTATCAGAAAGATCTTATGAACTGAATTGGCAGTTACAAATAATGGTTTCATATAAACCATTGGTCCCATAGTTAGGAGTAATCAATTTATATTGCTAAAAATTGGACTTGTAGAAACAAACATTTTTGTATACTGGGCCAGTTCCTGAGCTGATATAAATCTGACTAGCTATACTGCAATATAGTTAGGCCAGTTTACATCATTGGAGGATTGTGTTTTTAACAGAGGAGATGCTATTATGGCAATAGCAATACTGACAGTCCAAAATATTCAAAAACTATGAGTCAGGTCCCATAATATCATAACATTTGGTTTAAAAATCATGAGATTTAAAAAAATACATTTTGTGGGGGGGTGTCTTCTGATTTTTAACCTTCAGAGTGCAATCAGGTCTCATTTTCAAGCTTTCCCCCCACAATTAGAGGGCTAGAAAATTTAATTTTTATTTTTAAATGAAAGCTGAGATTCCTAGTTAATCATTTGTCCCTAGGAGCTGGGGCTTTATGGGAAACATCAAATACTGTGAGACTTGTGATTAAAAAATGCAAGAGTTGTCAACGCTGCTGTCATTCAACAACTGTAAAGAAAAAAAAAACCACTACCACCACAGAGGCTAACTAAAATAATAGCCTTTTTTTTAAGGATAAGGATAAGAATAGCACATAACAATGTGCTAACTGGTCATCAAAACTGTTGTATCAACACAGAAACAGGCACACAGTAGATCTAAGGTCCAGTAACTCCCGGAGGAGGTGACTTCCCATCTAACTCCTTGCTTCCCAGAAGAAATTCCCTGTACCTCCTCACAGAGGGTATATCTACACTGCAATCTAAGTTGTGACTACAGCTCAGGTAGACATGCCCGTGCTACCTTTATCTGGACTGGTACAGCTAAAAATAGCAGTGTAGACATGGGGGACCAAACCTCGGCACAGGTTAACAAAGCAAGTAGGTATTGAGGGTCCTCAATGTGCTTATAGAGACCACAATGAAGCCTGTGCCAGCACGTTTATGTTGTTATTCTTAGCCATGCTAGTGCAGGAAAAACTATCATGGGTCTGTCTACCCAGGCTTCAGTCACACTGCAGATTGCAGTTTACACGCAGACTTAGCTAAAGGGATGCATGATGGAAAGTGGCAGGATAACTAGACTCTGAAAGACACAAATTCCCCCAACATTATACACAAATAGACTTTCACTCTAAGGTTGGATAATCTTTGTCTCATTTACAGTTTGTATCATTCTATACCAGTGAACAACAATATGAAAAATGGATGCTTTGAAACTCTCAGCCTTTCTCCTATTTCCACTCCTCAGTACAATTTGAATTGGAATGACTTTCCTTGTGTTAGAGTCTCTCTCTAGCCTTTGAGAGAGATGGGCCTGGCTGCTGGGAGCTGAGCAAGATACCTGTAGTGTAGCAGGACTGGGGAAAGGCCAGAGGAGCTGGGGAGCTCCGGCCTGGAAAGCCCCAGGCTGCAGGCCTTGACAAAGGCCAGAAGGGGTACTGGGGTTGCAGAGGGCAGCCCAAGGGTAGGCACAGGCAGCAGGTCCAAACCCCCCTTGCCTATGATGAGTGGCTTTTACACTGCAGTCCGCCCCAGTGAGCAGGGCTAGATGGTGACTGGCAGTAGCCTCATACTGAGGCGAGGTGGGGATAGTGGGTGGCGGTTCCTCTGGGCGGGGAGACCCAGAAACCATGGGGGTACTGCCAGAGGGCAGCACCCAAGAACATGCAGAACGTGCCTGACAGCCTCTGTAGAATGGCTCGAGATGGAGAAAGGGAGAAAAATTGAGTACTTTCTGATCCATCGTACAGTTTTTCATCTTTGCAGTGTTTTGGTCCCCAATTCTCTCCTGGGCATAAGACTGAGTGACTAGTGCTGTGCCTCTCTCTTTTCTGTATTCATGCTTGGATGTGTGGAAGGTACTCCGCAGGATCATCTTTCACATTTACTTTACAATCATTGTGATATGAGACACTCTACAAACGAAATTAAATCTCAGTTCCTTTCCCAAAACTTTCATGTTTTAGTGGAGTGATACTAGCATCACAACTAGGGCTGGATGGAAAACAAAGTTCAACCCCCAGGTTACTTCATGAATGAATAAAGTGTAGAATGTACCAACATAGGTTCATAGATTATAAGACCAGAAGGTGTCCACTGTGATCATTTGGTCTGACTTCCTATATAACACAGGCCATAGGACATCCCTGAATTAATTCTTGTTTGAACTAGAGCATATCTTTTAGATCAGCTATAAATGATCTGCACAACAACACACTGGTGGCTGATATCGGATCAGATCATAAGTTTGTGCTCGCATCAATGAGTTTGAGGCTAAGAGCCACCAAAAAAGTACTGAGAACTAAGGTCTATGACTTGGCCAGACTGAAAGAGACAGATATCAGGAAAGAATACAAAGAAGCCATGCAATCTAACATCACATATCTGGCAAAAGAAGAAATGAATATTGAAGACACATGGAACAATGTAAAAAAATGAGATTATGAGAGCTGCCGAATAAATAGTCTACAAGACCAAAATGAAGATATCAAAGTGGATAATGGATGAAGTGCTGCAATTGAGTGACAAGTGTAAGAAGCTGAAGAAGATTAAAAAGGAAGATGCAAGTCTAAAAGCTGAGTACAATAATTTAACCAGAGATAAAACAGAAAGTGAAGAGAGACAACTGGATAAATGAACAATGCAAAGATGCAGAAGAACACACAAAGAGGAATGCAGTGCAGGGGTTTATTGGAAGATTAGAGAATTGAGTGGGCCATATGAGCTGAACATGTTGGCAGTAAAAGAAAAGCACAGGCAAATAATGAAAAAGCAAAGAATAAGCAATGGAAAGAATATTTGAGGAACTGTACAAAGTGTAGAACACGGTAGATGAAACTGTCTTGGAGAAGCTTCCCAGTACAAAAAGGAGGGAGAGCAGAAGTCGGAATTGTGATCAGAAGTAAAGATCTCAATAGAAAGTTTGAAAAAGAAAAAGGCACTGGGAAGTGACAACATAATGACAGAGCTTCTGCAAGCAGGCAAGAAGCACAGGGTAAAGATGAGACACAAGTTATTCAATTAGATTTACAAACGGAAGCGCTGAGTGAATAGGGGAAAAGGAGATAAGAGAAAGTGCAAGAACTACAGAGGAATCAGCATATTGAGTGTGTGGGAAAAGGTTTCACCAAAACATTGCAGAGGCGAATGAAGAGAAATGTGGAAGCAGAGAAACAGGCCAAATTTAGACCAGGACAAAGTACAGTGGACCAGCTGATTATAATAAGACACATTGAAGAAGTAAATAGAACATAACCAAATCTGCAACAACAACTCCATAGACTTCAAACAGGCTTTTGACAGCATTTTGCAGAAAAGGTTGTGGTAAGTTTTGAGAATGTATGGCATCCCCAAGAAATTGATCAAGTGATAGACAACATCTACAGGAATGGTTGATGAATGGTTCAGGAATATGTAGGAGTGAGACAAGGATGTATGCTATTGCCTGATTTGTTCAACTTGGTACTGGGAGCAGTAATACTGTAGCACTAAGAGACTAAATGGGAGGAATCATGTTATGTGGGAGGACAGTGAATAACATTAGATTCACAGATAATACTGACCTCATAGCACTGATCAAGGAGGACGGCAATTGGAAGACAAGAGGAACAAGTAGAGATCAAGGCCAAAGACAGAGACAAACAACTAGAACAAGTGGGGGGGAAATTGTGTACCTTAGAGGATTAGAATCAAACAATATGAACTATGAAGATGACATAAAAAGAAGAATTGGACTAGCTGCTACTGTATTCAGAAAACTCTACAAGATCTAGAAGGCTAAAATGAAAATCAATGTATATGAGACGACTGTCCTGCCAATACTGCTGTATGGGTCAGAATGCAGGAGTGTGAGGAAAGCCAACAAATGAAAGATATTGAATGCAGAGATAAAGTGACTGAGGAAAATATGGAGAGTTTCAATGCTGCAGAAAAGAAAAAAAGTGAAGTGATAAGAAAATGTTTAGGAGAAGAAATAATACTGTATAAACACTGTAGCAGTTTGGACACATGTCAAGAATGGACCGAGAAAGGATACCACACTTAAAGATATATACCAGAGTGCAAGAAACTAGAAATATAGGAAGCCTAAGGATGCACTAGATCAGGGGTCGGCAACCTCTGGCTCGCAGCTTGCCAGGGTAAGCATCCTGGCGAGCCGGACCAGTTTGTTTACCTGCCGCCTCCGCAGGTTTGGCCGATCGCGGCTCCCACTGGCCACAGTTCGCCGCTCCGGGCCAATGGGGGCGGTGGGAAGCGGCGCGGGCAGAGGTATGTGCTGGCCGCGGCTTTCTGCAGCCCCCATTGGCCTGGAACGGCCAACTGCAGCCAGTGGGAGCCGCGATCAGCCGAACCTGCGGAGGCGGCAGGTAAACAAACTGGTCCGGCCCGCCAGGGTGCTTACCCTGGCGAGCCGCGTGCCAGAGGTTGCCAACCCCTGCACTAGATAGACACAGTAAAGAATGACAGAACACAAAAGGTTTAAAGATAAATGAAGCCATGAAGCTGGTACAAGATAGAAGGTAGTAGAAAGACTTACTCTGGCACCATCATCGCTGCTGAGCTGATGGATGGGAATCAAAGTAGAAAAATATATCTTTTAGAAAAAATCTAATATTGATTTAAAATTTCCAGTGATAGTGAATCCACCACAACACTTGATAAGTTGCTGCAATGGTTCCTCTGTGTTCAAAATGTGCACCTTATTTCTAGTCTGAGTTTGTCTACCTTCAGCTTCCAGATATTTATACCTTTGTCTGATAGACTGAAGAGCCCTCAGTTATCAAATTTTTGTTCTGCATATAGGTGTTTATTGACTTTGATCTAGTCTCCCCATAACCTTTTATTTGTTGATTTATTGACACCAGGAGTTCAATTTGTTTCGGTTATCAGTAAAAGACATATTTTCTGAACCTTTAATCATTCACATGACTCCACTCTGAACCCTCTCCGATTTATCCAACATCATTCTTGAATTGTGGAAACCAGAACTAGGCACAGTATTTTGGTAGCAGTCACAAATAAAGAGGTAATATAACATCCTTACTTCCATGCAAGATTCGCAAATTGTGAGAAATATTGCGTCTGCCAAGCATTAAGGTACAACTAGACTGAATTTAACAAATATGATATTTCTGTGAAGAGCTCATAAAGCTTATTCTTCAGATATTACAGTCATGAGGGGGGCATACAAGTAGAGAGGTACTCAGCAGCATACATTCACGGCTGGTGAAAGTGAGCAAATTGATGGAGTAGCATGTGATTATGCCAACTGTGGATTTAGCTACTAGTCTGTGAAGAGCAACTCTGCCCTGTGAGCCAAAAGAAAGATTCCCTGTCATCCACTAGGAACTGTGCTAATCTTATCATAGAACTAATTTATGTATTAGATTATTAATAAGAACATAGCTGTCGAAAGGGAAACATGTATGAAGTGTAGTTGTAGCTATGTCAGTCCCAGGATATTGGAGGGACAATGAAAGATATTACGTCACCCATGTTGTCCCCCAAAGTGAAATATGGAGGCAGTTAATGAGAGGGTTTGAACTAGACCCTTAAGAATAGGGAGTCACAGAGGTTAAAAAGAGCAGTGACTTGGTCAGGTTTCTTTGGTATGTGAAAGAGCAGGTGGTCATATGGAGTAATCTGTGATGAAAGTCTGTGCCTTGAATCATACAAAGTAGGGACTTGAGCCTGGATCGCCAATGTCCCTAGTCAGTGGCTTAATTACTAGGCCATAGTAATGCTCTTGTATTAGGACCAGAAATTATAGTTAAATACTGAGAACTTGTTAGGTTTGCTATGCTGCCTGCTGTGAAGGGGAGCAAAACTGCAGAGAAAGCCAGGGCTGTGTGATAGGGGAAAGCATCTATGTGAAATGCTTCTCCTCTGTGTAGCTGCCTGCCTTGTGTCTATAAAATTATCTATGTCGCCAATGGGCCATGCAGCAAAAATGAGAAGAAGAGAGTGGTGAGTAACTACTTTGTGTGGTATGCTGCTAACCAGATCAATAAAAGATCTGCAGAAAAATGTACTGAACATAAAGACAGCACTAACTCCAAGCACTTTGTGATCTTCCCATGGAAAAATGAGGCTCACCAGCTGCTGCTCTGGCTGTGCTACCATGGCAGGTGATGTTGGGGCTGGAGACCACCATTAAGGGACATTTCAATACAGAGCTCTGTGGAGGTCCCAGTACTGGTGAATCAGACCCCCAGAGAACTCGAACATCTGTATCTTTTCTGGCCTTGCTTTCTAAATAGTCCTGTGGACTTGAGCTCTGGAGAGGGAAAGGGAGTATGAATCCACCTCATGATACTGAGGTTACTGTGGTTTAGAATCTTCAGTATTAAGAAGGAATTGCTTTGAGGAGACAAGTATGTAGTGAAGTGTAGGTCATGCACGTAGCTTTATGGCTGTCGGACAGTTTGGAAAGTAATGATAAGAAGCACAGAAGGTTGTCTGGAGAGAGACGGCACAGCATTTTAATGACCTGTGTTTCTTCTTAGCTCGGTCTGACTGCTCAGTCCTCTGGAAACATCTAGTTCAAACTGGGCCTGCTCCAAAGCTTAAAATAATTAACATAGTCACTCCCATACTGATATGGCAACTGTTCATACAGGGCATATTTTCATAATTTAAATAATTTATAACCAGTCCTTATATATTGTTGTAACTACCTTAAAGAATGAATGAAGTTGGTTCTTTTCAGCATATGAGTTGTTTTTTTCATTGTATGGAAACATTGCTAGTTATTGTTAAAGGTATATTCTTTTACTGTTCTCTAACAGTATTGACTACATCTTCCCCATAGAAGAAAAACCTATGTAAGAAGTCAGGAAACTCTGCTGGGGTTTTGTCTACATTGACCCCCATTTTCCCCTAATGAATCTTACCTCCCCCCACCCCCTATTACCTTTTTTGGTGCCTTTTGTATTATATCTGGTCCCTCAGTCATGTTCAGAACTCCTCCCATTAGGGTATCCTCACTGGACCAATGGAGCTATGCCAATTTACACAAGCTGAGGATCTGGCCCTGAGTGTTGAATCATTTGAGTCTATTTACTGGACTTTTTGGTGGCATTTCAATGCTGAAAATTACATGCGTACATGTCCATAGAATACCATTTTGAACTTATTACTGTAGCTTGCTGACCCAATCAAGTGAGTTCAAAACATAAACAAAGACCATCACATGACACTGTGGATTATTTTGCAGTGTAACCAGGGCCATTTGCTTTAATTAGGGTCCTCTGAAAGAGTGATTCAGTAGCAGGTGATCAAAGCACAGTTAAAAACTCTTTCCCTCCTCTTACAACTCTTTTTTTGTCTACCTTCTCATGTTTCTGTTTTCTTTTTCCTGTATCTTCCCAGAGCAATGGTGGTGAATGTTAATGATGAAATATTTGGTTCTACTCCATCCAATCATTTTTAGAAAATTAAGCCCCATACACTGTATGCTTTAAGCATAATGAGACATTTATACTAATGAATAATAATGCTATACAAATAAACTCCACTTCTGATTAGCTGCGGACATGTCACTACCTGGTTGGCAAAGAATAATAAAAGAAAATGGATAAGGTGCAATGGATTCTTTTTTTTTTTAATTCATTTATCGTAGTCAAGAGAAGGAAGTTAGAAAAATCATACAGCACCAGGAGTGTGCAAGGCAAAATAAATTAATGTCTGCACAACTCTGCCATTTTAAAATGATGTTCTCATAAGCAGGTCTGCATGAAGAAATGATGGTAGGTGATATTTCTGTTTAGTCAGAAGTGACAGAGCCATTTCATTTCATGAGCAGTCAACAGTACGCACAACCCAATAAAAATAACAACCAACCAGCAAACCAAAATCCGAGATAATATTAGATGAACATAATGAGGAAGGAGAGTTTGAGGATTATGGAGCAGATTTTTATCTCAGTTACACTACTCACAGGGGGTGTGGCAATGGTGGGTTTCTCTCTCAATTCAGCTGGGTGAGAAAGTAAAGATTGAGTGGCACTTTTCATGCTGATAGATCTCTTTTGCTGAAGCAGCGCTACCTTCCTTGGAGCAGGTTGCTTTAGAAAGAATTTTGTGATTTTTTCCAAGCACTGTGATTTAACTGTATTTTAAATTTTATTTCCAGAAATGGTATGTCCCAAGGGTAGCATTTCAACATGTTAGGGACTTGGAGCCAGTGCTGCACCACCACAGTCAATGGGAACATGATGAGATGTTTAATTCTGCTTGCTTTACTGGCTCAAATAGTCCTATTGCTTTCAGTGGGATTTCATGTGAATAAAGGGGCAGGATTTGGTATGATTTGGTATGATTTAATTTATGATTTAATACTCAGGTACAGATGCGCTTCCAAAGTCACATTGTTGGTAATCTATATTAAAATCATCTGCAAAAGACAAATCAAAAGTGGCCAGTTCAATATTTCTTGCAAACTAAAGCTCTTCTTATTTAGGTGAGAGTTTTAAGCATGCAAGGATTATGCTCCAAGAGTACATAGCTGTTACTACGGGGATCACGATATGGCTTCATAATTGCTGCAATGCAATGTACTGAGGATGAAATAATGTTGACAGTTAAGAACAGTAGAAAAAGTGGGTCTGAATGTCCTTTCACTGGTACTTATATAAATAAGAGGACCATCAGGCCCTATATTTTGTTATTGTAATGGACTGGAATTCAGGACAAGTTTGAGTTTTCAAATGTATAAATAAATATGGAGGATATATTGGTGGATTTTGATTCAGACACAATGACAGCAAAGGACAAAGCCCGCATTGCAAGCTGTACAGGGGAAAAAAACAAGATGACTTAAATGACAGCATCTATATAAATGCAAGAGGAGCAATTGCAGTACAACGTGTCAAAAATATGGAAACAAATAATGGTGTCTGCAGACAGAAAAATGTAGGGTGCAAACAAACTTGAATCTGGTAATTTTAGAGTCCACATATTTTGCTGTTTTCTGCTGATACCAAATTTTCATATTAAGAAAAGGTGTCTAGCAAGTTCCTTACCCTTCAATATGTGATCACTGTCACAGGTCATGGTGAGCGCCTTTCTTGACCACCCACTATCACTACTGTGAGGGGAATCTGTGCTTGAGTGTTTTATGTTCCTGGAGCCTGAATGGACTCCAGACACTGCCCCAATCTCAGGGTCCCTAGGCACACTCTTAGGATGCATACCTTCTATTTGCCACCCCCATTTTAAGTGTTGGAAACTGCTGTCCAACCACCTAGTCCCTCTGGGCACAGCACTGAACCTTCAGACTCCCCAGTACTCGATCATATCCTTTCCCCAGAACTCCACCTAAAACCAGGAGCTTTTCAGTTTTAACTCCTGCAGGGGAACACAATATTGGAGAAGCAGTCAACACATGCACATGTTGTCCGGTTTAATATCTTTATGTTGTTCACTTAACAGATACTCACAGTAGAGTGCTGATCAAACAAAATAATAAAACATCCTAAATACAGTGTCCCTCACTAGCTCACACTTCCCTTGGTGGTCCTTAGGGGATCTTCTGTGTTCTATTAGACAGACAGGGTCCTCCACCCCTTTGCCTATTTCCTGCCTCTACTGCAGGCTCCCTCATCTTAATCTGGTGCAAAATGTCACTTTCCCAGTTCTACCCTGTGAGTCTCTTTATAGACTCCTGTTGGAGTCATCACCTGCTGCTTTTATTCAGCCTTTTGGAGTTTTTCCACTTCTCTCAAACCCTTTTCCCTTCAGACAAGGGGAGGAAGTGTCTTCTCCCACCTACAGAAATCCCATTGTTCCAAGGTGTTTTACTTTGCATGGTTGATCCTTGAGCGCTGATCACTCACTGTTGGCTCTAGCCTGTCAGAGACATGAAACAACCCTGCTAAATCAGGGTGGGTCCACATACATTTAGGCTTTCAATGACACAGTAATGTCATGATACCATTTCATTAAATCATCCACAATTCAGAGAGACTCCCACTTCATCACAATTTCGCTCATAAAGCTGATAATCTGTTTTGTTCTGTTACCCCATTGTCTCCAGGTAAACAATAGGGACAACAAAACTCCCCCCCATCTTCTCACAGTCCAACGCCTAAACAAATTGAGTAGTGTTTGAGTCATTTAAAACTAGATTGAACTGAGAATTCCTGCTGTCTTGTGAAATGAAAGATTGTTCCCTTGTATGCAGAGAAAACAATCCTTCATTGCACAAGATGAACTACCTCTTCATCTCTGATGTTTATGATTCTATCATATGATTCTGTAAGTATGTACTGTAGTCTTGGAAATGGAAACAAATCTGCTGACCTACAGAAATTGCAAATGAAATGCCTTGTGGTTTATGAAGGAATTGAGCACCAGGTGGTAGACAGAATTTCCAGTTGCCTCTACCCATCTGAATCCCAGTAGGTGAATATCTGCTGCTAGTGATTAGATTTAAATGGGAATTTGGAGAATTTAGAGAAAAGATGATGGTTCTTAAAGCCCTCTGGGGCTAAATTTATGACCAAATTTGGGCTGTGTTGTGACAGGAAAATATGAGTGTTTGCTATTTCGCTACTTTCCCAGGCCATCGTGAATTTCACTCTCTTAATCCTAACAATGTATAGTTATTACAGAAGATATATTTTAGTCTCTTGCTTGAGTGGTAACTGCTAATTTAGACCCCATCATTTTATATCTATAGTTGGGATATTTTCCAATGTGCCTTACTTTGCATTATCAACATTGATTTAATCTGTCATTTTCTTGCCTAGGTCCCCAGTTTTGTGAAAACCCTTTGTAACTCTTCATAGTCTATTTTGGACTTTTACTAGCTTGAGTAATTTTGTGTTGTCTGCAAACTTTGCCACCTCACTGTTTACCCTTTTTTCCTGATATTTTATGAATATGTTGAATAGCACTGGTCCCAGTACAGATCCTTGGGAAAACCCACTATTTACCTCTCTCAACTGTGAAAACTGACCATTTATTCCTAACCTTTGTTTACTATTTAACCAGTTACTGATTCATGAGAGGACTGCCCTCTTATTTGCTTAAGAGACTGCTTAAGAGACTTTGGTGAGGGACCTTACCAAAGCCTTTCTGAAAGTCTAAGTACACTATATCGACAGGCTAACCAATTTTCACATGGCTTTTGAACCCTCAAAGAACTCTAATAGATTGATGAGACATGATTTACCTTTACAAAAGCCATTTTGACTCTTCACCAACATATCATGTTTATCTATGTGTCTGATAATTCTGCTCTTTACTATAGTTTCAACCAATTTGCCTGGTACTGAAGTTAGGCTTACCAGCTTGTAAATGGCATGATTGCCTCTGGAGCCTTTAAAAAAAAGGTGTTACATTACCTACTCTTCAGTCATCCTGTACAGAAGCTGATTTAAATGATAGGTTACATACCACAGTTAGTAGTTCTTCAATTTCATATCTCAGTTCCTTCAGAACTCTTGGGTGAATACCATCTGCTCTTGGTGTCTTATTACTGTTTCATTTATCTATTTGTTCCAAACCTTCACCCAAGCCCTGAAAGGACTGCCTGGATGAAAATAATTGCAGATATTTTCATTGTAGGTGAAGGGATCAATTATACAGAAGCTGAATGAAACCATGTCATAAAACTACAAGCTTTTCTACAGTGATGCAAGGGCAAGAACATAAAACTCAGCCCAGAATAAATGGAATTCATACAGCATGAGGTGACATACATTGGACATCTACTCACAGCAGAGGGACTGAAAGCTGATCCCAACAAGATCAAAACAGTCAGAGACATGCCAGCTCCAGGTGATGTGAAAGGGATTCCGTGGTTCATAAGAATGATAAATTTTCTGTCCAAGGTCTGTCCACACCTGTTTTCAGCAGCAAAACCCATACGTCATCTCACAAGGCAGGATAATGAGTGGGAATATGCAGGTCCCCAACAGTAAGAATCTGACATGCTGAAATAAATGACGAACCACTGATGCTATAGTGTGATGCATCAGAGAAAGGATGGGATGTAGCTCTTTTGCAGGAGACTGAACAAGGATACATCCAGTCAGAAACAAAGAACATCTAGCTGTGGTATTTGGAGTGGAGTGATTCTATTGGCAGTCTGTGACCACCTGGTGATAGTTCAAACAGGCCACAAACCCCTAGAAACCAGTATAGTGCTCCAAAGAGATTGCAGTGCACATTGATGTACCTCCAGCTCTAACGGATAGCGATCAGATAGCAATCACGAAGATTACTGGTGTACAGGATTACAGGGTGTTGGCTGACACCCTGAACAGTACATATATACCCATCATCAGTGAGTTGAAGGAAGGGGATCACAAAGCTTTAGTATCTCCCAGTTTCAACAGCAAAGCTGATGAAAATCAAAGAAACTACAGAAAAAGACATCAACTACAGATGGTAAAAATAGTGATACAAACAGAGTGTCCAGAAAACAAATGCCAAGTACTGATAGGAGTAGACCTATATTTTCAAATTAAAGATGAGCTGATTGTGCAGGATGGAATCATATTTTGAGGACCGAAAGCTGTTGTCCTTGTTCTCTTTTGTAAAGATATCATGCAAAAATACATTATTCATACCTGGACATTGACATCTGCCTCAGGACAATTAAACAAGCTCAGCATAATTTAAACTGAACTGCCTCTAAAGAGCCAGTACAGGTAAGACCTTCAGGAGCAGTGCAAGAGACCCCAGTCCAAGGTACTGATGTGCCATTGGACTCTGACCAGGAATTGCCACCTCCATGGTTCATTCTTATGCTGAATCATGTTCTGGTCTCTGCTGAGAATAATGATTATCCAACTGTGGTTTTGGTAATGTGCTCTGAGGCCACAATCTCACTTCATAAAGGCCACTGAGCAGCCAAGAGATCAACCACTCACTACTAGCCTGAGCTGGATTTGAACTAGTGACCTGGGGTAACATTTTAAAAAGCACCTAAGTGACTTATGTGCCAGAGTGCCACTTTCAAAAGGGACTCACAGCCAGATTTTAAAAGGTATTAGTCACAAATATGCAGCTAGGTGTCTAGCAGGATTTTTAAAAGCACTTATGTGCCTAACTGCATTGAAATCAATGATATTCATATCAGTGGAGTTACTATATATATGTGCTCTTGAGAGCCCCTCTTTAGGCACATAATACCTTTAAAAAACTGACTGTTATGTAGGATCCTCAGTCATATTAAAAGCAATGGGATTTAGGCTCCTCGGTGACTAATTCACTTTTGAAAATGGGATTTAGGATCCTAAGTCACTTAGGTTCTTATGTAAATGTATCCCTAGAAGTGAGGTGGTCTCTGCAACATTATTAATCTCCTGTGCCCTTTTGTTCCCTTATATCATTTGAATTAACAAATAAAATATGAAGGTATGCAGTTTAAGGAATATGACAGTACTGAAGCAGGATATATGTGCTGCAATAAAATAGTAAGAAACAAATGAAGGTTGCAATTGATATTCATCCTGGCTAAATCAAAATAGATAATAGGACAATAGAGGCCAATGTACTTACG
Source organism: Terrapene triunguis (assembly GCF_002925995.2). NCBI lineage: Eukaryota > Metazoa > Chordata > Testudines > Emydidae > Terrapene > Terrapene triunguis. The sequence continues at coordinate 5,942,255 of NW_020664369.1, forward strand.
AAGGGATATAAAAACTGGATCAGGAACAAGCAGTAAACTTTTTTTCTTTTTCCCTCTGAGCACCTTGAACAATGTAGAAATACCCTGGTTGCTGCAGAAAAACAGATAGGGGTCATTTCTATTAGTCCCCAATTACCTGACATCCAGAGATCTTTGGATGAGCAAGGTTAAAAGCCCCATTCATTCTCCAGCTACCACCCCTGTAGGCAACCAGCTGAGGGCCATTTCCATCAGGCCCAGAATACCTAATATCTAGAGGTACATCAGAGAGAAGGATTTAACCCCCTCCCCCCCCCACCCCGAGTCTCCAGTCAAGGCCATTGCAAGGAACCAGATGGGGGCTATAAACATGAGACCTTACCTACCTGACATCTCAGGACTACCTATTTTCTGTTTTCACTTATCTCTTTGTAGTGGGTTGTGGTAGACGGGGGAGAATATTTTCTTCTTGTCGTTCCTATTTAAGATGAGCTACTATTTTTGTATTACCCTTTGAGACTTCCTTGTCATGAGGCCCATTATAGAGACACACTTCTATTTTAAGGTAAAACTTACTTTTTATCTTTGTGTCTCTAACAGAGAATCTCCCCACCTCCCTGATATTATGCCACCAATATGAGGCAGAAAAGAAGGTGACTTGGATAAATCTCTTACTGTTCACTATATTGTTATTAGAGCTGGTAAAAAAAAAATAGTCCAAAACTTTTTCTGACTGAGAATAGCCTTTTTTTTTTTTTTTTTTTTTTTTTGTCAAAATGAAATTTCAGCTGGAAAAGACTGCTTTTGGGGGTTGCACTGAAAAACAAAACAAAACAAAACACTGACACACACCGAAAACCAAAAATGTTGCTCTTTTGTCAACTGAAAAATGACATTTTTTTTTTCAACTGGAATCTGAAAAATTTGTAATATTCGGTTGCCAATCCCCCTACCCCTTCCACCCACCCCCAATTTGGCTTTCAGCTTTTAAAAGAAAAAAACCAATGAAAATTTCAATGAAAATTAAAAATATTTAGTTTTCATCTAATGTTTTTTGTGGGAAACAACATTCCCAATCAGTTCTAATCATGGTCTGAAACAGGCCTAATAATGTGAGGTAGACGTTCTTTTACCTCTGTCCGCTGTCCAATCAGTGAACTTAGAAGCAGTTAAGAGTAAGACTCTGGCACCTTTATTCAGTCTGAGTCCTACTTTATTCCATGAAGAGTCTTATTGGGTCAGATTTGGATACTCTTATTGACAATGAATTGCATCAGAGGCTAGGTCTACACTACAGCGAACTTCCGACCTAAGATACGCAACTTCAGCTACGTGAATACCGTAGCTGAAGTTGCGTATTTTAAGTCGGCTTACCTGGCGGTGAGGACGCGGGAAAGTCGACCGCTGCCGCGCTGCCGCCGACTCCGCTACCGCCTCTTGTCGAGGTGGAGTTCCGGAGTCGACGGTAGAGCCATCAGGGATCGATTTTACCGCGTCCTCACGAGACGCGGTAAGTCGATCCCCGATAAACCGATTGCTACCCGCCGGATCGGCGGGTAGTGAAGACGTAGCCTGAGTGTCATTGAATGGGACTTCTCACCTAGTAAGGGTGGCAGAATCTGCTGCTAAAGGTTAGATTGTGTAGCCCTCATGCTAGAGAGCACTTACTCACAGGAGTGGCCCTTCAATGAAAGTACTCCTGTGAGTAAAAGTTCACTAAAACATTGCACAATCTAGTCTAAATTAGCAGCCAAGAAATCTGGTTCAAGTTCTTCACCATGTTCCACTTCCAGTGTTTAAAGGGAGATGGTTTTTTCTGCAATAAGAACTCTTCAAAGTAAAGTTGACATATTTGAGTCTAAATTAAATGCTGTTTCAAATAAAATTATAAGTTGAGACAATGTGCTAGGAATATGGAAGAAAAAGTCAATGACATGTTAATAATCACACAGATTTTTCTGTTCAAAATTATAGCCCTAATGCTCTAATATTAGCACTTAGCAAAGGCGATGTGCTTGTTCACTGTAAACTAGAACTTGTGGAAAACTTTATTCAATCTACAAATATTTGGATTTGCATTTTCCCTAAATATTACTACAAAGGCCCTAGCACTTACAGTTTCAATTATTCCAGCTATATCATTCATTACTTACACCAGCTGAAGCTCTGACCCTAGGCAGTGTACAATACCTTAGAACAGGGGTCGGCAACCTCTGGCACGCAGCTCGCCAGGGTAAGCACCCTGGCAGGCCGGGCCAGTTTGTTTACCTGCCACGTCTGCAGGTTCGGCCAATCGCGGCTCCCACTGACTGCGGTTTGCCGTCTCAGGCCAATGGAGGCTGCAGGAAGCGGCGTGGGTGAGGGATGTGCTGGCCACGGCTTCCTGCTGCCCCCATTGGCCTGGGACGGCGAATCGCAGCCAGTGGGAGCCGCAATCGGCCGAGCCTGCTGACGCGGCAGGTAAACAAACTGGCCCGGCCTGCCAGGGTGCTTACCCTTGTGAGCCGCGTGCCAGAGGTTGCCAACCCCTGCCTTAGAAAGTGCAGCTGGATTCCCTTCTCTGGGTTTCCAGACATCAGCTGTTTCCTTAAACTTTCTTTAATTGAAGATGATTGGTAAACATTTCAAAATGCCTCTTAAGAGCCTAAATTTCATTTTCTAAACTGACCTGTGGACTTAGGAGCCTAAATGGCATTGGAAGTCTCTATACGACTTAAGCACCTGACACACTAAGACTTTACACTAAAAAGTTAGGTCAATCCAGCTACGTCACTCAGGGGTGTGACAAACCCACAACCTGAGCGACATAGTTAAGCCGACCTAACTCCCAGTATAGACAGCGCTAGATCAATTGAAGAATTCTTCCATCGACCTAGCTACCGCCTCTTGGGGAGGTGGGTTACGTATGCCGCTGGGAGAGCCCCTCCCATCAGTGTGGGTAGTGTTTATCCTGAAGTGCTACAGGGGCATGGCTGCAGTTGTGTCAATGTAGCATTTCAGGTCTAGACAAGTCCTTGGGCGTTTTTGAAGTTACTCAGTAATTCATATATTTTTAACAATGATACTGCAGAGCCTTTTTCCACCATTGTGGCTTAATAAAATGTAGAACTCCTTTACTGTAGGTGAATTAATGGATTCTGACGTCGAGGGGGGGACCAATATATTTTTTTCCTCACTAAACACCTCTAATATTGTCTAATGTTTTGTTTTTTCAATACTATACATTTCTAGGTGTTATTTTTTGTTAGGCCAAGAATTTGTAAATCACCCTCTTAAAAATGCTAGATAAAAATGCCTTTATTTTTTTCAACATATAACTGTCTGTATGATGCTTACTTTGGTTACCTTGCCTAATAGGTTTTAATGTGCTTTTTTAAAAAAGATTATTCTATACAGTTTATTATTTGATTACTGAATTTTATCTTTTGAAAGAAGTCATATTTGTAATTATTTCTATAGCTTAAAAAGAATAAATGGGGAAAGAGTAAACAAAGGGCATTGCATTCCTACAGCCAACAGGAATTCTTATTGGTGCAAATTGCCACACTTTTTACTATAGCAAATTACTATTTGCAATAATTGTGACATACTCAATATGAGCTAGATTTTATCACAAAGACACAGCCCATTGTAAAGAGTGGTACATGGTTTTCCCACTTTAGAAGTATCGCAGGAAGGCACAGTCCCTTTCCTGCTTTCCCCCACTCACCAGGGGTAGTAATTTACTGCTGGCCATGCTGAGCAGTAAGTGAAGATTCTGCCCACTCTTCATGCACCTGCTCCAAAAAGGGACTAAACAGGAACATAGTTACATTTACTCTTGCATGCCCAGAGTCAGGGGAGCAGAAAGGATCTTCTTACTCCCCTGAGTGGGCATGTAGTTCAAGTCACAATCTAGGCCTATGGAAATTCAATCCACATAGAACACATCTATAAAAAATGAAAAGATGGACCAAATTCTGCAGTCATTTACCAATGTACATCCTCATTTATAGACTACTGGAGCTTCTGGTTTTGTTTACTGATATTCTTCTAGAGGGTCAATAAGTTTGACTTCTAGACAAATAAAAGCAGGATAAACAGTTGAGAACAACAGCAGATTGTCTTTAAAGCTGAATTGTATGTGTGTCAGCATACACGTACACACATGCATACACACGTACTCACAGCTGAATATATATATATATTCAATTAGCAACAGTTTCCCATAATATATTCTTTTTAATTATGATTTACCATTTTTGATTCTCATATATACAGTAAACAGAGAGTCATTAATGCATCTCTCTAGAGAGCTATGAGGATGCTATATTATTGGAGATGTTATATTGTCATGCAGATGGTCCTTGGTCTAGCAGGCTTGACTAAAGTGCATTTGTGCTCCCAATTAACTATAGAATAACAATGCCGATTGCTTGGCTGTGTTTGAAACCTTCTGTTCTCATATGTTTCAATGTGATGTTTATTCACAAACAATACTTGGATTTTTTTTGGCCTCAGAACAGTATTCAGACAGGTACTAAAGTTGGCAAGAGTTAGTCTACATCCACTTGTCAGACTATCAGAACACATTAACTATCTTCGGGAAGCATTTCTTTAGCCTATCATTGATTGAAGGGTAAAGTCTATGACTGTAGTCTGCAAATATTTCCTGGCAGTAATTCAATATATCTGGAGCTCACCGTTCTGTAATGAACTGCAACTCTAACTTCTTGCTAAACTAAGCTGGCTCTCAAGTTCATTATGGAAGTCTTTAAGAAACAAGGCTACCATGATCCTTACTCAACTCTTTAAAAGATTAGTAGTAAATTAAATGCTGGCACACAAGGTAAATTAGAACATCAAACGATACTGGAATAATAAACTTTAAACAGTGTACCAAATTACATTTAGCATGCAAAAGGCAAGATATGTAAATTAAGCCCAAGACACCATGCTACTGCTGTGCATATAATTGTGTGAAAAATAATGGGAGGTGGATATATTTATAGCAGTTCTGAAGTTATTTGACTGATTCATGTGTAGGTAGCCTCCAGGAGTATATTAAGGCAAATGCTGACATATGGTTTAATCCTGAATTCGAAAACGTATACTGTGTAACTACTGCATTTAAAACCAACCAACCAACCAGCCAACCCACAGTTCACATATGTTTATTCACTGATTAGGTGCTCAGAAGAACAAGACTTTTCTCTTTGATGTTACTTCACCTGGTTTAAAAGCTGCCTGTATGACTCGTAACCAGATTGTCTCTGCTCTTTGTGCCAGTGTGCGAAGACAGGGAGGGAGAAAGGTAAAGGTTCCATCCATTAGAGCTACCCTTACCTCCCAGTCTGTCTGAGGGAAATTCTTGTGTATTCTCCTTTCACGCCAGGGTTCTCTGACATCTCCTGGAGCAGTGTAACATCACATTGCCCCCAGTGCAGGGCTGTATCAAAAACTGCCCTATGATAAGGGAGAGTTTGTATGTATAAATGAGATGAATATGGACAGATAGAAAAAAGTCTTAACTTATAGTAGAATAGCCCCTACAGGACTGACCTGAGATCAGGGCTCCACCATGTTAGGCACTGTGCCTACACACAGTAAGAAAAAAGGGGTGACTCAAAGAGTTGGTAAGCTAAGGAGATGAGAAAGAGAAAGGCTGGGAGAAAAGAAGCATTATTATTATTATTTTACAGATGGGAAACCAAGTGCTAGATTCACAAAGAAACATAGGTGTGATGATGCTGAGTTTCACCATCACTATTTTTAGGTGCCTAGAAAATCACTGGGATTCACAAAGCCTGAGTTAGGCACCTAGGCTTCCTCTACAATGAATGGAGGGAGATAAGTGCCTCAGAATGGGATCCACAGAAGCCAGCTTGCTAATGGCTTCCTGTCTAAACTAGCCAATTGGAGACGCTAAGGCCATGGATGTGTCCTAAGCCCCAATCCTCAGGGAATTCAGCACCTCCTTCTGGTTGGGATTCACATCTGCAAACCCTCTCTTGGCATTAGATGTGAAAAGGAGGAAGATGACAACCTCCTTCCTATCTTTTAACTCAGTGGTTAGGGTACTCACCTCACTCATGTGGGAGACCCCTGATTCAAGGCCCTCCCCCCCTCTGCCTGAGGCGGAACAGGAATTTGGACACAGAGTTGCTACCTTTCAGGTGAGTGCTTTAACTACAGGGCTATAGGACATTCTGATGTAGGGAATGCCTTCAGTCCCACCTGTTGAAGCTGTTCCACTGTGGATAAATAATAAATCAATTGGAGCAGGAGGACTGAATACTGCATCTCCCACGTGAGCCATCTAACCACCAGGCTGCAGAGTAATTATTATGCTTGTGCTTCTTCTCTCTCATTGTGGCCCAATGATTCTTTCATTATTAATTCACAGTGGAACAGCTTCAACAGGAGAGACTGAAGGAACTCCCTACATCAGAATATCTCATAGCCTAGTGTCAAATCCAATCCAATTTTATTAGGTCACATATGACATATATCTTTTGTGAATACAAAAAGAAAAACATACACAATCTAAAAATCCACCACCATCCATATAATATATTAAAATGTGAATTACAGCTTAATAAAATCTCTCCTTTTTGTCACAATGCTAAAAGGACAAAAAAAGTTCAACAGATTCCATTTCTCCCAGTAAATTGAGAAAATAATAAAAATCATTATCTTTTTAGATGGTGATAATTTTTTTTTTATAAAAAAGAGGAAAAATCCAGCTTCCCCCTAGGAGCTGAAAAATTATACAACCCAAATGATAAGGAGGTAGATGTTCCAACTCTCGATATTTACTTGGGCAAAAATGAAGATGTGAAGGAACTTTCCCATATCTACCTTTAAGGACAGCAATTTCCATGGTTTGGAATCTTAATGAGTATATACCTTACATAAATGAGGGTTTGATAACTAGTTTAAAAACATGGGCCATCTTCATAGTAGAAAGCCAAAAAGGAATTTTAGAATCATGAATTATAGACAGATCTTTTTTTTTTTTTGGATAATATCTGTTACTGTCTGTTTGAGTAGTTGATTACATTGATTAAAATATTATTGACAAAAAGTGAGTAATGGAAAAACCCAACCAAGTAATAATAAATTGGAGGGTCTTATACCATCAAAATAAGGAGTAGACAGGTTCTTCCTCCATCTTCTGAAAGCAAAGATGGGGCCACCTATAATCTACCAAAGTACAGATCTTAGACCAAAATTTAAGAAAAGCACTACAAGCTCTACTACTTACAAAAAACCACCAATCTTGGCACATAAAAAGGAGACAAGGTTGGAATTTGGGAGAATTAAAAGGCTCCTCAAAAAATTATTTTTAACAATCTTAAGGCTGAAGTTTGGCCCTTATCCACACTTCAGCCCCATAGAGCATCTGTGATATTATTTTAGCATTAAAAAATTCCTAATACTGTGGCAGCTCTGTTCCCATCATATGAGCAGGTAAAACAGAGCATCTCTTGAGCTAAGGGTCTTTTGTTTTAAATCTTTATGATGAAGGGATCAATGGCCCAAATGATTAAAATTTATCCCTAAATCAGTAAAAGCAGATTCTTGTTCTACAAGGTGGCCTTCTATCTTCCACTCGATTTGGGGAGGGTTCTTCCCAAAAATCATGACCTCAGTCTTCTTATAACTGAGAACCAGGTCCTGAGAATACAATAAGAGGAAAAATGAGATGATAAGTGGCAGAAGCCTCTTGGAGTCTGTGATAAAACAACCATGTCATTGACATATAATAACACCGGGCTAGATCTGCCCTTAATTTTCAGTGGAGAGAAATGATCCTTTAAAACATCCACCACATCATTAATAAATACATTAAAAAGAAGTGGCACTAGAAGGCATCCCTGCTCTACTCCTCTAAAAGTAGGAAAAACATTAGTGCATGCTCTATTGACTTTAGTTCTTACCTTAGCCATATTGCCCTGGTGTAGAACCTTCAAATATGCAAAAATCTTAGCTCGATACCCATCCTTCTTTATTTCACCCCAAATTTGTCTTGATTAATAGAATAAAATGCTATCTTTAGATCTATGAAAGCAGCATACAATCTAATACCCTTAATCACAATATATTTATAAATAAAATAAAATAAAATAATTATCAATTGTGGCTCTACCAGCCCTAAAGCCGGACTGCTCCTCATGTAGTAGATTAGCCTCTAAAGCCCATATTTCTAGTTTAGGTTGTAAAAATCTGGATTAAATATTCCATGCCACATAGAACAGATTAATAGGTCTGTATGAAGTAGAATTTTTTTAGTCCTCTTTTTTAAAAATAGCAACTATGATACTAGACTGCCAGCCAGATGGAATCCACCCAGAATGGTTAATGACAATAAATACACCTCTACCCCGATATATTGCGACCCGATATATCACGAATTCTGATATAACGCGGTAAAGCAGTGCTCCGGGGGGCGGGGCTGCGCACTCCGGCGGATCAAAGCAAGTTCGATATAATGCGGTTTTACCGATAACGCGGTATGATTTTTTGGCTCCCGAGGACAGCGTTATATCGAGGTAGAGGTGTAATTGAGTCAAGGCTGGAGATCACCAATCACGATTCTGCTGAAAAACTTTAAGGGGGAGAAAATCTTCCCCTGGAGCTTTTTTCTATGGTTGGGCTAAAATAAATGACTAGGTTTTACCTGTTTGTCACTGAAGACCAGAGTGGTAAATCAACTATGGTAGAATTAAATTAAAAAAAAACTTGTTGGGCAGGACTCATTAAATACCTGGCTAAAATATGCTTTCCAGGCTTCATCATTAAAATGGGGGTTCCATAAGTGGGATATGTCTACCAGAGCCTGAGGCCACTATCTTCCAAAATGAGGAAAAACGTTTAGGTTTAGCTGCTGCTTCAAAATCCTTCCACAAGGATCTAAGATATCTGTGTTTTTTATGATATAATAAACCTTTATATCTTCTTCTGGCAGCTATTGAGTTCTGAAGTAAAGTAGGAGAGAGGTTGCATATTACCATATTAGCTAGAACAGACTTTTCCTTTGCATACTCCTCATCAAACCAAGTGTGCTTCTCTTTGAAAAGAACAGGAGTACTTGTGGCACCTTAGAGACTAACAAATTTATTAGAGCATAAGCTTTCGTGGGCTACAACCCACTTCTTTGGATGCATATCAT
>NW_020664369.1:5951787-6000329 GCF_002925995.2 Terrapene triunguis
ATGATATGCATCCAAAGAAGTGGGTTGTAGCCCACGAAAGCTTATGCTCTAATAAATTTGTTAGTCTCTAAGGTGCCACAAGTACTCCTGTTCTTTTTGCGGATACAGACTAACACGGCTGCTACTCTGAAACTTCTCTTTGAAAAGAATTTTTGGAATAATTAAAAGAAAAATACTTTTATTTAGATAGAAATGGTTATATAAGTGTCAGAGTATTCAGGCTGTATTTCTTACAAAATGTCCTGTCTCCAAATTTTTGCATTAAAAATGTATCCCCCCTCCCACTCCCCACTACCACCACCATATCCTCTCTGTTTTATTCGGAGTCATTGTGGGAATGTCTGGATGAGAAAATTGATATAGTAGGTCTTCAGTTCCCAATGGCTTGTCTAATTATTTTGGGAGGTTTTAACACTTGAATATGTACTCCAATGAATTCAGTAGCAGGGGAAGAAAACATGGAGGAGATTTTTTACCTTCCCCCTTGAAACTCTAGAGAGCAGGTGGTTAACATCTCTGGAAAAAATTAAAGGTTTTAGATAACCCATATTAGATAAGTGATATTGAAACTCCCTACAGAGGGCAGAGGGTGAGCTCGTCTGCAAATCAATCAGTGCCAACTTAAAAGTTTTATTTAAGCTTCACCACCCACCATGGAGAAAAGATTCTACATCAAACAGGCCTCAGTCTAACATAGATGATACTACTGACTTCAGAGCTTCCAGGGAGGGAAGCTTCCCATTAAAACTGTCATCTCTACAGTCTTCACCTCCTCCAGCAAACTTGAGCTCCAGGGTTCACTACATCCATCACTTGTTCCAAATCTCCAGATATTCAGAGATTATACAGCAATATTGCTATATAGCGGAAGCTGCCACTTATTCACTCACAGACTCCCAGCAGCTCATTCACTAGTCCCCAGACAAGCTGGCTGGCCCCCCAGATACTGCTCTCCCTGCGCCCCCGGATGGAGTTCCTCCTTCTGGGCACTGAGCTCCACTTCCCATAGTCCAATGGTTAGTGTACTCATATGAGAGGGAGCAGATCCTCGTTCTAGTCCCTTCCTCCCAGGCAGGCAATTGGGGGTTTCCCAGATCCCAGGTAAGCATCCTAACCACTGGGCTAAAAGTTATGTGGGAGGTCTGCCTCTGCCACTGCCTTTGTAAGCTTGCTTATAGGGACCTGAGCAGGTGGGCAAGCTCTGAGCATACTTACTAGATCAGGCTTTGCAAGTGAGTTAGGCACTTCCCTGGGTTTGGGCATTACACTGGGGCTTAGGCATCCACATGCAGATGCTTAGTGTGGGGCTGCAGAGACAGAAACATAGGTGTTTTGGAAATCTATACCACAAAAATTTAGGTGCTAAGCAAGTTTAGTCACCTACAGGGTTTGGCAACAGCTGAGCAAGGCTTTGGGAATTCCGGATTTAGAAACCTAAAGTGGAAGTTGGGCACCCAAGTCCTTTTGTGAACCTAACCCCAGGAGATTAAGTGATTTACCAAAGGAATTCTGTGGCACAGGTGGGAATAAACTCAGACTACCTAACTCAGTGTAATGTCTTAACTACAAGAACATTCTTCCTCTCTGTTTGTGGGTTCTGGACTGATTTATGTTACTTATTGGATTAGTAAACACAATGAGTAAAAGGTTAAAGAAATGGAGTCCAAATGACCCACCTGGAGATCATAGACAGAGGTCCTCAGAACCAAAAATCCTGTTCAGATGCTTAGCTGAATCTTATTCAATCTACTGTAACCACTTGGGTTTGCAAAACTAAGTGGTATTCTCACAAGAAATTTGTCCTCAAAGTATTTCAGCACTTTTTTTTTTCAGATGCTTGATCCAAAGTTAATTTTAATTCATCAGAGTCCTTACATTGATTCAATGGGCAATGGACGGGACCCCAAATCTTGGTCAGAATCAAAAAGAGTAGAAAGACACAAACATGAAAAATGTTACATACTTTTACAGCAAACTTTTGGACCTTCAAAAAAAAATGTTCAGGTTAAATTCAGCTTGTATTTTAAGATGCAGGACTGGGTCACTGATCCCTAATATTTTTGACTTTGACTAATTATCCTTTGACTAAAACAGTAAGTAAATTCCGATTGCAGAAAGACTAAATATTTGCTGAACATATTTCAAATTGGTAGGTAGCAAAGGTATCTCACATGTTGTAATCTGGTAGTTAATGCAACACTGTAAGAAGTATTTATTAGGATATCCTGCTTACATATTTTATCGGTGTCTCGTTTCTTTGTCAGAATATTTTACTTATATGTTTGTGTCTTTCCTCTAGTTTATTCAAGCAAGAATAAGACATTACAGTGGTAGAATTACAAAGTGTGGTATATTTGACTAGGTTGTTAGAATAGCGGCTGTTAGTTTGTCAAGCAAGTGTACAATTCGATGAATTTAAGAGACAAAAAAACACGGAAAAGAAAAGATGATATGGGCATTATGAGCACTATCAATAGTTGGCCAAGTTGACTGGTCTCATAAAGAAATCAATGGAGATATAGCCATTTACAGCAGAAGTGAATTTGACCCAATTACTTTCAGTTGGCTATTTGTAATTTACACCAGTTGACCTGAAGCCCTTCGTACGCTCTTGTTGTCTAATTACCATGGTTGTATCATTAACTTGTTTGTCTTGGAGCCAGAGCATGAACCTTGTTGTGCAGTCAGATGGGAATAAGACGGCACAAGGTGAGCAGGAAGTGGGTGGGCAGGGGTGGGGAGTGGGCGGAGCCTTGGCTTGATACCTCCTCACTATCTCCAACCAACCGACGAGCATAGCTGAGCCAGCACAAAGGAGAGACGTAATCTGCAGCAGGAAAAGAACTTACACTGAGTAAGTGCTCAGTGTAAGTAAGTGCTCTGCTCTGAGTAAGTAAGTGCTCTGCTCTGTAAGTGAGTGCTCTGCTCTGAGTAATAAGGAGCAGAGATCGGATTATGACCGAGTCAGAATTCAGTCCCTGCTTTTCTCCTGGGGTAGCACAACTACACACTGCCCCTTTAGTGCTGATATAAAAAAAATAATAGGGATTGTTCAGGGGAAATAATATTTGTTTGTTTTTGTTTTTCCAAAAAATCTGTTTTTGTGGAAAATAATCCAATATATCCTTTTTGCTTCAATGAAAAAAAAAAGAAACATGAACATTTTTTGTTTTCAACATGGTTTTTGTTTTTTCTTGTTTTTTTTTCTCCTTTGTTATCCCTCTTTACTATTTGCACTCCTTTTTTCCATGGCAAAACAACAACATAAAAGAAAACAAAAACAAAGTAGCAAAACAAAACAAACATCATAGGACCTAATCACATCAGCCACACCATCAGGGGCTCATTCACCTGCACATCTACCAATGTGATATATGCCGTCATGTGCCAGCAATGCCCCTCTGCCATGTACATTGGCCAAACTGGACAGTCTCTACGCAAAAGAATAAATGGACACAAATCAGACATCAAGAAGCGTAACATTCAAAAACCAGTAGGAGAGCACTTCAATCTCCCTGGACACTCAATAACAGACTTAAAAGTGGCCATTCTTCAAAAAAGCTTCAAAAACAGATTTCAACAAGAAACTGCAGAGCTGGAATTAAGTTGGAAACTTGACACCATCAAATTAAGCCTGAATAAAGTAATTTCCCCTCTGTTGATACTCACACCCTCTTGTCAACTGTTGAGAATGGGCCACATCCATTGTGATTGAATTGGCCTCGTTCGCACTGACCCCCGCACTTGGTAAGGCAACTCCCATCTTTTCATGTGCTGTATATTTATACCTGCCTACTGTATTTTCCACTCCATGCATCTGATGAAGTGGGTTATAGCCCACGAAAGCTTATGCCCAAATAAATTTGTTAGTCTCTAAGGTGCCACAAGGACTCCTCATTGTTTTTTTTTTTAAACAAACTCTGTTTTTTTAAGATACTGCAAAATATTGAGTTTTGCACTTTTTTTTAATTGAAAAATTGGGGAAAAAATGTTTTCCCAAGAAATATTTATTTCCAGAATGCCAATTGTGTTGAATTTTTTTTAAAGAAATCAACCAGTCAATACCCTTTACTCAGGGCACATTTTCAGATTGCACTGTAGTTCTCCGATGGGTGTAGCAAGATCGAGTTATTATAACAAAGGTGTCAGTGTGGCTCAGTAAGATGGACTAAGAAAGAGGGATTTGTGCTAAGGCCCTGGACCAGGATGTAGGCTTACATATAATACTGCAACTTCAGACCAGTAGAGAGATTCTACTGTTAGCTGAGGATACTAATAGGTGAGACATTAAATTAAAGATCTTTGAAGGGGAAGCTAATAAATCCTTTGCCAGAAATGTTTATTTTTCTAGCCAAGAAATTGATAATGGCAGGATTAACTTATTTGGGGGAGGGATAGCTCAGTGGTTTGAGCATTAGCTTGCTAACCCCAGCATTGTGAGTTCAATCCTTAAAGGGGCCACTTAGGGATCTGGGGCAAAATCAGTACTTGGTCCTGCTAGTGAAGGCAGGGGGCTGGACTCAATGACCTTTCAAGGTCCCTTCCAGTTCTAGGAGATAGGATATCTCCATTAATTTAAATTTTTTAATTTAAAGGTCCACCCACATAGTTCTGTGATATACATTTTTAAAATAAATTCCTTTAAAAAAAGAAACAGTGTTTAGCAATTGAGATGGGCGAGAACCCCTGTGTTTTGTAGAGCCCCAAGGTACACTAACCACCGCTCTTTTTTGGTTTGTATGGTGCTGAAGACCCTGTTGATGCTTAACAATTAATTAGCAATCTTAGGTCACATAAGCTGAACTTCATTTGTTGAAAGAACAAAATATTTGAAGAAAGTGGCAAGATGGATGGTAAAAGTGTGAGCCACATAAAACACAAAATAAGCCCCTTTTTTGGTCTTTCTTGTAGCATCGTCAGGGCAGAAATGTTCAATTGTAAATACACATTCTGAATAAATGTAAAACATGAAGGATGAAGTATAAACCTATCCACTTTAGAAGGTTTACCTACTCTGGATTTGCATACAAATTTATGCATTCCAAATGATATCATTAATTCTTAAACCATAATTGAGTGCAATGAGTTAGGTATTCAGTGATTTAAAAAAAAAAAAAAAGCATCTTAGATCCCTGTTTTAGTGGTGTTTTATTACATTGCATATATTATTTATACAACGGATTAAAAAATGTATTAAAATAGAAATGCCTCCCTAATAGCTATTGCTTTGTGAGCACTGCCCTGCATTAGTACAATCGATTTTCACATCATTTTCATGCTTCTGCAGTAGGTCTACCCTACTTTAAATGCACAGATTTGCTATGAGGATAGAATATTGTCGCCAAGCATAAGACAGCAGCTAGATTTATTGGGACTCTGAAATTAGAGTTTAAAACTCTTCAAGTCTCTTCCCTACGTGACTATTTTCTTCCTAGGTCCAAGCTATCTCTAACTCTTCCAGGGTTCTCTCTTGAATCTGGAGGAGAAGTTCACTGCAATGTTACCAAGCAGTAGCTAATCCATTACTCATGGTATGTTCTTTGAGTACTGATTGCACAGTGTCATTTTCTCCATGTATTGGGGATGCTTCACTTGTCATAGGCCCTTGAAAGGAGTCAGCTTTCATCAATGGATCCTGACAACAAGGAAAGAATGAATCACCTGAAGGAAGCATAGGGCACAGCATTTCAAAAGTGATCTCTGAAGACTGATTATTCCTCATCCTTGACACTGTGCCAGGGGCAAGATACATTGAACATTTGGGATGTAATGGAGCCTACAAATCACTAGTTGCCTAGGGTCCCACTCAGGCCACAGGAGGATAGCATGGTTGGCTTTTGTTCAGTTTTTATTATATGTTGTAAACTTTTGACTGTTCTGATATGTGTTGTCATTGTTGTGTCAAGATTGGGCCCTGACAGGATGTCTGACTTGATTGAGATCAAAAACGCTCCATTGAAGCTAACAGAAAAGAATAGGAATAAGGCTGTTGTGGGACCTTTACCAGTCAAACATGGGCTTTGGTACCTGTACCATATGGAACCAAAATACAGGGCAGTTGTCAAGTATAAAACCATACCAAAAACAACTATCCTTTGGTCCCATGTTAAGAACTGGTGTAACAGAGAACTGCTAGCAGTTTCCAGTAAACCATAAGCCATATGTTATGAAATTCACTTTCTTGTTTAAAAAAAGAAGTGTTTGTCCTGAAATATGTTCCACTACTCTCAGCTTGATTGTTGTTTTTATTATGGAAACCAATTTAAATGATACTTTTGACGCAAAGAGAAAACAACAAAAGGCTAGTTATCAAGCTCAAGATAAACTACCCCTTTGTTGTTTTAATATTGAAGATGTTTGCTTGACAGCATATTTTTAATCTTTCTCGGTGGCTCAGAAGACTCTGGTTTAGAACAATGTCATTCCTCTCTGAAACCGCATTATCAATGAGAACAGCCAATCTACCCTGTTGAGCAGGAATCAAGCTGGTTTTATTTTCTTCCTTTTCAAAGATATTTTCTCCTTGTAAAAGCTAAAACAGGCAACTATAACAGTATTATCCCAGCTACGGTAAATCCTAATCAAAGTAGCAGACTACCAAAGGGACTGAATGGCCCCAAAACATACTTCAAGTTGAATTGACAGATTTGTTAGTGGTACGGTGCCCACTTTTAGATGAAAAGATGTGGCCCACCAGAAAGTGGCGAGGAGCTCTTTGAAGAAGTTCCATAAACAACAGGATTCCCTAGCTGTGTGTTAGAGTGCTGCCAAGGCAAATAAAACATAAAAATCCAGTTATCATCTGAACCAAATGAGCACATCCAAAAGACTCCTGGACCAGTGTGAGTCACAAAGCCCTCTAACTACAGACAGTTGAATCTGCAGGATGTAAAACAGCATGAGTTTAAAAACTCATTTTTTCCCCCTGAATATTTCAAGTCCAAAGATATTTTTCTAGCACAGACATGCTGTTCTAAAAATTATGTTATTTTAATAGTATTATTTCTTATTTTCCTTATGATAGTAGTTGGCTAAAATTTTGTAAAACCATCTACAATCTCTGTACTGCCCCTTCTGTTCACCTTCAGTACCATTGAGGAGGAAAGAGCATATTATTTATCTAAATGACATTTGTAAATCTTTGCAATCACTTAGCAACTCGACCAGTATTTATAGATTTCTTATTGAACATACACAAGTAGGTCATTTTAATATATAGGAAGAGAAGTAATATTTCACAGATTAAAGTTGCAGATCTTTTTGATACTGACATAGCATAAAGCCTTTTCAAACAACTGACATTTCCACTGAGTCAATTATTTATACTTCTGTGGTCTTTGGAATTTATAAATTGTTCAGAAGGCAATAATTTCCTCACATGGTGTTTAGCTTTTGAAAAACAAAAATGTGAAACACCCAAGTATGTTTAGCACTACAGCAACAACATAATAGGCACTGATGATAAACAAGGAGGGAAATTTCTATTAGCAGACATTATGGAATCACAAAACAATATTTATTTGAAAGACCTACTATATGAGATAGTCTAGCCACCTGCCAATGCAGGACTTTTCCCTATAGCTTAGATTGAAGTGACCCTAGTAAATGTGCTTCCACCAAATTCCTTGCATCTGCACAGTCTAATGAATCAGGCCATTTGTATATTTTTTTCCTGATAGCTTACATTTTCCTTTGTTTCATGACCCCTTGGTACCACATGAAACAATGCCTCACACTCCTGGTAGCTACACCCTTCCAGTAGTTGTATCTATGCAATTTACCATGTCTCCCACATTGATAATAAAGGATTATTGAAATATGAGATTATGAAACAAGAAAAAGTACATTGATAAGAAAAGGACCATGCTGTAATTCTGAAATTGATTTGCTACAGCTTCCTTGTTCCTGCAAGCAATTAAAAAGCTGCAGTGCCAGAAAGTAGCAGGGCTAAAACCAATGTGATATCAGAATAAGTCAGCATAGAGGCTTTCCTCCAAATGAGATAACAACATGAAAATCAAGCAGCGATTTAAATGCCACAAAATGAAAACAAACCAAAACATTCTGTCACAGATGCAATAATATATTTACGTATGCGGTAGTTACAGGAATTTGTGTAGTGCTCCGAGTGAACATTTCCTTGTAAAGTCAAATAAGGATAGGGTGGAAAAGGAAAAGGAAGGGGAGAAAAGGTTAAAATGCGAGGATGTGGATGATGCTGATGATTGAGAATGATGACTGGGATTGGGAAGAAGAATGTGTTATGGGAGAACCTGGCTGAAGAAACAAACAGCACGGTGTAAGGTACTTCAACACAAGTAGCAGAATCCTGTGTTTGTCTAGTCTAGTCTTTACTCTGTGCCCATCACTGAAGTATCTTGGTAGAGCATGACATTATTATCTGCTCCTAAGTGTACATGTGGTATATTCAGCCAGCGCTTGATTTTGCTCCTCTTATTTAAACCGATGAGCACTTACCATGAGTAGTCCCACTGAGGTAAACATTTGAATTCTGTGCTATGTTTCTAGCACATGGATTTGTTACAATTGCTGGTATGAAGAGCACAAACTTGACTCTAGCTGCTCCTGCATTGTTTCTCTTTACTCAGGCTGTAGCCGGCATTGCACCACTCACTGTGATACAACTGCATGCACATTTGACCATTTTAACTATATCGTGTGGTTACAGAAATACCCTCCCCACCCCCACCCCCTCTCAGGTACACACAGTTGTAGCCATATAGCTTATTTCCATACAGAAAGGGGAATAAACTCTACTTGCATAAAGCATCTTTGTACCAGTATAATTGTGTCCATAATAGGGGTTGTACTAGTATAACTATATCAGTACAAAAATCACACCCCTCACCAACATTGTTATAGCGGTACAAAAACTATGTGTAGACCTTGCCTAAGTGAAAGGAAGAAACAGTGACATTTCTGTTATCCCCCTTAAATTCCTCTCCCTTGATAAACATCAGCACATTTGCAAAACTCAGACATCACCTAGGATGGGATGTGAAATCTAATTAATGCCCCTTGTAATGTCCTTGAACTCTTCCCTGGGTTAGTGTGAAATCCTTGCTTGAAATGTGGAGGGCAGAATGACATTTACTTTAAGTATTTTTTTGTGAAGATGTTGAAAGTCTAAAACAAAAATTATACTTAATAGGTGGTTACAGTGTGCTGTTGATGCATATGGTACTTTCCTCAATGATGTGAATCTATTTACCCACTGCTTGCTTGGAGGGGGAGAAGGGGAAGAAGGTAAGGGAGGATTGTCTTCCTAAAACAAAAAATGGATGTAGAGAGAATTCAAATGGTCAGCAAACCATCAAAGTATTTGTAAAACAGAAAAACAAAAATAATGTTGCAAGTGAGCCCAGAACTGTCAGACATTTACTTAAAAACAAGCAAAATGCAGTATGTCCAAGAGGAAGGAATCCAACTGGGGAAAAGAAAAGAAAATTCATGTGCTGCTACTTAAAGCAGTGACTGCATCTCTATTATGTTACATCCAAAACCATCAGGCTAAAAGAGCATTACTTCAAAGTTAAGCACTCAAAAATTAGGAAATACCAGAATTAAGATAGCCTGGGCAGTCTTGAGTCAGCTCTGTTGTGCATATATGTTATGCTACAGTCTTTAATTACATGAATACAAACCTGGTAGCAGTGGGAGGTTGTTATCTTATGTATAGACCTGCCACTTCTTCTTAGCATAAGCGCAAAGTGCCTCAGGTGGCACATGACCAGGATTATAACCAAATTTGGGCTGCTGGTTGGATCATTAGCTTCCCTGGCTTGGGACGGGTACTGGCGGGGAGTGTGGTGTGAACGCTTATCCATGTCCCCACCTGCCACTAAAGTGGGATGAGACTGTGACTTTGCCAGTGGGTTTCCCTGTGTGACCATTCTTGTCAACAGAATGGACCCGATGGAAGGCACTGAATGTTGCACTTTTGACTGTGCATATCTAACTATCTGGAAGTACAGTTTGGGATTGCCTTCTGCATTGCTTCCCACATGGCAATTGGCTTTGCTGCCACAATTTTGGCTCAAATACAAACTTAAAAAAATCAATTTTGATAATTTCAAAATGCCATCTGAATTTGAACTTCTTAAGGAGACCAAATTATGCTGGAGTTTTCAATTAGGGTTAGTAAGAAAAATATATAAATGCCTAATGTGAACCTCCTGGTGGAATGTAATATCATAGGATGTAATTCATCATTGTACAAATGTATGTTAGAAAGTTCTCCAGGGAACCATGAGTTCTATCTTTCCATTCAAAGAGCCAGAACAAAGGAAAGTAATAATAATACATAGTAACATGTATATAGAACATGTTACAAACATTTATTATGATGTATTTAGTGCCCAAAATGTGATATTGTAGATGCTTTTCAGCCATGTAAGAATACAGATCTCTGCCTCGAAGAGATTACATCTTAGGACCAGCTCCTTCTACTGGTATAATTCCAATGGGACATAACTGAGCCCTAAAGAGACAAAATACAGATGTTGATTGAGCAAAAGTGCAATATTAAGTGATTAGATGTATATAAAATGTAGAACTAACAAGATGCTCCCCAAATCATATATATATATATATATATATACCGTCCCCTCCTTCTCTGATTCTTTCCATTTGTCCCTGAGCCGTTTTCTCTCCATTGTTTATACTTATTCCACCTCCCATTCTCATTGACTTGACTTCCTCTTTTTCCTCCACCTCTTCCAATAGATCCTGGTGGAGTGTGAAGGAAAGAATTTCACAACACTCCTGTGAAGTAGGTGAATATTACTAACTTGAGTTTGAAGATAGACAACCTTACTTATTTAATCAGAGAAGTTAAGTGTACAGATCATAACTTAAAGCCAGTGTGCAGTCTGACTGAGAACTCAGGACTGAAATTACTCTTACCTTGTATGAACCGTTCCTTCCAGGATTTCACAGGAACTTCTTAGTAACCACTGTCACAGTTCAGGTTAACTGGACCTGTATTCTTCCCCACCCCACCCCTTGTAGTCTGGCAACAGCACCTACTTTTAGGTTTCCAGTTCCTCAGCAATCTCCTCTCTTGGGTGGAGACATGCATCTTTCTCCGTCCTGACTGGGGTACTTCCTGGCTGCACAGTTTCGAGCCAACACTGTGAATCCCCCAGCAAGTGAGACCATCTCAGGTGACCTGCTTTGCCATTCTTCTTCAGAGGCTATAAACAGCCTAATTACCCACATTTAAAGTTACCACACAGCTCTTTCTAAGCAAGCACATTTATTCTTAAGGTAAAAGTATTACAGAGAAAACATATTAAAAACAATAAATGAATCTACATAAATGCTAATAAGCTTTCCAGAGATCACTCCAGCTTCAACAAGGGCTCTGGCAGATGATATGGCCTTCTAACCCCATCAAGGGGTTTTTGTGAGGTTACAAGTTCATAGCTACCTTGGCACAGAACAAGAACACTTATGAAAAGTTTAATCCTTCCTTTATACACCATTGGCCTTTGACCTGGGAATAGTAATTTGTAGACTATGGGTTTCTCCTCTGGGCATAGCTTCAAAAGGCTGGGTTTTTGCATAACTGGAGCAGTTACATCTGCATACCACCACCCCCATAAATGTTCGGGAAACACATTTAACTTTAAAAGTTCACATTATTTCAAAAAGTCCTTTGAAGCTCATAATACCTCTCAGGGTTTACATTAGTCAAGTCTCCTCCCTGGAGATGTTACGTATAATCACACAATAATACATAAATATTTGCGTTTTTTATACAATGAACCCCTAAGATACTCAAAACTTAATTCAATAACATTTGTCCATGGTACTGCAGCAGGAAACTGTTGTATTTGTCACAACCACATTCTAGAATACAAAGTGAATCCCCACAATCCCCAGCATACAGTTGCTAGAGTTTAGTGAGCTCTGTATGTTGCTGATGAAGCTGATATAGCATTTTATGTCTCTGTGATGGGTGGGACAAGGTGTTTTCTCTCTTCTTGGAGGCCATAATAAATTCATATACAGTGCCCGTGCCTTCTGATCCACTCCCTTTCAAAGACATTGATGGTAGGATTGGCTGCCCAGGGGAGGTGAATCCTTGGCCCCAGTATGGTGCAGGAAGGGAGACAGTCTACTACCCCGTCTGCAGATGACAAAAAGCAGCTAGGGAGAGGGGGTAACTGGGTAGGAAATGGAGACCAGTGTTTACAGGTTTATTAGCTCAGGGTTGTTGGGTTTTTTTAAACTTTTGAGGCAATTGGCTGATGTTTGAAGTCACAAAATGGCACTCAGCGTACCATGATATGGAGTGCAGTACTTTTCATACAGCTTTTATGCCTGACTCTTGTTTTGTGTTCAGACTACAAGTTTCTCCTATAACAAACTTTTCAGGTTGCATTGTGCTTATCAGATTTGAGTCGCTTCTACAAATGGGACTCTTTATCTTCTAATCTTCTGTACCAGCTGAGAAATGTGACCCTTCTTTGGATTCCTTACCTAGCCTGCCTGCTGGGCCCTACTGTTGAAAAGCTTGCTTAAATTACATTTTCTTTCATTGGGAAAGTAATACATTGCTTATATAAAGTCTGTGACTTAAGCCCAGTGCATTGGAGCAGCACAGCAGCACAGTGAAGCAATCACAGATAAAAACAGGACATATTTGTAAACAGGTTGTGAGTATCTTGCTTTTCATTCACCTGTGGCCTTAAATATAAAGCCAAAGGGACAGATATTAACCATTCTGTATTTGCTTCGTGAATATTTCCATCCCAAACCCCCCATATCTTACCATATCTCTGTGTTTACAAGCCACAACTTCTATTAAATTGAAATCACTTTCCCCTGTGGCCAACAAGGCAAAAGTATGACTACCAACCCATGCAAGGGGACACTACTAAAACGAAGACAACATTTGAAAAGGAATGCATGCTATTTGGGAAGGGCAACATTTTATCATATCCACAGCCCAGCAGCTCTTACTGAAAATAATAGCAACATTGTATTTGAAGAATATTTTGAAATTTGAACCAAGTCATTTATTCCAAGTCTAAACAATGTGGGGCCATATCTTCCTCTCTGTGGATTATTCATGTCTTGGGGATTAGCCACTTCTCAAGTCTGTTTGTGGAGTTTGTTTGCCTTTCATATGTCACTCAGAGAGGTGGGGTTTTGTTTCTTTCCCATCCATTTGGCCCCAAAATTCACACCTCTTTGTGGATCAGCAAGAACAAGGT
The DNA here is from genome assembly GCF_002925995.2 of Terrapene triunguis. Taxonomy (NCBI): domain Eukaryota; kingdom Metazoa; phylum Chordata; order Testudines; family Emydidae; genus Terrapene; species Terrapene triunguis. The sequence goes on from NW_020664369.1 coordinate 5,965,032, forward strand.
TATCAGAGCAGAGACACTGTACCTCTGTGCTGCTATTACCCCACACAGAGTGTAGTGTTTTAGTCATGCTGTCATGTCCTCTACATCTGACAGGTATCCTGAAATAGAGAAGGCAGTTTCACTGAGTAGGCTGGGAGCCCACACAAGTTACTGATCAAAGACCTAATCATCCTGTCCCACAATGTGATAGAGATTCCCTCAGATCATTGTGTCAGGACACAGGGTTTGCCTCTTTATAATAATATAATATATGGAGATATACCTATCTCATAGAACTGGAAAGGACCCCAAAAGATCATTGAGTCCAGCCCCCTGCCTTCACTAGCAGGACCAAGTACTGATTTTTGCCCCAGATCCCTAATTGGCCCCCTCAAGGATTGAACTCACCACCATGGGTCTAGCAGGCCAATGCTCAAACCACTGAGCTATCCCTCCCCCTTTAGTCCCCATGGAAGAGGCCTCATGATCTGTCTTGAACCCTGCACAGCTTTACGACCCTGACTACCCCCAACCTCTGCTTCTTGACAGTAAGGATCCATTGGAACTGTGATCTCATGGACTCCTCCAGGCCTCAGGGACAACCTTAAAAGGCAAAACTGCTATTTTATTTAGCGTGTGTATAGTTGTCTAGCCAAGTGATGGCATCTTCAGTGGCATGATGCAGTTCTTCTAGGCCATCACTGAACCTAGTCAGCAGGCATTCATCGACAGTGTGCGTCATCATCTGTTTTGTGCCGCAGCTGCACAAAGAGCTGTCATGAAGGCCCCAGCGATACCGGTTGGCTGCAAAGAGACCTTGCCCGGTCCAGAACCTGTTTAACAGGGACCACTGGTGACGGGACAGGTCAAAACCAGGCGGGCAAATTGTGGAGTTGGTGATGAGGGACTGGTTGGAGATTATAAGAGATATCCATTCCTCTCACCAGAGTGTTTCCGCCCTAACATCCTGGCATGGCGGATGAGACCATAATGGGCGATGTGACAGCAAACATGCAGCTGGGGGTAATGGATCAGCATCCTCGTCGCACCACCTACCATTACCTGACAGCAGTCATGGAAGCTAATTATCTAACCAGCGAGCCAAATTCCATGAGCACCAGCTCAACTAATCCTGGCACTGTTGTCACCGACAACCTCAATGTGCAAAACTGCTGAAGAAAATATAATACTACTTGGTCAGATTGTCTTGTCTCTGTTGCCCCTCTGACCCTGAAGAGCTTATTATCTGCATCTCCTTTGTCCCACCCTGGCTCACTCACTCTTCCCTGTCCCAACACTGTCTGCCCCTTTCTGCATCAATTTCAAGACCAGAAATTGGAGGGGCTTAGCCCTAGGATCAGAGAAAGGAAAAGATGCCAGGGAGGACTGTAGTTCTGTTTGGAAGGCGATTATTCCCAGTCAGCATTAACTTACTCTGGGTTGTTCCACAGGGCTGGTGGTGGGCCAATGCCACAGAAAGCAGTTGCCCTCCTGCTCCCCCATTTTCCATCATATTCCTCTTGATCTTTCCTATGAGGTCTCTGTGTGGTCAGGGAAAGCATTTAGGTTTTGTTGCTCCCTGGCTCTCCATCCCATTTTGCTATATGTGAGGCTTTCTCCCCTCATCAAATTCCAAGGATGAGCACAGGGGTTTCCCCTAAAATCATCAAAAATATTTCTGATGTAAATTACGCCTAATAATTTTGACATGTAAAGGACACTTCTTTTCGGAACTCCGATTTTGTACTGTATTAAAAATGACTATAGCGGGGGGCTAGTCATCTCACACAATAAAAGATGGCAAGAGACTCTTTCAATAAGTGCACACTGTATTGCACTATAGCTGAGTCTGTTGTAAGATAATATTTACATAATATGGATGCTGAATTTTGATTATTTTTCCAGATTTCAATATCAGCCTTTAGAAAATATTTTTTTAAAAGTTGGAAAAAATCACTAGACCCTCAGATCAATGGACTTCAAACCAAGCTGTTAGCAGGTGGGGGGGGGGGGGGAAGCACAGATATATTTTAGTTAAGACTAGGGGAAAAAGTTACAATGCATGAAACTATAATTATGTTCAATTCCAAAAGGAAAAAAAATAGCATTTCCAAAGGATGATAATTTCCCTCTCTCTTTTGTAATTATATTCTGTGATATCAGCGTACAGTAGAAAGCCAATATTAGTAATCCAAAATTATTAGCTTGAAACTGCTACATTTTCAGTGAAGAAAAGTTAGAGGGAATGAGAAGAACCAAATCATAGGTTTTAAAGCTGTTTTCATTCTATTCTGTATATGTTGGTATACCGTTCTCTCCACCATAGTATCTGAGTGCCTTCCAGTATTACATTAAGCAATGTGAGTGGCTAAAATCTGTCATGTGTTTGTTCTCTCGTCCTTTCCCCAGCGGGAAAAGTGTATGCAGTAGAATGTGTTGTTCTGAGTGGGATGGTTTATTAGTTTTTTGTTTGTTTTTCTAAATATCATCATCATCATCATCAATCCCATAACCACATTGGTCATTGAGGCACCACCATTGATGAGCAATCAACCAATTGTCTCCACCCCTGATGACTGTGTGTCAGTGCTTGAGTCTCCCCAAAGTCCATTCCTGTCCACTCTTTTATGTTGTCAGTCCATCTCTTCTTCTGTCTACCTCTTCTTCTCTTCCCCGTACTGTCCCTTGGAGGATGATCTTGGATAGGCCAGATGATTTTGTTACACAGACATACCGCTTCAGCTTGCACTTCTTCACGGTCGTCAGGAGGTCTTCATATGACCCAGCGTGTTGGGTGACGATATTGCGAACCTCTTCATTAGTGATGTGGTCAAAGTAGAAGATGCCCAGGATTTTACGGAAGTATCTCATCTCTACTACCTGTATTTTCTGTTCAAGTTCTGCCGTAAGGGTCCATGTCTCACACGCATACAGAAAAATGGAGATAACCGATGCATGCAGCAGTTTCAGTTTGGATTCCAGGGAGATGTTCTTGTTCCTCCAAAATGGCTTTAGCTTTGCCACTGTTGCTGTTGTTTGTGCAGTTCTCGCCAGAATAACTGCCTTTTATCCTTCATCAGTGATGATTGCCCCCAAATACTTGAACTGTTTCACTGTCTCCAGCTCTTGTCCACTGACAGTGATATGCAAGCTGATCCCTTCACATTTGTTTGTCATCAGCTTGGTTTTCTCTGCACTGATTTCCATGCCATATTTTGCGGAGGTTTCATCCAATTGTTTCACAAGGTTGGCAATTTCATCTTCGCTACCTGCCAGGCCATTAATGTCATCAGCGAACTGAAGATTTGAGATTGTTCACCCCCCAATGCTGACTGTGCATATGTGATCTTCTAGGGCATCAGTCATTATGTGCTCCAAGTAGATGTTGAACAGCGTGGGCGAAAGAAGGCAGCCTTGCCGGACTCCAACAGTGGTTTTGAAACCACTCTCCTATTATGCCATTGATGAGAACTGCACTGCTGGCCTTGGCATACAGTTGTTTAATGGTAAGATTAAGCTTACGAGCAACATTATACTTCTTCATGGTTTCCAAGAGAGCTAGATGACCTCCTGAGGTCCCGTGCCATATTCTGTCAAACGCCTTCTTGAAGTCAACAAAGATGTGGTAGATGTCCTGCTGGTGCTGCAAGTACTTCTCACATAAAACATGAAGATTGAAAATCTGTTCTGTGGTACTTCTTCCACCATGAAAGCCACCCTGTTCTTCAGCGATGATATTCTCCGTTTGCAGCTTCAATCTGTTCAATATGACTCTCAACATCACTTTGCTCGGATGGTTAATTAAGCTTATGGTCCGGTAATTTTGATTCTATTGGAGGTTGCCTTTTTTCAGCAGAGTGATGATTAGTGACTGTGTCCATGTGGAGGGCCACTCACTGGTCTTCCAGATCCTGTTGCAGATCTTGGTGAGTACATCTATTACTATTTCTCCTCCGAATTTCATCAGTTTGGCTGGGATGTTGTCAATACCTGTAACCTTTGCATTCTTGAGTGATTTCATAGCTGTCTCCACTTCTTCATGCAGTATTGGAAAGTCATCCTTCTCTGTTGAATCTGGGCTATCTAGGACACTAGGATCTCCATTTGACTGGTGGTTGTATAGGTCAGAGCAGTAATTTGTCCACCTATTGATGATATCCTTTTTTTCCGTAAGACTGTTCCCTTCTTTGTCTTGAATTGCATTAGCTTTGGTCCATCTTTTCTTCATCAGATCTTTTACAACCTGGAAGGCTCATTTGCTATTTTTATTGTTGATATGCTCTTCAATTTTAGAGCATTGTTTTTTTATTCATATCTCCTTGGCTACCTTCATTCCTTTCTTGATCTTTCTGCCAATTGCTCTGTATTTATCAGCTCCCTCAGTGCTGTTCTTTTCTCTCTTGAGTTCCCTTCTAATGTCACACATTTGTAGTATTTCATTTGTGACCCAAGGTTTTATCTTCTTACGGTGTTTCCCAAGAACATCCATTGCTGCCTCATTCATTACAGCATTGAAACGGTTGGTCATTGTTTTTACGTCTTCCTCTAGAGCAAGCAGTAGAGCATATTTTCTGCTGATCATTGCTTGGAATGACTCTGCAATGCTTTGGTCTCTAAGTCTTTCTAAGTCAAACCTGATTCTGGTGAATTTTGGCCTGATGATTTTCCTTAGCCACAGCCAGAAGTTTAGCATCACATGGTCATGATCACTTCCAATATCAGCAGTGGGAAGCTCCTTGTTTTAGCTCCGTTGATTCCAGAATGAAATCAGATTTGCACCATGATTTAGTTGATCTGACTGTGATGTAAACCATCAGGTGCATGCCACATTGATCGTCTGGGTGCTTTATGTGCTCCTAATGTGTTTGAAAGATTGTTATAGCTGGCAAACTCCAAAAGTCTCAGTCCTCTCTCATTGGTTACCGCATTACAGAAAGGGTCACAATAATCTCGCCAACCTGCCTGTGCATCAGTACCCACTTTAGCATTCCAATCTCCCTATACAATCAGGATACCTTTCTTGTGAACATTATCGATGATGTCTTGGAGCTGACTGTAAAAATCTTCAATTTGCTCATCATCATAGTCTTGTAGGGGTGTAGACTTGTACCACTGTGATACTGAATGGTACTGCCTTTAGACGGATGGAAATAAGCCTTTTGGATATTAGATGGCATCCTAATACTGAATTCTTGATATCTTTATGCACAAGAAATCCTACACCATTGACATGTTTGTCCTTCCTACTGTAATAGAGTACATGGCCGTCTTCTGTTAGTACCTCTCCAAAGTTCTTCCATCTGACCTCAGAGATTCTTAGGAGATGCCAGGTGTATTGTTGCATTTTGTACGTGAATTCTTTCAACCTCCCTATTTGTCTCAATGTCTTACATTCCATGTGACTATGGTGATATTATCTCTTCCACGGATCCTCTTTGTTGGGGTTACACCAGTAGTATACTTGTTGCACCCGCCTGGTGGGAGATGGTTGGTGCGGTCACTATTAACCCGGGATACGACCAATCCAGTAAGGACATGGTTGACTTGCTCATCATATGGTGTGTCTTGGGCAAATTTCTAACCTGGCAGAGCCCATCCCTCTCCAGGCAGCTCCCTTTTAGTCTCCTTTTATGACATGCAGGAGGAGCAGTGGGCCTATTCTGTCCCCGAACCCACAGGGTTTCTAAATATACCTGTTGCTATATATTTATATTAGAGAAGTCAGGTGAAAGAAATGCACCTTGCACTTGGAACAGAAGGTGGCAAGGTTCATGATTGTCCCTTAGTTCCTGTGGGATTTCATTCCACGGTCTCAGACTTGACCCCCAAGAGAGTGCTGACTCCCACACAGATGAGCTTTTACCCTTACTGCAGAGTTCCATTGTGCCAAGGAGTAAAGTTGTCAGAGAGTCTTCATCAGCCAGCAGTTCACACATATTGATTTTTTGTTTGTGTTGTAATTTGAAATGTCAGTGATTCAGTTTGGGAGCATTGGTGGGTTTGGGGATTGTAATGTAAATAAATCTCTGCCAAACAAGCTGAATCAGTGTTGTGATAGTTCGCTCCTCTTGTTTTATATATGATGCTAAATTATCAAAAACAAAATTATTCAAAGTGGGAAAACCATTGAAATATAAGTGAAAATGAGCTTATAATAAAGTCACTGAGACTTAAATATAATAGTATTAATGTGGATACCAAAACACAGAGTTAGTGCTAGTCTACACCCAAAAGTTGCACTGCTTTAACTATATTTATGTGGTTGAAGTGGTACAACTCCCTCCTAGGGTGTATACAGTTATTCCAGTATAAAAATGCTTCATACCAATTTAGCTATTCCTGTATTGGAAGGGTAATACATTATACTGGTATAAGGCACCTTCATAGAGAGATATTGCATTCACAGTAGGAGTTGTATTGGTACGACTATTTTGGTAAAAAATCGCACCGCTAACTGAAATAATTATAGCAGTACAAAAATTGTATGTAGACATAGGCCTAAGCAATGACTTTCTTGTTCAGAGCTAGAAATGAAAAGGCTAACTATAGTAAATGTGGTCTGCTCGTGGGTTAATGTTTACCTGGTGGTCATTGAAGGGTAATAAAAGGTCTGTTTTCAGGGTAAATATAGAGTTGAAATTGAATTTGTGTTTGCCTCTCAGGAGACGTTTCCTATTCCACTATGAATAGACAAGTAACAACCACTTGGTCACTGGCTGTTCAAAGCTGTACAGCCAGCTTTGTCAGGCTTGTGCCTTTCTATTTGTATGTGACAGTGGAGGAAAGGTATTTTGGTAAATAAATAGGCAAGTTCACTTGCCTGCAACAGTGCACTGCCAGTGCTCAACATCTCTCTGAACTACAGATTTGAAAATGAACTACAAGTTTCAGAAATGAAAATCTCTCAGCTCTTGCATGCACATTTTACTATGGTAACTAGTGACTGCGGAGAGCAGACTGGGACACCTTTTCCACTGCCCATGTCTAACTGACAGCTGGTCAGTTATAACTTATGAGCCACTGGAAGCAGAAAGGTCAGACAACTGCTACGTGCAGTGTTTGTCACTATTTGTATTCTAGAATAGAAGCTAGAGAAACAGGCCCAGGGCTTTAAGGGCTCATGAGGGCTTGGAGAAAAGTCTATTTTTATAGAAAGTTTATCAGGATCTTTATTTCTTAAATAATGCCTTGGAACATGTGGTATTTTGACTTTGTGTACCTGTGAATAGTTGTCACTTAAAAAAAAATTAACATTTATTATGTAATAATAATTGAAATTTTCAGGTTATGTGTGGTATTTCCTAAGTTTAAAATAAGAAATGCCATTTCCCATCATAAGTTTAAGAATAACCAAATATTGCTGTAACTTCAAAGACCGCAGTCCATAACGATAATGACAATTTTAGTGGTTAACATTGCACTAGAACAATCGGTCAGTGAATTCCAGAAATATCTGGACATCTCTAAGTCTGTTCACCAAAAATATGCCAAAAATAATAAATAGCAGAAGTTATACAATAAGGAAAATGTCTCGCTCAAACAAAGCCAGTGCAGTTCCATCTCATTAAAAAGGAGATGTCTGGGGACACTATGTTGGAGGTGGGCGCGTGAGTGGGTTGTTTGCTTTCTATTCACGCTGTCTTGTGCTGTTCAGTGCAGCTTCCTTATACCTTAGCATGCAGTGGGTTTTAGGGACTGGATCCATGACTTCACCCATCTGCCCCCACAGTGGGGTAGTGTATTAATTGATGCTCAGCTGAAAAGAGATTTATTACTATTGTTTCTCTATATTATAGTAGAGCTTAAAGATCAGAGCCCCTTTGTATTGTACTTTGTACAGATATGCAATAAAAGAGTCCCATCCTGAAGAGCTTACTAAAAAACACAATATATGAATACAAATCCTAGTCCTTAAATAGTTGCAGCCACTTGTGTCTTACATTATGGAAATCTTCTTTATTAGTAGTAGTAGTAGTAGTGTGCCAGATTTGTACACAGATCTGGTATAAACGAGGGATGGACCCTAAACCAGAAGATCCAGATGCACAGTTTGATCCTACGGCCCTCCCAAATTGTGTGCATATTTAGAGATGAGATTTTGATTTTAAAAGACAAGGTCCCTCCCTTCCCTGCAGAGCTTACAATCTGTCCCAGACATATGTTTTCTCAGGATCACATACCCTCTCAGAAATGCTGAAATACTTGAATACTGGATCTTTTGAAGTTGCTCATAGAAGTGTCATTGGCTGACTTTTCTGATGAGTTGTGAAGGGGTCTTTCACCAAATGTGCGCTGTTCTGGGACAGCTTGCTCAGGGTCAGATGAAAATGTTTATTTTATTCATTTTCTGGGCTGATTCCAGAAACCCTAGTGAAGTCAATGAAAATTGTATGCACAAAGGGCCTGATCCAAAACTCATTTAAATCAATTATGGTCTTGACTTCACTGGGGCTGTTAGGATGTACAGGATTGGGCCCCAAATTTGCAAGGTATGGACTGTATTACTATGTTAAATTAACTTATTTGTATGTACAGTATGTAGATCAGTGATCTCTCTTTGGGGGTAATACTGACTGAGAAGCCTATGATTATGTGCAGATATAGCTGATTAATAATTGTAGTATTTGGATGTGCATAATAACAGCTGCTACTGCATCAGATTACTTAGTACTTTGGGTTTGGTTTTGTTTAAGTTCCCCTCAGAAGTCTAGATGGATGATGGCTATCTTTTCATCGTCAGGTATGAAATCTTTGTATCCTGTGACACAGTGTAAATTCTACCTTCTTTTACTACGTAACCTAGAAGATGAAGTGATCTGCAAGAATATTTGTGACTGTACTACTGAAGTATCCATGCAGAAGCCGATCTTAATGACAGCAGGATTCATTCAAGAACGTGTCTGGATCATTTGCTTTTGCAGTTTTCCCACTTCTTAGAAGCTTACAGTCAAGATTACAGATCTGCTTATGAACAGATGCCTTTCCTGTTAACACATTATCTCCCATGTGAGTACTGACTGCTTAGTACAAATGCATTTGGAGCCTGATCCAAAGACACTGAAACAAATTTGAAGACTCCCATTGACTTCAATTAGCTTAGAATCAGACCCTTGTGCTATGTAAAAATGCCTTAGTGAATTTTTAAGTAATTGTTTGTGGATGCTGGATGTGAGAGTAACTAATTACAGAAATTGTTTTCTGTAAGAATCAAATAATCCCTACATAAGAACATAAGAACAGCCATACTGGGTCAGAACAAAGGCAAAGGCAAAAACCATGTTGACTATTTTCCAACAAATTATGTTCACCTATGTGTCTGACAATTTTGTTCTTTACGATAGTTTCAATCAATTTGCCCGGTACTGAACATAAGAACGGCCATACTGGGTCAGACCAAAGATCCATCATGCCCAGTATCCTGTCCTCTGACAGTGGCCAACGGCAGGCTACGTGGTTAGCCAAAGAATTTAAATCTCATGTTGTACATATCAGATATAATACATTAGAAAATTCTCACTTTGCTAATCTGCAAACATCATAAATTTCACAAAAATAAATAAATAAATGAAATGGAGGGCTCCTCCTCTCATTAAATCAACTAATTTATTGCACAGTACTATAATGAGGACCCACCTTATCAAGCCTCTATTACTTTAACACTACATTAATTAGCATTAACTATAAAGTTTCATGAATTATCTCTAACCATGTCAAAATAAATGAACAAAGTACACTTTGCGATGCACAAGCCTTATTGTTTCTTTGCTTTTCCCCACCATGCTTATTTGTTTGCCTTATAATTCACAAAACTGATTGATCCACTGTGGAGGTCTGTTTCAACTCCCATTAACATCAGTGCGGGTCTTCCCATTGAGTTTGATGGGAGTTGGATCAGGCCCCAGGAGCCCCAGTATCAAGGAAAATAAATCATGTTTCTTGTAATCACTAATTAGATTATAAGTGTTCCAGAGCAAGGACTGTCTTTTTTCTGTATTTGTACAGCATTTTAGATTCATAGATTCCAAAGGCAGAAGGAACCATTGTGATAATCTAGTCTGGACCTCCCGTATCGCACATCAGGGGTATCAGTTAGAGGTAGCCAGAGGGGGAGGAATGTAGAGGGGCAAATGCCCTCTCTCCTCCCACAGTTTTTGCAATTGCTTTAGGTTCCATAGGCCACAGAACTGGTTGGGGTAGAGGGGAGGACATGGCCTCACCACTTTTAAGCAGAGGTCCCATACTAAATCAGTGTGTGGCTGCTGCCGGAGTGGTCCAGAACGTTGCTCCGGCTACATGGTTACAGTGCCACTGAAGTTTGACCTGTTTACACATTCATACAGATGTAGGGGTGATTGGGCCAAGTTTCAGTGAGTAGCATAGCAACACGGTGCACAGGGTTGAAGTGCCAATCAAATATGGTCTGGCTGCCCTTCCATCCAGATGGAGGAATGGCTGGGTCACAAATGGTGTTGTGACTTGACACATGGGGAGTTTGTTTCACTACAGTGGAGCGCAGAAGAGTCTGCTGAGAACTTGACTCCAGGCAACAGTGTCTCATGCACTGTGTGAGTGCGAGAGAGGGGAGATTCTCCAGCCAAAGGAGACTTAGGGTCCCTGCAGGAGGAGGGGCAGGGTCAAGCCTGAACCTGAATGGAGACCCTGCTGCGGGGTGCCAGTGTAGGCCCCCTTAATCTTCCTTAAAATAATCCCTAGAGCATATCTTTTAGGAAAAACATCCAATCCTGTTTTTAAAATTGCCAGTGATGGAGAATCCACCATGACACTTGATAAATGGTTCCAGTAGTTAATTGTCCTCACTTTTAAAAATGTACACCTTATTTCCTGTCTGATTTGTCTAGCTTCAACTTCCAGCCATTGGATCATGTTATTCCTGTCTCTGCTAGATTGAAGAGCCAATTATCAAAGATTTGTTACCCCTGTAGGTACTTACAGACTGTAATCAAGTCACCCCTTAACTTTCTCCTTGTTAAGCTAAATAAAGTGAGCTACTTGAGTCTATTACTTAACATAATGAGGGGGGATCTCAATTCTGATTGGTGCCTCTAATATAAAATAAATATAATATAATTAACATAATGTATACAGTTGTCTTGTGAATCTCAGTATTTTTAAATCTCTATCATTTGCTCATCATATTTTTATTAATTACTGTTCAGCACTTAGGTACTTTTGTTAAAGGTTCTATAATGCAGAAGACAGTGAATAAATAAAACGTGCCATAAAATCTGTCAAGCAGTTGTTATCCAGCACACCTGTAATGCTTTCTCAGCATTGCTACATAACAGTCAAATATTCAGAACTGAGAGGACATAAGAAAAGACTGCTAGTGAATTTAATATGAATACTTAAACTTCATTGGGCCAGACTGTATCCTGCTACGCTGTGGGTACAAAGGTCGGGGGGAGCAGCTGGTTAGAACAGCCGCTATGTTCCAGAGAGCACAGAGCACGTTCCTTCTGCATATACCTGAGAGCACAAGGCATCCCAAAAGGGGCATGGAGGAAGTGGGGAATTTCTTGCACTGCTGGAATGAGCATCTTGCTCGCATTCTCTAGGGAGAATTCCTCCCACAGCTCTTCCTAGGGACAGTACAGTTCCATGATCTCCGTGATGGGGCTGTACCTTTAAGCTACAGCTGAATGCTTTAGGAAGTATTTGACAATTTTATTAGATGACACACACATGGAAGAACCAAAACGAGCTCATTACCACTGAGCTGTTACCACATTGAGCCTGATCCTTCAACCCATACTCAAGTGAGTAGTTCCATTAACTTCCGTACAAACTCATTATCTTTAACCTACTCTTGCCTCAAGGCAAAATAAGATTCTCTTCCTGACTATTGAAAAGAAAACAATTGTTGATGTGCCTTTCGAAAACAAAATTGTCCTCGGAAGACCTGTTACCACAGAAAAACCAAGAGCTCCAAGCCTAAGAGCAGTGATTGTGTTTCACCTATGCTCTGTATTCTGCTTGATGGCTTTATTCAGCTTTAAAGTTCTAAAGGTAAATTATCTGATTCTCACTAAATAGCCATGTAGCCTCAGCGTTCACTGACTGTGATTACTTGGGAAAAGACACTGTTCCTAAATTACAGAGGTTCATCTCCCCCCTCTCCCCCGTCCTCCCCACAACTCCCCATAACAGACAGGAGTCAGGCTACTTATTTGTTTGTTTACATATAAGGGTGGTAAAAGAGGTGGTACTTTACTCAAGTTCTGCCACAATCCCAAACTCCAGACACAATCCAAGCGCAGCTGGCTGGTTTTGGTCACCACTGATAATAGCTAACAATGCTGACTTTAAATTGTTGCCAATGTTAATCCTGAGAGTTAACATTCAACTGAGACAAATGAGGAAAATTCATGCTTCTCTTAGGATCAAATGCTGAATCCTGTGCTGGGATAGGGAAAAATATTTCCTCCTACACATATCCCAGAGGGATAGTGAAGGGCTTCTCTGTAGCTCCAAACTACCCATGGTCTTTGTATCCCCTGTAGTCCCTGATGCATGAGTAATTTAGGGCTGTGCATCTCTAGAGTGGTGGATCTAAAGGACACCTATGAAAGGGTGTGCCTGCCTGGTAGTGACCCCTGCTGGTCAATGGTGGCTCTGCAGTATCCTGCCTCAGTTTTCCCTTATGCTTGGGCCCCCTTAAGAAGTCCACACAGTCCAGGTATTCAAACCATTTCCCTTCTGGTGTCTAAGTCATTAAATCCTCCATAGAGCCTTTCAAAATAGAACTCAAATCCACAGTCTTCAACCCAGTTTCAAGCTGGGCCCAATCCTTACTCCCTGAGGATCTGTCTTCCCTTCTGAATTCAAACACTCTTCCTTGAAGGTTTGTCTTCCTGCTCTCCCAGCAGTTATTGCCTGGAGTTTGGCCTTCTCTGCTTTCTCTACAGCAGGGATCGGCAACCTTTGGCACATGGCCCATCAGGGAAATCCGCTGGCGGGCTGGGTCAGTTTGTTTCCTGCAGCGTCCGCAGGCTTGGCCGATTGCGGCTCCCACTGACCACGGTTCGCCATTCCAGGTCAATGGGGGCTGTGAGAAGCAGCAGCCAGCACATCCCTCGGCCCGCGCCACTTCCCGCAGCCCCCATTGGCCTGGGACAGCAAACCATGGCCAGTGGGAGCTGCGATCGGCCGAACCTGCCGACGCGGCAGGTAAACAAACCGTCCCGGCCCGCCAGCAGATTTCCCTGACGGGCCGCATGCCGATCCCTGCTCTACAGGCTCCTTATCCCACTGGTTACAGTTTGGGCTCTCAAGTCTAGGGGTTTGGGTGGGTATGAGAGCCTGAGCTGCAGCCCATGCCTCAATATCCACACTGCTATTTTTAGCACGATAGCTCGAGGCCTGCTAACATGAGTCTGTCTACCCGGCCTGGGATGCACACTCTCAGCTGCTGTGTAATCACACTCTCAGGGGTTAGCCACCCTGTGAAAACACCCCTCTGCACTGTTCCTGCCACACCACTAAACTGTTCTGTGTAAAGTCCCTATGTAACATGCCACTTGCACGATGGAACCATAGTAGTATGTTTAAGGCTGTCCCATTCCTGTGGAGTGTGAAAGGGAAGGTTGTCTCTCAGAGATATTTTTTAAATCTTTTTGCACTCAGCCCTGCTTCAGTACATGTTCAGAGCACTGACATCACAGCCAGAAGGGCTAGAAACTTTTTATTCATGAAAGTTTAAATTCTGCAGACATTGATAGGTCCACCAGAGAAGACTGACATGGCATACTGCCATGTACCAGATCAGCCCGAACCCTGATAATAGATAAATAGGAAATGCCATAACAGATGTCTGCTTAAAATGCAAGAGCTCTGCTTGTGAATCTTATGTAAGGTTCAGCATTTCTTGTTCTCACAGTCGAGGGGGAAGTGGGTCTGGCTCCCAGCCCAGGTCTCTCACATAATGATTAACCTGAGACTACATGGCACCATCTGGTACTGTCTCAGGTATGAAACATATAAAAGTGCCTAAAAAAAGCTGTATTTTCCCTCCGTAAGCAGAGTCGTATTTGAGAAATGGCACCTTTTTTCAGAAGTGTAGCCTTGAAATCTCTCATGTAAAGCAAAACCAGACAGTACTCTCTTACTTCTGCTTCTTTTTTAAAAACCCTGATCATTTTTATTTAAAAAAAAAATCACAGAAAAGTGCAGATAGAGCAAACATTTCACAGTTAACTAATGTTCTTGAGAGGGTAGATGTGCTTAAATCAGGGAACTGGGAGTCTTTTTCCATCTCTGCCAATTGCTTCCTGTTTGTGGCTGGTGTGATATATAATATCTTACTCAGCTGGAGGAGTAGATAACCAGAGAGTGAAATTAACTGATGGTAATAATAATACTTAGCTTTTAGATAGCACCTTCCTTCTATAGATCTCAAAGCGCTTTATAGAGGATAGGGAAACTGAGGCACATAAGTGCAGTGACTGGTCTCAGCAGGTCTGTGGCAGAGCTGGGAATAGAAATTGGGTCGCGTGCTCTAGCCATTAGGTCACTCTACAGCCATATAAGAGATAATGCAGAAGCACAGGTTACACTGGGCTAGTGCAGAGGTACATTACCCAAGGAGGAACTCCTGGAGGCATTGTGTAACCCACACACCTTCTGGGTGTGGTGGTGTATCCCATCTAGTGGCACTGAGACCACTTAGAGAGAGAGAGGTAAATGAATCTGCTCTACAGCCTTAGCTAACAGACAGCCGGCTTTTAGCTCATGTGGTAGAGGCTCACGCACTAAGCTCCAGAGGTCCCAGGTGTTAAAATTGCACCAAAAGTGGTCAGGGAGAGTATGTCCACAACACCACTCTGTTAAAGGATATGCCTTGCATTCTCCATACAGGGGAACAGCTCCTCTGGCCAGGGTGCAAAAGGGTAGGGCCATGGCTCTCTTTCTCATGCCTCCTTTTCCTTCTTGGGCTGCCTTGCATCCAGTGCAAGGGCTTAAAACACTGAAGATGCTCCCTACATCCTCCCCAGGGGTGGGCACACACACAGATACAAGGCCAGGTATGATTCTGTCTCATTATTGTTTGCTCTACCCACACCTAGAATATTGTGTCCATCTTGGGGCACCGTCTTGCCAGAAATATATTGCTGAATTGGTCAGAGAAAGGGAACTGAAGTATGAAGCAAGATTATAGTCTAATTTTCCTGACAAATAAGTGAGGAACATGGGAAAAACCCACAAATATTTGAACTCTGTAGCTTAGAGGTCAGAATAGAAGAACTGGTGGTATAATACATAAGCTGTTCCCCCTATTCCAAACTGTGCTCACTGTTGTAGAGTAGCTGAGGATTTTGCTAAAACAATCAGGGTTGAAAAGAGGTGAAGGTGCTGTTTAAAATGTTATCGTTACGCTGATCTGTGGGTCCCGCTGAGAAGTGCTAGGTGCAAGATGGGGAATACTCTTTGCACCTGCCTCCAAAACTAAGCCGGATAAGTGTCAGGCCTGCCTCCAGCATAAAGATAAATTAGAACAGCATTGCTGATCTAATTTATCCCAGGTACCAATGGCCCTTAGGGGTTTTTATGGCAGCTGAGGATCACCAGGACTCAGAGATACATGGCCATGCCCCATTTTCTCTGGCTCTGCTCTGCACCAGCAGCCAGGAGAAGTGATGGCTTAGGAGCTGTTTTGGTGGCTCTGTGCCATCCAAAGATTCCCATACATAGAGTGAATCTTCTAGTGGCAGGCTAAGCCCACTTTAAGGTTGAGTTCTGGGCCCTGGGCAGCCAAACACAGCCCTTACATGGCAGAGAATCTGACTACAATACTCCTTTAAGACAAATGGGATAATTCACAGCTCTCTGAGCTCTTGTTTCTTTCTGGCCTTCTTGACTAAACCAGACAATACTGCATTGGTTCACATTTGGAAAATTGTCTGGCAAGAAACTTTAAAAAAAAAAGGAAGCTTAAATTCTGCAGGAACTTCCAGTTAAATGTTGGTGCTGCTTAACACAAAATCGTGGCTCTGCATGTCCCCTGGATGTAAACATAAAAAAAAAGATGAATTATTTATTATTTATGATGGCATAAAGGGTTATGACTAGAAGTAAAGGGATGGAATTAAGAATGGAGAAATACCATTTGAAAATCAGGAAAAAAAATCCTTCTCACACAGATGTCTCTTACAAAGTAGAGAACTCTCCGACAGGAATAGGTAAAAGACTCATCAACACTAGAAAATGTACTGTAATGATCAGTTCTTCACTGGCAGTGACATGGACTAGATAATCTAATAGGGCTTTTCCACCTCTGTTTTCCATGATTCTATGGTAAAATTAGAAGGTAAATAAACAACTGTTCACTACAGCCCTAACTTTTATTGCTAGTAGGAGAATGCCTTACCATTACCCAAGCTAATCACAGTGCAACATAACTGCAGCATTTTATACTGGATATTATTATAGGTACATATCACTATAACATAGTACTTTCATTTTGAACCCATCATGGTGCTGTTACTGTTTTCTAGCAAAACACGTTAAATTTAAAGGGGGGAAATGAGTGGGAGGTATGGTACTCAATTATATCTACTGTGGCTCCTGCTTTAGGGGGTTTATGGTTAGAGTTGATTTTCATTACTACTTCGCAATAGGAGCTGGGATTTTCTCTGCTGTGTGTCATTTGCAGTTTGAGGCTCTCCTGAGTTCTTATATGTTCAGCCTTTCATATACCATGGCATTTAGTTTGCTCTCATGTCTTCAGCAGTTTCTAATTCCACTGAAATTATTTGTTGTCTAGGTCAGTGATTAGTGAATGTCAGCGTTCGGATGGGATGTGAGGGAAGGGAAGGGATTTTCATTGACAGTGGAGTTTTCATAAGCAGGGACTCCTAAAACTTTGAAAAACTTGTAGGGATTGTAGCACTAACCATGTAGAAGGCTAGTTTCAGATTCAGGTTACGTACCTGTGAAAGGAAACAAGAACCTCCATGTTGTACTTGTGTGGGCGAACCAGAGCTGAAGTCCAGAGGCTAGGCACTTGTTTACTCCTTCCCTGGAGCAGATGGATAGAGAATTAGTAAGGAGGGAAATGAGAGGGGAATGGATGGCATCTTCTCTTCACACCCTCCGCCCCCATTTGTTGACCAGAATAGCTGAGCCAGTATGGTGCAATGGGAAAGAAAGTAATTTGCTGCTGGTCAGCAGTAATTCCTACCACATAAGATCAAGGAGGGAGCAGGGAACAAATTGTGATGTTGAGGAGTCTCTGGGCTACAACGCCCCCTGAAGCTATTCCTAGGGTGATGCAGTTTATACACCTCCCCTTATTCAGGGGCTGTGTGTAAATCTGCCACCTAGCCCTAAATGATTATCTGAGGGGCAGAGGGGAACCTAGACTTTGTAATTAATTGAGGTCAAGTTGATGTCCTACTACAAATTATAGTGGATGTTTGACTAGTTTAGCTTGAAAAGAGAGGTTATAGTTCACAGATTCCAAGGGCAGAAGGGAATATTGTGATCATATAATCTGAACTTCTGTATAACACAGGCCAGAGAACTTCCTTAATTTAATTTCTAGATTATATCTTTTAGGAAAAAAACCATGCAAACAATATTACCAGTGATAGAGAATCCACTACGATCCTTGGTACATTGTTCTAATGGTTTATTACTCCCAGTATTAAAAAATTATGCCTCATTTCCAGTCTGAATTTGTCTAGTTTCAACTTCCAGCCTTTGGATCATGTTATACCTTTCTGAATTTGTCTGAATTTGTCTAGTTTCAACTTCCAGCCTTTGGATCATGTTATACCTTTCTCCGCTAGATTGAAGAGCCCATTATTAAAATATTTGTTCCCCCGTAGGGACTTACAGACTGTAATCAAGTCATCTATTTGATGATTCCCCATTTACAATTACGTTTTGAGACCTATCAGTAAGCCAACTTTTAATCTATTTTATGTATCATGTTAATTTTATATTGTTCTAATTTTTATTCAAAATGCCATGCAGCACCAATTCAAGTGCTTTACAGAAGTCTAAATATATTACATCAACACTATTACCTTTATCAACCAAACTTGGAATCTGATCAAAAAGAAACAAACAAGCAAACTGTCGGGTTAGTTTCACAGATCTATTTTCCATAAACTCATGTTGATGGCCATTAATTATATTACCCTCCTTTAATATCAGTTCCAGATTGATTTCAGATTGAAAAGACTATAATTACCCGGGTCCTCCCATTTACCCTTTTTACATGTTGACACAATATTAGCTTTCTTCCAGTCTTCTGAAACTACCCTGGTGTTCCAAGACTTATTGAAAATCAATATTAACAGTCCAGTGAGCTCCCCAGACTGGGCTTTTAAAACTCTTGGAAGCAAGTTATCTGGACCAGCTGTTTTAAAAATGTCTAACGGTTTAACATCCTCCTGATATACTAGTGGAATGGAAAGCATGTTATCAGATGAAATGACTATATCATCTGGCTTTTTCCCCCCAAATACAGAACACAAACATTTATTGAACACACACGCTTTTTTTCTGTATTATTGATAAGTTTTCTATTTCCATCCAGTAATGGACCAATAATATTATTTGGATTCTTTTTGTTCCTAATCTATTTTTAAAAAATCCTCCTTATTGCCCTTAACTCTGCTGACCATACAGTTCTCCTTGTGTCCTTTTGCTTCCCTTATCATTTTTCTACAAATCCTAGCTCTTTGTTTATATGCATTACTATCAACTTCCCCTTTCTTCCATTTGTGATATATTACATTTTTGTATTTATGGTTGCCTTCACTTACCCAACTAAATCAGGTCAATTTTTTAATCAATACAGCCTTCTCCCTCAGTAGTGGGAGTATGGCTTTTTGAGCATTTAGTAAAGTGTTCTGAAACAATTTCTAATTATCATTCACATTTTCTGATTAAATTCTCCTTCCCAGCTGATTTGACTCATAATTGTTTTCAGCTTTGTGAAATTGGCTCTTTTAAAACCCAAGTATATATATCACTGGTATGGACTTTATTCTCTTTGCACATTATAAATGTGATCATGACACATACATTTTTAGTTCTGGATGAAGTCTACTATAGAATTTTCCCAAGTTAGATGCAACACTTCTCAAGTTTGGAAATTGTCATTTATAATATTTAGAAATTCCACGGATTTTTTAGTACTAGCAGCATGAGACCTCTAGCATATGTCACTCAGATTGAAATCCCCCATGATCAGAGAGTCCCCCCCTCCGCCATTATAGACAGAAGTGTAAGGAGCCAGTCATCCAGCTCTGTAGTGTAAGTTAGTGGTCTGTAACTGACACCAACTAATACTCCATCTTGTACTTTATCTGTTAGGATATTCATCCATAAGTATTCAAGATCATTTTCTTCTGAGTTATCAGTGACTCGGAAATAGGTACTGCCATTTTTGACAAAGAGTGCTGCTTCCCCTCCCCTTCTGACCACTTGATACTTCCTAAATAGGCTACAATTATTGCTTTTAACATTCTAGTCATGGGAATCATTCCACCAGTTTTCTGTAATATCAACTAGATCAAATTTATGCTCATAAATGACCAATTCCAAATCCTCTTGTTTGTTACCCTGGTCATAAGCATTGGTATAAAGCAATTAAATAATTTCTTCTCTTCTGCCCTATGGTTACTTGATTAATTTTGTTCTCAACATCTCAGGTTTGTGCTAAGTGTTCGTATCTTCCCTCTTTTTACTCTTCCCTTTCGTTATTAGTTTAACGCCCTGCTGACGACTCTAGCCAACCTGTCTCCAATTGGTGGAGCCCATTCAAACTATACAGCCTCCTCTCCCAATAGAAGATGGACCAATGTTCCACAAAACCAAAATGTTCTACTCTTTTCCACTGACCTAGCCAGCGGTTCACTTCCAGAGTCTTCTGCCTTCTGTCTTTCTTTGGGATAGGAAGGATCTCAGAGAAGATTGCTTGGACATTTTTTTTCACCATGCTTCTGAGTTCCCTGATATCATGTTCTACGTACAAGATATCCTGCAATGCAGTGTCATTAGTGCTGATATGAACATCATCAATGGATCCTTTCTCATTGACTTCAAAAGCCTATCTAATCTTAGAGTGCTGTCTTGAGTCTTGGCTCCAGGAAGTCAGCACAACATCCTGTTGTACTCCTTCCCCTTGCAGAATGGTCTTTCATTTCTTTCTAGTATTGCATTCCCAACAAGGTTTGTTTATCTTCCTTGGATGGTTGGAGATGTCTTTGAGCACAATCTTGATTTTCTTACAGATTTTGTCAAGCTGCCATCTATATATTTGTCCTGTAATCTCTCCATTCCCTTGAACCAATTGGATCTTGAATGGTATCTCCCACAGTTTCCAAGCTGAGGACCTGGTATTGATTGTAAATTTCCAGCAGTGTGAAATTCCCCCCATATCTTCTCTCTGAGACCAAGAGCCTGCCCCTCCTTGTCTATCTCAAATAAACATTCAAACAAACAACCTACAGACAAACACACCACTCATCAAGTCCTGCTACCTCCAAGCACAGAGTCCACAGCTACACCCTACAAAACTCTCCCATTAGCTGCTTCTGTTTTTTGCTTCTGCTGCTGATGAGTATACAGATATGGGACCCGATCCCTATTTCCTTGGTCAGGGAAGACAGGATTGGACTGATAGGGGGAGGGAAGTCACAAAATGCAAACAGTAAAGGCTTTCATTGCAAACACTCTCTGGATTAATAATAACATATTGCACTTATTTCAGTAATTTACTCAATACCCAAGCTCATATCTCATTTCATTGAAACCTTTCCTACACACTGAGTTCCCTCTCACCCCCCTGCAGAGCTGCCAGACTGCCCATCAAGTAGCTCCTTTCTGACAGCCCTTTGATCTAAAGGCCTCAGATGTGCCTCTCCCTCCCATAAAGTAGAGAATTTCCTCTGAAGTACTGGGCAGTGTCAAATCCTTCTCTCTGGGTACATCTACACTGAAATCCGAGATGTGATTGCAGCACGTATCTGAGCTAGCTTTGAGCTATCTAGTTCAATTACCCATAGCAGTGCAGCCACAGCAGTACAGGCTGCACAAGCCTGTCGCAGACCCTGGGCATGTGCTTGAGAAGCCAGCCCATGCTGCCACCCACGACAACATAAGTTCACTGCTCTAGTGACTTGAGCTAGCTGGGGCAAAGGTAGCTCAGGTATTCTAATCATGCTGCAATCACAGCTCTCATTGCAGTGCGGATGTATTCTCTGTGAGATGGCTGGAGAGAAAGTGACACAGGTGAGGTTTGGGCTAGCCACAGATCAGAGTGGTAACTCTGCAGTGATGCTCCATACCTAGGCTCTCCATCTCCTCTACCATTGGGTCAGATTCCCCTTCATCCCTGTCAACTTCTTATCCTTTCTTGATCTGTGGTGGTGAAGGTGCTTCGTGCCCTGACCTTTTGGCTACCAGGTGTCTTGCTGAAGGACAAACATGTTTTTCTCTGTAGTACTATAGTACTCTGATCTACTGGGAATGTCATACTGCAGATTGACTATTTTGTGGAAATGCATTGGCCATAAAGAATAAAGCTCCATCTACACATGCAGTTAGACCCTTTACAACAACAGGAAGAAGTACGACAGAAAGGGATCTAGGGGTTATAGTGGACCACAAGCTAAATATGAGTCAACAGTGTGATGCTGTTGCAAAAAAAGCAAACATGATTCTGGGATGCATTAACAGGTGTGTTGTGAGCAAGACACAAGAAGTCATGTCTACATGACTACACAGTCTACTCTGTGCTGGTTAGCCCTCAACTGGTGTATTGTGTCCAGTTCTGGGCACCACATTTCAAGAAAGATGTGGAGAAATTGGAGAGGGTCCAGAGAAGAGCAATAAGAATGATTAAAGGTCTAGAAAACATGACCTATGAAGGAAGGCTGAAAGAAGTGGGTTTGTTTAGTTTGGAAAAGAGAAGACTGAGAGGGGACATGATAGCACTTTTCAGGTATCTAAAAGGGAGTCATAAGGAGGAGGGAGAAAACTTGTTCATCTTAGCCTCTAAGGATAGAACAAGAAACAATGGGCTTAAACTGCAGCAAGGGAGGTTTAGGTTGGACATTAGGAAAAAGTTCCTGTCAGGGTGGTTAAACACTGGAATAAATTCCCTAGGGAGGTTGTGGAATCTCCATCTCTGGAGATATTTAAGAGTAGGTTGGATAAATGTCTATCAGGGATGGTCTAGACAGTATTTAGTCCTGCCATAAGGGCAAGGGACTGGACTCGATGACCTCTTGAGGTCCCTTCTAGTCCTAGAATCTATGAATCTATGAATCTTAAGAATATAAAATGAGTTTTCTCTTGCTTATAAATAGTTTGCTAAGAAGTACATTTGTCAGATTGAGGTGCAGAGCATTGATCTGAGATGCTGACCAATCTCTGCTCAAAACTGTAGTTGCAAATCTCCTTCCAGACCTACCCAAATATCCTCTTATTTGAAATCTGTCAACTATAGAGCAGAGCCAGGACGTTGCCAAGGGAAAGCCCATGAGTTTCTCAATGTCCCAAGAAGCCCTGTGTACAAGATCAGCATTAGCAATCACATTTCCAGCTGAAGAAGGCTAAATGTGTCTCTGTCCTACCATAAATCAGTGCTACTCTCTGATTGGTTAGAGAGGTCCCTTTAGAGAAATGTAAGGCATTCTTTCCTCCAGAGGATGAAAGTCCTGTATATGCAGGACCCTCCAGGCCTTGCCAATCTAGAACCAAAGGACTAATTTTGAACACCAAACTCACATCTCCTTCATGACATGCTACCATTAGATTTTAAGTCTGTTTTATAGACATTGGAGTAGATGATCTGTTGAAGGTGTGTTCACTTCCCACTCCCTGCCCACCTCATCCCTTTAGGGACAATCTATGGATGCTCTGCAAGTGATTGGAGGGAAGTTGGAGCAAACTCTGGCCCAGTGAAAACAAGCTATAGTTTGCATATATTGTGATCAGTAGGGATGTAACTATTACATGGCTGGTCTTTAAGGGAATCAGATGCCTCGCCTACCTTTGACAGGCTCCACTGAAAGAAATGAGTTCCAGATCCACTTGGGGATAGTTAACGGCCTAAGTAGCTGGAAGGCAGTTAATTAACAAAGGAACATCTGGGCCTAATAGCCATAGGAAAGATCAAATTGAAAAAAAAAAATCCCAAGGAGGAAGGATGCTCCAGAGGAAAGGAGTTCCTAGTAAGCCTGAACTGGGCAAAAGCTTTTCAGGTATGGGGGTCTGGGAGAGACCCTTAGCAAATGGGGGAAAGACTGTAGAGCTCTCCAGACAGCAGAGAAGTCTGAGGCCTTATAGGAGAAAGAGCCATTGCTGTACCTAAAGACTTGTTTTGGGACTTTTAAGTTTTATCTAGGCTCTGCAGTAAGAGCTTTAAACCCTTGTAGAAGTCTTCCTTTCGGAAGGCCTAATTAAAGGAATATATACTGTTGTAGAGTAGAGCGTTTGGCTTCTCCTTGACTGGGCTGTTTAAGTAACCCCATTGAGGAGAAACGGAGGGAGGCCACTGCAGAGACACACGCAGCCACAATGGCATGCTCGGAAGGTGATGGTAACCCTGCTACAGTTACCCAGAGACGTCAGCATCAAAATCACAGACCTTTGCCACTTGCGCTAAAGGAAAATACTTTCAGTTACCAGTAAGTAGCAAAGTAGCGTCCTCCCAGCCACTAGAAGGAGACATGT
This sequence comes from Terrapene triunguis, assembly GCF_002925995.2. NCBI lineage: Eukaryota > Metazoa > Chordata > Testudines > Emydidae > Terrapene > Terrapene triunguis. Next base: position 5,988,723 of record NW_020664369.1, read on the forward strand.
TCTCTTGAAGAAAGCCACTGTTTTACAATCACTTTTAATTTCACTTAATCCCTTCTCCCAAACTTTACACTCTTCCCATGAATCTTGTAGGTTTTTTATATTTCTTCTCAGCTAATAATTCCATCTGAAATGTACATAATATTGTGCTTTTCTGTCAGAGGCTGGGAGTACTATTCTGTGTCCTACTTCAAGAAGAAAGACTGGTAACTTTTTATAGGCAATATGGGTTAGATGAGAGGGACAAGTGCAGGGATTACTCTAGTTTTTCATCCAACTCTTCTGAAATGTGGCAACCATACGCAATCTTTTTAACTGTTGATCAATCCATGTAATTAACATATAAAAGAAACATTACAAAGTTGATTCATTTCAAACCGCGTTCTTTCTAACTGTTAGACACAGTATATGCATTCATTTAGATATAAAAATAGGCTCCAAATCAGAATCAAATAGGAATATTTGTTGAGATGCATCACCTTACCTGGTATATTTGATGAGACTGTAAGTCCAGCGAGGTGAGATCAGTAGTGGAGGACTATATAGCTCTGATTCAGTAGTCCTCTATCATCTCTATACTGACAGAGAAGCTGTGTGTCAGAGTTTGTAAGGAAACTTACAATGTGCGAAGGGTATTTGAAGAAAACATCAGCTAAGTCTTTCTTTTCAAATGTTACTACTTACAGAAAGTCACCAGTATGATAAGAATTTAAAATCCTATTAGGCAATTCAGATTTTTTTCCTGTAATTTGACATGAAAGTCTTTTTGTTAGTGACTTTCATATTGTATTAGCTATAAAGAAGGAATGAAGAAGTAGGCTCTGGCTGCTAGCCAAGTCTGAGCTGCAGTGCTCCCACAATGAAATTCTAGGATGAATGGCAGAGGCATGCAAATGAGTCAGGAACTCAAATGAGCAGCCACGGCACAGACATGCTGTTATGAAAGCACAACATTAACCTCAGATTTCTACCATTACAATACAGTTCAAAATTTAGGAAGCTGAGCATGAACCCTGAGCTGTTTGTTATCATGCAATCTCTTATACACTGTAACAAATGCCTCTTTTACAGCAAATGGACAACTTCAAGAGACTGCAGACCATATCGGTGAACACTCTTACAGCAACTCCTCTTTTTTACACATCATTCAAAGCAAGTGGGTATTATTTTGCCTTCATCTTGTAATTTGCTTCACAAGGTTTGCTGTATAATGGTTCTGTTTTTTAATATTTACGAGAATGATAGCCATCACTTTTTGTGAAAAGAATATAAAGTCTGTGTATTGTCTAAATTTGGCTTCAAAATGAGGCATTGCCCCATTAAAAAGTAAGTGGAATGAGAGAAAGCAAAGATTATTATTCTAGTTAGTTCACTCTCTCTAAGTAGATATACTAACTAAAAAAGATAATCCATATTTAATTAAAGCTAAAATTGCAGGGAATATTATTTGACAAAAAAGAAATGATAAATTTGTATGTTTGTTTATTTAATGCTTAATGAGAACATCTGGTCATGTTTCTGTTTTTTTTTTTTTTTTTTTTTTACATAGACTGCACTGTCATAAAGGCCTTTTCCCCTAAAGCCTACAGAGGAAATTCAAAGTTTAAATGACATAATGAGGAGATTGATGCAATGGAATTGTGGTGTCAGTAAACCTTTACATAAATTTATACTGCTGGATGTGAAAAGTGCTTAGAGAAGACCACAACCAATATTCATCCAGTAATCAAGGTACTGCACGGAGAGTGCTCTGAATGGATGATATACGCCAAGTATTGCAAGGCAATTTCCTCTTGCCTACGTGCTTTCAAAAGAAGTACTATATTTAAAACTATGTGTCATATAGTGCAAAAACAAAAATAAATAAGTACGTGGAATTAGATTTCTTAAATTCTGATTTTTAATTGACTTGAACTTATTCGTTGACTGTGTGTCCAGACAGGGATATAAAGCTAACTTCAGCATTCCCAACAGCTCCAATGTAAACAAGCCCTAGGATAGTTTAGTATTGGAGGCAGTGTGCTCTGGTGGATAGATCACTGGACGGGGACTCAGGAAACTCGCATTCTTGTCCCAGCTTTGCTACTGATCTATCAGTTTACTGTAGGTAAGCTGCATCACCTGTCTGTGCCACATAATCTCCAATGGGGTAACGATACCACCTCCTTTGTAAAGCACTTTGAAATCCATAGATGAAAAGTACTATATAAGAGCTAGGTATTATTATTGTACAAAAAAAGGCATTAGGATATTTGACCCATGAGGCAATTAATGTTGGTTGATGGTACAGCAAATATTAAGATAAGATAATGTTAGTGTTTTCACGTATATATTTAAAAAATATTAGAGATTGAAAAGAATCACGCACAAGTAAAAGCTCTGAGTGAGCCTGGCTTGATTTCTACAACTCCTTCCTTTGTTATGAAGACAATCACTTCCTTCTTCTCCAGATTCTCCATAGCTTTTTCAACATCTCCCCAATGGGAATGGATTCCTCTATTCCTTATATTTCAGAACTGTGTGGAAGGTAAGAGATTTTTGTCTTTGAAAGAACAAAGGCTTCTCTGATCCTCCCTTTGTAGAAGTGCCATTGGTCTCCTTTGGGGGTAACATGGACCAAGTGTCACTTGGCTGTTCACTTCTAAGCGTCCAGGTACTTGCTTCTACCCTCAATGTTACTGTGAGTCCCTCAAAGGAATGAGATTGTAGTGACGCTTTCTGCTAGTGGACTCTCTAATGGATGAGACTAGAACTGGTTGAAAATGTCACAAAACATTTTTGGTCAAAAATGTCATTTCATTAAAACCAAAATGTTTTGCAGAAAAGTGTGAAAATTGTCAATTTTATCAGGAACATTTCAAGGTTCATGATGGAATTTCTGGTCACAGAGAAAGACCCCCTGCAGAATAGCCAATAGCTCATCTGGGACTATTTTGGTCAGTCTCTCCTATGTGTATGTATATGTGGGCAGGGGGGAAACTGTCTCCTTTTCATTCTGATGCCTGATGTGGAACAAAAATAAATTTTGAAAGCTCTATATTTTCCATAAAATGGATTTTTTTTTCCTGGCCCTTCCTAGCTAAAACAGGTGGCCACAGCTTCAAGTGTACATCTTTCTAGCCAAGGCAAATTATTTTGTAATTTCCCTGTCATGTCCTGGCTCTTATTTCTCACTGCCTCTTTATTCCATCAACGTCAGCCAACCAATCAACAGTTCTAATGTTAACAATATCACTGGACTGGATCTTCAGCTTCATTAACTCCTGTGCAGCTACACTGATTTCCGTCAGCTCAGGATCTGACTCATTATGTCTAATCCCTTCTGAGACCCTCTTAAAACTGCCGGCTTTTTACACACACACACGAATACCTTGTACTCATATTACTCAGAGAATTCACAATTTAATTTATGTTAATTTCTGGTTAATCACAGGGCCTCCAGATTGATATTGGTAAAGCTTTTACTGGCCAACATATATTTTAGAGTCCTAACTGGAAGCTATCCAGCATAAACTGCTGATTATTGTAAAAGAGAACCTACAAAAAAGATGTATCTAGGAAAAAGAGTTGTTATAAAGGAGAGAGCGAGACAGAAAGGGAGAGAGAATGCTCATATCTCAAAGCAAAAAATGATCTTTCTTTCAAAGGACTTTAATATATATTATTTTCCAAGATACGGGACTTCAAAGCTTTTGGAAAAAATGTAGATAAATAGATTATTTTTATACTGCCAGGGTGACTCATCATTTCAACAATACTTGTGATATTTTTATGGACTCCCACCTCAAATTATTTGAGTTCTGTCTTATAAAAGAGATGTTCCTTTTATCTGAATTATTTTATCTTCCCAAAGAAGGAGAAGGGGGAAAAAAAACACTTCATAATCACCTACAGTACATTGTTTGATGTCATCACTAGACCACTCAACAAATGTAGAAAAGTATGATTACTATGATGTATAAAAGACTGATGATAGTCACTACAATGCTTTACACCTATTTGAAAAGACAAAAAGCAACAGAATTAAAGAGAAAAGATTTCTTACAATCCCAGAGTAAAGTTAGAAGTTCCAGACTTTGTTAGTTTGCTTTCATTTTGTGGTATATCTATAGATTGTAGGTGCTACCAACTTTATTTGTGGGGACCATCTAGCAACTACCCCTCTTTTACTTGAGCCTCAATCCTGAGCTGGGACAACCCGCTCTCCAGATGAGGAAGTGAAAACTGGCTTCTTTTGGAGCTTGTTAATCAAGGCAGAAATCTGGAAAGTGACAACTGCTTTCTGCAAGTTTCTAAGTGCTGCCAATTGCTGGAGTTCACAATGCTCAGCACCTGGCACGTGGCACTTAGCACATCATGGGATCCAGCCTTTAGTTGGCTGTTCATTAGAGACTAGAGCTGCAGAAGGTGTTCCAACCATAGCACTTCCAGCTTGGCACTTACTGTGGTCTAGTGCAGTGGTTCTCAATCCTTTCCATTCCAAGACCCCCTTTCTTCCCCATCCGCACTGACCTGAGATCCCTTTTTCCTCTAGCTGGTGATTCCTGTCATTTAGCAATATGACAATGTCAGTGTATTGACAACTCCCTGAGACACAGGCTTGTGTCCCTCCTTCCCTCCTGGGAGTCACAATTAGAGCCAGTCAAAATTTGTCAATATTTTTTTTATGAAAAATGGCTTTTCTCAAAACAGAAATTTCAGTGACAGAAGCTCATTTTCAGGTTTTCATGGAAAAAAAACCAAATTGTTTGCTTCTTCAAGAAAATCTAAAAACTTTTGAAAAAAGTATTGGATGACAATGAAAAGTTACAGAGGGGTAACCATATTAGTCTGTCTCCAAAAAAACAACAAGGAGTCCGGTGGCACCTTAAAGACTAACAGATTTATTTGGGCATAAGCTTTCATGGGTAAAAAAAAACCCACTTCTTCAGATGCATAGAGTGAAAATTACAGATGCAGGCATAAATATACTGACACATGAAGAGAAGGGAGTTACCTTACAAGTGGAGAACCAGTGTTGACAAGGCCAATTCAATCTGGGTAGATGTGGTCCACTCCCAAAAATTGATGAGGAGGTGTCAGTACCAAGAGAGGGAAAATTGCTTTTGTAGTGAGCCAGACACTCCCAGACCCTATTCAAGCCCAAATTAATGGTGTTAAATTTGCAAATTAATTTTAGCTCTGCAGTTTCTCTTTGAAGTCTGTTTTTGAAGTTTTTTTTGTTGAAGGATGGCTACTTTTAAATCTATTGAATGTTCAGGGAGATTGAAGTGTTCTCCTACTGACTTTTATATGTTGCCATTTGTGATGTCTGATATTCTTTCACGTAGAAACTTTCTGTTTTGGCCAATGTACATGGCAGAGGGGCATTGCTGGCGCATGATGGCATATATAACATTAGTAGATGTGCAGGTGAATGAGCCCCTGATGGTGTGGCTCATGTGGTTGGGTCCTCTGATGGTGTCGCTAGAGTAGATATGGCGACAGAGTAGGCAACGGGGTTTGTTACAGGGATTGGTTCCTGGGTTAGTGTTTCTGTGGTGTGGTGCATAGTTGCTAGTGAGTATTTGCTTCAGGTTGGGGGGCTGTCTGTAATCGAGGACTGGCCTGCCTCCCAAGGTCTGTGAGAGTGCAGGATGGTTTTCCAGGATAGTTTGTAGATCGTTGATGATGTACTGGAGAGGTTTTAGCTTGAAAATGAAAAGTTTGTTTTCCTCAATTTTTTGTTCAGGAACAAAAAACACTTCCTGACCAGCATGACATAGGTTGAGAACCCATGTCATATCCTGCCCCTAGAGAGAAGCATTCTGAGGAAGCCAATGTTGATCAATAATATATTCAGCAAGGGCAAAGCCTCATTCAGCCAAGAGAATCCTTGCGTATTCCTGGAGCTCAAAAAAGCTATTCAAAACTTTGCCATGTGAAAGCCAATGAAGTGCAGGGTGGAAGGAGTGCTGACTACTCATTTGTTTCTTCACATGAAATAGCAAAGAGGCAGGCTTTGGCTTAGCTTTAATAAAGTCAGAAATTTTACAACCTGCTTAAGGAGCTTCTCTATTTCCACTGGCATCCTCTTTGCCACCAAAACTTCCAGAAGAACCAGACAATGTCTCCTAAGAGCTTAGGATGCAATAGACTGCATTCTAGCGACAAGGTTGCTGTGTTGTTGTTGTTGTTTTTTTTTTCTGTTTTGGAGCATTATCATTACAAATACCAGCACAGCAATGGCAAATCAACTCAGCTGCAAGAAATGACTTTTGGAAAGCTTCAAAGATTTTGTCCCCTGTCATATGTTCTATTAGTGGACACCAAAAGAGGAGGTCCTTCTGTATTGATCATTCTCACCCACACTGGATACATGTTAAAAGTTGGGCAGAATATTTATCTGTAGTTTCATCCAGTTGTATTGAGAAATACTGGTTCTTCTGGAGTCTTCTAAACAGCTGTTCTTGAATATTTGCTGCCATGTTAGGAATTCATAATCTCTTTGTGTCACTGGAAGGGGGAACAGATTTGACTTGACTGGCAGCTGAAGAGCCTAACATAACACTAGCAATACCTGGAATACAGAGTGCAGCCAAATTTTTCCCCAGTTATATGAAGCTTGTTTCACTATTCATAGTGAAACACAGTCTGATGCTCGGAGAACTGTCATGTTTACAGAACAGCCATTTAATGAAAGAGTTTATTAGTTTTGTGAATCCATGAGCCTTTCTCTGAGGAAGCCATTTTTTAATTTGTTTTAAATATGGATGCTTGCTTTAATTGCTCAGTGCCCCCTCATTTTAATGGTTTCATGCAAACCGTCACTCCTTTGCCAGCTACCGTGACAACTTCTTTGAAGTACTGCAGTAGCTGACAAGCCTTCTGGTGCATGTGTTGGTCTGAGTCCACTAAAGAGGAAAATCAAGATGCAAATACCAGATCCACAGAAGAGGGGAAAATGGTAAGAAAGGGAGTGTGTGGCACTCTGTACCTCAAAGTAGCACTCTGGAACCCCCATATTCACCATGGTGATATGATTATGATATGCTTTGTACAAAGTATACCTTGTGAGGTATCATTTCAAAAGTCTTGATTTGTTGGACATTAAGATCTGTTGGATTGTCTGAACTATCATGGTATGTGAAGTTATGAAGTATTGATATGTGTGTTACTGAAATATGTTGAGAGTTTGGAAACATTCACAACCAGCCTTTCAGTTACAACGCAGGAGTAGCCATCAACAGACAGTGTTAATGGCTCATCAGCAACCATCAAGAAAAGAATCCACTATCCCAGAGTCTCCTTATGCTATGGCTACACTGGCGCTTTACAGCGCTGCAACTTTCTCGCTCAGGGGTGTGAAAAAACACCCCCCTGAGCGTAGCAAGTTACAATTGCGCTGTAAAGCGCCAGTGTAAACAGTGCCCCAGGTGGAGGTGGAGTACCCACAGCGCTGGGAGAGCTCTCTCCCAGTGCTGATGCGCAACCACACTCACACTTCAAAGCGCTGCCGCGGGAGCGCTTTGAAGTTCCGAGTGTAGCCACAGCCTTAGAGAAGGCACCTATCCAGTGGAGACTGCTTGACCAATGGGGACTGCCTGATTCCTACGTCACAAAGATCTTTTTAGCAAGCTGGAAGAAAGTATAAAAGAGGGGAAGTGATATCATCACTTGGCCTCTCTTTCCCCTCCTTGCAGCTCAGCACCTGGAAGCACATCTGGAAGACAAACTGGGTAAGAGTGGTCCCAGGCTGGAAAGGGAGTTCAGTCGGTGTATTGAGGAACTGTATCCTGCTTGTACTATCTATTAGGGTAAGAAAAGCTGTTCAATTGAACTCTTGCTTAGACTTAGGGCTTGTCTACACTGCGACGCTGTTGACAAAACTTTTGTCTTTCACGGGTACTTAAAAAAGCACCCCCCGTGAAAGACAAAAGTTTTGCCGACTCAAGTGGCAGTGTGAATGCAGCTTTGTTGGCAGGAGTGCTCTCCTGCTGACAAAGCTAACACCGCTCGCGGGGTTGGAAGTATTTTGTCGGCGGAAGTGCCGACAAAATAACGACGAGAGCATTTACACACGCTGACTTTTAGTGTCGACACAGCCTTGTTGCTAAAAACTGCGTAGTGTAGACAAGCCCTAGGTTTAGGATTTAGAAAGTCTGTTTCTATTTTTAATTTCTTAAGGTAACTATCTCTGACCTTTATGCCTACCACTTGTAATCACTTCAAATCTTTCTGTAGTTAAACTTATTTTAATGTTTTATCCTTACCAGTGTGTTTGTCTAAAGTGCTTGGGAAATCTGCTCAGGTTACAAAGGCAGATGCATGTCTGCTTTCCTATGAAGAGGTGGCAATCTAAATAATAAACTTACAAGCTTCTGACCAGTGCAAGACAGTACAGCTCTGGGATGCAAGACTGGAGACTGGGAGGGGTCGAGGGTGGGGGGAAGAATTGGCTGAAGCCTCCCTATTGATGGTTCATGAGTGGTTGGGAGATCATTCATGTAACACAGTTGGGTGTGTCCCTGCCTCTGGATGTCTGTGTAAGTGTAGTGACTGTCAGAAGTTTGCAACTTGACATTAGCATCACACTGTGAGGGCTGATCCTGCTTGATGGGACAGAGGGCTCAGCAGTTCCACGTTCCAGGTTGCACCCTAGGGACCCCATCCCAGAGGGTGGATCATGACCACCCTGCCATCTCGCTACATGGAATAGAACAGGGAGCATGCACTGTAATATAATTAAATTCCCTTTGAGGGGAAATCTGGATAACAAGAAGCAGCTGCAGACAGACGCCAGCCGGGCTGGGAGTCTAACAAAATATCAGACAACTGGCTGAAGCAAAATGGAAAATTCCATGGCAAAAATGCTGAATTCCATGGTACAATGCAAAAATCTGTCATATTCCACAACCACAGAATTACATAGTCTACAGGACCTTGACTGAGATGAATGAGGCAGTTTCCTCATTATTATATTATTTATTAGAGCTATTGTTTCAAGCTGTCTGCAGATTCAGGTAAGGACCACTGCATCGATTTGTGGTTGGTTTCCAGATGATGAGCGATTAATAAGACTGGGACTTTTCAGCTTGGAAAAGAGATGATTAAGGGGGGATATGACAGAGGTTTATAAAATCATGACTGGTGTGGAGAAAGTAAATAAGGAAGTGCTATTTACTCCTTCTCATAACAAGAACTTGGTGCCACCAAATGAAATTAATAGGCAGCAGGTTTAAAAAAAAACCAAAAGGAAGCATTTCTTCACACAACGCAGTCAACCCGTGGAACTCTTTGCCAGAGGATGTTGTGAAATCCAAGACTATAGCAGGGTTCAAAAAAGAACTAGGTAAGTTCATGGAGGATATGTCCATCAATGGCTATTAGCCAGGATGGGCAGGGATGGTGTCCCTAGCCTCTGTTTGCCAGAAGCTGAGAATGGGCAACAGGAGATGGATCATTTGATGATTACCTGTTCTGTTTATTCCCTCTGGAGGGCCTGGCATTGGCCACTGTCAGAAGACAGGATACTGGGCTAGATGTACCATTGATCTGAGCCAGTATGGCCATTCTTATGTTCTTAAGTTTATGTTTCGGAGGTTATCTCGACAATCATAAGGGATAGAAACGTATTTTTTGTTTTAACGAAAGGATGAAAAAAGGGAGAAAAGGATGGGGTGATGGCATTTTGTGACCTGTTTGGGAGCCCCCAGAGAATCACAAGCCCTGGGCTCAGACCGCTGGTCTAGGGGATAGTCTGTCCAACTAGGAGTCTGTTGACCTTGGTTCTATTCCTGTTATTGACCTGCTGTGTGATATTTAGTAGCGTTGCCTCTCTTTCCCCTCCCACCCTTTCTCTATCTTGTCAATTTAGACTGTAAGGTCTTCAGGACAAGGATTGTCTCTTACTGTGTGTGTTTCTATAGTGCCTAGCACAATGACACCTCATCTCAGTTGGGGCATCTAGGCACTATTGTAATACAAGAAATCATTACTAAAATAATAAGGACCAGCCAGGCTCAAATTCCTATCCCCCTCATGGTGGCACATTGCATTGTCAGTTCTGCTGCACAAAGATGGGGCCTGATCTGGGGACACGCGGAATGTACTCCACTCCCATTGTGTCAAGTATCAGAGGGGTAGCCGTGTTAGTCTGGATCTGTAAAAAGCAACAGAGAGTTGTGTGGCACCTTTAAGACTAACAGATGTATTGGAGCATAAGCTTTCATGGGTGAATGCATCATGCATCCAACGAAGTGGGCATTCACCCACGAAAGCTTATGCTCCAATACATCTGTTAGTCTTAAAGGTGCCACACAACTCTCTGTTGCTCTCCACTCCCATTGACTCCAGAAAGAACAGTAGGCAGTCAGTACCTTGCAGGGACAGGCTCTTGCCTAGGCAAATAATTCCCAATGCCATTATGTTTCAAGAAGCAATAATACATTGAAATAAAAAGCATATTGATATTTGTTTGTTGTTTTTAGGAGCTGATTCTCTTTACAACATGTCACATTTCCTGAATAAACAGAATATTTTAATAACCCAGAATGCATTTGATAGAACTATTTGAATTGCCTCCTGTGATCGACAGTATCTTCCCAGTACATTATAACCCTTCTTGGAGATAGTAAGTGTAAGTATTCCTAGAAGCTTTCAGAATCACTATAAAAGAGTCAGGTAATGACAATTCTTTCAAAACACGCTTTTCATGTTCTCATAAAAACCCTCTGTATATTTTGTGGAGATTCTTACTTTCAAACTCAACCCACAACCCCCAAAACTGGTATGTGTGGCACCATCAAACAAAAATCCTTTTATGGGAGGGAGCAAAACAAAAAGGGCACTATGAATAGTAAAAAAAGAGAAAAAAATCACCAGAACCACCCTTTATCAAGGGAAGATAACATGAACGTGGTTATTATCATTATTATACGGACAGATGGATAAAGTCTCTTCAATAATTCACTTCACGTTGCTCTTCTTTTGAGCACAATAGGGGAAAAACACCTCAATTACTCACTATTCACAACATTAGCAAAATTGATATTTATAGCAAATGCATGGGCGCAATCTAGATCTGAATCTGACATCTTGTCATAGTATACCACTTCCATCAAAAAACCCTCTTATTGACAGCTTTGCTTGCTTTCCGGATTCATCTTTTGCCTTATAATCTTGAAAAATCCCCAGTGAAAAAGAAAGTTTTAAAGCCTTCTGAAAAATTAGTAAAATGCTCTAAGATGAAGCCCCTGCTTTAAAATTGCAGATATACTAACCTTTATATAATCAGCTTTCTTACGGGGAAACTTCAAAGCAAGTCAGCTACCTGCAAAGTGCTGCCACATGTAGTGATAGGGTTAGAAGGGGAGAGGATTGACAGCAGGAAGGAAAGATGCTTGGTGGGGACTGGAATACAGGTTTTAGCTGCCTTATTGCTAAAACTTATATAAGTTACTATTTCAATTGTTTTTTTAAAGGGAAGAAATTTTCACTACTTTTTTGTTGTTATTTTTGGACACTGGTCATATTTATAATATAGGGTCATTCATCCAAATGTTATTCCAAGTTATGCATGGATCTCGCATGGAAGGAGATAATTCCTGACATCCTGTACTCAACTCGTGC
>NW_020664369.1:6000729-6004719 GCF_002925995.2 Terrapene triunguis
GGGCCGGGCCGGTTTGTTTACCTGCCGCATCTGCAGGTTCGGACGATTGCGGCTCCCACTGGCCGCGGTTCGCCACTCCAGGTCAATGGGGGCAGCAGGAAGTGGCGCGGGCTGAAGGATGTACGGGCCGCCGCTTCCCGCCGCCCCCATTGGCCTGGGACGGTGAACCGCGGCCAGTGGGAGCCGCGATCGTCCGAACCTGCAGATGCGGCAGGTAAACAAACCGGCCCGGCCCGCCAGAGGGCTTACCCTGGTGAGCCGCATGCCAAAGGTTGTCGCTCCCTGCACTAGGCACTATCAACTACCATTAAGTTTAGTAGAGATTATGGACATATCATCATCGCACAAGATTAGGCCCTAAAGCATGCAGCCATATTAGGAAAATAAGCTTATTTGGTTCTTTATCATATATTAGTTAATGGGTTGGCCCAGGTCCTCAATTCCTCCTAATCTTGATGGGAGTAAGATGCCACAGTACCTTTAATTAACACATGATGAAGTTCTAATGTGGACAAGGCAGTTTGTAGTTTTCACACATTAGCAGGTCAAGGTAGACATTAGTGCAGAGCGTGTGTTAATAGTACAAGTGCCTTCTCCACACTACATGTTTTTGTTTTTTTTAGTGGAGACAAGGCTGTAGTGGGAAATGTCTGAAGATCTTAAGGCATCTTTGTGTCTGCAATATACCTATTAGCCTGTAGTGCTCCTGAAGAAAAGACGTTTAAGTTCCTCTCAAGGGGGAGTGTTCACAGTTGCCAACTTTCACGTGGTATATAAGCACCTCAACTTTCGCAATAAGCCAAAAATATGGCTAATCCCATTTCAAAAGAAGGCCATAACAAGCCAATCCCTAAGAACCCCAACACTCTATGTGAATAGACCCCCCCCGGTGTGCAGTCTGGGACTGTGATGGCCCTGCTGTGCACCCCTGACTCTCCCCCCTTGCCCCTGCTTGCCAAGAGCCAATCAAAAAAAAGAAGCAATAAGCTACAACAAGCAACAAGCTACAAGCCAAACAAGCAGCAAGCTAAAGCCAAAAACTAGCCAACAAGCAACTCACAAGCCAATTAAGCCAAAACCCAGCCCAATTTCTGCGTTGTTTTTTTTTGCAGGTTTGGCCTGTCTGGGAGGGTTGCTGTTTTGTGGCACATGGCCTCACTAGAGCCATTTTTAAGGTACTAGGTCTGCCAAGAAGCAAGATGTCAGATATGCATTTGAAATATTCCCTTCCCTGCCTTAGGTGTTCGCCTGTTCTGTGGTGGTGGTGGTGGTGGTGGGTGGGTGGGTGTGTGTGTGTGTGTGTGTGTGTGTGCAGTTCTGCAACCACTGTGTGAACTTTTACAGTAAACAGTTTGGTTTGGAAACCTTCACTGGAGTGGGGCAGAACCTGCTCTCATTGCACGACATAAGGAGCAAAGGCATGTTTCTGAGGCCCCTGAACTCTGTATATTTTCTGAATGCAACAAAACTATAGAGACACCTGTGGTAAGGAACATTGTGCCAGTCCACTGTGCAGGTTCACAGCATTCAATAGCCTTGTCATTTTTCATTTCTCACCTGTGGTGGTGTTGTGCAGTGGTTGCATATTAAGCTGCAGGGGAAAGAAAGCCTGTGTAAATACAGGTTAAAGAGCTCCTAAATTGTATTTGATGCTTTCTACAAGGCAGGCGTGTATTTCTTTATTTGTGAGTGCATGTTATCTTTGTTTCAGCCATTACATCTAAAACACAGGAAAGGAGAAGAAAGGATATAGGCTTTAAAATGTCTGTTGATATAAAATAAAAACAAGACACATAAGGACCAGGGAGGGGGGAAAGCCATAAAAGAGAATGAAAGTACAAAGCTAACTTTGAAGGTAGAGGTCTCCAACAGTGTACTTGCAAAAGGAACATTAGCATATGCTCCATGAATAAATGAAAATGTAGTTGTGATGACAGTCATGTACCCAGAGTGGATTTATGCCAACGTGCACCTTTACATGATACACAGAGAAAGATGGGAAGGTTCAGATCTACATTCAAACAGCCCAGATTTGTTTCTAACATGGAGTATTTTTAGCTAGTAGATTTAGATTACGGCACTCTGCTTTTACCCTCCGTGTAGGTTATGGGAGTCCTGGAGCTGATTTAACTTGCATCAGCTGGCATGGGTCCCAAAGGAACCTCTTACAGGCAGTGCCAGGTTTACTATGGCACCAGTGGTGCCATGGAGCCGGGCACATGCTCAGAAGGGGCCCCGACCTTCTCTGCTTGAACTGTGCCCTGAGACCCCGACAGCCCGCTGACTCCCCCCTCCCCCCACCCTGCCCACCACTTGCTCCTCTTGGTCTGCCCACTGGCCGGCCAAGGGCTCCTCTCCACCCCCTGGCCCCACCCACTGGCTTCTCTCTGCCTCCTGGCCGGACCCCAGTGCGCCACCGGCTCCAGGCAGTCTCTGCTTCCCATGACCTGTGGGGCCCCATCTGTCTCCCTGGAGCTGAGCTGCCTGGGACTGATGCAGAAGCCTGGCCAATCTCGGTGCGTTGGGGGGAGCAGTATGGGGGGCTTGGCTGGGCCCCTCCAGGCAAGTGGGTCCTGATGGAGCCCGGGCAGGGCAGGCACTGGCCTGGCTGATCACACCACATCCAAGGGGCTGGAGGGATTCCCCACCCTGGGACCAGCCCTAGCGGCTCAGCCCGGCAGACACAGTCGCCTCCCAGCAGGGCCAGTGAGTGGGGCTGGGAGGCAGGGCGGGGGTCTCTGGAGGGCCTGGGGTGGGTGCTGCGCTGTGAGGGGGTGGGGAAGATTTCCGTGTGTTGGGGCACTAGGGAGTGAGGGTTCTGTGTGGGGTGCTGGGCAGTTGTGGCAGGGTCGGGGGTGGGGCTGGGCATAGCAGGTTTGGGGAGGGTTTACCATAGGGAATTGGGGGGGGGGTGCCGGTGGTGGGCAAGGGGGCTGTATGGCCCGGCCTGGGCCCGCCCCGAGGGGAAGGGGCATGCTGGCAGCACAGGGCTGGGCAGGCCATCGTGCATCTGACAACTGCCTGTTTGTAAATAGTGCCCGGCACTGGGCGGGGCGGAACGGGGCCACTCCTGCCATGCCATAGTGCCCCTGACTGGCCCCTTGCTCTGGGGCCTGATCCCCCCGCCCCATGCTCCTTTGCTCCCATGGGGGGCTCACAAATAAGATTGGCACCGGGCCCACAGAAGGTTAATCCCGCCCTGCTTACAGGTAAGCATAGTCAGAGTGCATTGTATTCAGCCAACTCCTGCCATGCCCTCCCTGTCCCTGGTATGATTCTGAAGCGCCCTCTATACTGGGGGTTGCTGGGAGGGTGATGTAGGAGGTGGCATAACTAGCTCCATGCCTACATTAAAAGGAGGTTCAGCAGGGTAGGGAATCTGCTTAATTAGCTTCAAACAAAGCCAAAATGAAAGTCAATGGAGTCACAGTGATTGACACAAGCTTAGGATCTGGCCTGTTAAAGACCAGCAGGAAGGGCCCAGGTTGTAACAAGTCTATAGTTTGTACTAACATTTTATCTGTCTATTTATTTATTTATTTAGGCCCTGTCCTGCTGGGTGCTGTTGCTCTCCCCCCTGCTGCTCTTTCCCCACCCAGGCTGCTCTGCTCCATGTGCACAGCCTGGCTGGCAGTGACACTAATAAGATTTTCAGTCTCTAAAGCGCAGATGGCACTCTCCATGCTTCAGGGACTGTCAATCTTGTTAGTTTCACTTCCTGGTCATTAGCACATGGAACAGAGCAAATGGGGAAGTAGGAGGAGGTGCAGCAAGTCACCGAGGAGAGTAGGGGAGGGGAATGCTCCGTCTCAACACGATGGGGGAGTGGAAGTAACCGGGGGATAAGAGGGGGAAGGCAGAAACAAGAATACATATACAATGTGAACAAGTCAGAAAAATAGAATGAAGAAAATATGAGGCAAGAAAAGAAGAAAAGTGAATGGAAAGAAAGAAAGAAAGAAAGAAAGAAAGAAAGAAAGAAAGAAAGAA
>NW_020664369.1:6004729-6075493 GCF_002925995.2 Terrapene triunguis
GAAAGAAAGAAAGAAAGAAAGAAAGAAAGAAAGAAAGAAAGAAAGAAAGAAAGAAAGAAAAAGAAAATATAGTGAAAGGAGAGAAAAGGGGCAAAAGAGACCAGAGTGGTGGGAACTGGTGGTTGCCCTGGGGGAAGTCAGGATGTGGATAATGTTATGAGGGCCCGATACTGAGTGTGTGGAGATGGGGGAGTGGACATAGTGCATGGAAAGTAGGCGAAGGAGAGCAGTGTGAAGGATATCATACATGGCGGGAGTGAGTACTCATGGAGGGGTGAAAACAATGAGGAGTCCTTATGGCACCTTAGAGACTAACAAATTTATTTGGGCATAAGCTTTTTTGGGCTATAACCTACTTCATCAGATGCATGGAGTGAAAAATACAGTAGGTAGGTATAAATATACAGCACATGAAAAGACAGGAGTTGCCTTATCAAGTGGGGGGTCAGTGTTAACAAGGCCAATTCAATCATGGTGGATGTGGCCCATTCTCAACAGTGGACAAGAAGGTGTGAGTATCAACAGACGGAAAATTACTTTTTTGTAGTGATCCAGCCACTCCCAGTCTTTATTCAGACCTAATTTGATGGAGTCAAGTTTGCAAATTAATTCCAGCTCTGCAGTTTCCTGTTGACGTCTGTTTTTCAAGGTTTTTTTGTTGAAGAATGGCCACTTTTAAGTCTGTTATTGAGTGTCCAAGGAGATTGAAGTGCTCTCCTACTGGTTTTTGAGTGTTACAATTCTTGATGTCGGATTTGTGTCCATTTATTCTGTTGTGTAAAGACTGTCCAGTTTGGCCAATGTACATGGCAGAAGGGCATTGCTGGCACATGATGGCATATATCACATTGGTAGATGTGCAGGTGAACGAGCCCTGGATGATGTGGCTCATGTGGTTAGGTCCAATGATGGTGTCCCTTGAATAGATATGCGGACAGAGTTGGCAACGGGGTTTGTTGCCGGTATTGGTTCCTGGGTTAGTGTTTCTGTTGTATGGTGTGTAGTTGCTGGTGAGTATTTGCTTCAGGTTGGGGGGCTGTCTGTAAGCGAGGACTGGCCTGTCTCCCAAGGTCTGTGAGAGTGAGGGATCGTCCTTCAGGATAGATGCAGAGAGCAGATGGATCGTCGAAAGCCCTTCCTGGGAAGAGGGAGGAATTGGCTAGGAGATTGTATGCTTGAGACTTGGGAGAAGGTTGAAAGCATGAAAGCAGCATGAGAAGGTTTACTGGCTGGTGTCCCCAAGCCAGAGAGCCAGGGCTGGAGGGCTGGAGAGGGCTGAAGGCAGAAGGAGCATCAAAGGCAGTTGCCCACTGGATCTGATCTGAAACTAAGGACTGAGGGCAGGGGAACAGCGGAGGAGCTTATCTGCTGTCATCTGCAGGGCTGGAGAGCTGGATGCAGAGAGACTATGAGAGGGCCACAGGGAGTGAGGAATGCTCCCAGCAGAGATACTGTGGGGGTTCCAACTTGGGAAGGGTGGAGGTGCTCTCCAATGGGAAGGGCTGGGTTGGCTGACATGGTACAAGGACCAGAGAGGGCTGTGCTGGAGATCCAGGGCCTGATGGGGGCCGCCGGGGCTGTATGTTGCATGTTCTGTAAAGATTATGCTGGGGGTATTATGGACTACGGTGGTGGGGCTTGTTTTGTTAAGGTTTGTGTGCACAAGGACTTTGGTAATAAATGATCCCCACAAGGGCTATATTTATACTTGCGAAGATTCTGTCGACTATGTCTGGGGACTCTGAAGGAGGGAAACTGAGGCTAGGGTGACCAGATGTCCCAATTTTATAGGGACAGTCCTGATATTTAGGGCTTTGTCTTATGTAGGTGCCTATTATCCCCCAACCCGTGTCCTGATTTTTCACACTTGTTCTCTGGTCACTCTAACTGAGGCAGATGTGCCTTTCAGGCCATGGCCTGCTGTGGAAGGGTGGTGCTCCATTCAGGGTCACCCTATAACAATACCATTGCTGCTGAATGGAGTTTCTCTTTTTTTGATGAAGACTGTTCATTGTAGTATTCAGGGGTACATTCTGAAGGCTTCTGGCTACATCTGGCTATGTTCTATCCTTGTTCCATCCAGTGAGCTCCCACAGATGTCAATAGGCAATTTGTATACAAATTGAGGAAATATGGTTCAATGCATACAACATCTTCTTAATAAGCAACATCTTCTTCCCTTATATGGCTGATTGTCACTGGCAATGCACATATAAAAGTTTGCAAAGAAACCAAAGTTATTAGTTAATTCAGCATGACTTCAGAAAGTACATTTATACCTTCACAGGCTTCTCTCTGCATTAAACCAGCCTGTCATCCTTTCTGACTCTCTTCATTGTAATTCAAGAGATAGAGTATCTGTGATCACTGAGAAACATCTTCAACTTTACTTAAAAATTAAAATCTGCAGGTAATACTTAAAATAGACAACACACTTTAATGTACAGATTTTGTCATTATTAGCTGGAGCAGTTTTCATGTTGTGCACAAATGTTGACTTTTTTTTTTTTTTTTTTGCTTTGCTAAACCTTCAAAGCACTATTTGATATTTTTGCAAAAATCACAGAATACAAAAAGAAATTTCAGAATTGGGATTTGAAAGGAAATGTCAGTAAAGCTAGGTGAGCCTGTATGTAATTTCAACTGCCTAAGATGAAATAGAACCCAGAAAGCTAGGAACTTTGTTGAATCCACTAGAATATAAAGCCTTCCTAA
This sequence comes from Terrapene triunguis, assembly GCF_002925995.2. NCBI lineage: Eukaryota > Metazoa > Chordata > Testudines > Emydidae > Terrapene > Terrapene triunguis. The sequence continues at coordinate 6,007,445 of NW_020664369.1, forward strand.
AGATAAGGAAGAGACCTTTTGTTGCAGTTCTATAAAAGTTTAGAACCAAACCATTTGGTGAAAATAGTCATTATTTAGGGGGCCCAAAGCTAGGCATCTAAATCCATATTTCAGTATCCAGATAAGAATTTGAGTTGTAGAATGCATATCCCATTGACTTGATTAATAAAACAGGTAAGTTATTTAGCAGCTGAAATGTGGATTTCAGTGCATGTTAGGCATCCGGTTTTTAAAATTTTGGTTTAAAAGATTTGGTTCTTAAATACTTAGCACCTGCTTTGCCACTGCATTATTCCATTTGTACATGACTGTAATTCCATTGACACCAATGGAGTTACACCTGCACACAACTGATTGACTCATTAGTGAGTCTAGCCCAGTGGTCCCTAGACTGTGAGGCGCGCCCCTCTAGGGGGGCAAGGAGGAATGTTCGGGGTGTGTGCGGTGGGGTCCTGGCCAGCCCCCATGGGGGACAGGGAGGGAACGCCACCCAGTCCTGCTGCAACCCCAGACCAGCTCCAGCCCTGGCCGCAGCTCCACTACACTCCCTGCTCTGCCCCCAGTCCAGCTCCGGCCCAGCTCTGCCCTCATTTCCTCTCCACCCTCAGGCCAACTCCGCTTCTAAGCCCAGGCTCCTCCCCCATCCTCAGTTCTGCCCCAAGTTCCACTTTCAGCCCAAGCTCCTCTGCTGAGTCAACTGTGCAGTAATGGAGGGGAGATGCGGACAGATACCATTACTGATAAGGGGGGCAGTGTGACAGAAAAAGTTTGGAAACAACTGGTCTAGTCCCTGGTGCTTATTGCAGTACCTCATAGAACTGTAATTAATTAGGGCCAGATTCTGATGCCCTGAGTAACAGGGCCAGCTTTAGGGCGATTCAGCCGATTCCCCGGAATCGGGCCCTGCGCCCCTAAGAGGGCCCCGTAACGTCCCGAAGGAGCTGCCGCCGAAGTCCTGCCGCTGTCTTCAGCGGCAGCTCAATCACTGCCGCGGAGGAAGGTCCCTCCGCTGAAGTGCCACCGAAGGCACCAGCAGCCAATTGAGCTGCCGCTGAAGTCCCGGCACTGTCGTTGTCGGCAGTTCAATCATTGCCACTGTCTTTGGCGGCATTTCGGCGGAGAGGCCATCCTCCGCGGCAGCGATTGAGCTGCTGCCAAAGACAGCGGCGGGACTTCGGCGGCAGCTCTTTCGAATCGGGCCCCGCGGTGCCTAAAGCCAGCCCTGCTGAGTAATACTGTATTCAGGGAATAGTTCCATTGATTTCACAGAGGTGCAAAGCTGGCATTTCTGGCTTTGTGCTTATTCCCCTCCTCATCCTCAGCATAAGGAGTATGTACAGTAGGGAGCAGGTGTGACAAGACAGCATGTGGTGCTCCTTCTCTGGCTGCAGGCAGCACAACTTAGAACAGTCCAATAGCTTCTATAAATTACTCCAGGGAACATTTCAACCCCTCCAAGCAATTGTAGGAGCAAGAAACATAGCATAGGGCCCTTTTTCCTCACCAGTTGGAATGAACGTAAACCCTGTTTAGCTGAGGATTGAGCCTTGAGTGCTTTGAGAGGTTTGGTAATGTGCTGGGGGGAAATGGACAGAGCAAGGATCTAAGGTGAAAACAAATATTTTGAGCTATTGATGGAACCCAGTTGTTCACAAAGCTGTGGAGTGAAGTTAACTAAAATTAATATGATGATGCACTAGCAGAACCCATTTTCCAGGTAGGGAATTGGCTCATACAGTTCTGGAATCTTATAGTATCCCTGGAGCAACAGAAAGTGAGAGTCTTTATATAGGAACTAAGCATTCAGTGGAGTTCACCCTGCAGGATAGGAGAAATTTTAAATCACCTGAACTGGATACAGAAATACAGTAAAGCCCATTTAAATGAATATTAGATAAAGAATAATATGGGGGCAAAATGTAATTTTCATAAAAGTAGTTAATCTGTTTAGCAGTTTTTCAGTCCATCAGTTTCTCCAAATGGTGCCCCTCTTCTTCCACTCGCTGTGGTTAGATGCTTTTTGATATCTCTCCTGACTCTAGAGTGATGAGCCTTTTGACAATTCATGACAATCTCTATTGGGTTCAATCCAATAGGGCTGGTTCTTGCTTGGCCTTCACTCAGTTGTCTTTCAACCACGCTAAGTCCTGATCTGTATTACAAAGTTAGGTCAATGTAAACCACCTTGTGTAGATCTAGTTGTGCATGTGTCTACACTTAAATTTGTCTCCTACAAATGTGGGATGACATACTGAGATGGACACAAAATGAGTGTATACACTGCATTACCTATGTCGACCCTAACAGTCCTTCAGCTGCTGTCCCCAAATGTCCAACACTGACTATTCTGTTCACAATTCTGAACTTCATTACCCAGGGATCACAGATACCAAAACTGCCCCTCCCCCCCACACACAAGCCCTTGACATTTTTGATATGCCTTTTCCTGATTGTCCAGCGTGGCGAGCCCACCTAGCAGCTCTCTAATGTTGTGTGGATCTGCCCAACCGACCATGCTGGCTCCACACGCCAGACGTGCTCCGGCTTGTAGTAGACAGGAGGTATTGGATGTCATGAGCCTGTGAGAGAAGAGGTTGTGCAGGCACAGCTATGGGGCCGCCAAAGAAATATGGACATATATGAGCAGATTGCACGGGGGATGCAGGAAAAGGGGTATGACAGGACCAGCAGTAGTGCCGCATGAAAGTGAAGGGACTGTGGCAGGCATAGTAGAAGCCCAGGAAGAACAACAGTCAACCCAGTGCTGTGCTGTCAATCCTCTTCTAAAAGTATCTAGGGATGTTAGCCTTATTTCTTCCTCTGCGGTAGGACACTTTCCCAGGCCATTCTGCAATAACTTGGGCATGCACCGTTGTAGTAAATAGACCAATGGCACATAGGCCTTGGTGATTTCAGGATGCAGGACACAGCCGGCAGCTATAATCATTGGGATTTTTTTTTCAATGAGATCCAATTTTGTGAATAAACAGCATCAGCGTCCCTTCAATCTACCAAAAGCACATTCAACTGTCATTCTTCACCTGCTGAGCCGGTAGTTGAATCTTTCCTTTGTGCTGTCAGGGTGGCCAGTTTTATGGTTGTATGAGCCAGGGGAACCAGGAGTAGGCTGGGTCCCTCAGGATCACTATTAGCATTTCAACATCGCTGATGGTAATTTGCCAGTTGGGAAAGAAAGTCCCTTCTTTCTGACCAGTCCTGTGTTCTTAAAGATGTGAGCACCATGCGCCTTTCCTGACCAACCAACACTGATGTCATTGAAGTATCCCTCGTGATCAACAAATGCTTGCATAACCATAGTAAAGTCATCCTTTCTGTTGTTCTCTTTTAATTCCTTGCAGTGATAGTTTACATGTACATCACACTATCTAACATTTAATCTCTATCAGTAGCAGCTCTGTTCCACAGGTCTTAGGCATCATCCACCTTTTGTTGGAAAGAGTTAAATCCAAATGAAGGAAGAAAATATGAACTCTGATCTCTCTCTCTTTGTTTTTATTTTTTATTTTTTATTTTTGGGGGGGGGGGTTTGGAAACAAAAAAAAAATGGGGTGAGTTGGTGGATTTTACAAGGTACAATTTTACCTTAGAATGACCTGGATCCTGTGAGGCTAGCACAAACAGGGGTGAAATCTAACCATCCCATCTGCTGGTACCCAAAACCCAAACCACAGTGGCAGCACAATGATTTTGTTGCATGGGGTGACAGGTTGCAAAGAGGTGTCATGGAGCAGTTCTCCATTGAGAAATGAAACAGGGTGGCATTCATGGGTGGGTCATGGGAATAGGGAAGGATAGCTGGTGACTGCCTGAACTTCACAAACCCAAAGGCTATAAATTCTTCTTGAGGAGTGTATTGTCTTGCAGCTATTATTGAAGGTAGTGGCATCAGGACGTGCAGGGGCTCTATGCGTGGGTTCTGGGTTCAGAGATTCATGCACAGTCTGGTTCAGTCCTCTCCACATACATTATTCTCTTTTCCAGATTATCAGTTAAGATTCTAGGTAAAATTGGAGTCAGGCCCAAACCAACCTGCCAGATCTGAATACCCACAAAATATTTTTTCTCAAACCCACCTCTAAGAGAGAAACTAACAGACAGTGGCAATTTATGGTACACACTTCTTTCCACTCGATACTTGGCTGATTTTCAGTCTTTTGTTTGTGGCCCTTCAGGCAATTTGCAATCCATGTGGCAGTGCTGCTATCCCAGGCAATTTTAATTAATGTTATGATTTCTCATAAGATTTCCAGCCCAGTGTTGCAGACTCAAGAGGTAAAGTTTGGATAAGTAGCCAAGTCTTTTGTGATTTACCCACCACTAATATCACTGCATTTACCTTTGAAAGACAGAACTATATGCAATAGAGGAACTTCTACCTTCAAACAAAATTAAAATACTTTGCCTAAGGCTTTGGGTACTGTTCCACTTTCAAAAGATCATGAGGCCAGCACAATATCATTGATAGTGATGTCACTCCTAACAATATTAAGAAGATTTTCAATCGTTTTAAAAGCTTTTCTCATCAAGTATCTGTCTTATGGTGTAATATATTTCTGATTTTTGTAAAGTTTCTTTTTTTATGACTCTATTGCCATAAATTCAGAGGGCTGACGAGAAAAACAACTTTATTGGCTGAGATACTCAGCTGGTGTAAATCAGCATTGCTCCACCAGTTTAGGATCTAGCTGGCCTGATAAAACTGTAGCTGTAGTTTTAAAAAAAAAAATGGTGCTACATTTGAGTTTTACATTTATATATTTCTCTACTGATTCTGTACGTGTAATCCTGGATTTTCAAAGTTACCATTTGGCGGCTCTTCTACCAATTTTTCACTTCAAAAGCATATTTTTACCACATTTTTAAAAATAGATATGTGTTTGTATATTTATTTATTTTTATTCTGTTGCCTTCAAGCAGGATCATACTTTCGAAAATGAAAAGTGATACATGCATGCACTTTGCTTCTGATGTTATCATTACAGCAGAATAGGACAAAAGGGATTGTATTGATGAACAGCACATATAAAGGACTGTGGTCAGCCATGTTTAATTGATTCAAACAGTATCAATATGGTGCTTTTGGGGGAAAAAAGTTTTGTTTCACATTTCTTGAGTTGCCTGAAGCCAAATGCATAATATCTAGTGGCCTGTCTTTCACCTGGCTTTAACAATATTTTCCCTCATTTCTGAGGTTCTGAAAATTTTTTAAATGCTTGTTTTTTTTAAAGAACCCAGAGCTAGCCAGAATCGTTGTGAAGGCAGGGGACTAAAAGTAGGAATGGAAAAGAAGTTACTTAGCCTATAAATGTTTTAAAATGTTTTTTTTTTTTTGCTTTCTTCATGTACATAAAAAGACATGGAGATATATGGCAAGAAGACCAGACAGCAAAGCTGAAACAAACACATCTGCTCCAATATGTTCATTTTATTCATTTTTTACAGTGGCCAATCAATAAAGAGCTCACAAATGTTGATTTATAAAAAAACTAAGGGGAAGATTGTAATACCCTTTCTCGTACCTTACTACTTGAGCACTCTCATTGTAACCTATGGGGACTAACTCAGGGTATGTCTATATTGTAATCACACCCTGTGGTTACAACTCAGGTAGACATACCTGAGCTAGCTTTAATGTAGCTAGCTCAGTTCCCAGCCGGTACCCAAGATAGCTAGACTAAACCTAGCTCAGGGATGTTAGCTCAAGCTGTAATCATGCCTGTATAGCCTTACCTTAGTGTGAGACTGGGAACTGTTTTAACCTATACCAGTTGTTACAGGTCCCAGTAGCACCGTCCCTTACTTTTTTTCTTTCAAGGTGTGGCCACACCTCACTTTCCTTGCTGGTCAGTAGTCTCCCTTTTCAGTAGCAAGAGGTTTAAGACAGCCCTCTGACTTAGAAAAATACCCACCAGTTCCAGAGTAAACAAAGTCTGATGAACAAAAATCCCCATCATCTCCATCTCCGGTATCATCTCCCCCACGTGTCTGCTCCAATTTCCATGAGAAACTGGGACAAACAGCTATATCTGGACTACAGCTGGTTTAATTTTTTCAAAAGACTGGCACTAATTTCAGTGGGCTTTGGATCAGGTCCATAATGATCAATATTAGCATTAGGTGAATTGAGGTTTCTTTTCCTTTTATTTGATGATATTCTCTCTATTTTTTCTCATATAAACCATTTTTTGTTGAATCAATTTGAATGGAATTCTGATGGCCACAGCTGAAGTTAATCATTGCTGGGCAATCTTGATTGACAGAAATCTATCTTCTGTTCTCATGGGAGGCGGAAACAGTAGATAATGTAGCTATCTGAGTCCTGAGTCAAAGTTGAGGATAAAGAAGGCTATTTGCCTGTGTATGTCATGAGTAAGGACATCAAGATTTGGCCCTTAATAACATTGGCATTACCACCACTAGAAAGCATGCTGAAAATCCTAGCACTTAAAAAGCAATTTGTATGCAATAAGACTACTGATTTAAAGCGTAAAATAGGATTTTATTATTTTGGGACTATAAGATGATAATTGTTTTTTTAAGATGCTTTTGATTATTCTCTAGTACAGTGATTCTCAGCTTCTTTTGGTCTCTGACCCACAAAATGTCTAAAAAATCATCTCACAACCTACCATATCCTACAGTCCATCCCATAACAACTCTTTCTTGCCCCTCCTGCATGCTGAGCAGATTTCCATTGTGTAGAACTGAACTCTTTCAAGTCATATTTCAGTGAGTCAAAACTATTCAAATACACTGGTTTTGGGGGTGGGGAGGGAGTAGGTTAAAATGATCAAAATCGTGAATTTAAAAATCACATTGTTTTAGTAATGAATGATCAAAAATATAGCATATTTATTAAACCGAGGGCTTCTTTTTATATTTATCTAGCTTGAAACCAAACTCCTTTATATTTTTAAAGGAAGTTTTCCAGCAAGTTAATCCTAGGTCTGTTGGCAGTGCTCAAAGGGAATTAACAGAAGCTGGGATCCAGCACTTTTCCTCCCAGAAGAAACAGAATGGCAGAGCTTCTGAATTCAAAAAGAAATGCTTTTGTTGTTTCAGAGGAAAAAGAAAAAGTGATGCAAAGTTTGGAATAATAAAATAAAAGGCTAAAGGGAAATAAAGTTGGAAAGAGAACAGTAGTGTGTACAGGTGCTGATAAAATCTGTTCTGCAGTATTTGCTTCACCTTTAGGGTAATATTATGATCAATGTGTATACTGGTGAGCAAGGTAGGGAGAATGCAGGAAACCTCTTCTTCTATCCCAATGCAGGCGTTAACAACATTTGAAGCACTGCATTCTCATGAGCTGCTCATGCCCAGCATCCTCATAGGTGCTAGCTTTTCCAAAAGCAGTGCAGTGGATGTGGGGCCTTGGGGTGGGGCTCCTCAGGAGCTCTAGAAGGCATTGTATTGGAGTGACTATACAAATAAGGTAAGCAACTATGTTGCTGTCTGTGCTAAGACTCAAAGCATGTGCAGAATGGCCTGGATATTTCCAGAAAGTTGAACAGGCTTAGAAAGCACAACATTCAAAAACCCTGGTTGAGTGGAAAAGATCATGTCATTTTAAGAAATAAATACATTTGGAGTTCTTTAACTTTGAGCCTTTTTGAGCCTTTAGGTTCATGTTTTCATTTTTTCTCTGCAAGCATAGGGGCTAGAAACTTACTCTTATTTGAGAAAGAAAGTTAAGATTCTTATGTGATCACATGACTCCAGGAGCTGCAGCTTTAAGAAAATTGCAAGCTGCAATCTCCCTATTGACATAAGGGGGAGCAATGTGACTCAGCTGGAAGCCATGGAAGATGAGTCAGTCAGAGAATTCCTGTGATGATGCACATAGTTGAGTTTAGTTGCATGTCAACAAGTTTGGTGTGTGCCAACCGACTCCACGCTGGCACACAGTACTCTGCTATTGATTTCAAGATGACAAGATCTCAGGTCTTTAGGGTTGGAGCAGCCGCTCACCATAAGGAACCTGCCAGCTTGCTGAGAAGGTTGTTGAATGTCTTGACCTGTGCTGCTGTCTTACTCGGGTATCTTGCTTGGCTTTTGCATGTCGGTGTTCGGTCAAGGGTCATATCTAAGTAAACTGGGTATAAGAAAATAAGAGCAGCCATACTGGGTCAGACCAAAGGCAGGTGCCCCAGAGGGAATGAACCGAACAGATAATCATCAAGTGATCCATCCCCTGTCACCCATTCCCAGCTTGTGGCAAACAGGATAGGACCTCATCCCTGCCCATCCTGGCTAATAGCAATTGATGGACCTATCCTCCATGAACTTATCTTTTGTGAACCCTGTTATAGTCTTGGCCTTCACAGCATCCTCTGGCAAAGAGTTCCACAGGTTGACTGCATTGTGTGAAGAAATACTTCCTTTTATTTTTTTTTAACCTGCTGCCTATTAATTTCATTTGGTGACCCCTAGTTCCTGTGTTATGAGAAGGAGTAAGTAACACCTCCTTATTTACTTTCTCCACACCAGTCATGATTTTATAGACCTCAATCATATCCCCCATCAAGCACATCAAGCTGAAAAGTCCCAGTCTTATTAATCTCTCCTCATATAGAAGCCGTTTCATACCCCAATCATTTTTGTTGCCCTTTTCCAATTCCAATATATCTTTTTTGAGATGGGGCGACCACATCTGCATGCAGTAATCAAGATGTGGGCATACCTGGATATATAGAGGCAATATGCTTCAGCCACTGGCCACTCATTACAATGTTTAGTTTCCTTTTAGTAGGGACATGGTAGAGATGGAATGTGCTAGAGACTGTCTTGCTGGTGCTAGGCTGAAGGTGCCATGTCTTGCAGTAGCCAGCCAGCTTTGCAGCAACGTCACTCAGGGTCTTCTCCAGATCATAGAAATTGGAGCCTGTAGCCTGCAGCAGATGTTGTCTGCATAGAAAAATGTCTGTGACTGGGTTGGTGGCAGGTCGTTGATGTATAGATAAAACTATAACAGGCAGTTTAAACTATAACAGTGCTGCCACACTAGGTTACAGGAAAATTCTTTAAACAGTGGCATGACATTAGATAACTCTGCTCGTAAAAACAATCTTTTTTCTTTTAAGTGGAGCTGGCCCCAGGCATAAGCAGACTAAAAATTGCTTAGGGCCCTGAGCAGCTCAGGGGCCCTCCCATTCACTTTTTTAGTGTGTAACATTGGGGGAGGATGTCAAAAAATATTCCCACTTAGGGCCTCCAAAGCACCACTTCTGCTTTTGAGTAAAGTATCTGAATGAATTTGTTATCGCTCTTTCAACACCAAGCTGCCCATATCCAGCTATTTACCATGTAACTGACATCCCAATTTCAATGAAGTTCTGAAATATTTTTTCTTCTGAGTCTTTTCAAGGGTTTTAAAGGTTTTGTGAAACCACATATTAATTTGGGTTCTGGAAATTTGGGGAAAATGCATGATAAAGAGGTTGGAATCTGAAAACTGAATAAAAAGAAAGACTTAAACACAAGCATACATTTTTAGAATGTTACAAAACATAAAAACCTACACAACATTGTTAAATAATTTGCATATACAGAAAACAGATTCTTATTTTCAATTCAGCACCATAAATATTTCCAATTAACATTTTAGCAAGAAGCATATGGCTCAGAACTTAGGTTCAGTTCAAGCAGAACATCATTTGGGATTTAACTGATAGGTATTCAGTAAAACTCCACAGCATGTTTAGCAAACAGCAACAAAAATGTGTGACCAATTTAATAAGTGTGTGCATTGGGAGTGGCTATAAATATGTTTCTAATGAATACCCAACTACCCTTGTGAAATAAACATTTGTGCACTGTTCCTGTCTGTTTGGGCTCCCTGCCCCCCTCCTCTCCCCCCCGCCTTCCCAGAGGAACTTTTTTGCATGTATTAAAAAGAGAGAAAGAGAGAGAAAACAAAACAAAAATACCACAAGAAAGAGAGAAAATTTGGTGGCTCAACAATTTTCTCCCAAAAAGGAAGCTGTATAACATAACTATTGTTTGGAATTAGTCAAATATATATTAATCTACATGTTCAATAGCCTTAAAAAGTTTTTAGACTCTAAAATGTTTGAACAAAATCCTGTGGGTCCAAAAACTGTGCGCATACCTGCAGATCATACCTCCAGTGGGCCAATGCATAAGAATGCTGCAGCCTGCTTCCAGCTGCTGTGCTGGCCCCACCTTGCTGTATGGTGGGGGAGTGGCCATGATCCTACCTCCTCCTTCTCCTCTCTACCCTTTCCATAGGTGCACCAGAAGACTGTAATTGTAAGTGGTCCTTGCTTGGGCATGCAAGTTGAGGGAGGTTAGACTGTCTGTTGCCTGAACACTTATGACAGTTTCAAAAACAAACTAGCCTAGAATAAGCACAAAATCTGCCTGGTGTCGTTAATTATAATGTTCTAGAATCAGGGGGGCATTCACTGTAGGGTAAGGGCAGATGATGGTTGCACTGCTACCCTACCTGAGATTCACTTACAGGAAGACAATTTTCAGTGTAGATTGGGCTCCTTGCGTGATCCGCTACAGAAGGATGCCCATGGTGTACACTGGATCCCTCCAGACAGCCACAGTCACTTTCTGGGTTGTGCTAGGTAGCTCCAGCCCCTTGATGGAGCAAGGAGTTTCATGTGTTTTATACACAGTGATCTGCTCCTGCTGACCTTCTGTCACTGGGGTCCCACCACAGAAGCTGGCAGAACTGGGGAACTTGATATCTTAAAAAAGAAAACACAAAAGGAGTGTGTATCCGATGGGGTGGGGAGTGAAGTAATTGGCTAAGTGAGGAATGATAGCATGCTTTGCATATTCACTGACATTAGGCAAAATGTTCCTGCTCAGCAGAAGAACTTAATCAATCAAGAAATGATTTTAAATAGCCTTAAAATTGCTTATGTTGTCTTGATCCTATATGCTAATACAGAGATTCATGTGGCTTCAGTACTCTAGGTGGCAATCAGTCTTTCCAGTAACTAAACACAATCCTTTTAACGAACATCCTGTAAAATCCACATTAAGAGGCTGCAAGCTTAATTCATTAATCTTTTCATTAATCTATCATTAACCAATCACAAAAATAGGATGCTGGGTATTTATGATGCTTATTCTATGCCAACCTTATGCCTCAAATTTTTAGAACCTAGAGTTGAAGTGGTTTGGTATGCACGTTGTAAATATTTCTGCCAAGTGACGTTTCTACCCACATCTAATCAAAAAGCACATAAGCCAACAGAAAACATCTATTTTTGGGGACTGGTTTACATCTAAAAATGTTCTGAAGTATTTAAACCATTTTTTTAGGGGGGAAAAAGAGATCTGGGTTGACAGTTTGTATGACAAGTTTAACCCAATGGGATTTTAAAAAGCTGATACATTAATCCCTAAAAATCCTGGTTTATAACAGAAAGTCTTATAGGCTCTCACCTGTGTTTCTAGTGAGTACTGTTAGAATACCAACATTTAAAAAATGTTTTTCAAAATAATTTATTTAAAAATATATATACTTTAAGAATAGTTTTTAGACATTAGTTTTCACTCAGTGCCAAAAGATATTACACTTTGGCTGTGACAAATCCCTCAACTGAAATTAATTTTTAGATAAATCCATCATATTTTCCAGGCACAGTTTCATATAAAGATTATTGTAGTCAGATTCATAATAAATACTTTGAACTTTGGTGCTGCGTTGTAACTAAAGATCTCAGAGGTCTCTGCAAAGAATAAGAAATTGAGCCTTTCAACAGCTGTGGGAGGTGTAAAATACGTATAATTATCCTAATTTTTACAGATGGCCACACTGAGCACAGAGATATTTAGGCCCAGATCGTCAAAAGCTATTTAGGCACCTAAACACCTTTGAGGATTTGGGCCTCAGTGACTACCACAAGTGAAGGACATAAATCCACACCGTGTAGAGGTCAAAGCATAGGGGTTTATTACACACATCATTGGCGGAGTGTCACCTGGCTTATTAGGCTTGGAGACACTGTCAATCAATTGATTACAATAGAATATATAGATTTTCCATGGGCGGGGGAAGGTGACGGGGTAGGCAGTTCCACACCCCGGGATAGGTTTTGCAGCAAGACAAGATAGCATGATAGCCAATGGTTAAAAGATTACACAATGTTTCCGCCCATGGTCTCAAGTTAGCAAGTTAACATTTAATTAATACTTTGATAAAATGTTATTAGTATAAAATATATATGTTGAATTCTGATTTGGGGTCCATAGGAATGGAGCAACTCCTTTGATTGTCCGACAGGTACGTGTCTAGGGGATAAAGCAAAGAAACAGTTAAAAGCATATGGAAATAGAGATTGTCTCCTTTATGTCTTAAGGCAGGGTATTGGTCCCTTGGAAGGGAGGTGGAAGGATGCCATATCATTATAGTGACATGTGCCAATTTTTCATAAACTCAAGGTTGGATCTGTGGGAAGACTGTTTTCCCTTCAGGAGAAACACAATAGGAACAGGGATCCTTTGTTCAATCTGAAACATTGGATGAAACATAATTATTCAGTTATTGCCTCAACATCTGGCATTTCTACTGACCAAGCATATCTTAGCAAAGGCAATGTTATTTTGTTTATTCCGCTTTTCTCTTAGCTAATCACTATTTGCACGGCTTCTGGTCTCCAGGCCAAACTCTGGACTTTGGGTCTGAGAAAGAGCTGGCAAATCCATATACCAGGCTGTTATATAACATGCACATGGATTTTAACCCTTTAACAAGATCATGCATAAAGTATGTAGCAAAGTGAGGAATAGACTATATTTCCTAGTCTCAGTTTTATGCAAGTTCTAGGAGACTTAAAATATCTGTAGGCCATAGTAGTTGAAATCTAGAAGTGCCCATTGTGGTTATGTGTCAGCTACCTCCTTATGCTCTTAGGTGTTCATTGTAACCGCAGTGATGACTTGCCACCTTGTCCTTTCCACTTAGCTCTTTCTGTCAATATCTTCCATTCCAATTAGCTATGGCTTTTTGCTACCCTTCTCCGACCCTACAAGCTCCCCACTTGAACTCTGTTAAGTAGGTGGAATAATACTATATATTCAGTGGATAAAGCATTGGTTAGTGGACCCCCGCCCCCCAACTAAGTCTCATATCTGTACTCAATATCACCTGTTAAGTGGTCAGAGCCAATCTAAAATGATTGCTGCTATGTCAAAGAGAAATCAAACAGAAAATAGGCAAATCCTGTCCCCCTCACCACAGTTGCCAACTTTCACACAGTAAATAAGCACCCGACTTTCACAATAAGCCAAAAATCAAGCTAATCCCATTTCAAAACAAGGCCAAAACAAGCCAAACCCTAAGAATCCCAACACTCTATGTGATTAGATTCCCCCGGTGTGGAGTTTGTGACTGTGCTGGGCCTGCTGTGCACCCCTGACTCTTCCCCCTTGCCCCTGCTTGGCCCTTGCCCCTGCTTGGCCCCCCTTGTCCCTGCTTGCTGGAAGCCAAAAAAAAAAAAAAAAAATAAAGAAGCAACGAGCTACAACAAGCAACAAGCTACAAGCCAAAAACTAGCGAACAAGTAACTCACAAGCCAATTAAGCCAAAAACAAGCCCAATTTCTGTGTTTTGTCCACAGGTTTGGCATGTCTGCCCCTCAATTATCTCCATGGGCACAGATGTGGCTGACAGCAGCACTTTCACTGCCCAAAAGTGACCTAATGCCAGAACCACAACCTAGGTATGCTGCAGTGCTGTGGTCACTTTAAGTAGGTATTTGATTACAATTCAGCAATTGCTACTTGATCATCACCAGTGTCTGTGAATCCATTTGTAGCATAGAAAGAAATTCTCCCTTTCTATCCAGCTATTGTAATTTCCCCAAAGGGACAGGAGATTTATTTCCCCCAGCAACAGTACTTGAGAAATTTATCAAGTACTGGACATTGAACACCTTCTAAATGACCCTCCTGGAATATATGACAAACCAGATTCCTTCCTTCCTTTCTATCTATCTATCGATCTATCTTTCTCAATCACAGACTACAATCGATCAGTTGTAGTCTGTTCATGATTGAAGTAGACCAAAGACTTAAATCTTAAAGTTAAGAATGACTTTTTAAAATAAGTAAAATCTATGCATTTCCAAACTCCAGTTCAAAGTACCACACTTGGTCATTATATTAATGCAGAGCTCCATTGTGGTGACATTCAGCTGCATAATGTCTACTACAATGCACTAAGGCATTTGGTGGATCATGTGATAAAGATTTGATGCCCATGACTCATAGTTCATGTGTCAGATACTGCAGTCATCATGGGTTTTTTTTTAAGCAGTGTGACAGCTAGTAATGGATGTCAAAATGTTATAAAGGCTCTGTCATTGTTCGAGCCAGATTAAACAGAGATGTTTTCAGGATTCCAGCAGCTCCAAGTCTGTCACCAGTCAGAATGCACCTGTCGACTGGGGACTTAGAGAATGGCAATATGAGAACATCATAAAATTGTGTTTCTAAAAAGTGCGTGTAGAGTAATTGCTCATGGTCACATCAGGAGAAGTTTTGTCTGTTTCAAACTATGTTTACTGTATGGCAACTTCTCCTCTCCTAAAATATAAATCCATGAACTAAACACATTCAAAAATCTAAATGCACTATGAATCCATTTTTAAAATCACCTGGGAGAAAGGCTTTATCAGCAGTCATTTTCCCATTATTGTACTGGAAACTATTTTAGCACTGTGGCACTTTTGCTATAAATACCATCGTTTAAAAGGAAAATGTTCTCAAGGGGTGTATGTATGTGCGCGCGCGCGAGAAAGAGACAGAAAGAGAGATTGAGTGTGGACGAGGCAAGGTTAAAAAACAAGAATGAACAAATAAAAAAACACAGCTAAAGAATCAGGCCAATTAGCAGTGTTCAGCTTGAGAAGCCCTCTGAGGAACCCATCACAAAAAAGAGCCACCATCCAGCATGTGCACAGCATCCTCCACAGCGCTACATATGCACAGTTGGCTATCCTGGATGCCCCAGGCCTGGCTGGTCTTGGAATAATGAACCACACGACACCTAAACCTGTTAAGTTGGCTCCAGAGGCAACGTGGATCCCCAAACCAGGTAACTTCATCAGGACTGATGCTGATGTACGAGTTCCTGGTAGTGGCAGAGGCTCTCTCCTATTCTGTCTACCAGAGTGAAGTTATCAGCTGGATGGACAGTGTGCAGCACAGTGCAGATAGGATTTCTGCTGTGCATTTGGTATCCATGTGCATCCCACATATCTCTGAACAGTTTGCTGTACTGAGATGATCAGTTGTTGGCAGCAGTCTGCTGGATGTTAGGTGGAAAAATATTGGCTAGGACCAATAACCATGCAAGACTTGTTGGCTTCAGTGTGTCTGTGATAATTCTTATTATATGATCAGACTGTGTTTGTGTGTGGATAGAATTTAACCAAACTGGGACAGTGTATTTTTCAGATGAGCAGAAGAGACACAGCCCCAAACTGTGCAGTGTTTGTTTGTTGGCTCTCCAGATGGACACTACTAGATTGTTCAGGAAATATTTTCTGCTCGTGATCGTATGAGCTACTTTTGTGAGATGGTGTGTTTATGTGAGTGTGTGATGTAGAGTAACCCCTAGATACAATGGCATTGGATTGTGTGCCAGCCACTGACCATTCAAAAAGATGGGAAGCTCGAGTTGGCTCTGAGCATGGTGAAAGTGGACACGGTCTTTGATGTACTAGACACTAAAAGTCATGGACTGAGTAGAGACACTGGATTTATTGCTTGTTACAACAATCTATAACCCCCTAACCATCCCCACCCCCAGCTGTTTTTTCTCCGATCCCTTCCTTTCCTCCTTCTGAATGGAGGAGTGTTAATGGGCCGCTTCACCTCAAATGGTCCCTTGAAATACCTGTTAACTAATTAGGCTAAACAATCTCTTCCACTTTGTATTCAGCTGTGACACTCTGAGTAAGTTTCCCAGACCTGAAGAAGAACTCTATCTAAATTCGAAAGCTTGACTCAAGTTGGTCCAATAAAATATATTACCCACTTTGTCTCCCTAATATCCTGGGACCAACATGGCTACAACAACATGGCATATAATAGTCACCTAAGGGCACCATATCACTGTACAGATTCTTTTCAATCTTTTGGAAGGTAAGATCCCTTGAGGCCAGGCAGATATCGTCAGCATACATGAGCCATCTGGAATTAGTGTTCAGTAGGTCATTGCTGAGTACATTAAATAAAGTTGGTGCCAGCACCAAGTCCTGCAGGAATCCATTCTTTTAGAATCTCCAGGTGCTAGTTTTGTGGCCCAGAGAAACCTACAACATCTACCTTGGAGCATCAGTTGCCATCACAACCATCTAGTAAGAATTCTTGACATCTTGTACAGCAGATCAGTATGCCAGAGGATGTCATAGGTTGCTGTAAGGTCAAAAAAGACAGCTCTAGTTTTCTTCTTCTCTTAAATCTATTCTCATGGTATGTAGCAAGCACTAACACTTGGTCAAAGAGCTTTGATTTGGTCAGGAACCTGCCTGATCATCACTCAAAATTTGTCCTGTCATGGGCATAATTCTCTGTAGGATCATCTGCTCCAGGACTTTGTAGCTACAACTCAGAAGTGATACTGGCTGCTAAAGAATGATCTGGCTTTAGTAAAGCTATCACCGTAGCTTTCAACTATATCTTGGGTATTACATTCTCCTGATTAATCATACCCACTATTAACCCCATGCCAAAGGGTAGTGGGAACAATGGACATAGTTTTAGGTAGATAGGAAACTTGACCTGTGGATTCATGAATTAGAGATAGGTTTGATTCAACACCTCACCTTGCTAAAGCTTAGCAATGTAGTTGGAGGGGAGGTTCAAAATCCAATACAAAAGGAAGATCTGAATTTTGCAGCTGACCCCTCTTCATATAATGGGCTGATTCAAAACCTCAAACCCAAGCACCCTCCAGCTTTGGTGTGCACTAAATTTGGATCCTGATCTGAATTTTTTTTAACATGGGCCCCTTTCTAAGTGAAACAAGGATTTATTTGTGGTGCTACAAATACTCAAAGGATTTTTCTTCTTGTTTCTGAAGGAACACCATTGTTACAAAATCTGGGATGTTGTACTGAGGTACAATCTGACAGAAGAAACCTCAGTCCTGGTCATGCCATTTCATATCACAGAATGGCTCCATTAATACAGCACAACAGAGGCCATATGGTGGTGTTTTCAGCTGCTGGCGAGCACAGTTTTCTAAAACTAGGTCTAAGAAATTAAATTATTTTCAAACATGTTTTTTCCCCTTTCTTTTAAATTACCAAACTTTTATGGTGCATTCCAGCAACTAATGCAATGGGTTGGAGAGCAGCACTGTGAGTTTGTGGCTCCTGATGAACCATTTGTGACATTTCTTATTTGAATTTAATGTAGGAATTCATACTGATCCCTGACGAGATTCTATATAGCATAGTAACCTCCATCTTAAATATGATTTTTATAGAAATGCCTCATATCTCCTTTCTAGCTGTTGTTAGATTTTATCAGTTTTGACTGAGATCCCTAAGGTTGTAAACATACAACTTACGCTAATTCTCCGCACTGAAAATGAATATTTCTTACTTACAGTACCTTCCTGTCTCCAAATAAACCTGTTATTACTGGTAGTGGTAACACTTCATTGAGACTGCCTCTTACTCTATAATAAACTAAAGCCCTATAACATTTAAATGTATTTTTCACAGTCTGATTCTGTTTTCCTCTCATGCTTGTTAAACTTTCAAAATAATAGGAAACAGCAAGAAGAATATTATTCTTAAGCTTTGGCAGAGGTGAATCAGCCAAATCTGAGGCTGAAATGACAAGCACAGCAGTCACTGACACAAACCAGCTGCCTGGCCTCTTTATATGCAAGTTATTCAGTGAGATATCAAAACGTGGAAAATATAATACTCCTACCACCATTTCTTGTTGAATTAATGCCCAGGTGAGTTCTTCTGAAATACTGCAGTTGTATCTTAGCAAAAACAAGAAGCAGTAAAGCATCATACTTATTAGGACCCAATTTGCCACAGCGGCAGTCAAGTGCTTCAGTCTTTCCCAGTGGCAATGTGGAGGGAGGAATGGGAATAGAGAAACTTAAATTAAATTCATAGTGCAGTGCACATTTAGAATTCAATATTGACAGCTCTAATTACACACACCTTTCCATCATCATAAGTTCATTAAGTAGAAGGAAAAGGCTAGAAACAGCAATATCAACTTCTTGAAGAAGAATAAAAAAAGGAAGCCCAATATTCTATAGTTATTGACATTTCCACTTCCTATTTAGCAAATCCAAAAATGTTGCCTGAAGAGTTAATGGCTATTTTATATTGGGGGGAGGGGAAAGAGAACCAGGCAAACTATTCTTAGAAATATATTTTGGAAAGTTATCAGAACAGAATGATGAGAGAAATATGCGCCCTTCACTCTGGGTGAAATTCTGTACAGAGGGCCAGCAGAAGACCTATGCATTATTCGAGACCCACCTGGCTATGTCCTCAAGGCAGTTTACTACCCCTGCTGCGTTCCAGCAGGAATGCCATAGGAAACGCAGGGCAGTATAATCAGCTGATGTAAAATAGCAGCGTGTCCCCAGCTAGACTCACTCACCGTTCACTCTGGGCTGCAATTCACAGGCAAACAGTCACACCAATGGAAGTTAATGGGGAATGGGGTTTCATTGCACTGGGTGTGTATGTATTCTATCCCCAGTGTCACTTTGTGCTCCTTTATCTGTGAGGTTTCTGTGATTGCTGAGTCCCTCAGTTCTATGCATCCTGTCGTGGACACTAATTCTTGTGAATGACTTCATACCAGGCAAATTGTGCCCATCCCAGCCAATGCCACTGCTGTAACCTCCCCTCTGCATGGGACGCTAGCATCCCTGGGTTCAGACATTGGCAAAGTAATGAACACTAATCAGAATCACTGCAACACCCTTATAGCCCATGTCACTGTGCCCTGATCCACTGGCTTAGCCATAGTTTATTTATGAGAGCAGAATTGCATATTGCACCAGCAGTGGGAATAGGAGATAATCTTGTACAATCAATGACATCTAAGAAATTTACTGGCTAGATTTGGCCTCCCCACGTCATGATGCCAGATGTACCCACAGAGTCACCTCAGTGGACATCTCCTGTCAGGAATGATTTAGATAATACTTACTCCTGCCACGGGTGCAGGGGACTAGACTAGATGATCTCTTGAGATCCCTTCCAGTTCCACTCCATATGCACACAGAGTCTTCTGCAAAGCCACGGAGTGAAACGGGCCTTATATCACTGTGTGAGCAGCCTGAATGACACCAATGTGGTGCTGTATGGAAACCCATTACATTCCAGTTTATGCTGTAATAACTCACATTATGTCATTAAATAATTTTCTTGTGTTTTGAAGTACAGGTGACTTTGGGCCAACTTCTGCTCTTACAGCCATTGTGTCAGATCCTCAACTGGCATAAATCGGCATTGCTCCACTGATTTCAAAGGAGCTATGCTGAATGACACCAAATGACAATCTGGCTGATAGACTTCACTGGAGTGCCTCTGGATTTATTTTGGTGTAAATGGGAGCAAAACATGGACATTTAAACTTGGAAGTTCTCCCATCACCCATAGGGGTTTTGTAGCTATTTTTTAGTTATTCATAAATCAATCCTGGCTTCTACATATATTATGTTATTCTTTAATATTTGCAGAATAGTTTATGGAATTGAATTTTAGCATAACAAATATTTTGTGAATGTTTCTCTCCAGTGCTTCATCTTCATTTTATGGGTGTTCATCTACATCACATATTGTATTATTTCTGCTTCTTGATTGGCTGATATGTTTTAAGCAAAGGACTATTGAATAACAAATAAAGAATTTCTGATTTTAATTTTTAAGTAAAGCATTCATGCTAATATTAATGAAACTTGAGGGAATTCTAAACATTTTCACAAATAAATTAGTGGGACATTCAAATTATAAGTAATTTGACTCCATGAATAACAGTGGAGCAAAATCCCAGTGTATATTCATGAAAATGTTTCACTCTTTCTACCAACTCTGCTGACGGTATTAACTTTTTGTAAATTGTATTGCGGGACTGAGATTGGTAGATGTGTTTAGTAATGCTATTAAGGTGGATAATGTACTAAAAATAAAAAGAAATGAGTCATAATTCTCATTCAGAGGGAAATCAGTATTTTTAAGGTGGCAGTGAAATTGTATATGACACTTGTCTTTATACAAACAACTATAAAGATAGAACTACTAGACCGTATGACTTTGCCAACTAGCAGCAGTTTCATTTTCATCCCCTCCCCCCGTGAATCTCTTTAGAAAATGTAATACTTTTAGAGGCATTTTTGAATATTTTTACTGTGTATGTGACTCAGTGCCTCACAGCTGCTCAGAGAACTCTTAGCAGTTACCCTCCAGAGTGGCCATAAAGATTGCTTTTGTTTTTGCTGAATCTGCTCCTGACAGTCTGTTTTTGTCCTCACTCCAGATACCATTCATTATAGAGCACATTCTCTCAACAAATGCATTAGTGCATGGGAATGCCAAAGACAATTCAGTTGAGACTGTCTGATATTTAGATAGAGAGTGCTATTTTTATTAAAAGATTGAGCATCCCCAATCTACCAGGATTCCATATTTTTTTCTCTGCCATCTTGCTGTTACCTATCAGTCACATACTGCTTGACAAGGAGCATTCAAACAATTTTCCTCAATTACTTGTCAGGTTACATTGTCCAGACTTGTGTTTTCGTCATCTTTTCCTGGAACAACATAATAGCATCTACTTAAAAACTGTCACATGTTCATGCCATTTGGAAATGGTGAAAAGGTATTAAAATCCTACTAGAACATACAGTTAATAAAAATATACCCTAGTCCCACATAGCCCCTTTTACTGATCATTTGCATTGTTCATCATGATTTGCAGATATATCACTTCTTTAGACCAGGTATGTGGTAGGTCAGTGTCAATGCGCTAACATTTCTGGAATGGAGGCACTGGACCAGATCCTCTTCTTCATTGCAGAGCAGTGCAAAGGGTCTGGAAAGCCACAGATCTTCCTAGCTGAGGAATGCCCAGGGCATAGCAGAATTCCTAGATGGTGAAAGGCCAGCATAGCTGCTCCTACATCCCTCACCAGAGGGTCCCGGGTGTTAAGAACATGTTGAGGGTGGAGGTGTACATGGCCAGAATGCTATTGTACTGTTGTTATTCTGAGCTGGCATGCTCTTCCCTTGGACTATTGCCAGATGATGTATTTTGCCCTTACACTTCACAAAAGTACCTCATGCCTGCGGCTGACAAAGAACTGGCACCTGGTCAGATAGGCACAATCGGCTCCTTTGCAGCCTCCTTCAGCTCCGCTTATCAAATACTGAATGCAGCTGAGAATCTAGACTATTGTTTCTATAATTAATATATTCTGGAAATGGTGTTCCTGAGAATTATCCTATAATGTAGCAAAAGCTATGGTGCTACATACTCTGTTTTTTAGTACT
Organism: Terrapene triunguis; assembly: GCF_002925995.2. Lineage (NCBI taxonomy): Eukaryota > Metazoa > Chordata > Testudines > Emydidae > Terrapene > Terrapene triunguis. The sequence continues at coordinate 6,028,999 of NW_020664369.1, forward strand.
GCAGTCAGTGGCACACATCTCCATCCCATATCTGACCACAAAACTTCTGATAGCACTTGCAACTGGATATGTTTTCAGTGGTTAATATTTATATTTCTTTCAAATCTTTTGGGCCAGTTCTTAAATAAGAATATGAATCTTAGCCTTTTGCAAATTCTCCACACCTGTTTGTCATAAGTACATGATGTGAAATCACATAGGCTTGAGCGGCTTATAGTTCTATATAACTCTTCCCATAAAAAAGTAACCAGCAACAGGAAGCTTTGCAGACACATCTATATCTTGTGAAGAAATCCCTAAATATTTACACCCAGAAAAGCACCATATATTATCAATACATCATTGCTACTAATTTATCAACACTTTTCATCTTGATTTCTGTCCACACATTGTTAGTGCACAGATTACAATTTTCTTATTTTTGTTTAACAATTTCACTGAGTAATTGAGTGAATAATTCTCCATCTTAGGTTATTCAAGAGCATTTTGTTATGAGTACTTTATGTTTGAGCTATGAGCTGTTTTGTTTGGACACCTAGACTACAAAGTATTCTGTTGTCTGATTGGATGCTCAGATTTCCATGATTCAAAATTTGCCTTCTGTAAATGTTCCTAGAGTGGCCTCCCACTGAGCCAGAGAGGGAGGAGCAACTCACTGATCCCTGGAGGGAGGAGCCAGGCTGGGTTTGCCTCTCCCACTGGAAGCTAAGCAGCAGGATGGGCAGTATAAAAGGTGGAGCCTTTAGCCCAGTTGAGTCTGAGCCTGGAAAGGAAGTAGACATCTCCAGCCCACTGCAGAACCCTGGAGCTGAACCTGCGCCATGCCCTGCCCCTGGAGGAGACTAACCCAGGAGAAGAGCTGCTGGGACTGCCGCTCACCGTATACCCGGAGGAGAGAGGACTTCTGGGTTACGGAATCCCTCACCCAGACTATGGAAGGAAGTAGCCCAGGGAAACCAGACATTGGTCCGGTTTCGTTGTTGGAACCGAAATCAGTGTGTTGCAGTAGGATCCCCGCTGACCCAGTGGTGGAACCCTCTGCCACTGTCAGGACACTGGGCTGGGACTCGGTGGAGTAGGGTGGGACCAGGTCTCCCTACCCCCGGATGCCAACCCCACCCTCTTAAGAGAAGAGGCCTGCATTTGTCTGCCATCTCCATGAGCTAAGATGACAGGCAATAGACTGCTTGGTTGCTCTGCCCTGCCTGAGAGCCTGAGCTTCCTAAGACTGGTAGGCTATGTCTACACTACCATGGTAAGTCGACCTAAGTTATGCAACTCCAGCTTTGTGAATAACGTAACTGGAGTCGACGTAGCTTAGGTCGACTTACTCCAGTTTCTATACCACACTGGATCGACAGGAGACACTCTTCCGTTGACTTAACTTACTCTTCTCATTCGGGATGGAGTACCAGCATCAACTGGAGAGCAATCTGTGGTCAATTTAGTGGGTCTTCACTAGACCCCGTTAAATCAACCCCCGGTGCATCAATCTCCAGAGCGTCGATCCGGCGGTAGTGTAGACATAGCCTCCGTTTGCTCTACCTGGCCTGAGGGCCTGAGGGGCAAGACCGTGTTGTTGTTCGGCCCTGCCCCACCACCAGGGCCATGGACCCTCGCACTCGATTTGCTAATTCCTTGATAGTGGGCAGCACCCCACTGACATAGGGAGGCGGAGTCGCCTCCCACTGAGCCAGCAGGGGAGGTACAACCACTAACCCACTACAGTTCAGCTGTAATATCTGTTTTAGAAAACATTATTTTGTGGAAATTTATTTTCTAGAACATTTATGGAAAACAAAACCATAAAGACTGCATGTACATTCAAAGAAAATATGTTCCAAACTTCAACTGACTATTTGCAGATTATTGTTTTTTAAAGCATTTGTCCTTTAAAAAAAAAAAAAAACTGTAGTGAACTCTCAGGTTCATAGCAGCTGTAGCTTTATATTTATCCTCAGGTCAGGTTTTGTTTCTGCAAATCTTCACATGGTTTCTATGTGCTCATATAATTAAATCAGTAGCATCTCTAACAGCTATTTCCCTTTTTAAATATGCAAAATTTATCAGTGATTAGTAACCATCTGTTACCAGGTCTGTTGTAGAATATTGTGTTCATCATTCTAGGAGGACAGGGTTTAATCTGTTCAAATAACTCTAAAAATTAGAGGTATCGAAACTTTTAAAATATCTGGTTTGTTTGTTTGTTTGTTTGCTTGTTTTTACCATGTTTCAAAATGTTGGGACATCGAGCTAGATCTTTAACTGATGTCAATTAATATAGCTACATTGACATCAGTGAGATGTATACCAGCTGAAAATCTGGCCTCTTATATTTCAATGACCAGGAATATTTGTTATTCTTTGCTAATCTCTTTTTATGCCCAGAATATGTGGATACATACATTAAATACATAGACAGACAGACAGACAGAAAGAAAGTATTTTCAAAAGATTTAAGCAGATGAAGATTTGTGAAATGAGTTCAAGGCCACAAGAAGAAACGTGGGAACAGATTTAGAAATACACTCTGGCTGCTTTGTGCTGCTTCAGTGATTCAAATCAGCAGTAACCCAGTTTAATTGACTGGGTAAAAGAGGTTTATAGCTGTATAACCGTGAACGTTGTCCCCACAATTATGGAAATTCATTGACACTGTCACATATCACCACTGTGCACAGTTAATGCTAAGGTTCATTAAAAAAACTAAAGCCCAGAATCAACTTTTCAAAATCAAAATAAATAAATTAAATTAAAAATATGCTAATGAAGAAATTTAGAATTGGCTTCAAATTTTGAAGTCAAGCATATGGTGATAAATAGATGGATTCTTTGTAGCGTAACAGGCACACTGGCTGTATCTGGCTCTGTATCTAGCATCCTGCATTGTTGAGGCAATTATGGGCTCTAATTCAGCACAGCATTTAAGCATATGCTTAAGTTGCATTGAAGTGTTTTACTGAATTGGAGCCATCGTAATAAACACAACTAAAACTCTGATCCCGTAATGAGATCCACGTAGGTGGATGCCTTCCCCTAAATGGACACTTATTGGAGCTCTGCTGGGGCAAAAGGGTCAGTCTGTGCCAATCTCATTGGAGGATTGGAGGCTTTCAGCCTAAAGCCCTGTTCTTGTAAAAGGATCCACATGCATGGATCCTTATTCCCAGAGCCGTCCTTAGGCATACACAGCATACAGGGCAGTGGTTCTCAAAGCCGGTCTGGCGCTTGTTCAGGGAAAGCCCCTGGTGGGCCGGGCCGGTTTGTTTATCTGCCATGTCCGCAGGTTCGGCCAATCACAGCTCCCACTGGCCACGGTTCGCTGCTCCAGGCCAATGGGGGTGGCGGGAAGCGGCGGCCAGCACATCCCTCGGCTGGTAATGAAGCCATTTAACAGGCATTTGCCAAGCCCCAGGTATATACTGTCATTTACTGACAAAAACAGTTGTGCATTACTGTGCATTACTGTAATATTTATTCAGAACATGTTAGTCTACAGGACCGTAGTTTAAAATTTGCTTTAAAAATATTTCATTAGTGTGTTGCTGAAGATTATAAAATCACATCTCTAAAAAATCCTTGCATAGATTTTTTAGATGCACAATCTGAGTATTCATACTTAGCCTTAAGTGCTTCGATCTTCAGACATATAGTTTTTTTAAAATAAATCCTTCAAAAGACCACTCTTATCTACAATACACATGCGAGCCTGGCCTGCCGTCAGGCATAGGAGCACCAGTTTAATAATACTACATAGGGCCCCATAAATCCTAAGGATGGCCCTGCTTATTCCCATGAAGTCATACTGAAGTCAGTGGGGAAGTTAATTCCCACCCTTGACTCCTATGTCTAATCCATGTTTGATTCCTTCATGGAGGTCAATGCTACTCTGAGTGGAAGAAAGGGACCACTTTTGCAGATCTTCTTGAAGTATTTGAGCCTTTCTACCTAATACTGCAACCCTTACTTACATGCAGGGCCGTCCTTAGGATTTGTGAGGCCCTACACAGTATTATTAAACTGGTGCCTCTATGCCCGACTTGGGGCACAGCCCCCAACCCCGCCCATGGACCCCCAGAAGAACTTCTCCCATTGCTGACACACACCAAGCTTCATACGTAGCAGATGCTGTGGCAGACCGTGGGGATGTGTGGGAGCGACGAGGCAGCAAAGGATACCTCACGGCAGTGGAGAGTCACAGTTCCCCGCAGAGACCCCTGTACCCTCTCCCTCATGCAGGATGCGCTGTGACAGTGCATTCGGCTCTGTGAATATGGCCCCTTCCTAAGGAGACTGCAGCGTGCGGTGGATGTGCAGGAGCTGACCCGCTCTTACCTGTTGTCCTGGTGGTGTGCCAAGTTTCTGGGTGCCCTACACAGCTGCATATGCTGCATATGCCTAAGGACGGCCCTGCTTACATGAATAATCCCTACACACAGAAACAGTCAGTTCAATTAAAGCTTGTATGTGTTTAATGGAAAGTTTAGGTATAACCTTTTTAAGAACGATCAAGACTTGAACTCATTTTCTGTGTCTGAAACCAATACCAATACCAAAACCAATATGCGATGTTGTTGTAACCATTTTGGTCCCTCGAAAATTTGTCTTACTCATCAACAGAAGTTGGTCCAATAAAAGATATTTCCTCACCCACCTTGTCTCTTTGTTTTTTTAATCATTTTAACAAAATATCTACACTGACTACAGTTTCAAGGGACTGTTTTCATCCACCTATTTCAAGTGCCTTTTTCTCCAGTAAAGTATTGAAGGAACATAAATCCATATTGTGTAGAGTCAAGCACAGGAGTTTATTACGCACAGTGCTGGTGGAGTGTCACCTTGCTTATTAGGCTCAAAGACACTTCAGAACAATTAATTACAATAGATTATATAGGGTGCTCATTGGGCGGAGAGAAGCAACAGTGATGGGTTTCCCAAGCCCCTGGACAGGTTCTAGCAGTAAGACAAGATAAGCACAATAAGCCAATGGTCTAAAAGATTACATAATGGCTCCGCCCAAGGCTCAAATTAACATATTGCTGACACACAGATAATTACCCCCAAACTATGTCTATTAAAGTGTATAGGTTAAATCCTAATTTTGGGGTCCAGGGGAATGTGGTAGCAGCTCTCCCAGTTGACCAACAGGTACATTCCTAGAGATTTAAAGCAAAAAAGCAGTAATTAGTACACAATAGTTTATAAGTTTACCCTTGCATTTCTGTGGGCAAAGGGGTCAGTCTGTGCCAATCTTGCATGAGCCATTGTGCTGCCTGAAGAAGAACTACCAAACAGGGGAGGTTTGAACCAAATACCTGGTTCACTAATATTACCACAGGGAAATCTTGCACTTTGTCCATGTTGTACCATTAGTTGGGCATCTGGGCAGGGGAAACATCCTCTACATTCTGGGCCTAGTGTTTCTGGCCCGCAGTGTAAAAGGAAGTTCCGGACTTCTGTGCCTCATGTCCTCATTGCCAACTAGCTGAACACCAAGGAGTGGTGAAAGCTCCATTAATCCCTCTCACCTTGGTCAACCCCCATTTGAAAGAATTGGAATGCACTTAATTGGAACACTTGAGAAGACTTCAGCTGGATATCGATATATTCTAGTAACCATGTATTATGCAACAAGTATCCCAAGGCTGTACCATGAACTCAAAAGCTATCTCAGCAAAACTAATGAAGATCTTTGCCTGACCAGAGATTCTGTTGGACCAGGGAACCAGCTTTATGTCCCAGGTACTACAGTAGTTGTGCAGACTACTGAAAATCAAATCTCTTCATTCGTCTATTTACCATCCTCAAAGAGGTGGGTTAGTGGAGCACTTCAACTGGGCACTAAAATATATGTTAAAAAAACTAATTGCCAGAGACTCTCATCACTGGGCCCAGTTGCTCTCACCCCCAATCTTTTGTTTGTGGTGCAGGAGGTGCTTCTCCCTGTTTGAGCTGTTGTATGGACCTCAGGGAACTCTGGACTAGAAACTCTGAATGTTGTACAGGAAATGTGGGAGGAGCAGGGGCCTCATGCTGAAAATGTTGGGCAGTGTATCCTCACCTTTTGTGAGGCTAGAAGCTCTAGGCACCTTTGCAGGGCAGAATCTCTCGAATGCCCAGGGTGCCCAAGAGACACCTGCAAGCAGCTCACCTCTGAGTGTTCAAATGCAAGGATCAGCTGTTCCATGTTACTCCCGAATTTGGAGTCAAAACTTTTGGGCTGTTGGCAGGGCCCTTATGAAAGAAAAGCAAAACAATTTTATCACATCAAACTCTTAAATCTGTGGAGATTCTGAGAGGGCCTACTTATAGCTCCATATCCTCTGGAGTCAGGGGTATGGCCACAGATATCCAGAATTTCAGCTCCCAGTATCTAGGCCCCCATATAGCCTGTACTGAAGACAAGCACACGCTGCAACAGAATGTCTAGGCCCAACAACTGGTAGATGACTTCTCTACTGTGTTTGCTGCCTGGGCAGCGGAAACCCACCTTATCTTGTAGCACATTCAAACTGAGCCTGGACAATGTGTCAGGGAGACCCAGTGGCCTCTTCCACAGAATATGAAGAAGGAACTCCTATCCATGCTGAACCTCGGGGTGATTAAAGACTCACGTGTAGACTAGATGAGTCCAGTCATGTTGTCCCCCTAAAATGGATGGCACCACCCGACTGTGCATTAACGTTAGAAAAGTCAATGCCATCGCAAAGTTTGATGCATACACCATGTCATGCATTAATGAGTGGCTGAATGAGGCCAAATATATTGCCACCCTAAACCTTACAAAGAGATAGTGGCAGATCCTATTCACTCCAGAGTCTTGAGAAAAAGCCTCCTTTGGCACCCCTTACAGCCAATATCTGCTCTGGACCATGATGTTCGGACTACACAGACCTCCAGCAACATTGAAATGGCTAATGGACCTGGTCCTCTGGCCCCACATCAGTTATTCCAGGGCTTACCTTGACAATATAACTTAGATGAACCTTCTGTATGGTGGGTGAACAATTGGCTGGAAAACCATATTCAGAGAGTAGTTATCAGTGGTTCACAAACTGGAAGAATGGGGTTCTGTAGGGATCTGTCCTGGGACCAGTTATATTTGATATCTTCATAAATGACACAGAGATTATACATATAAAGTTTGTGGATGATAACAAGCTGGAAAGGATTGCAAGTACTTTGGAGGACAGAATTAGAATTCAAAATGACCTTGACAAACTGAAGAAATGGTCTGAAATAGATAGGATGAAATTCAATAAGGACAACTGCAAAGTATTACCTTTATGAAGGAACAATCAGTTTCACAAATACAAAATGGGAAATGACTGCCTAGGAAAGAGTACTGCAGGAAAAGGATCTGGGAGTTGTAGCAGATCACAAACTAAATATGAGTTAACAATGTAACACCGTTGCAAAAAAGGGGAACATCATTCTGTGATGTATTAGCAGGAATGTTGTAAGCAAGACACAAGAAGTAATTATTCCACTCAACACCACTCATAAGGCCTCAAATGGAGTATGGTTTCCAGCTCTGGGCATCACACTTCAGGAATGATGTGGACAAATTAGAGAAAGTCCAGAGGAGAGCAACAAAAGTGATTAAAGGTATAGAAAACATGAAAAAACCCACCTGAGTTTGTTTAGTCTAGAGAAGAGAAGACTGAGGGGGGACATGATAACAGACTTATAAGATAAGTGTAAAAGGTCATTATAAAGAGGAGGGTGATAAATTGTTCTCCCTATACTCTGAGGACAGGACAAGAAATAATGAACTTAAATTGCAGCAGGGGAGATTTAGGTTAGACATTAGGAAAACCTTCCTAATTGTAAGGGTAGTTAAGCACTGGAACAAATTACCTAAGGAGCTTGTGGAATCTCTATCATTGGAGGGTTTTAAGAACCTATTAGATAAACAGCTGTCAGGGATGGTCTGGATAATACTTTGTCCTGCCTCAGTGCAGCAGACTGGACTAGATGACCTATCAAGGTCCCTTTAAGTCCTACATTTCTATGGTTCTATAATGTTTTGGGAGGCCCACCTTCTTCTGAAGAGGAGGGACTAACAGCAAATCTCATAAAATGCAACATAGGCAAAAACATAACTACTTACCTAGGTTATACATTGGGGAAGGGCCAGGTACAACCTCTAGTAAACAAGACCCAGGCCTTAATGGACCGAGTTCAAAGAAACAGGTATGCCCGTTTTGGGGGCTAGTGGTACACAACTACTGTTTTGTATTGGTGTCCTCATCTACTGTGGCCCCTCTCACCCATCAGCTCTAGAGCAGTATCCCAAGGAAGATCCATTGGACGGAAGCCTTGAGAGGGCCTTTCAAATGCCAAAAGTTCACCTCTGTTGGGAGCCTGTATTATACAACCCAGACTTCATCATGAAATTCCTCCTACACACTGATGCTTCTGAAATTTGTGGGTGGCTGTCTTGTCCCAGGTGGTCAATGGTGAGACATCCTGTCCTTCACCTAAGCCACAAATTGGTCACAAGAGAAAGTGCCTACTTTATTACAGAAAAAGAGGGCTTAGCAGTGACATGGGTCAGTGAGAATTTCTGATATTACCTTCTGAACAATGAATTCACCCTGGTTACAGATAATGCTCTTCTATGATGGCTCCATGCCATGAAGAACACTAGCCCCCTACTCATGAGGTGGTACCTGTCTCTCCAGCCCTTCTTGTTCCATGTCCAGCATAGGGGTGGGAGTGCTCACTGAAATGTGAACCTTTTCTCTCAAGAAGGAGGGGAGCTGGCGAGGGAGAGACATGCCCGAGGCAGGATCCTGAGGGGGAAGATACATGATGGGGCATACAGGCACCACTCTGACAATGAGAAGGTTAAGGAGAATCTGGTCCTGCCCCACTTCATCTGCAGCTAATGTAAGTTGTGGAGAGGGGAGTTAAAAGAAAGAGACCTAGCCCAGTTCAGGGCTGACCATAAAGGAGAGCAGTTCTCTTCTTCTCTTGATGGGAGAGAAGCCTGGCTGCATCCCAGAGACTAATCTAGCTTGCCAGCTGGATAAATCCCTGTTAGAAGGGATGACTAGACCCTGGACATTTGGTGGAAGTGCGGACTGTTTGGAACCAAACCTGGAATAGAAGGGCAGGGTCCCACTCAAGCTTCGTCAGACAACTCTGTTTTTTTGGTGTCTGATTTCCTTTGGACCTTAATACTCCAGAAGAGGTAGGACTGAAGTATGTCTTGGCTGGAGGACAATGACAATGATGTACTGGTGGAGACTCTGAAGCGTGGTGAGTTGTGCCCAGACATGCCTCAAGGGGATGCCACAGGGGCAATCTAATGAATGCAGTAGTGCTCTGAAGTCTATTTGAGCTTCAAAGGTAAACTGAAAGTGAGTTTATGCCACTGGAACATGAAATCAGACAAATCTACATATTCACTTATCAAGAACTTGTCCCTTAACAATTAGCTAGGTTTATATTTGGAAAATAAAATACAATCTAAATCCACAATCTTGCAAAGAAATACACATTTAACTTTAAGCATGTGAATAGTCCCATCAATTGAAAATGATATTGGAAATTAATTTGGAATTTTCAATCCTATTAGTTATATAAGATTTCCAACAATAGAGAAACATTGCTTGGCTCCCTTATATTTTTTTAATATAACTTCAAAAAATATTTTTAACAGATAAGTCCCCTGCAATATGAGCATGACCTATTATGTACCTCTTCATTCTGGTGATGTCTTGACCTTCTGTTAACACACTATAAGTCCTCCTGCTCCACCATATGAATTGTTTCGGGATCAGGGCAGGTCATGTCATCCCCTCTGAAGATGCGGCTCTTATTGATCCATAGATCATCTGGCAGGGGATGCTGTAAGAGTGGAACAAATCAAGTGCAGCGTTCTCCTACCCCATAGGTCAAGGTCTTCACCTCCTATAATGAGCCTAGATGGGAGTCTCTGAGTACACTATTAGCAGTCTCAGTGGTTTGGCCTCCACAGTCCTTTGCACTGCAACTGCAGAAAATTCACAGAATGATTTAACACTGTTTTTTGAAGAGTTCCCTTATATGCCTTCTGTCTGAAGGCCCAGTGTGACCAATAGCAGCTAGTTCTTGTGCTGAAGTTTAACTGTAAAGATATTTTGTGCAGTTAGATTTTTTCATACTCTCTCATATGCTGATGCTTCAGGTCAGTTTGATCAGCTCATTATGGGGGCGGGGGGAAGCACACCAATTGCAAACCATGATCATGATTCATCATAAAGTAGGTTGCACCTATTTATGTCATTTTACCTGCTTACTTAATTTAAGCACATGCTTTTATAAGTTGGATTGTATATCATGTGCCTATTTCACAATAACATTTCCAGGTGCAAATGGAGATAAAGGCAACTAATTAGGTATGTGCCTATTTTCATAAAAGTAATTAACCATAATTAGAGTTTTTTAATACTTGCAGATTGAGTGCTTTCATGTGGCATTTTTACAGAACTTTATCTTTGTAGAAATAATTTCTACTAGAATTCTAAAAGAAAAATGAAATGTCACTAGAAAACTGCTCTTGCAAATTTTGTTGTCATTGAAAACATGGTCTGTAGCAATACTATGCCACACTGGGCTGTGATCACACAAGCTAAACAAGGATAGCCCTGGACAGGTCAGCGTTTAGATGGGAGAACTGCAAGAAAAACTCAGATAGCGTAGGAGGTGGTGTCAGTGATTCATTAGGTCACATTCATCTCTCGCTGAGTCAGTGCCCCAGGATACTGTTAAGGACTGTGGAGATGAGGTACTGTACTGCCTTTTTTATCAGATGTCAAGCTAAACTCATAATGATTTGTGGTCCTTAATGATGTGATGGCACTTCTCAGAAGAACATAGGTGTTATTTTTTGCTATCCCTGGCCAAATTTCAACATGAGTAAGTACATTCTACCCACCAAATTCTGCTTGCTGTTTCAATTGAAGATTACATTCCCCATTTAGGAAAGGAAATAAACTGTTGTACAGAATTGCTCTGCACACTTGAACACCTGCCATTTTCCACATCATTTCAGTGGTGAATGAAGTGAATTCAAGAGAAAGCTACTACCTATACAATTTTTTATTTATTTATTTTGTGTGTGTATGTGTGTCCTTTGTAAAGGCTGGGAAAGGATTGATTTGCGGTTTCTCCTACCTTTTTATATTTATTTTTATTATAGAAGGCATAGAATAGAGATAATTAATAAATAATATGAATATTATTATTAATAATAATAATACTGCCCAAGTTCCTATGCAGCTCTTTTCATCAACAAATCTCCAAGTGCTTTCCAAAGAAGGTGAGTATCAGCACCATAGACTTAGATTAATGATGGAAGACAAGCTGAAAGAGGTGAGCCTGGAGAACAGATTTGAAATGGAAGAAAGTGAGATCATTTGATGGACAGGAGGAGAGGGACTGCTTAGGATGAGAAAAACACAGAATAATGAGAGAGAGAGAATCAGATAAAGAGAGCTGTGAGGAGAGAGGAACTGGCAGGAAAGTGGGAGGATGAGGAGGCAGGAGCTGAGGTTCAGGGCAGGGCATAGCTCCATAGAAGTGAAGGTGAGGAGTTTGATCTGCCTAAGTGCCAATCTGAGCACTAAAGTAAAGTTCCCAGGGCTTTTTAATTAAACAGAATTTTGTGTTTCTTAAAGATAAGTTAATAGCATAAAGATGGGAGGAAAGTGCATGAATTTAGCATGCCCCAAGAGGACAATATTCAGAGCTAAAGTGTTCTAGGTAATAAATAGATGTCAATCATTTTTAAGTTCATTTTATTGATTCCTCCCTTCCACACACATAGCCTTGAGTTCTGAGAGCACAATGAACAGTTATGTACAACATATGTTGGGTTTATTGAGTTGGGAATATATGAATGTATCAAACAATAACCTCCAACTTTTTTCTACCCTTCATTCCACAGCATACAGGATGTGAGTGTGAACAGTATTATAACACTGTTAGTTCAGTTTTACACCAATGTAATGCCATTAATTATTATATTATGCTTGCTTCACTTTGTCCCACTTCACTCAGTGGGGTCGGCAGCACAGACCCACAGAGCATGTGTGGTTTGTACAACTTTTACAAATTGGCTTACCAGGCCTGACATTCTTGGTTTGAAAACTGAGTTTGCCTACTCCGAGGTGGACTGCCTGCCACAGTTGATGAGTCCCACTTGCCCTACAAAGGCACAGGGAAGTGAAGTGACTTGTCCAAAGTTACCCAGAAGACCAGTGGTGAAACCAGGAATAGAAAACCGGTGTCCCAAGCCTGTATCCTCGCCACTGTATCATGCTGCCTTATATTAATTAAATTATATTTTATTCTCAATTTTATTGCCAGGTATTCAAAAATCATGACTCAGGTCCCAGAAAATAAAGGATATTTGGGTTAAAATATAAGATTTTTAACATAACAAATTTGGGACCTTTTTTTTTGCTTTGTTTGAGCCTTTAAAGGTGGTATTGTTAACATTTTCTTCATAATTGTGAAGGGTAGAAATTGACTTTTTAAAAATATGAAAGCTGAAAGTCTGCTTTAATCACTAGATTCCAGGAGCTGCTACTTTAAGAAGAATACCAAAGATCATAGATTCACTATAAAATCATGAAAATTGGCAACACTGTATTATAATATATTCTAATTGTTGTGAACACCACTACTTGATTGTAAACTGTTTCCTGTTGCTCCTAATTACTTCTGCAACTTCCCCCACCACTTAAAATTCTAAATCATCCTAATGTCTATAATGGATACTGTGGACTTTTCTGCTTATTATATTACAATCTTATAGAACAAAGTGAAATGATTACCCTATTCCTAATTTCAACAATGAAAAGCAAAACCTGCTTCTTTCAAAAGGTTTTATGATGCCTTTTATCATTTTTAGGGTTCTTTTAATGTAAAATATTTTTAAAATCTAAAACTTTAAAAAATAAACCAGAGTAAAGGCTTCAAAATATTCAGAAGGGCTTTTCAGTGTAAAACAGTACAATACGTTTTGGAGGGGAGAGAAGAAGGGGTGAATAAGAGACATGCAAAACATTTGTAATGAAACCAGAAAACAAGGAACATTTCTGATGTTGGATATCATTAAAAGCACAAAACTTGGCTCCATTTTAGTGGAAGGTTCACCAAAATCTGAAAAATATTCTGGAAAAGTGGACGCCTGACCATTATCACTTTCCTTCGCATGGGATCCACAACCCCTCTTGAAGAATTCCAGTGATCTTTAACCAATCACCTTTTATGTAATTAGTCCTTTCTGTGAGGTTGGTGCTGTAAAGACCCAAGGTGGGAGAGTAGGCCAGCTGGACTCCTCCTAGGTCTGAGATAATCAAGGGTGGCTAAGTGAACCACCTCCAGTTTTCTGTGCACTCCATTGCTTAGAAGGATCTTCTTTGGAGAATGCAAAAACCTCCTTGCCTTCAATTTGTCAGCAGTGGGGTGACTCAGATGTTTCTTCCCAGCCGCTTTACCTCATCTGGGGAATGAAATGACAAAGATGACCCAATATTATTAGTTAATTTCCAGAATAGAGATTCCATATTATCAAAGTGCATCTCAGACCCCAGAAACTGATCAAATGAATGGAGGGAGCAAGCCAGCTGATCACCTACCAGAGAGTCTGGTGGGGTCGAGTTATCTGATCTCCCCAAAATTTTTGATAATGTGGGTACAGTTGGTAGCTGATAACCTGGGTACATAGCAGAAAGGGATAGAATCATCGAATATCAGGGTTGGAAGGGACCTCAGGAGGTCATCTAGTCCAAACCCCTGGTCAAAGCAGGACCAATCCCCAACTAAATCATGCCTGGCAGGGCTTTATCAAGCCTGATCTTAAAAATCTGTAAGGAAGGAGATTCCACCACCTCCCTAGGTAACCCATTCCAGTGCTTCACCACCCTCTTAGTGAAAAAGTTTTTCCTAATATCCAACCTAAACCTCCCCCACTGCAACTTAAGACCATTACTCCTTGTTCTGTCAGCTGGTACAACTGAAAACAGTCTAGATCCATCCTCTTTGGACCCCCTTTCAGGTAGTTGAAAGCATCTATCAAATTCCCCCCCCACCACCATTCTTCTCTTCTGCAGACTAAACAATCCCAGTTCCTTCAGCATCTCCTCATAAGTCATGTGCTCCACCCCCCTAAGCATTTTTGTTGCCCTCCGCTGGACTCTCTCCAATTTTTCCACATCCTTCTTATAGTGTGGGGCCCAAAACTGGACACAGTACTCCAGATGAGGCCTCACCAATGTCAAATAGAGGGGAATGATCACGTCCCTCGATCTGCTGGCAATGCCCCTACTTATGCAGCCCAAAATGCCGTTAGCCTTCTTGGCAACAAGGTCACACTGTTGACTCATATCCAGCTTCTCGTCCACTGTAACCCCTAGGTCCTTTTCTGCAGAACTGCTGCCTAGCCATTCGGTCCCTATCTGTAACAGTGCATGGGGTTCTTCTGTCCTAAGTGCAGGACTCTGCACTTATCCTTGTTGAACCTCATCAGATTTCTTTTGGCCCAATCCTCTAATTTGTCTAGGTCCCTCTGTATCCTATCCCTACTCCTCCAGCATATCTACCACTCCTCCCAAACTTGCTGAGGGTGCAGTCCATGCCATCCTCCAGATCATTAATGAAGATATAGAACAAAACCGGCCCCAGGACTGACCCTTGGCGCACTCCGCTTGATACCAGCTGCTAACTAGACATGGAGACATTGATCACTACCCGTTGAGCCCAATGATCTAACCATCTTTCTATTCACCTTATAGTCCATTCATCCAGCCCATACTTCTTTAACTTGCTGGCAAGAATACTGTGGGAGACCGTATCAAAAGCTTTGCTAAAGTCAAGGAATAACACGTCCACTGCTTTCCCCTCATCCACAGAACCAGTTATCTTGTCATAGAAGGCAATTAGGTTAGTCAGGCATGACTTGCCCTTGGTGAATCCATGCTGACTGTTCCTGATCACTTTCCTCTCCTCTAAGTGCTTCAGAATTGATTCCTTGAGGACCTGAAGGAATGTAGGCCCTTACGACACTGGGCTTAGAGAAGAAGGAACATGAAGGTGGTTCAAAGCTTTGAGTAGAACAAATGAAGTTTAATTGGTTTAGAGCCAAAACTGTGCAAACTCTCCCCCCCCCTTCTTTGTTGTACATTCAGACCTGAAGGTCCAGGCTCCAGGACAGTCTACCTGTTCAGCTGACAGGGATCCTGAAAGCCCTGAGCAGAATGGGGGCATAATCACGGACTGGATGGGGCACTAAATTATGCTGAAGTGAATTAAGTCAGACTGAGCAGAAAACCTATTCTTTTCTGCACTGTCGGTCAGTCAGACTCAGGAATCTGGCCCCCAATTCCATTTTTCAACCAGGGGTATTGCCACTGTTATGAGTTTCCACAATGGATGATGCTAGCATTTCCTGGTCTTAGGGTAGGGGACCCTGGACATGATTTTTCTCTGTTCAATCCATTCAATTTCCTTTTGAGAAGACACTTCCATGAAATCACAATCCAACATAAACCAAAGTGGTTGGACAATTTCATGAGACACCTTGATTCACCTTGAGTTAACTTAATTCAGACTTTAGGCTTGTCTACATTACCGATTAAGTCAATGTAATTTATGTCAGAGGTGTGAAAAAAAAATTCCCCTGAGTCATTTAAGTTATATTGACTTAAAGCAGTGTCTACACCGCACAATGTCTGTGGGAGACACTCTCCCACCAACATAGCTTCTGCCTCTCATTGAGGTGGAGTAATCATGTTGGCGTGAGAGTGCTCTCTGTAGCACTTCTTCACCAGACGTGCTACATCAGCATTGCTGTATTGATGCAGCGGCACCAAGGTAGCACAGTAGTAAAGGCAAGCCCTCTCTGTGTGCGTATATAGGGGTTAACAAAAAGATTTGTATTTTAGCATTAAACCATGATCTCCCAGGCAGTGTGTAATGCATTTCTGGATTTAAATTTAGCCATTATTTCTTGTAAAATTACTTTATGATTTTGCAGGGGATAGAAAATTAGAATTGTGAGAGTGTGAGCAATACAATGGGAATAATTTACTCAAAATCTTCTTCCTGGAAACTTGGATTTCTCCAGGCTAGGATATCTGTTATCTTTTTGAATGATCACAGCAATGGATTGCAGCATCATAGTCTTGAGGAGTTGTGGATTCTCGAATGCTGCTGATAGTATCTCAGTGGTTGCTAACTGCAAAAGAACTATTATTTGTTCCTAACGAGCTGAAAAATTAGAAAAGCCCAGGCATGTCTTAAATGCCAGTATCATAACAAAGAAGACCCTTTCTTAAACAGCAGTTCTAAAACCTATTTTTCACACATACCTACAAAACTCTAAAATGCACAATTCTAATCAGATTTGCTGAGTTTTCAGACTAAAACATTTTCCTTGAAAGGTGAACACAAAGAACTTTGTAATTTAAAATCCCGGATATCATTAGTCCCAGTAGCATCTGTGATTTCTTCAGGGAGGGTTTAATCAGTTTGTTGTGACATAGTACCAGGAACTCAATTGTGATTGATCACTACTGCTCCAGAATTGGCCAGAAGGGAGCCTAAGCAAATCATTTTAGTAGTGCCTCTGAGCTGCAGAACCTCAGACAATGAAAGGTTTCCTGAAGCTCGCAGAAATATCGCCAGGCTACAAGGATGGATTCTGACAACTCTTTCAATGCTGCTTTTAGTGCTGTCATTGGGAATTGTCTGGCCAATGCACTGGTTCTGAGACCAGTACTCTTAAGTCTGCTACTGTGTGGAGGGCAGAATTTACCAGTTCCCTGAAGATAAATACCATTGGAGCTGATCAAAAAATGGCAATTGACTTTCATGGAAAATTTTGAAGTATTGTTTTTCTTTTTTTTTCTTTTTTAACAACGTAATAATAATTTCAGGGGGAAAAAATCAACCCTGCCTCCTTGTCATCCCCTTTCATAGACTTTAAGGGCAGATGGGACCATTATAATCATCTAGTCTGAATTCCTGCATAGCACAAGTCATGGAATTTCACCAAGGGATATCTGCCTCAGATCCATAACATCTGGTTGAGCTAGAACATATCTTTTAGAAAGACATCCATTTTTAATTTAAAGACTTCATGTGACAGAGAAGCAATCTTATCCCTAGTTAAAGTGTTCCAATGATTAGTTCCTTTTGATGTTAAACATTTTCACCTTTTTTCTAGTCTGAAATTCTAATCAGAATCTGCTAAGAAAGTGACAATAATTGTACACACGTAATGAAAGGAGCAGTGAGAGAGCATGTTGTATTCCGAACCTATGGAAATGAATGCTTTATAAATACCTAGAGAGAGAGAGAGAGAGAGAGAGAGAGGTCAGAATAGGGGAACAGGATTGATGAACTGATCAAAAGAGTACTGTAAAGATAAGGAAAGACTGAAGAAGAATCTGGTTATGCTGAGAGGAGGGTAAGACACTGATGGGAAAGGACCTCAGAAGGCGTGGGCAGTTTTATTAATAAAAATATTTTCTATTCTAAGTTGAAATGTCACCCAGAGCTAGATCTGGGCCAAATTTTTCATCCTAGCCCTTTTTTCATTGAAAAACGCAGACACTGAAACACTTTATGAATTTGTGTCAATTTTGCTGAATTGTATCAGTAAAAAAACAAAACTAAAAAATCCCTAAAAATAATAAATTCTGAATATATTGAAATGTTTTGTTTTGACATTTTGAAACAAAACATTTTAATTTTTTTAATTTGAAATGAGTTTTTGTCCCATTTCAGCTTCAACAAAACATTTAGTTCAACCAAACCAATTTTTTCTTTACTTTTTGATTCATCTAACATTTTGATAACTTTGTTTTCCAGGCAACCTGAAAGATGTATTTATTTTTCTTTTATTTTGGGGGATTTTTTATTCACACAGCTATACCCAAGACATTTAACCAGAAGTGAGAAATATTTTCATTTTGATTTCTCCCTCCTCAGATTTAACAAAGAAAACAAAAGTTTAAGGGAATTTCATTTGGCTACATCTTTTTTGTATGGGAAGGATTTTGCTCTTTCAAAAGTGTCAATACTACTTCTTCAGATAATACTGAAGAGCAATAGATTGGCTAGGGACTTCCCTGCAACCATTGTAGGTAAAACTGGAATTTCTGTATTCTCGAGACATAAAAATAAGTCAATGTTCTGCTTGCAGGTTTTAGTTCTGGAAACACTTTATTCTGAAATTTCAATAGCTGGTGAAGTTTTGTTAATTTATTCAATAGCTACTCTGAAGCAAATACTCTAAAGTAACCACTAATCAAGCCTGTTTCTTGATTTCAAATTCCCATTTTTCCTTCTTTCCCAGAATAATCATACAGTGATTTTGGGTTCCTGATGTTACCATGACATTAGTCACACTGAATTTATTGTTTGCTTCACTTATTCAAAACCAGGTGCTATTTTAACTTAGATTTCATTTACTTTCTAGCTTTCTATTCTTGTTATATTCATGGTATTCCAAATCTGAGCTGTGTTGCTTAGAAGTTATTCACCAGGTAAGTTAATAATATTGTTTGTGATCCTCAGTTGGATGAGTAACTGTTAGGATCAGGTTTTGGAGAGAATGCTCTTGCTCTTGCTAAAGAAATGGTAAAAATTGCTTTTTGTGAGTGCAAGCATAAAATTCCCTTTCTGAGAAAATTTTTGCTAATAAGCACACAGCAATTCCTGAGAAGAAAACACAATCCTGCCACAAATGTGGCTCAATCAAATTCATCTTTAAATTCAAATGAATATTTTTTATTATGGTCCTTATCGAAGCCCACAGAAGTCATTGGGAGTCTTTCTATCGATTTCAATGGGCTTTGGATCAGGCTGTATATACTCAGCTCTATTAAGTATAAATGATGTACCTAAAGTCTCTAGGCAGTTTCAGTTAGATATCATGCATTATGTGCTGCATAATTTTGAAGGACTTTGGACTCCTCTGGGATAAAAGGAGATAGGCAAATGTAACCCTCATAATATTATTACTATTGATTTATTTGGGGTGAGCCTGTTATTGGAGGCTTTTGGGAATTTCTTAAAGTGACATAGATGTTTCAATGAACAGCACCAGAGAGAATGCACATGGTTGATACCCAATAGATGATTGATATGAAAGAGATAGATCTCAGGATAGGCCAGTGGCAAAGAATGGTTTCTTATGGAATTTGGATAAGACAGAGCAGAAGATAGACAGAGTCTGGAGGTAACTTGCCTAGAATGGGGTCTGGGGGAAAAAATTCCTGGGATTATAACACTGGGGCCAAAAGAACAGAGGCAAACAGAGATGGAAAAGATGTGACAAGGGAGATATAATAATAAAAAGGAAGAAACTGAAAGGGAGTGGAAAACAGTTAAAGTGTGTGTGTGTCTGGCAGCTGACAGAAAGACTGGCAACAGAAGAGAGCACATGGAAGCTCAGGCTGGCAGAGAGGGAAAGCAAAAATGATTAGCTCTTGGCATAGGATAGAGAAAGTTAGCCTGTCTTCTGAGAGTGAACTGGCAGAGAAAGAGAGACTTTGGGTTTACAACACCAAGGAGGGCCTGCTGCCTGGAGGTATGGATAGGAGACAGAAAGAGTTGGAGGCATGGACAGATCCAGGGAGATCTGAGGAGAAAGATCTGAAGCCTGGAGTAAAGATATATATAAATATATATATATATAGGAATGAAGTAAAACCAGTCTACTGTTATATAATGAGCAGCAGGAAAGCTGTTTGACCTGGGGTAGAGAGAGAACAGGAGAGAGACTATAGATCCCTAAAAGAGAGACAGTAACCTAGTGAGAGAAAGAGTGGGAGAGAGAGAGAGAGTGCTGAGAGGAAAGAAGTGAGATAAAGGGAGACATGGGGAAGTTTGAAGAATGTTAAACAGGAAGCTGGAGAGGTCACTGAAGCAGAAAGAGACAGGGAAATGGAGTCTAGTGGAAAGCTGGGCAGCTGAGACTCGGAAAAGCCAAGAGATGCAGTCTGGAACCAGACAACGAGACAGATGGGACCCTGGAAGTAGAGAGAAAACAAAGGTCAAAAAGCATGAAGGCACACAGCCCCAAACAAACTGTTCAGCAAAGAGTCTGCCAGGCTAAAAATCCCTCACAATAGCTGTGCTCCACAATTGTAGCTGAGAAAAGGAAGAGAATGGGAAGTACAACAACAGAACATTTTATAATATCACTGCTCTGTAGTGTAACATACGGTATGAACAGCAAAATGCCACTCAGATAGCTTTGAGGATATATTATAATCATACACTTTTCAGCTCATTCAAATCAGTTACACCACATCTACGCTTCATAAATGCACAGTCCCCTCAGTACTTGGAAGGTTAATTTTCTTGAGCCATCTACGTTTTTATTATTACTATTATTTTAATATATGAGCCAGAGTAATTGGTTTATACCTCCCATGAGCACCAGAGACATATTAAAATAAGTGTCATACATACAAATAGCATGACTTGGATTACTTCCAAAATTAGCTGGACTGAGGGTATAAACGTATCTACATGACTTACTGTTCTCACAGAGAGTCTTTGTGTACATGATTTTAGTGCCAAACATTATGGCACTTTGCTACTGAACCATGACATATGCCTTTGCTGTTTGAATGAAGTGAGTTCTAAGAAGCATCGATCCTAAGTGCCACATTTTTATGTTGAGAAAAGTACTTAGAAGGTTGAAGTGACTTTTGCAAACATTTTATAAAGACAAGGAAGCTGAAATTCCAATTATATTTGCTGCCCCTTTACTACTACTGCATAATGAGACAAACAGCTCCAGCTGCTTCAACTACCAATTCTGCTTCTTTCCTCAACCAGCAAATTTTGACACTTACAGGTCATGTGCTGTGGTTATTTGATCTATTTAGAGGGGCAGTCTCACTTTATTAAACACTTGACATTTCAGAACTCTCACTTTTTCCCCAGCTAGCCACAAAGTATGTACTTGGGGTGTATGTGTTTGGGGGGCTTGCGTCGGAATGGTACTCAGCTAGCCACCACAGCTACACTGCTATTGTTAATGTCCTAACCTGAGCAGAGTTCCCTGCAACTCCCAGCTGTTGTGTAGACATACCCTTAGATTATTCTCAGTTGTGAATGCACTTTACTCAACTCTCTGTCACTTCACTCTCTCTCTGTCAATCATTCCTCCTGGAAAATGGAGGAAAACAAAGAAACAGAAGAAAACAATATCTTTCTCAGGTGGTATCAGATCATCATGTTCTTCCTTCTCCCTGCAGTCACTTATCCATTAAGTACTTTAAAATAAAAGTCCCTTGTGATCTTATAGGCTTCATTCTGTGCTATAACCATTAGTCTTCATTGTTCCATGGATCTTAATCAGTACAAAGTGGGTAATTTCCCTTTTTCTTGTGTTTCACAACAAATAAGGCTGTTTCTGCTATTCTTCGGCTTGTTTTTCAGCATAATCTTCAGAAAATGACTTTTCTCTCATTTCATCATACTGTGTTCAGGTAACTAAGTGTATTTCTTTTGAAGATTAAATCTCTTGGGGATAGACTGAGAGTACTGTGAGGCATGACTCTAAGTTTATCAGGCTTCAGAGTGGTAGCTGTGTTAGTCTGTATCAGCAAAAAGAACGAGGAGTACGTGTGGCACCTTAGAGACTAACACATTTATTTGGGCATAAGCTTTCGTGGGCTAAAACCCACTTCATCGGATGCATGCACTGGAAAATACAGTAGGAAGATAGAACTGGTCGGAGTTCTAGGAGTGCATCTATGCAGATTTCTTCCTGTTCTTTTTCAGGGAGTTTCTTGAACAAATGGTGCTCAAGAAACTCAGCTTGGACCAGTCCACACAAGAGATCCACTTCCTGGACACTACAGTGTTAATAAGCGATGGTCACATAAACACCACCCTATACCGGAAACCTACTGACCACTATACTTACGTACATGCCTCCAGCTTTCACCCAGACCACATCACACAATCCATTGTCTACAGCCAAGCTCTAAGATACAACTGCATTTGCTCCGATCCCTCAGACAGAGACAAACACCTACAAGATCTCTATCAAGCATTCTTAAAACTACAATACTCACCTGTTGAAGTGAAGAAACAGATTGACATAGCCAGAAGAATACCCAGAAGTCACCTACTCCAGGACAGGCCCAACAAAGAAAGTAACAGAACGCCACTAGCCGACACCTTCAGCCCCCAACTAAAACCTCTCCAGCGCATTATCAAGGATCTACAACCTATCCTGAAGGATGATCCCTCACTCTCACAGATCTCGGGAGACAGGCCAGTCCTCGCTTACAGACAGCCCCCCAACCTGAAGCAAATACTCACCAGCAACTACACACCATACAACAAAAACACTAACCCAGGAACCTATCCTTGCAACAAAGCCCGTTGCCAACTCTGTCCACATATCTATTCAAGGGACACCATCATAGGACCTAATCACATCAGCCACACCATCAGAGGCTCATTCACCTGCATATCTACCAATGTGATATATGCCATTGTGTGCCAGCAATGCCCCTCTGACATGTACATTGGCTAAACCGGACAGTCTCTATGCAAAAGAATAAATGGACACAAATCAGACATCTAGAATTATAACATTCAAAAACCAGTTGGAGAACACTTCAACCTCCCTGCTCACTCAATTACAGACCTAAAAGTCGCAATTCTCCAACAAAAAAACTTCAAAAACAGACTCCAATGAGAAACTGCAGAATTGGAATTAATTCGCAAACTGGACACCATTAAATTAGACTTGAATAAAGACTGGGAGTGGATGGGTCATTACACAAAGTAAAAACTATTTTCCCAGGCTAATTTTCCCCTACTGTTACTCACACCTTCTTGTCAACTGTTGGAAATGGGCCATCCTGATTATCACTACAAAAGTTTTTTTTTTCTCCTGCTGATAATATCCCACCTTAATTGATTAGTCTTGTTATAGTTGGTATGGTAACATCCATTTTTTCATGTTCTCTGTGTATATATATCTTCCTACTGTATTTTCCACTGCATGCATCCGATGAAGTGGGTTTTAGCCCACGAAAGCTTATGCCCAAATAAATGTGTTAGTCTCTAAGGCGCCACAAGTACTTCTTTGTAAACTTTAAGTTTATCATGAAACTTGTAAATTTCTTGCTTCCAGTTCTTCACTTCAACATTTATAGCTCCAAGCATTTTTGCCACAGCCACAAATAAATGCATACTTGATATATTGGCTTCCCCCAATGCGGCTGTAGGACAAAGAGTCCTCCAGTTTTCCCTGAGCCTTTTTTTTCAGAAAAGATCCACTCTTCTTTTTTTAATTAATTTTAATTAAAGCACCACAAAGAATTTTTTTCTTTGTGGTGCTATAATTAAAATCCTTAAGTGCATTTTTCAGTCACTAATTAGATTTACATGTTCTTTGCTGAAGGTAGTTTCTACTGCCTGCTACTTCCCATCACTATCTTGATTTACTGAGCATCAGGTAACTCACACTGGCGAAAGATAAAACTAATTTTCTTGTATGATGTTTTACCTTGTCTAAGTCTGTGATCCTGGGCATTGGCGGCGCCCCCCGTCCCTGCGTACAGTAAATTGTAGGATTGGGGGAGGCTAAGTGGGTACCTGCTGTTTTGTCAGAACCTGCTCTGTGCTTAATCTTTATAAAAACCTTACAATCTTTATGTGGTGTTTTTTTTTTTTGAGAGAGTGGATACCTAGAGCTCTTCTCTCTGATATTTAAAAAGTGATGTGTATGTTTTATCAGTAAAGAGAGCTAGGTATGAAAGGTTGTTGTGGAGAAAAGAAAATATATTTCTTGGAAGCATCACATCACATTTTAAGCTCAAAGTGCCTGTGGCAGTAGATCTGGGACATCAGAGTAGCCTCATATTTACAAACTATTTTAATTTTTTTCCCCTGGAACATTTTTTTCTGCAAACATTTTGGTGTCTTGTCTAGTTGGCCCCTTGGAGCCTTACCAACTGATACTTCATTGCATGCATCTGAAGCAGGGCCGGCTCCAGGCACCAGCCTGCCAAGCAGGTGCTTGGGGCGGCCACTCCGGAGTAGGGCGGCACGTCTAGCTATTCGGCGGACGGTCCCTCACTCCCGCTTGGGGTGGCAAAAACCCTGGAGCCGGCCTTGATCTGAAGTCATTTATATCTTGATTCGGGAAGACACTTAAGCACAAGTATAACTTTAAGGAGATGAGTAGTCCTATTGACATCAAATTAAAATTAAAGCACATTTGCTAATTTGGGACTCCAGAGATTGGGGCTTAGTACTCTGCTGGGCCACAGATTTCTTGCATGACCTTAGGCAAGTCACTTAGTTCCCCATCTGTCACATGGGAATAATAGCTATTCCTTACCTCTCAGGGGTGCTGTGAGGGTTAAATACATTAAAGATTGTGAGGTGCTCATATGTATAGCAACAGGGGCCCTATAAGTACCTAAGATAGATATTGGATTGGAGCCTCAGACCAGGACAAAATGACTGTAAATGGTACCAGAACAGAAGGACAATGTTTTACACTTCATATTCATGTTGTCCCACTGTAAATAATAACAGAAGGTACAGAGCAGTTGAGAATCGTGCAAAGACTTAATGTACATGCTTAACTTTATACAAGAAGTCTCAGTGAGACTTCTCGCTCTGCATAAAGTTAAACATGTGTATAAGTGTCTGTAGGTTTGTAACCATGAAGAATATTGGCAGGAGAAGACAACTTTTTATGACAGAAACCAACTTTTTCTCTGGATAATCTTTAATTCATCACACATATTATATATATGTGTGATGAATTAAAGATTATCTGGAGAAAAAGTTGGTTTCTATCATAAAAGAAGTTGTCTTCTCCTTCTCCTATATATATAAAGAAATACTTCTAAAATACTTGCTTGGGCAAAAGAACTATAAAACTAGCTCTTTGCCAATATATTTTAATAAGACATTTTTCAATACATAAAAAACATGAAACATGAAATCACATGAATTTTTATAGACAGATTTAGCATATTAATTTGGTCTTTGAGAAATAAACTGAATTTGTGTGTCTCTGCTTCAAGCTATTTGTTATCTCAATAATGGTTTGTGAATCATACTCAGATCAGCCTGATTCTCCATTGCCTTGCCTGTGGTGTAGTTATATAGACAAGTGCGCAGTGAGTGTAAAACACTGCCATTATAAGGGCATATCTAACATTGCAATCAGAGGTGTGATTGCAATTATGGTAGGCATACCTGCACTAGCTTTAATGTAGCTAGCAAAGCTAAAAATAGAAGTGAAGACAGAGAGTCACACAGCTAAGTGCAGGCTAGCAACGCAAGTATGTACCCGTATGTTTCTGGTGGCCTTGTACAAACTTCACTGAAGCCCATGCCACCACATTGTCATTGTTATTTGTACCCACACAAACTAAATGAAAATTAGTCTGGGTATGGCTATGTGAGCTACCATCACATCTCCAATTGCACTGTAGAAATACACTGATTTGATTGCACATGTGTAAGGCAATGGAGCCTGACATTTTTTCTAATAGAACTGACTTTGTGAGTTATTATTAACATTGTTGTGTATTTTCCCCGATATAATTATTGTTCTTTTATGCTTTATATATTTTGTCACAGTTGATTATGGGCTTTGTGGCTGACTTTTAAATTTAAAAACAAAACTAGAGAAAGGAAATGTAAGGATGACAATGAGCACATTTTAAAGTATACTCACGATCATACATATTCCTCTGCAATTTAATATGTAGGTACAGAATATAAAAGGAAGGGAAAAAAGTGATTTTCAATTGCACCATTATAAATTACAGGCCAGATCTTTAGGTGGTATAATTTGCAGGAGCTTCACTGACTTCAGCGAATGCCAATTTATGCCAACGTCAGGACTTGAGTCATGCTGGAATGCTGTGAAATGTCATTCAAATTTTTTGGGGGGTGTTCCGGTAGTTCCGGAAGTACTGGAAATACATTCTAGTATTTCTTTTTTTAGGACTTGGTCACCAACCAACGTGCCTTTGTAGAAAAGCTTTCAAGAAGAGGAGTAAGTGAGCACCGATTATATTTGTTATTGTTGATACATTTTGTGAATATATTGAACATCTTCATTGTGCTAGATCCTTTCTTGAAAAAAACCTACTCATGAAAAAATGACCTTGAATTAAGGATGTCATTTCACTGCACAGAACTAGAGAGCTTATAGCTTTCCAGGAAGCTCAAAACTAAGTGTTACCCTTTGAGGTTATATTACAATTATCTTAACTGAATGCAAATATATATATTAATTCAATGGCATGACTGTTTTTATGGACTTTTATGGTGTGTGACTGATATTATTGCTTCATGTTTATCATAAAGCTCTTGTGTATCATATAGATCCACATTCACAAATCATCTGTCATCAATGACCTGAATTCTTTTCTTAGGGATGCCATCAGGTGAGACCCATTCGTCGTAAGCTGTGATTTTTGCTCCAGCTAAGCTTTCCTGGAATAGACCTGCAAGTACAAACATGGCAGTGAACCATTTTGAATAGCTCCGTGAATAATTTGTTAGGCAGCAATTTTAAAGCTTTCATAGCTCTAATATAAATTTTAAATGAATTTTGGTAAACATATCAAGGTTATGCCAAAGTTAATGCATTTTTTAGCAAATAATCCTACCTTCCTGAACAGAGCATCGCGTGTTGGAAATGGAATGAGAAATCAGCTCTGCACTTTACTCCTTGTTGTTCCTTATGTACAATATAGCATAATAAATTATATTAGTCAGGAGGAAAACGACTCAGTAAGTTTTGAGCAGGCCAAATTATACCTGTCCACTGATTTGTAGAGAAAACTGGGCAAAATATATCCAAACATCTCCAGCAGTTCATGTGTTGAAATTTGTGGTTTGCAAATGACATACAATAGTCCAGAGGTAATATCCTCAAGTTGGTGCAAGTCAGCGTACATCCATGTATTCAAAGGGCCAATAGGGATATGCCAACTTCCACCAGCTGAGGATCTGGCTCTATTTAAAAAGAAAAAAAAGATAATCAGGCTCCTTACAGTCATTTCACAGTGCAAATATGGATTCAGAACAGGAATCTTAAAGATGACCTGAAAAAGAAAAGAAAAATTGGGCTTTTTCCATTTTTGCTTCTTTATGATACATAAAGTGCTTTTGAAAGGTTTTTGTAACTAACACACACACACATACACATACACCCCTTTTCTGCTTGTTTTTTACCTTATAAATTCAGCTCATGTCCAACCTGAAAGACTCTCTAGTGGTTGAAGAACTAATGAAATTGTGATCCCATAAGAGACTGAGGGCCAAATCCTCCTTAACTTAAACCATTATTTTAAACTGATTTAAATGAAAGCAAACCCCTGTGTGGATACTCTTATTTCAGTTTAAGATTGACTTATTTTAATTTAGCTTAAACTGATTCCTAATTGACGGAAGCCAGACTGAAAAAAAAAGCGTAGTTTAAATGGAAATAAAAGTATTCACAAAGCCTTTTGCTCTGGTTTAATTAGAACACTTTAAAATAATACCTTTAGTTAAACTGGTGCCATTTTCTTAGTTAAATGTGAGTTTGGACTTGATGTTCCTGTTATTTCTAAGATTGAAAAAAAAACATGCAGGATAAAAATTCAGGCCTTTTTTGTACATCATAAAGAATTGAAAAGGGCACAATATTTTGTTAGTCACCTTTACAATAGTCAAGTTATGGAAAGTCTATACTAAAACTAAGAAACCCAAAAGTGAAAATTATAGACTTCTTGGTATACTATAAAATAAAGTAACAATCAAAATAACCATAGCACACAAAATTTAACCAAGCATATTGACATAGTCCTCAGTGCTGCAAACACTTAAGCATATACTTAACTTTACAAATATGAGTCATCAGTTACACTGAAGTCAAAGGGTCTCTTTCTCATCTACACTAAGGCCCCTTTATACCACCATTGACTTCAATCAGACCAGGATTAACTCTAGCAGTGTAAAGGTGCCTTAGGCGTGGTCTCCACTTAAACTTTAGATCGACCTAGCTACGTCACTCAGGGGTGTGAAAAAATTCCCAGGTGCAGCTGTGGCCAGGCTGATGGAAGAATTCTTCCATCGACCTAACTCCTGCCACTTGGGGAGGTGGAAAACCTTTTCCATTGCTGTAAGAAGTGTCTACACTATGACGATACAGTGGCGTAGCTACTGTGCCACTGTAGTGCTTGAAGTGTAGTCATAAACTTAAAGTGGGTATAAAGGGGCCTTAGTATAAATGAGAATTAGACCTAATGGGACCACTTGCATAAGTGCTGTACATAATTTAAGTTAGCGCTCAGGAAAGATGCCAAACCCTCAGTCCTGGAGAGCATAGACAGCATGGATTGTGGCAATGCAAGCTTCCTCAAACTACCCCTTCAATGTGCCTTAACCCTTAGTTCATGGGATCCTCTTTAGGGAAGTACAGAATTATTCAGCTCCTTATTGACAGATTTGACCCAGACTGAAAGATTCCAGTCCCCTCAGCCACCTCTAAAGAGTGTTTTTTAACCATATTCCCCACCTCCTTTTACCAGTTCACAGTTTTATCAAATAGTGATCAATGTACTTAGGATCACTTAGTGAATTAGCTTTCTTCCTCTAATCCCTGTGAAGCTTCAAACACCTTCAAAACTTTCTCTCTTTTTTTTTTTTTGTGAAAGCAGTGAAATGGTGCAGTAATATTATATTTTCATTAATATTTCTGCTGCATTTTAGTATAAAGCAATCATCGCATTTTGTACAGGCAATCCACATTTTGAATGAGCCTAAAGATACTTTTGATCAGAGTTTAACATACATCCTTCTTATCTTAAAATACTGTTAAAAATGTTACTTGGATTATAAGCAAAGCTTTCATTTGTACAGCCCATGGCTGTCTGTGTCATAAATATGCACATATCTCTGCTTCAGCAAGACTTTTCTAAGCACATTTCATGGTACTTTTCATATGCACTGGATTTGATTTGTTTTAGGGCATAATATAAATTCTTTGCTGTGATACAGGATAAAAAAGTGCTTTCAAGAAATCTGGTCTAGTCACAAGGCTGTACTCATTTTGCAGACCCAAAGTTTTATTAAGTGTCTAAATAACCTGTTATCACTGTTGTTTATGCACCGAGCTACTCATCTGGTTCTGACTACAGTATCTACCTTTCCTTGCAATATCTCCATTTCCATGTGTTTGCCCTCAGTCACCAGTGTGAATTCTTCTAGCACATAATGATAGTGTTTCACATTCCAATCCATGAGCCATGCTACATGCCACAGAATACAAATGTGCATGAGGTGGTAGTTTCATTATCTTAGGGTCAGTAGAATTTCAAGAGCTCTGAAATTACCTCTATCAGTGATGCAAGTGTCAACTTAGTTTTAATAAATCTTTAGAAGCAGCCACAAGTTACTTCTAGGACATCGTCCTATTTCCGGAAATACATCATTCAGCTGCCAAACCTGCTATCAGGTTGTAGCAAATAGAATTTCATCCATTAAATGCAAAGTCTCACTTCAGCTTTTGCATGGCATCGCAATATGATAGCTAAATGTGTGATTAACCTGAAGTTTAGCTGATATCAATCCAAATATATGCTATTCCACTTAAACTGGGACAAGGTCTTGGAAAATTGTATTTTCTACAGAATATGTGTAGGGAATACTATATTTACCATACCTCTGATTATTTCACAGTATCTGTCCTGGATGCTATTAATGCTGTGAAAAGAGATTAAGGCTAGATTCACAAAGGAATTTAGGTTCACATTAGGGAGTTAGGTGCCTAACTTCCACTTTAGGTGCCTAAATCCAAAATGTAAATCTTCAAAATCTTGGCCCAGCTACTTCTTAACCCTATTGGTGCCTAAACTTCCTAGGTGCATACATTTCCACTGGTAAAGTCCCCTAGGTGACAAACTCTGCCAGTGAGCATTCACCACAGCTGTATCAGTCTAAGTGCCCAGACTCCTAACGCGTGCCTAGGCAGTGTCCTGCCTACCTGGCCTGCAGGAGCCGGGTCTGATCCAGTAGGCATTCTCAGAAGCCACCTACCAGATCAGGCCCTACACAAAACAACACCAGAGAAGGAGGAGATAGTCCCCCCTATAACTTTTAGCTCAGTGGTTAGAACGTTCAACCTGGATCTGGGAGATCTGTATTCAGTCCCTTCCTCTGCCTGATGTGGAGAAGGGACCTGAAATACGGTCACCTTCCTCCATGGACAAGGGCCTAATCACTGGTCTATGGGGTACTCAGGGTCAGGTTTTCTCACTCTCCTGTTGAAGCTGTTCCACTGTGTATAAATAATGAAATATGCATTGTAGCAGGGGAACTGGAACCTAGATCTCTCATGGGAGTGTCCTGGCCACTGGGCTACAGAATCACTTTCCTGCTCTCTGTCTGGCCCAGAGCATATTTAATTATGTGTGCAAAGTAGAACAGCTTCAAAAGCTGAGTTTGAGAGCGCCCTGACCCAGAATGCCCCATAACACTCCTGGAAAGGGCCCCCTATAGTCAAGTTCCTTCCTAGCACTCAAAGAGGGGGAATTGAATTCCTATCTCCTACATCCTGGGTAAGAGCTCTAACCTTTGATTTATCAGTCAGGGTGCTACAGTGGTATTATTGTAAGAAAAGCTGTGAATCCCAAGCAAAAGGAGGGACTTAGGGCGCACCTCTCTTCCCAGCATTTGCTACTGGCTAGTTAAGGCAGATCACTGCTCAGCTAACTGGCTTCTGTTAATCTCTGAGGCACCTAACTCTGAAATGTGCAGTTCTGTAGCCTCTCTAGTAATTGAAAATACATTTTGAGGTTTGGCAAGAAAAAGAAGAATTAAAAGGTTTCAATGTTAATATAACATTCGTTATTTTATTTGGGATGAATTTTATTCCAGAAATGGGCTATGATTGTTGCTCCAATGGTTAGTATGTGGAAAACAAAAACAAAACAAAACCCACAAAGCTCCGACCTTGTAGTAAAATTGAATAATCTTTTCTAAATATAAAGTTTTGGATTCTGATATATTAATGCATTTATACTGTGCATTTATTTATGACACACAGATACCAAACAAAGTACAAACCAAGTGTGTTAGTGCTGTAGCAGACTGGTACACATAGAATTTTGAACTTAAAGTAATTTCTACACGTTCTAGTAGATCTTCTCTGCCACAGGAATGCAGGAGATACATTCATTATATTTGAGAACCATACATTTTCAGGTTAAGTACACCTTTCATTTGCTGCCATGCAAGAATAGAATGTTGCAGCAAGAGATTTCAGGATAGTTTATATTTCAAATTGACATTAGGGTTTAAAAGGTTTTAGGGTCTCAAAGATATTACTTTAAGGGTAAATTTATGTGCTGGATTCCAGACACTTAACTATATGAATTAACATTGATTGTCTAACCTTGTGATGTGACTGGCAGAGCGCTGCTTGAGTGCTGTAATTCTCATGCACTACAGGAGGCATGGTGTTATCCAAATCCCAATGGTACTCCACTGAATTGATGAAATGACCAGGAAGGCCTAATTAAAGCTGTTCAGCTCAAATGTATTGATGTATTACATCTATTACAGCTTGGTTCAATAGGTCTACCCTATGAATGCTGCCACAGCCTGTAAAGCAAACTAAACAGACTGAATAAATAATGCTGAAAGGAAAAGAGACATCCATGGAATCAAAGCTGCAGAATGCAAAATGCAACAGGATGATCTGTGGACTTATTATCACATAATCCTATATAAATAACTATATTCTTTATCCTTTACCAGACGAAAAAAGGAGGCACATGCTAAGATTAAAAACTTTTCTGTGCTTTGTGCATACTAAATTTCTGACTCTCCTCCTGAAAGTTTAGTTGCTTTTTTACAAAAAAGTCCTTCAAAGATTAGTGCTTTTTCCACCATTCAACCACCTTTAAACAGCAAATCCATTCTAATGGCGAGGAACTCTAGTAGTGCCCTATTTCTTATCTCTGTTTATGTTGGGTAATAAATTGTTAGCATTTCTAGTCTGTGTTAATCGATTTCTCAGGAATTTGTATTTCTGCACTCATTTAGCAGAAGAGAGCTCTACAGCGTCTTATTAAAATATATAGAATCAGAGCCATGTATAACATGTATTTCTAGCAGAGCTGACCTAATCCAGATGAACTAAAGGGTCTTCTTTTTCTACTGCAAGGCTGTAGTCTATAATAACAAACAAACAAAATCGAGAAAAAAAAAACCAGAAAGAGAATTAATTAAAAAAATAGGGTGAAATTCTACCCTGGGATACACCTGACTATGTCCTTCGTGATATGCTTCCACAGCTGAGAGAACTGGCTGGGGATCTCCAGTCTTTGCTGTTTTTTTGAGGTCAAGGAGGAGAGAGAGTGGAAGAATGCACAGACTTTGTATCTCCATTTGACTTTGAAACTGCACAGCTTTGGTATTAATTTATGAAGTGGAACATACGGTCCTAGATAAGACCAGCCCAGATATGATCTGATTATGATATGTAGGACAAATGAAACATACTTATTTGAAACTTCCTCACATATGAGTGGCTCAGATAAAAGGTGTGGATATCCAACTATAAGCAGAAAGCCAAAGGCCTGCCTGGAGTTCTGCTTTGCAGGAGCCCCAAGTATTGTGTCACATCCAATTTTACTTTGAGTTTGAATACTTGGCCTTTCTTTTTCCACCTCCCCCACTGTAAAACACTCAGCTCTCCCATAAGCCATGTTCCTTCTCATAGAATGGTACATGAGAACATACGAGTGACCATACTGGGTCAGACCAAAGGTCCATCTAGCCCAGTACCCTGTCTTCCAACAGTGGCCAGTGCCAGGTGTCCCAGTGGGAATGAACAGAACAGGAAATCGCTAGTGCCCTCATTGCTGCCGTTGAGTCCCTCATTACACTGAGGAAGGGGAGAGTTGCTCTGTAATCTCTGTAGCAGATGGAAGATGAGGTTTTGTGGCCACCTTCCCTGCATCTCCTTTCTTGAAACCAAGAGAGGGAAAGGAGGGGAATACACATTTTTGGGAACAAAACCCTATGTAAGACAAAGAGCATGGGGAAGGAAACCAGAAGAGACAGACTTCTGACTAAACAGCACCCTTAAGGGCTTATTTTGGTTTCTTTGCCTCATCCAGACGTCCCTATTTTGCTCCTACCACTCCTCCTTCATGGCTCTTCTGAATCACTTACCACTAAGTGTCTTCTGGGCAGGTAATGCAGTTATATTTTACCCTCCTTCCCAACATTTTCTTGGAATAATTTAGCTGTTTGGACAACTCAATTTTTGATTTTTGGGGAGCCAGCAACTGAAATTCAGGACCCTCTACATATATCAAGCAAAATGAATGTGTTGGATCTGACTAGACCGAACATAGGGTGGACTAAAGCTCTGCCTTGTAGAGGTGTTTAGGGTGGGAAACCCCACTCATCAATTTGATAGGGTTTCTCAGAGGAAACCTGAAATGTAGCTTCCCTACATTAAGCACATTTCCCAAAAGTTTTCCTAATCATTAAAGAGCAGATGTGGGATATTCAAACCTAAAGGATAATAAGGTGATAAATAAAAGCCAACATGGATTTTTAAAGGACAAATCATGTCAAACAAATCTAATTATTCTTTGATAGGGTATCCATCCCAGGGTATAGGGAGAAGCAGTAAACGTGCTATATCTTGACTTTAGTAAGGCTTTTGTCACAGTTCCATATGATATTCTAATAATCAAACTAGGGAAATATGGTTTAGATGAATTTACTATAAGGTGGGCATATAATTAGCTGAAAGACCCATTCTTAAAGAGTAGTTTATAATGGTTCATTGAGAAACAGGGAGAATGTATCAAGTGGGGTCCCTCAGGGGCCTATTCTCGGTCCAATACTATTCAATATTTTAATTAATGACATGGAAAATGGAGTGGAGTATATGCTTATAAACTCTGCAGATGACACCAAGCTGTGAGGGGTTGCTAGCACTTTGGAGGACAGGATTAGGATCCAAAATGATCTTGATAAATTGGACAATTGATATGAAATCCTAAAGATGAAGTTCAATAAAGGCAAGTGCAAAAGTACTACACATAGGAAGGAAAAATCAAATGCACAACTCCAAAATGAGGAATAAGTGGCTAGGCCAAAGTACTGCAGAAAAAGATTTAGGGTTATCGGTGATCACAAATTGAATATGAATCAACAATGTGATGCTATTGCAAAAATGACAAATGCAATTCTGGGATGTGTTAACAGGAGTGTCATATGTAAGACACAGGAGGTAGTTCCACTCTACTCACCACAGATGAGGCAATAGCTGGAGTGCTGTTTCCAGTATGGAAAAAAAGTGAAAAAATTGCAGAGCACCAAAATGATAAGAGGGTCAGAAAACATGCCATATGAAGAAAGATTGAAAGAATTGGGCAGGTTTAGTCTAGAGAAGAGAAGGCTGAGGAGGAACATGATGAAAATCTTCAAATATGTAAAAGGTTGTTTTAAAGAGAATTGTAATCAGATAATTCTCCATGTCCACTGAGGGTAGGACAAGTAGCAATCAGCTTAGTTTGCAGCAAGCGAAATTTAAGTTTCATAGGAAACATCTTTTTTAACTAAACGGATAGTTAAGCATTGGAATGGGCATATAAAGGAGGTTATAGGAGCCCCATCATTGGAGGCTTTTAAGAACAGATTAGACAAACACCTGTCAGGGATGGCCATGCTATACTTTGTCCCGCCTTAGTGTAGAGAATATGGACTAGAAAGCCCTTCCAGCCCTACATTTCTGTGATTCTTTGTCCTCTTCTGGTTGGATTTTTTACTTGCTGGATTTGCAGGGCAAATATGGCAAGAAAAATAGTAAATGGAGTTAGTACGGACCAAGGGCTAGATTGTGCCTTTAATGCTCAGCGCTATTTGGAGTTCCATCACCCCACCTCAAAGGGAACTTGGGAAGGGAGTGTGACTGGTGTACATGAAGTGTAAATAACCTGCTCCTCTTCTTGTGTTTGTCTTACTCTTCAGGCTGATGTAGAGGGGACCATAGCTCCTCTCCTCTGCTTTGGGCTGCACAGAGCGGTTGATAATGGGCAGATTAGGAAATATGAATGTATACAAACCCACCATTGAAGATGAAATACATCCTAAGGTATTAATGGTGTTTTTTTCAAAAGCACTCGTCATTGCCTAGCGCTTCCCCCATTGAAGTCAATGGGCATTTTACCACTGACTTCAATGCGGGGCGGGTCTGTTCTACACACAATTCTTGCACCGACTGAACTATTTTAATTAGGGGTATGAATTTCTACTGGAATAGTTCAATTGAAAATCCCTATGATGAACATAGTTATGCCAGTATAAAGGTGCCTTATACCAGTGCCCCTTCCTATATGGGAATAGCTATATTTATCTAAGCACCTTCATACTGGTATGACTGCATCCCAGAGCTGGTTGGGAATGTTTTGATGAAATATTTCTTGTCAGAAAATGCTGATTCATCAAAACCAAAACTTTTAATGACAACTTACCGGTTCAGACAAAACTCATAGGGAAGGTTTTCCAGGGCCTGGATGAAATTTCTTGTCAAAACTAATGAGTGAGTGTCCCACCACAGAATAATAATGGCCTGGTGGTTAGAGCATCATGTGGAATTTGGAAGACCCAGGTTTAAGTCTCTCCTCTTCTTGATTTGGAGCAGGCACTAGAACCCAGATCTCCGACTACCCCCAAGTGAGTACCGTAGCCACCAGAATATTTGCTATTCTCAGGCACAGTACTCATACTGATATAAATTAAACATTTCCAAATATCTTGATTTTGTCCTGAGGCAGAGCAGAAGATATTTTGAAATCTCATTTTTTTTTTAGGACAGGAAAATCTTTTTCCTACCAGCTCTGATGCATCCACACTAGGGGGCTGCATTACTTTAACGACACCAGCACAGTTAAAGTGATACAATTGTTGTATGTGATGATCCCTAAGAGAACCTACCCTCCCAATAACAGTGTAATTTGCACAGTCATAGAGAACTGCAGTGGTATGTTCGGAATCAGAGAAAAACAAATGTAGTAGTACTTTTCAAAAGGGGTGGGGAAGAATGATCCAGGGAGTTTCTAATTCTTCTTCACCTTTTCCTTATCCCAAGTCAAGGTTGGCTGTTCTTGTTCTTCATCTCCAAGCATTCCTGTCAAGTATGTCTTCCCGGCTAACACCAACCTTCTTCATGTTTGCCTTCAGCATCTTGAACCACCTTTTCTAGGTATTCCTCATGATCTTTGTCCCATAATTACTAGACCTTGTACTCTCTGACCAATGTATCCCATGTCTCATTGTCTCACATTACCGAACCATCTCAGTCAATGCTCTCTAAGCTTTTCCATGATGGGGGCTACCTGTATCATGACTCATACCATTTCACTGCAGAGCCTACCAGCTTTTGTTTTATCCAGCATCAACCTGAGCATTCTCATTTTGGCAGTGCGAAGTAGTTGCTCTTCTCTCTTCCTCATAGGCCAGCATTCTCACCCATACATCATGGCTGGTCTAATCATGGTCTTATATACTTTGCTTTTTAGTTTACTTGGCATATTCCTATTACCAAGAATTCCCGTCAACTCTCTCCATTTGCACTAACCTCTCTTCATACGACTCCTAACATCCACATCCATGTTCAATCATAACTCAACACTGAACCCAGGTATTTGAATTATTAGGGAATTTCTAAGTAAAATTAACAAATACTGAGTGAATGAAAATCTTGACCATCTTGAAGAATAATGGGACAAGCATGAATTAATAAAAATAAATCTTTGCAGACAAACTTGATTGTTTTTGTTAGCAATAACAAATACATTATTATTATTATGTAGATGAAGAGAATGTAGTAGATCCAATATATTTATATTTTAGCAAAGCATTTGAACCTATTTTACAAGATCTTATCTGAAAACTTATTTCAGATTTGTCTGAATAGCAACAGTTGTTTGGACAGAATGCTCATAACAACAGGGAAATGATAAACTGCAATGCTGCAGTGTCTAATGCTGCAAGTATTAGTTTTAGTTTTATTTAACAACTTAATTAATTAACTACAGGAGGCAGTAAACAGCAAGTTAATGAGATAATGAAATCCACAGATGACATTAATTTGGGTGACAGTTGTAAACAGCAGTGAGGCCAGAGAAACAATAGAAAGAAAGAAACAGAGGTTAGTGTTGGCCAGAAACTAACTAACTAAATCTGACTTTGGAAAGTGCAAGCTCATAAATAAAAGGTGAAATAATCTAAAAACACAGATGCTTAATACATGAGAGAAATTTACTATTTTATGAATTTATGAGTCATTTATGAATCTTGTTATTTTAACCATGCATCTTTCATCTCAAAAACCGAGAGTCAGTTGCAGTACAAGTGTTTTCCATCATGTAAACTGTGGTGCCTGCACGCCTTATTTATCTAGTGATGACCATGCAATAACAACACATAACCTCACAACATGAAGGCTTGCGTATTGAAGCACCATCGAACAAGGCTGCCTGCAGTGAATCACTTCAGCTTGTAGCTTGTGCATTTATTTCAATAACAATGATCATATTATGCCCACCCTCTGTCCTTTATATTTGTTGTCAGTGTATAAAGATTTTAATGGTGCAGACCCTGGTTGCAATTCAAGACTAGGTTTATAAAAGTAACTAGCAGATCTGGGTTCCTTAATGTTTGAATCTGAGACACCTTAAAGGGGATTTTCATAGGGCAGTTGCTTAGATCTTTTTAAAGATCCTTTTAGGCATCTCAAATTGGGTGTCCAAATATTGGTCCATGAAAAATCACTAGCCCTTTCTGAAATGTTGGCCCAAATCTCCTCCTTATAGCTCATTCTGAGGGATATCACAACTCAATGATCACTAGCCTTCTAAGGCTCCAACAGATGCATCTATTATTGGCCATTTTTCTTTCTCTTAAGGCCAGCCAGAAAGCAAGAAAATGGGAGTGGGGAAACATTATAAAGCCCTCAGTATCCACTCTTACAAAGCCAGGTCTGAAGTTCCTCTATACTTTTTCAGTGGCCACAAAATATTGTGAAACTGCACTGTTTAACAGCCTGAAGGAGGAAATCATGTAAGTGTTCATATCTCAATGACTTAGCGAGTGCCATGAGTGGGGATATATGTTACATCACACTCTCTTATTGGCTTATGAACTGTAACTACACACTGAACCCATTTTGGCACACCCACAATGATCCATCTTCACTAAACCATTCATGTTGAAATCTGCTTTTACTGAATTTTGTGTTGTAAAATTCCCTAAATGGCTTAGTAGAGGGCCAGGGATCCTTTAGAAATACATGCATTATTATTAATTATAACGACTGCTAATTTTTCAATTCTGTTAGTCAAAAATTTTAATTGTATCTTATCAATATTCAAGCTGTGCCAGTTTGGAAAAAACGTGCCTCCAGCTGAGATTGTAGAAAATGATGTACCACCTCAAGCTAGTATATTCTTCATATTCGTATCAAGTGTAATGACATTACTGCACACAGAAATGTGAAACTACACAAGGGCAGGTGGAAAGGAGCTATTTGTCTTACAGCCAAGTGTTTCAAGTTTTATTGGGGCAAAGGGTGATAGGGAGGGAGGAGTGGGAGGGAAGCTGGAACCAAGCTTTCCGTTCCTTCTGGCATTTTTCAAAATGTCAGCCAGAGTGTTTCAGATCTCTGGCCTTGTCTGGAAAGCCACTCACCACATGACCCAAATCTAATTCAAACTGTTCAGTTCAGCTCTAATCAATATGTCACTCTGAGATGTAATGCTGTGATGTTGTTTATACATTCCTTTTGGACTGTTTCTCATTCCCACATAATAATGTTTTGAGTGTAGAGCTGTTTATGAGCATCATAGCTGTCACCTGTCATGGTCAAATAGCTTTCAAAGTGTAGCCAATTAGATTTATATTTTTGTTGATTCACACTTATTAGGGTCTTATGCAACTGAAAGGAAAGTTTGTCCCCCCTATGTGTTTCTCCTTCACAAACACAAGCTAGGAAGAATCTCTTACTGCCCAGATACTCAGCTCATTCCCTAAGGATCCTTTTTATAAAAAGGAAATAAAATACCACTCAATAGTGTGGGAGTAAGCCACCAATGCACCCTGTGAAAGTCTGAAAACACTGTATTTTAAATAACAATTTGCAAAGAAAGCATCCGCTTTATATTTGCAGTGGTTTGGTGATTATCACGGAACAAGAATTAACCTTGCTTTGACAATGGATTTTTCACATTTCCATTACAGGTCAGCAGCTGAATGATATCTGTCAAACTGTATCCAGTCACATCAGGTTAAATAATGATTTCCCCATGTCGGGCTTTGCTTTGCAGTATTTTCATCAAAGAAGTGCCAGCAGCAAAATGCCCATTAACTGCTTCCACCC
The DNA here is from genome assembly GCF_002925995.2 of Terrapene triunguis. NCBI lineage: Eukaryota > Metazoa > Chordata > Testudines > Emydidae > Terrapene > Terrapene triunguis. The sequence goes on from NW_020664369.1 coordinate 6,068,465, forward strand.
ACTGTTCCTAGATAATTATCCATATCCATGCTTTCTGAGGGGGAAAAAAATACCGGCTATTTGTTATTTTTGTGTTACAGACTTCATATTGCTGTGGGTTAGGTCAGATCACAGAACATGGCATGACCTAAGACATTGCAACAGGACAGGGACTTCATTTTGCCAAAGAAATATAAAGAAACATTTTTTTTTAAAATGGGCTTTTTTAAAAAAAAGGGTAGCAGCTTCTGAATAACACAAACCACAAGGAAGAAAATAAAAAAGCTGAACAGCTTTATGTTTCCAATAGCCACAATGTGGAATCCCTCACTGCATAAAAATTCAATTACCTGCATGCAAGAGGCTGCCTTCCTAACCTATAGGTAAGCTACCAGTACATATTTGCCTAATCATAGAGGTCCCCATATTTCTCATTTTAACTCACAAGAAATGTTTGCTTCTAATTTATAGTATATCTAGGATTAGAATAAACACACCACTATTATACTGTCCTACCTGACATGCAAGAACTTGGGAAATACTTGTGTCAGTCAAAAATTTCTCTAATGAAAACATAACCTATTGAAATAGTTAGCACTCACACTTGTTGCACATATTCATTTATACCTTCAAATGCTTATATTTTTCCCACATTGAATAAAGTTAGGCCTAATAGTCAATGGCCAAAACCAGATTGATTTATTCCATTAACTAATCCTAGGAGTTTTGATAGAATGGAATTTAGCTCTGTACCACCTGTTTAACTTTTGGATTTGCAAAATAAGATCCTTAGCGAAACACAACCTAGCCTAGTTTTGCCCATCCCTACTATAGAGTAAATACTAAATTATAAAAATAAACCGCTTTGTTAAAAGGAGAAAAACTAACTTGCACTTACTCCTAAATTGTACAATTTGTGTTTCAGTACATGTGTATTTTCAGTGCTCTCATTAACTAATACCATGGAGTAGGGCCTTAATTCAAAATAATCCCATTGAACTCAATGGGCTAGCGATTTGGACTATATGCCAGCGCAGAGATGCTAGGGGCTAAGAACTTCCCTTACACTCCTCCACGGGCTATCTGAGCATGAGGTCCTGCTTTGCAGGATTAAGTAGACTCTATGCACCTGCTCCTCCCCTACTCGCTCAAGCAAGTGGGCGGGGAGTAACAGACAATGGAGACTTGGCTCCAACCCTCAGTGCACTGACTCTGAGCTGTACGGTGCAGGAGATGTTGTAATTTGTTGCTAAATTAGTCCAGTAGCAAATTATTAGTTTACAACCTCTGAACAAAAAACTGGGAGGGAGTCTGCTAAACTAAACTGTCACTCCTGACCAAATGGAACAGGCTCAGCCAATTAGGTATGCAGCAGAAATAGCATGCAACTTTTCGAGCAAAATGTCCCAATGAACCAAGTCTACAAGCAGGATGCTGAAAGAGTTTGGGTGTGTCATGATGCAGCAAAAATAAATAACAAAATACTTCCGCTGATCTATTAGGGTGAAAAAAAAAAAGGTCTCACCACTCTCCATTTGCAAATGCAGTTCAAACTTGAACTGCAGCTAATTTTGAGTACTTTTGTGGTTTGACTTGATCAGGTTGTATGGCACTAGTAACCAGTTCATTTCTTCAACATTTGGGTCCTGACTCAATGGTACATGTAACCACATGCTTAAAATTAAGCACAACCTTCAGTGCCTTCCTGACCTGGGACCTTGGTAATGAACTACTGCATGGGCTTTTGGAGGCATAGAACATACTCTTGGTAAAGTAATATTTGTGATAAATGGGGGCTCTTAATGACACGGATTCTACATTCAACTAATGTTGCCGATGCAGTTATTCCAGATTTACCCTTTTGAATTGAGGGTGTAATCTGTCTCTTGTCTCTCCACCTGCAACATTTTGAAATCATTCAGCATATCTGAGCACAAGTCTAAAATCTGAAAAGAGCTGGTGGGAAGAGGTGGTTCGATTCTATTATAATAGTCTATTAATTGGGACAGAGTAATGGCACAATATAGTTTAACAGGTTTCAGAGTAGCAGCCGTGTTAGTCTGTATCCGCAAAAAGAACAGGAGTACTTGTGGCACCTTAGAGACTAACAAATTTATTTGAGCATACGCTTTCATGGGCTACAGCCCACTTCTTCGGATGTATAGAATGGAACATATATTGAGGAGATATATATACACATACAAAGAGCATGAAAAGGTGGGAGTGGTCTTACCAACTTAATTGGCCTCTAAGAGTTGGTAAGACAACTCCCACCTTTTCATGCTCTCTGTATGTGTATATATATCTCCTCAACATATGTTCCATTCTATGCATCTGTAGCCCATGACAGCTTATGCTCAAATAAATTTGTTAGTTTCTAAGGTGCCACAAGTACTCCTGTTCTTATAGCTTAACAGTTTACTTTGTTCTATCAAACTCTACCCAACAAAAAGGCTTTTATTTTGAGGAACCACACTACTCTAGCAATTAATGATTATGCTTTAGTGCAGTCTGGCCACCTCCCAACGTAACTTGCTTCACTATACTATGGCCTAATTCTGATCACACTTGCACTGTTTTTGCACCAGTGTAGCTCCACTGACCTGAATGGAGTTACCTCTGTTTTACACCAGTATAAGTGAGATCAGAATCAACCTCTAAAATTACATTATTAGTCTACGTGGGAAAGCATTTTTGTACAGTAATATGGGTTAGAAATACGTATATGATGGGTTTATGGTTTGTTGAATAAGAAATTTATATATATATATATGTGTGTTCTGTAACCCTGACATGATATGATGCCTTCATTTAACTGTGAAGGTGACTTACAGCATAACATTTCCAAATTGTACTTGAGTGGATATGGGATTTTCTGTGAATATCAATGCACTAATTTTCAAACTGGCAATTTACTCCTTAACAAACCATATTGTAGAAAGAAGGAATTAGACCCCAATACTATGAGCTTCAATAAAAATGATCTTAACAAAAATCTTTTTCATAATACAGTATATCCTAATGAACACTTGATCTGTCAAGTGTTAAACTTACAAGGTAAATCTCTGCAAATAGGCTGGACATGGTTCAAGAGTTTAAGAGAGAAATCATATTTTATCACTGATTTGAGGACAGTCTTACACATGGCTGCCTTGGTTCCATTGAACAGAAGGAAGATCTCTAGAGTCTTTAGATCCATCCTCTAGATTGGTAGAGGATGACTGACCTGAGATTCACCTTATTTACCTTGGTCTTAATGTGCCTGTTCCACTTCAGGTATAAGAAATATTGAAGTGAATTCCTCAGTGTTCAGTGGAGCTCTGTTAAACCTACACAGATACACTGCAGGAAAAAACAACAACCCTGTATATATAGTCTTTAAAATGTTTTCAATGAATCACAATTATATCTTTCCAATTTAATCTTAAATAGAATGCTATGAAATCTGAGTATTTAGGATGGAGCTTTAAAAATCTATCCCAGGAAAATATAATGGCATAAAGACCTTGTATGGAGTGTATTACTAATAGAATGACCAGTCTGGATCAAATAAAGCCCACAGCTACGCTTCATGCTTAATTACTCTCAAAGTGGTTCAAAGCCATTTGCTTGCTGTGTCTAGTCATATGTCTAAAATAATATTCACAAAGCTGATGGAATGATCAGAAAAGAAGTGATGTTGCTTGCAGTGATGACCAATAGCAGCACCGGCAGCTAGAGAAATTTGCCTTTTGTATTTTGCTTTCACCAAAGGCAACTAGTTAGTGTATAGCTTAGCTGTCAAATAATGTATGGCCCTGTTGGCACACTTACAGTAGAATGGGCACAATGTGATTTGGAAGAAATCAGCTGGCATAAGGTGGAATCATCTGTGAAAAGAAAGAGGTCATTACTGGCTTCTTCTGCTAGATGACTTAGGAAGAGGAATAAAAGTGTTAAGCTCTGCATGGATCCTTTAGGCTTTCCAGGGTAGCAAGCCATTGGCAATGACAAGTTGCCATCTGTTAGGGAGCTATTCCAGAAGAAAACTGAAGATGCTGAAGGATTTTACTGTACTAGAGTCAGCAAAATTGTTTGTTAGTAATGTCATTGGGTCTGTTGATGTTTGCAAGCATGCATGCACGTACACACACACAAACTTTCTGACTGAACTAGATAAGAACAGGAAAGAATAAATTATAATTATTTCCACATTACTGTTTGCCAGTTCAAGAAATCTGTCAATTATTCTAAATATAAACAGGTCTTTTAAAACACTATGTGTTTTAATGTCTTCCAGGAACAAAACATTATTTCAAGCAAAAAATGTTATAAAAATCACAGACTTTACTGTTTGGGGTGTTTGATTTAATACCTATTGAATGTTGAATATATCTATCATAGTAGCCGGCCAATTGATATTTTTATGTATTCATTTAAGATGCATTGCTGTCAAATTTCCTGATAAACATGGCAAACTTTCAATACAAAGTCCTCAGCAAATCTCTTTTATGCATGTGAAATTTGAAAAATGTCAGCAAATGAAATATGTTTCTCTAAACAAATTGATGGTTTATAGATATCTGCATATTGCATTTTGTTCCTTACAAAACAACCAATTATGCTTTGTGTTTTTGATTATTTAAGTTTAAGGCAAATGAAATTCAATAAAAAGTTAATTCTGATGCTCCATCAATAATGAAAATGAATTAAGGAAACCCATATTGCCTAGCAAAAAAGTCAGAAGTTCACTATGTTAACAAGCTTTTTATTAGGGCAGGTTTTGTATTTAAAAATATTCTGCAGACAGCAAGAATAACGATACTACTGTAATGTAATCTTGGATCATGATGCAATTAATATGAACCACTTTTAGATGTTCTCTGAAAGTGATGTTTTGAAAATGCTCTTGAGTATTAATCATAAAAAATAAAAATCCTGCCCCAGACAGCATGGAACCATTTTTAGCTGGAATTGTCTCAGTTCTCTGACAGACCTTTTTAATCTTCTTGCTTATTCCAGTGGAAATGCTTCTATAAATCTGAGTTTGGTATTTTCTTCATGTAGGGGTCACCCATTCAATAACTCTAGCAACAAACTTAGCAAACCTCAGACTCATCAGCATCATCCAAAGTTCTTAAAAACTGAATAATAACTGTTTTATTAGCCTTCATTAAAGCATGATATATGCTATATTTTTCTCAGTCCTGGATTAAGGTCCTCATTTAGAGTCCACTTTTCTTCCCACCAGAGTCAATTGCAAAACTGCCAATGATTTCAGTGACAGCAGGATTGGGACCTCAGGCAGTGTCTTTAATGAAGGTACCCATTAGCTAAGCAACTGTAAAGCTTTCTCGCCATGTATAAATCTTCATTGTTATTTTGAGTTAATTAGTTCAAATTCTCAACTGGGCTTGAATGTAGTAGCTCCATGGGCTTCAGTGAAGCTATGCTGATTTGCAATAGCTGAGGATCTGACCAGAGACATCTGTCCTCAAACACTCATAAAGGTAACTTCAATTCTACTGTAAATCCTGATCTCTTTTCCAGTCCTTTCTTTTTATTCATTTCAAAATACCTGTCTCCATCCACCTGCATATACAATGAATTCGTCATACAGTCTTCTAACTTAAAGCAGGACTATGCATGCTGTAAATCTTTGACCCAAGTGAGTCCAATGATCGTTCACTTTCAGATTTACTCTGCTGAATGGACTGTCTTGTGATTTAGTCATACCCTCCCCCAGAGTCACAGCCATCTCTTTGCTAATGAGGTCAGTTTTCTCCAACATAGGAAATGTGCTGCTGCTGTCACTTTGTTGGCTCTCTGTTGACCGTTGAGTCATTGAAAATGTTTTCCTGTCAATGCTTTGCATTCGTCTGCTACGTGAAAGGCTTTGTGAGATCAATATCGGATAAGATTTGGTAAACCTTCCTTGTAATTTTCCTTTTGCATCATTTTGATTTGTCCTTGACTAAAACATCACGTTCAAAAGGATGTTGTCTGATTGCTTGTGATGGTCTCACTAGTGAAAATTGATGGAGGAAGACAATATTTCCACTTATCCGTCCTTTATCTCCCATACTGGATAACTTTTAGCATCACCCTTAAGGGATGAAATATTCTTATATTTCCTAACAAGGAAAAATAAACTGCCAATCTGTTCCAGGCCAGGTAGCAAATAGAGAAGACATGTGCACTGAAGTGAAAAAGATGTAGGTTGAGGGCAGTAAAGGTCTGGTACTCCGCTGGTGTAAATCAGTTGAAGTCAATGGAAATGTTTTGTATCAGCTGAGGATGTGACTCAGCATGCTCACTGTGGAGTTTTAGGGTGGAGGGGAAGTATGATTGGAGTGAATTCCCAAATCATCCATCTTTGTCATACACATCATAATCTTTTCACTTCAGCAAATACGCTTGCTTCTTTATAGGCCACTCGTTGTTTATCTCTTGCTTTAATATAGGCCCTAGGCACCCTCTATTAGAGGGAGGTCTGAATTTTACTGGGAGTGTTCCAGTTGGGAAGATCCTGAGTGCTGCAATCTAGCCTTGGTGGCTACAACTCCAATGATGCCTTGGGGAAGAGAGAGAGACTTTCAGGGGGCTACAGAGAGAGCATGTGGTGGAGGGGAGCCAAGATCCAGGTCAGGGGAGCTGAAATTGATTTGTGGAGCTCAGTCCAAGCCAGAAGCTGCTGCTGAGAGTCTGCTGGGGCTTTGAGCAAGCAAGGAGCCTCAGAGGCTCTTGGTGGGCTTCAACTGGACCCGGGACAGAGACTGTTGCTGTGCACAGAACTAACTGCAGTGGGCTTGCAGTACAGGCAGTGTGAGTAATCACTAGGGTTACCATATTTCAACAATCAAAAAAGAGGATGGGAGGAGCCCCGCCCTAGCCCCGCCCCCGTCCTGCCCTGGCCTCGCCCCTGCCCCTTCCACTCCCTCCCACTTCCCACCCCCCTCAGAACCCCCAACCCTCCCCCCCACTCCTTGTCCCCTGACTGCCCCCTCCTGAGACCTTCCCCCCATCCTAACTGGCCCCCTAGGACCCTATCCCCTACCTGTCCCCTGACTG
>NW_020664369.1:6075893-6096470 GCF_002925995.2 Terrapene triunguis
CCCCCCCCCCCCCAGAACTCCTGACCCATCTAAACTCCTCTGCTCCCTGTCCCCTGACTGCCCCCTCCTGGGACCCCTGCTCCTAACTGCCCTCCAGAACCCCACCCCCTATTTATGTACAGGCGTGACTACCTGCCCTTTCCTGGTTATTATACGCGGCCAGTCCGCATCCACATCCAGTAGTTAAAAAAAAAATAAACTAATAATTTAAATTGGAATTTCATCCATTAATAAGTATTTATTATATAATTAAAACCATTCTATTGAAGGACAGATATTAAATAACACTAAATAAGTTAATGTTCAAAACAATATTAAAAATTTGAAAATTTAGAGCATGGAAACCAAAATAGCTAAAATTTAGTTTTGGCAAGATACACAGAATGGAAACTCCGGGATCTTTACCTGTCACTGAATATAGCCATCATACCAATAGTGGAATATAAAACAAGTCTACATATACTCTCCTTAAAATTTTTACTTCTGTCCATTCCCAATAATTGTAACAAATCATTATTACCTTCACTCCACTTGCCACGCGCCCCAAGCACGAAACCAAAGAAGTGAATATTTTTACCTCCCGTTAAGTTTTTAATTTCTTCCTCTAACTCAAGATAATAAGCCACCTTCTCACTGTGGGCTTGTTCCAAACTTACGGCATTATCCTCCCATCGCACTGTAACATCAACCACCACTGCTGTATCTCCTTTTATAAATATAATATCCGGCTTTCTTAACTCACCCTTACTATTTCTCAAATGGGGCTCTATCATTGCCTTCCACCCTAATTTACCAACCTTATCTACAACTGCAGACACTACTCTATTATGCCTTTTTATCCTAGCATTCTTAGTCTTATAACATTGTCCTGAGATATGGGGAACAGTCTCCCGCACTTTACTGCACCATCTACAAAGAGCATTCACACCTCCTCTTCCTCTTGCTAATGTCTCCCTAGTAGGATAAATATTTGCCCTAAGCTGCAATGCTGCGATATACGCTGACGATTTAACTTTACTAGAGTTTCTAAAAATCGAATTACTAATTAAATCATTTTTAAAATATTTTATCCCTATTCCCTGACATCTCAGTTCCGACCATCTTAAAAATTCCTCTTCCCTCCATTTCTTGGGATGAGATGTTACTGCACTAAATGACAATATTTTATCCACAAGATTTTCTCCTGCATATAGATAAGATAGGTACATCCAATCATCTCTCGAGACAATATGTCTCCTCCATTTACGAATTAACATATTTGGGATTTGCACACTAAACTTAGTGAGAGCTAAACCACCATCCCTACCTCTAGAATAAAATATCCCATCTGTGATACACTGAGGTAAATGTAAAATCTCTTTAACTATTTTTCTAACTAACACATCAAGATCGTCTAAAAGATTAAAAGGGGGTTCTATTAAAAGAAGATTATAAAATAGCTTCGGTAAGATATATGTCTGTAAAATTAATATTTTTTGGGCCGGTTTTAATGGGGCCTTAATTAAATTCTCACTCCAATCTTTCAATTTTTCTTTAAGTACCGGTCCCCCTACACCTATCCAGGGATCTATTCTAGCCCCTAAATATTTTTCAAAATCCCCTGGTTGAACATATTCAATCTCCTCTGACCCTATCTGCCAATTATCCTTAGGATTAACTACATAGGTTTTATGTTTAGTTAAAATATGAAAGCCTTTCGTTTTCTTCACATTAACAGAGAGATTAGTATTTTTACAAAACTCCTCTAAGATACCCAAATTTTTAATCATTCCTTTATATGAGCTACTTAAAATTGCCACATCATCGGCAAAAGCCAATGACGTGACACCATTACCCTTAACATAAAAACCACTTCCTTCTACTTCTAATCTAGTTAAAAGGGGATCCATAGCAATATTAAACAAAATTGGGGACAACGGGTCACCCTGCTTGACGACCCTCCTAATTAAAATAGACTCAGTAGCTTCATCACCCACCCATACCCTAGTTGTGCAATTATCATAAAGGTCCCTAATAATATCTATAAAATGTTCATCTATACCAAATCTTCTCAACCCGGCTATTATATGTCCGTGTCCCACAGAATCAAATGCTTTAGCCAGATCTACGAACACTATTGCAATTTCATTCCCATTTCGTTTAGCCCCTTTAATCAAATTATCTAATATAGCAATATTTTCCTCACACCCAGGGGCGGATATAAACCCTTTTTGTCTACTACATATCTTAACTGTTTCCACCAGTCTTTTTGCTAATATTTTGGTATAGATTCTAATCCAAACCGACCCAATTGTCAATGGTCTCCAAGATGTTAACTTCTTCATTTCCTCCTCATCTTGTGTCTTTGGTATTAAAATCGTTCTATTTTTCTTAAATTCATCTGGTACCTGTCTATTTAGAAACCATATATTAAAATTTTTTGTAAGTATTAAGGAGTCTAAATTAAAAATATCCCACAAATTGCTCACTTTTACTTTATCTGGGCCAGGAGCACTATCTTTTCTTATTTCTCTTAAAGCTATTCTAATCTCATCCACAGAGATCGGACTCATTAATATATCATTATCCGCATTCTCTGTGGATGATGGCCACCCTATCATATTACCATGTCCAATTGTTCCCAAAATATTGACATAGTATTCCTCAATTTCTTTCATAGGGATAGCACACTTAGCCTTATCTGGCTCTCCCATTATAATGCGAGTCAATCTTCTTCTATCCTTATCAAATAATTGTTGATAGAATTTATACTTAGCTTTCTTTGTAGCATATCTCCTAATTGCATTAAATTGCTTCCTTCTCCCCTCCTTTCTCATCTTCCCTTTTCCTTTATTCCTCAACTCTATTTGACTTTCATTTCTAGGGTCCTTTCCCTCTACTAATGAATAACATAATTTTTCCAACATTGCCCAACCGAGAGCTTTTGTTAAATCCTCCTTTAATAATCCTTCAATTTCCCCTAAACTATTTATTATTTCTCTTCCCTCCCTACTTTGTTTTCCCCGTTTACATATTTTCTCCACTAAATCCACTTCTGGGTGTCCTTTTAGTGGGAAAATCCTCTCTCTTGGGGGCGGAATTTCTAATATATTTACTCTAATGTCCTCTACCTCAGTCACTTCCTCCCTATCTCCTGTTACCACTAACTTCTTCTTTGCTAATTCTCGTCTTTTATCTGATATTTGTTTATTCGTTTTGGTCCTCATCTCGCTCTCAATACATTTATTTATATTCCTTTTCCCAATATATTTCCTTTCCAACTGTATAAGCTGCGCAACCTCATCTTTGGTCCATATACGAGATCTTTGATCTTACTTTTAGCAGCCATATCTTCTTTTCTTTGCTCATTCCTCACAGCAGGGTGTCTATGTCTACAGTGTTGGCTCAATCCAGATCTAGTATGAAAACCAAGCCCACAGACCGAGCACGTATGGCTCTTCATTGGGGTGTCCGCCTTCTTGGGTATGCACTTGGGGTAGTGGCAAGCTATATTATGATATTGAGAAGATTTTCCACATTTACTACATACAACTCGTATGGCTTTACTTTTATGAACCACATTAATGTGTTTGGCCCATTTACCAAATGTTGGTAATATCTGGGGACATATTGGACAATTAAAACTATCAACGGGATACTCTAAATAAAAAACCCCATCCTTCCACGAACTACTTTCTAATATATTTATATTACTACCAGTACTGTTAAGATCCTTATTACGATCCCTATTAAAATCAGTACTTGGTCTAAAACTATTTAATAAACTAGACCCATTAACTAAATGAGCATTAAGATATCCCGATTCGCTAACATATGGATCATCAAATGTACTTAAATACTTAAAATCTGGATTGAAACTTTCCATAGTTAAATCATTAAAAGTGTCCCTTGTAAAAACCATCGGTAAGATAGATAAAATCTCCTCACCATGATCATCACAAACATTCTCCTCTACCTCCTCTCCATGCTCCACTGGGAGGACTTGATTCTCACTCTCATGCTCATGAGACTTCATTATAGTCCACACCATTTTATCCATTGGTCCAGCGACCCTGATCACACCCCTAATATATTTAACACTGTCAGCCGGGGCATCAAAGCCAACAGCGGGGGCGTTATTAACCCGGTCCAGCGCCAATCCGGTATAAAAATATAAATTACTTTTTTCCATAGCTAAAAGATTTACCCTTCTCAGAGGGAAACTAACCCTTTCCAGGGGGAAACTAACCCTTACCTGGGGGAAACTTACCCTTTCCAGGGGGAAACTAACCCGTGCCTGGGGGAGACTACCCTTACCAGGGGGAATCTAACCCTTACCAGGGGGAGTCAACCCGTACCTGGGGGAGGCTACCCTTACCAGGGGGGCATCCATGTGGCACCATATGGGGCTGCCCAACCCCGTCCCACACCCCACTGAATGTGGGATGTGGGTTCGTCCTCCGCAATCCGCCTGGCTATCCAAGCCAGTTACCGACTCTCACCACAAGGAGGTAGCGGTTGGACTTGCAATCCAGAGGCTTTCCTCAAAGAGGGGTCCCAAACAGCATAATGTCGAGCTCTAACGGGCGTGTGAGAAAAGGCTCAGATCTTGGTAGGGGTTGCCCCTATTGACCGGGCTCACGCCCACCCCCACCTCACCGATAACCCATTCTCTCACTACCCTCAGGCAATGTTTCCGTCCAAGCCCGACAGCTGAGAGGGTCCAGAGACGCATGGAGAGCCATTAAGAGAGCCTCCCTGTTCCTTGTCCCCTAACTGCCCCCTCCTGAGACCCCCCCCACCCTAACTGCCCCCCTAGAACCCTACCCCCTACCTGTACCCTGACTGCCCAAAACCTTACACCCCCAACCCCCAGACAGCCCCCTCCCCCGAACTCCCGACCCATCCAACCCTGCTCCCTGTCTCTTGACTGCCCCCTTCAGAACCTCCCTGCCCCTTCTCTGACCCCCTGGCCCCCTTACCCTGCCGCTCAGAACAGAGTGCTGTGGAGCGGCGCACTGGGCAGCAGGGGAGGGGGGAGCAGGGGGAGGAGCTCCAGACTGCCGGAGGCCCGAGACAAACGGCCGGCCAGTGATCTGCGAATGCAGGGAGGGAGAGAGAGGAGGGGAGTGATCTCAAGTTGCAGGGGAGAGGAGGGGGAAGCGGAGGAGGAGCTCTGGCTGCCAGAGCCCCGTGTGAGTGGCACGATCCGGCCGGCTGCCCTGTCAGCGCGCACACTCTGCATGGGGGGGGAAATCCGGACATTTACAAATTCCCCCCGGACACTATTTTTAACTCAAAAAAGCCGGACATGTCTGGCAGAATCCGGACAAATGGTAACCCTAGAACCCCAGTAATCACCATCTTTGTAGTTTGGGAAAGTGTTTGCAGGGGAAAGAGGGTAGCAAAGAGACTTTAAGGAGCTGCCTGAGTTTGAGAAGAGACAAAGTGGTCTTATCGTCTAGCCAGAATCCAGGGTTACTGACCTCTGGTTAAAACAATTTCCTTCTTCAGAGGACAAATGCTGCATGGAATGATCTCAAGTTAGAATTGCTCTGTCAGTTGCATTGACTGGACTGTTTTACTGGACCAAGAGAGTTCTGTCCCCAGCTTCAAGACCTTTAAGTATGCCCACACAAGCTTGTAAAACTCTGAAATTCAGAGGAGTGCACACTCAGAGATGGTGTGAATGGTGATTGTTTTATTTACTACTGCAAACTGCATTTATTAATTGATTTACTGAAATGCCCCTTGCTGATTTAAATTGGTTGCAACATTTTAATTAATCTCAGTCTGTTATATCATGTTTTCTTAAATTTTTAAGTAAAGGTGTGTTAATGCTTATTTAAGTGTGTATTGGTCATAATTGGTACTTTTGAGTTAGATCCATTGCACAGATTAGCTCAGGTTTATTCCTGGAGGCTCCCAAGGCATGTCATTGAGTGTGTACAGGGCCCAGCCAGGGGTAGGCACTGCCAAGATTAATTTCCTTTACAAGTAAAAGGACTACAGCAGAGGTGTGGATGGAAGATTCCCACCTATCCAGCATTACTACTGGGATATTCAGGATTTCCTTTACTGTCAACATCAGGTGGTCATGCACACAGGTGAGTGTTGCCTGATCTTGAGTAACCCAGGGAGGAAAGCGGGGGGAGGGTTGTGCATGTGCGTCTTTAAAATAGACTTGTGCCAAACTCCCCAAGGATAGCATACATAGACATGTTATTTATTGCTCCTTTGGAAGTGTTTGTGGTGGAGTACATTTAATAATTTAACATATATGTGACTATGAGTGCCAGAAAACAAAGGTAATGTTAAGGAATATTTTACTTCTAATAAATAAGGATGGTTTGGAAGCTGAGTAGCACTTTCTATGAGATTTAGAGCAGCGTTTCTCAAACTGGGGTCCGTGGACCCCTGGGGGACCCTGAGGGAACTCCAGGGGGTCCACATGCCCCGCTGATCAACTCCTCCCCCTCTCTCCCTCCTTTCCTCTCTCCCTCAACTCCTTCCCCTCCCTCCCAGTGCCTCCTGCACGCTAAAAGTCTGGCAGTGCAGTGGGGCGAAGGCAGGCTTCTTACCTGCCCCGTCTCCGTGCCACTCCTGGAAGTGGATGGCATGTCCCTGAGGCTCTGGGGGTTTCCGCACGCTGCCCCCATCCTGAGCGCCAACTCTGCAGCTCCCATTGGCCAGGCCAGTGCCTGCAGGCAGGGGGCAACAAGCAGAGACGCCCCTGCCCCACCCCGCCTAGGAGCCGCTGCCAGAGGGATGTGCCAGTCGCTTTTCGGGAGCCGCCCAAGGTAAGCGCCACCTGGTCAGAGCCCTGACCCCCTCCTCCACTCCAACTCCCTGCCCCAGCCCAGAGTCTGCACCCCGCACCCAAAGTCCCTCGCAGAGCCTGTACCCTGTCCCACAGCCAAACTCCCTCCCAGAGTCTGCACCCTGCACCTCCTCCCGCATGCAAACTCTCTCCCAGGCCTGCACCCCACCCCTCTCCTACACCCAAACTCCCTCCCAGAGTCCACACCCCGGACCCTCTCCTGCACCCCACAGCCTGGTGAAAATGAGTGAGGGTGGGGGACAGCGAGTGATGGAGGGAGGGTGGATGGTGTGAGTGGGGGTGGGGCCTCGGAGAAGGGATGGGGGCAGGGCAAGTTTGGGGGTCCCAGAAAATTTTTAAATCAAAATGAGTGTCCTCAGGTTGCTAAAGTTGGAGAACTGCTGATTTAGAGTATAACAAAACTGCTATTTTATTATCCATGGTGGAACTGATCTTTTATAAAATGTATTTATATTTTTGAAATAATAAAAGAAATTTTAAAACTCCTCTTTACAAACTTGCATCATAATAATGAAGATTCAGATTGCTCTTTTATATGCAAATATGTGTATGGGGATATTAGAAAGAGACTATGGGTAAGATTTTCACCTATGTCCTGGTCCTTTTATGCCAGGTAAAAGGGTAGGAGTGGTAAAGAAGGGGCTTGAAGATCTGAAGCCAGCCACTGAGGATTCCCCTGACACAGAAAATGAGATAGAAAGCCACAGGCTATCTACCAAGGACCCCTTACAAGCCCTGGCATTGAGGACATGCTTGGGAGGGGGTGGCAGGACACAACACAGCAGAGATTCTGAGCAGTATTACAGTTAATAGGACAGCCCCAGGAGATTACTGTAATTTAGAGAGCCCCCTCAGATCTGAATTATGCCCAGGGCCACTGCAATTCTTGGAATAAGCCAAAATCAGGAGGGCGCAAAGCTGTTTTAAAGCCACCTTAGCCTCTCCTCCTCCCTGGGCTGTGATTTCTGTGCTGCACTTTGAGGCACTGCACATAATCACACTTTATATTTATATGGTATCAGGATAAGCTAGTGAGGATCTTGTGTACCTATATAGAGTCCCGTGTGTGAGTGTGTGTGTGTGTGACATAAGAACGGCCGTACTGGGTCAGACCAAATGTCCATCTAGCCCAGTATCCTGTCTACCGACAGTGGCCAATACCAGGTGCCCCAGAGGGAGTGAACTGAACAGGTAATGATCAAGTGATCTCTCTCCTGCCATCCATCTCCACCCTCTGACAAACAGAGTCTAGGGACACCATTCCTTATCCATCCTGGCTAATAGCCATTAATGGACTTAACCTCCATGAATTTATCCAGTTCTCTTTTAAACGAATACATACAAACAAATAGTAAGATTAGTTATACTTATAATTTGTGAAGTGATGATAATGTACAAGCCACAAAAATCTAAAAGACAAACAATCCCCCCAAAATCTAAAACATAAACAAAGAGAGGTTAAAATGGACGCCGAAATTTTGATTAACTAATTAACATACATTTTTTTTCTCCTTATGGAAAATCCCTATAGAAGTTGAAGCTAGGCACAGTTCTCAAACTTCATTACACTGTGACCCCCCTTCTGACAACAAAAATTGCTACATGATCCCACGAGGGGGGACCAAAGCCTGAGTCCACCCGAGCCCCACCACTCCAAATAGGATAGCAAAAAACAAAGCCTGAGCGGGGTGGAGGGAGGAAGCCAAAGCCCGAACCCCACCTGTAATCTGAGTCATGCCGCCCAAGGCTAAAGCCTTCTGGCTTCGGCTTCAGCCCTGGGCCTCAGCAAGTCTAACGCCAGCCATTTATCAGAAATCAATTGACAAAAATAATCTGTATGCTGAAAGATTTCATGCATCAGCAATGAAGAAAGGCCTTCCCTTTATTCAGATTTTAAGAGTGAATATAATTTGTTGTAATACTGATGAAAATAAACATCTGATGAATGAACTTCCTTTGACATAGTTCCAAAGGAAAGGATTGGAGAGAAAATATAATTCATGGCAAGGACAAGGTGGAAATAACAAATGAATCTACTCACTTAATGAGAATATATATATATATACACATACATACATATACACATACATATACACACTCACAATATTCTAACTGATACATATATATTTCTAATCAGAAAGCACCCTGAGATGTAGGGATAAATTTTCAGCCTCCACATATACTTATCCAAAATTGCATGAGCAACTTTATCACTCATTACAAGTGAAAACATTACAGGTGAAAACACCATTCTAACACTTTGGACATGTATGTGTTACTGGGTCAGATGGCCCTTTAAGAGAGTCGGGTTGAGCCCCGCCCTGGGACTAATCAGCTGCCTCCCAGCTGGTATGATAAAAGACCAACAGGCAGCTCACTTGAGATCACCAGATGGTCTTTTTTGCAGGGGATCCTGTAGGGTGAACAGACAGCAAGTGTGAAAAATTGGGATGGGGGAAGGAGGTAATAGGAGCCTATATAAGAAAAAGACACAAAAATCGGGACTGTCCCTATAAAATCGGGACATCTGGTCATGCTAGGATCCTGAGTCAGGGTAAGGGACCAAAAAGAGGCTCCCCACACCAAGTTAGGTAGACATCTGGCTGGGGTATCTCTACTCTGTAGGTGGCAGCAGAAACCCTCTGAGGTAGAGGCCTTAGGAGCAGCTGGGTGACAGGATTTGTTTTACCTGTTTTAAATGATGTTAGACTCTATTTGTTTGAATAATAAATGCATCCCTAGGAAAAGGGAAGGAAATACTGACATTGGTTGGAACTTCATGGATGCAGCTAGTTGGTGTTTGGCCTGCCAGTTTATATGAGACTGGGGAAATTGAGGCAGCGACAGGGTCCAAATTTGCTAGTATGCGGAGATCCAGATCATGAAGATCCTTTAGTAAATAGATGAGTGAAAATCTAACTGTGGTTCTTTCAGAGAAATAGTTCTGTTCTTTACTTGTCCTCCCCATTATGAAACATTTGCTGAGAAAGCACATTCTGTAAAGTGTTCTAACATCTTGTTTTATATAAGGTACTATTTGCCAGGGGCTAGATTATAGTTTAAAGGCATCACCTAAAGGGAATTCACACCACCTACACCTCTTGACTCTGTTATTGCCTTGAGTGCAAGGGATCACAGGTGAGCCTGGTGCTGCTGCAGCCTTTTACAAGGCTATACTGTGCATTTTGGCCTTTAACCAAAGCCCATTGAAGTAAAAGGGGACTTAGTCAGGGGTCTTAGCCCCTATCCTACCAAATTCTATTAGTCTTGAGTGTGGGGTACTTGTCTTCTCCCCTTCCTGTTTCTCCTATTATGAGGTTACACGTACAGAGGATGCCATTTTGAAGAGTGGCCTGCCCCTGCCAGCATGACCTTGCATGCATGGTATGTGTGAGGTCATGCCAGCAGCGGTGCAGAAGCATGCTCTTCAAAATAGTGTCCTCTATCCATAATATTGGACAAAACCATGCCCAGTTTTGTCTCAGAACCAGACAGGGGACAAAACTTATAAGAGAGGACTATATGGCTTATAACCAGACCGATGACCTGCCTACGCCAGGGGGACTAAGGTAGGACTAAGTCTGGAGAGCAGCCAGGAATAATAATAAAAATTTCTTATAATATTAAGACGTGGCAGAGCCACTTAGCAGTATGTTAAAATACAGAATAGCTTAAAGCCTAAAAGAAAACATGACTGAAATTAAAGGCAAACAGTTGAATCTCTATTTTCAAAAGTATTGGTCTGCTGGAACAGAGTGACAAATTCTAATGAATGTTCTTAATGATTTTACAGTGGGATAAATCAGCTGTGAAAGTAAGGTGGTTATAAAAGACACTTACAGTGCAGTATGAATGCTAAATGAAATCAGACATCCTTATAATCAACATCAGTAACAGTACCATAACTAATTTAACTGCTTCAGAAACCAACCTAATAAAATGTACCAAAAGAAATAATCCATGGCCTCAAAAATGTTGCTTTTTAATATATATTTAGTTTCAATACTGAGTAAAATGCTTACACAAGTAACATGAAGCCATTTACTAAAAGAAGCTAATCCCATTTGTAGTAATTCCTTTCTCCCTTCAGGGGAGAACACCCTTGACAAAAATAGAGGGGATGATTTTCCATGGATTTAATTAGGGTGATGTACAAAACAAAAGGCAAGGAAATCTTAATCTTTATCCACAAATCATCTCCTGGATGCCAAAGTCCAAGATCTCATCAAAGAACTTTGAAGATTATATATATATAAAGTTCTTTGATATATATGTGGTAAGGTGAAGGAACCATGCAAAATAATGGCAGAGAAAAGAAAAGGTGAGAGATAAGCTATTTGGGGCAGAGACTGTCTGTTCTGTGTTTGTACAGCTCCTAGCACAATGGGTGCTAGGTGCTACCACAATAAAAATAATGATAATAGCATCTGCAGGAAGGGGAATATTTAAGAGGGATAAGAGAGACCTTAAGCAAGTTCAGGGTTTTTTTAACCATGCCCCATGACCAGGGATTGCTCCTTAGTTTTATCCAGTAGACAAAGCACATATTCTAGCTTCCAAAATGCACTTTTCAGAATTATAGCTCCCTGTAAACTTGATAGGATACAATAAGCTCACTTCAGTTCCTCAAGGAGGAAAGAGTATTGTTTTTTTCTCACAAAGGATCTCAGGTGTGGAAAGAACATGATTCCTGCACCACCCCCTCCCCCCACACACAACACATCTCCTCCCCCGTATATTAAAACCATGCTTTTCTTTCTCACAATCGTCAATATCTGCTCCTTTTCAATCAAAGGGCAGGTCTACACTTCAAACACTGTATTGGCACAGCAGCACCAATACAGCTGCGCTGCTGTAGCACTTAAGTGAAGATGCTACTACACCGATGGGAGAGCTTTTCCCGTTGGCGTAGATAATCCACCTCCCCAAAAGGCAGAAGCTGTCCCATGGAGGTGGCAGTGCTGTCTACATTGGTTGTTAGTTTGGGGTAACTGCATCACTCAGGGAGTGTGGATTTTTCACACCCCTCAGCAACGTAGTTATACTAATATAGGTCTGTAGTGTAAACCTGGCCAAAGTAGCATGTCTAATTTAAAATTAATTAATTTCAGAAGTTACCTTGCTGCCCAAGGTTTCTCTTTGGATTCACAAACCATGGATAAATTCTGCTTTAAACATGTTCCTCTTTTTAACAAGTAGAGCTTAATGGAAATGTTTAGACAAAAATTTTTCCCCAAAAAATGCAAATTTGGGTTGACTGAAACATTTCAGAAATTCATGTAGAATTAACCAAATTGTTTCATCCAGAAAAAAATAATGTATTGATTTTTCAGTTTCAAATGACTTTTCATTTCAAACTTGATTTCAATTCTATTTTTTTAAAAAAAGTTTTTAAAATATTCAGAAATTAAATATTTCTTTTTGGGTCAAATGAAACATTCCATTCAACCCATGGTTTGTTATTCGCATGGCTCTATCATCAAATCCTACAACAACAGGAGTCCACTTCTCCAATAAATGTAACAAATAGGCTCACTCCACTGAAGTAAGAAGACTCAAGAGTTTGATCTTGATTCTTTAAAGGCTAGTGGGTGACCTGGACTACGGGCTCATGGCAAGAGAATAAGAACTCCCCACATCTGTAGACCTGATCTGAGCAGGCTTTGTTTACCATTCGACTCACATGGAGTAGGTGGAGGGGGATTTATCAAGGGAAGGGTGGAGAATGTTCACAGTCATATTGCCATTCCCCCACTTGCTGGTCAGTACATCTTAGCTGACATAGGGGGCCGGGGATGGAAAGACTGTCATAATTTGCTGCAGATACAGGCCACCAGTAAGTTATTACTCTCTTACATGGAGTAAACTGTCTCTCTCAGAGCTACCCCTGAGGTGACACAACTTACGTCCCACCCCTTTTTCAGACCTGTGCCTAAAGTCACAATCTAGCCCTCAACGTTCAATTTTATGCGGTAACATCCATGAATGCTGTGTAAGACTTTACCATCCAATTACGCAAATTATGTGTTTTCCATCTCCTTATTTCTTCAGTCACCCCACTGTCCACTCAGTATTCTTTTAAAACCATTTGTTGTTCACAGTACAATTGCAGCAAGTTGGTCAAGTTTTTGCATCACTTGCTGACACCACTGCTTCCAGTATCTTTACTTTTTGAAATGTTACTTCTAAAGCAGTTGAGAATCCATCTGATTCAGCTGATGATGCTGGAGTTTGGCTCTCTGAGGGAAGGAGGCTGTGCCTGGCACCAGTCCAGGCCTCTGCAATGAAACCCTCATAACAAATAAATCTAATCATTCTCTTTTCAGTTTGGGCTTTTTCTTAATTTTTATAAATAGTGTGTGCCTCTAATTAGCTCCTATATTGTATCAAATAAAACAATGTGGACAGCTTTATCAGGCAAAAACTTGTCATCAAAACAAGTTTCTCAAATACAAGTCCTTGCTCTCAGTTCAGGAATTACATCCTGCCCAATTTCATCATCTTTGTCTTTAACGGTGTCTGCTGCTGATTAGCCCCTATTAAATAGCTGAGAGACTTAATATTTCAGCATTGTGGCTTTCTATTTTAGGTCTTTATCTGGTCCTCATTACCATGGTATCTGAGCACCCCACAATCTTCAAAATGCCCTTGTGAGGTAGGACGGTGCTATTATACCCAAAATACCAATATTTACAAATGAGCAACTGAGAGAAGGAAGGCTGAGGGACACATTTTAAAGGTATTTAGGCTCCTAAAGATGCAGATAGGTGCCTAGTAGGATTTTCAAAAGCACCTAACTCCTATTGAAAGCACTTAGTCACAGTCACACAGGAAGTGTATGGCAGAGCAGAGAAATTGATATGCAAGGATATTGCATTAAACACTGGATCCGCTTTCCTCTTCTGTTAGAGTGAAGTGTTTGGAAGTTGGGTTCTAAATGCACACCTCCTTATATCAAATGGCATGGCAGAACCGTTATACTTTCGTTTAGTTGAGCAAATTATTCATTGTGACTAATATTCAGCAAAATCTTTTTTTTTCTTATTGTGAATTATCTGCAAAAAGCTTACAATTTTCACTGACACATTCATTATTTTAAGTTACTCACCAAATAATTTTGGAGAATAATTCTTGATCTGCTGTTTAGTTTTGATTAAACATCACATTCATATGATAGTTCTGTTTCCTGATTAGCTAAGCGTAACTCTTACAGCTAGATTCAGATACGTTTGATTTTGTGTTTCACCTTCCTCCACAAATGGTCATATGGACTTCAGTGGCACCTTTCACAGAGGATCAGAATCTGGCCCTTTGTATCAGGTTTGTAGTGTAAATGCTTCAAAATTAATGCATTTATATTCACTTAAGATGTGTTGTGAGAACATTTTTGACAGAGTATTCATGGAAAGCAAACACAAAGGCAAGCAAAAACAGCTTGAAGTGAATTCAGCATGTTTATTGCAGTGGATATTTGTGAAAACTGTTTGGGAGATGCTTGTTTGGCTCTAGTGAAAAATGCTACCTTTGGTAACAGTTTAAGAGAATTACATTGGTTATATAACCATTTTCTGTCATTTACATTTGAGTTGTTCATTTTCCAGTGCACAAGTTTTTGAAACTTAAGTATAAGAGAATTTGAGAGAATTTTCTGTATAATTTCAAGGCAGGAGAAACAGCATGAGCTAAGCAAGATGACTAGAAAGAAAGGGAGGAGTACTATTTAAAAAACAATCAGAATAATCAGCTAAATGTCCTTTAGTTTGTGACTGGAGGAAGCACTGTATGGCTTGAGGAGTCTAGAACTAGCAACGCTAGACAGAGATTGAGAGCTATCATGGAATCTCATATAATAAAATAAATAAAATAAATACAATATTATTTTAATATTATTATTAATAAAATGGGAATTGGGCCAACCTGATTTGAACTTTATAACTAAATTCTTGATTCAGCAAAGTACAAAAGCACATGCATATTCACTAGCTCATGCTGCTCATCTAGATGGGCACTGATGATGCTGCCAAGTCTGACCCTGATGAGATTAAAGGGGCTAAAGGGCTCTAGGACAGGAGTGGGCAAACTACGGCCCGGGAGCCACTTCCAGCCCTCCAGATGTTTTAATCCGGCGCTCAAGCTCCCGCCTAGGAGCAGGGTTGGGGGCTTGCCCCACTCTGCACGGCTACCAGAAGCAGCGGGATGTCCCCCCTCCAGCTCCTACACATTGGGGCAGGGGCAGCGTGCGAAATCCCCTGGCTGCCCCTGCCCCAAGCGCCGCCCCTGCAGCTCCCATTGGTCGGAAACCACAGCCAATGGGAGCTGCAGGGGTGGCGCCTGTGGACGGGGCAGCGCACAGAGCCGCCTGGCCACGCATCTGTGTAGGAGCTGGAGGGGGGACATGCTGCTTCTGGGAGCTGCTTGATGTAAGCACTCCCCAGAGCCTGCACCCCTGACCCCCTCCCATACCCCACCCCCCTGCCCCAGCCCTGATCCACCTCACGCCCTCTGAATCCCTCGGTCCCAGCCTGGAACAACCTCCTGTACCCCCAACCCCTCATCCCCAGCCCCATTCCAGAGCCTGCACCCCCCTGCACCCCAACTCCCAATTTTGTGAGCATTCATGGCCTGCCATACAATTTCCATACCCAGATGTGTCCCTCGGGTCAAAAAGTTTGCCCACCCGTGCTCTAGGAGCTAGGGTAAGGGCCAGAGCACAAGTTATCCTCCCAGTTGAAAGCGAGGGCCCAGGCAGGGGCATGCTCATCCTGCAGATGAATGTATGGCTGCTCAAACAGTGTCAATGGGAAGGCTTCAGTTTCCTTGATCATGGGGTGCTATTCCAGGAAGAAAGTCTGCTGGGAAGATATGGGGTCCCCCTGACCAAGCAGGGGAAGATCATCTTCATCCACCAACTTGCCAACCCAGTGACGAGGGCTTTAATCTAGGTTCAGAGGGGTCAGGTGACAAAAGGCCACAGGTAAATGTAAAAAAAGTGACCTCAGCAAAGGGTTAGATGTGGGGGACATGAAAAATTACAATAGAGTTTTAGGGGCAACAAGAGGGAAATCAGTGAGGGAATCTGCTCACTATCTTAGATGTCTATATACAAATGGAAGGAGTATGGGTAATAAACAGGAAGAACTGGAAGTAATTAGTACATAAGCCAAATGACTTAATTGGCATCCCAAAGACTTGGTGGGATAAGTCTCATGACTGGAATATTGGTATAGAGGGCTATAGCTTGTTCAGGATGGACAGTCCAGTTAAAAAAGCAGGAGGTGCTGCATTACACATCAAGAATGTTCTGAGGTCTGGAAGGAGGTGGAAAGGAAACCAAGTAAGAGTCTCTAGGTAAAGATAAAAGGGGGAAAATTGGGGTGATGGCATTGTCAGGGTCTCCAATAAACCATCAAATAAGGAAGAGGAGGTGTATAAGGCATTTCTAGAACAAATAACAGAATATACAAAATACCAGACCTGGCCGTAATGGGAGACTTTAACTACCCAGGCATCTGTGGGAAAAGTAATGCTGCAAAACACAACGTTTCCTGTAAGTTCTTGGTATGTATCGGGGACAACTTTTTGTTCCAAAAAGTGGAGGAAATAGCCAGAGAACAGCCATTTTAGACTTGATTCTGACCAATACGGAGGAATCGGTAGCAAATCTGATAGTGGAAGGTAATTTGGGTGAAAGTGATCATGAAATGATAGATTTTAAAGAAAGGAAGGAGCGGAGAGTAAGAACAATGGACTTCAAAAAAATATGTCTTTAACAAACTCAGGGAGCTGATAGAAATTCTTCCCATGGGAACTTACCTAAGGGAAAAAAGAGTTCAAGAGAGTTGGCAGTTTCTCAAGGAGACAATATTAAAGGCACAAGTTAAAAGTATCTGATGTGCAGGAAAGATAGGAAGAATAGAAAAGAATATGTCTCCATCAGGGCCCTTTAATAATCTGAAGATTAAAAAGGAGTACTGCAAAAAGTGGAAACATGGTCAAATTGATATGGAGGAATACAAAAGAATCACACAAGAATGTAGAAACAAAGTCATAGAGTCCAAGGCACAAAATGAGTTATACCTAGCAAGGGATATAAAATACAAATAAGAAGAAATTCATTAAATATATTAGGAGTAAGAGAAAAATGAAGGAAAGTTTAAGTCCTCTACTTAGCGGGGAAGGAGAGATAATAACTGATAACTAATAACTAATAACAAGAAAGTGGAAGTATTTAGTTCCTACTTTGCCTCAGACTTCACTAAAAAGGTTAATGGTGACCAGATACTCATCACAAATACTTAAAAAACAAGGGGGAAGCAATGCATGCTAAAATGGGGGGGGGGGAAGTTAAACAATATTTAGATAAGATAGATGTATTCAAGTTGGTAGGTCCTAATGAAATTCATGATAGGGTACTTAAGGAACTTAAGGAAATAGCTGAAGCAGTCACAGAACCATTAGCAATTATCTTTGAGAACTCCTAGAGCACATGAGAGATCCTAGAAGACTGGAGAAGGGCAAATATAGTACCTATCTTTAAAAGGGTGAACAAAGAGGACCCAGGGAATATAGACCAGTCAACCTAACTTTGATTCCTGCAAAGATATTGGAACAAATGATTAAATAATCAATTTGTAAGCATATGGAGGATAATAGGATTATAAGGAATAGCCAGCATGGCTTTGTCAACAACAAATCAGACCAAACCAACCTAATTTCCTTCTTTGACAGGGTTACTGGCCTAGTGGATGGGGGGAAGCAATAGCTGTGCTATATCTTGATTTTATTAAGGCTGTTGAAATAGTATCACATGACATTCTCAGAAGCAAACTAGGGAAATGTGGCCTAAATGAAATTACTATTAAGTGGGTGCAGAACTGTTTGAATGACTATACTCAAAGAGTAGTTAGTGGTTCGAGCAGAACAACAAAAAATATAAAAGGTTTAGTAAACCTGACCTCTGAGGAAAGGTTAGAGAAACAGGGCATGTTTAGACTTGAGAAAAGAAGACTGAGGGGGAGATCTGAAAACAGTTTTCAAATATGTTAAAGGCTGTTATAAAGAGGATGGTGATTAATTGTTGTCCATGTCCACTGAAAATAGGACAAGATGTAATGGACTTAATCTGCAGCAAAGAGATTTAGGTTAGATATTAGGGAAAACGTTCTAACTGTAAGGGTAGCTAAGCTCTGGAATAGACTTCTAAGGGAGTTTGTGGAATCCCCATCATTGGAAGCTTTTAAAAACAGGTTAGACACCTGCCAACCAGTCTAGGTTCACTTGGTTCTGCCTCTGCACAGGGGGCTGGACTTAATGACTTCTTGAGGTCCCTTCCAGCCCTACATTTCTATGATTCTAAGATAATTTTCAGCACAGGAATTGTGCTATCAAAGGTCTTCATGCTGATGCTTTTTTAAATCACCGAGTCTGGAGTTGTTGGATATATGTGTATTTATACACAATGAGAAAGTCTTGCTATTATCAACTTCATTCCAAGCAGAGCTTCTTATACTTGCACAACAACTGGTGCATCACTGGCTACTGTAGAGGGATTACAAATAACTGCAGCTGATTGCTTTATTTCCAATGACTTTATCACTATTAAAGGTCAGTTGGAAAGTGTTGCACTTTCATAGAGTTGGAAAGTGTTGCACTTTCATAGAGTGGGTATTTTGTTTTAATTAACTAAAGATAACAGTATGTGTGTGGTACCAGCAATTAAATCCTTAACTTAGAAGAAACAGGTACAAATATCATAATAGGCCATCTTTCTTAAATAGTCCTAAGGGAGTCATCATTGTTTTAGACTGACTGAGGTGGTGTTGCTATTGCCAGACCCTGTCACATTTGTTGGTAAATGATAGTCATAAAGAGCAATAAACATTTAGTAGGGATAGCATGCTACTGAGTTTTATAACTTATTACCCTGTGTGAGTCCATTGAAAAAATAAATCCAAATAAGAATATAGAAATTGCACAAAGATCAGGCAAGGGGTCTCGAGATACTTAACAAGAAGGTTGAAAACCTCCATAATCAGGAATTATGCAATAAAATGCCCATGGATAAATTCTTTCCTAAACATAGGCCATTACTGGTTATCTTATGTCCTGAATCATTAAAGTTTGTATCCATTAAAGATTTTTTCCTAGGTAGAGTAACCATAGATATTCTCAGATTAAGGGAATTTAGATAAACACACTCACCATTTATACAGCCTTTTAAATATATGGCACATTTGGAATGTCATATATTTAAATATAAACTATCACATTACATAGTCCAAAATTCTATTTCTTAATTCTGTCCGCATATCCTCACCCAGTCTTAACCTAGAATCCAGAACCCTTCTTACAGCCCTGTATTCTGTACATCAACTACAGAATCTCACAAATCTCACATCCATACTCCCCCACCCATTATTAGCCAGATGCTAACCTCTCAGAGTGGCATGATCTCTCTGGTGCTATTCCCGGTGCAATCTGCCCTATCTAAGAGGAACTCTTGGGGGTCTTTGTATTCCCTTAACTCATACTATCCTGAGTAGCTTATGTGCACTGAAAAGTTTCCAGCTTCCCCGACATACCCTTACTGTGTGGGCTTTATGAGCCCCACAGGATCTGTGAACCTGCCTCTCTTTGCTCTGCCAAGCTGTGGAGCTCTTCTGATTCTCTAAGATTTAAATCTTACATTGCACTTCAGTACAATTTTCAGGTTTCCCATTTCTCCTTCAC
The DNA here is from genome assembly GCF_002925995.2 of Terrapene triunguis. Lineage (NCBI taxonomy): Eukaryota > Metazoa > Chordata > Testudines > Emydidae > Terrapene > Terrapene triunguis. The sequence goes on from NW_020664369.1 coordinate 6,095,443, forward strand.
TTGTAATTGTCCTGCTTAGATTTTATGAAGAATCCATTGGGCAGTGGGACTTTCTTAAGTGCCTGATGACCCAGACAGATTTAATAAAGTGTACCCCTCTATATGAAGCAATAAATCTGATTCTGATTTTTGCAAATAAATCTTTTATTTTTTTAGATGAACAACAATATTTAATGCTTATATGACATTAAATATCCTGTCTTAGGTTGTAATGTAAACTGCATATAAAGTTTGAAGTATTATAGTCAAGTTAATTTTAGCAAGAGGGATCAAAGAAAGTCCAGCAAAGCACAGAGCACATGCTTAACTGGAAGTCAATGGGATTACTTGTGTGCTTAAAATTTAAGCACCTGCTTAAGTGTTTTGCCAGATTGGAGCCTAAATTAAAACATTATTTTTAAGCACCCATAGTTTAGTTATTGATTTTTGTGTTTATTGGTATCCTTTTTTTTTTAAATGATGTGGATATTGTGGAGACAGAAGGATTAAAAGTTATTAAGGGTCATGATGGATTCTCCATCACTGGCAATATTAAAATATTGGCAATATAAAAAATCGTGATTGGATGTTTTTCTAAAAGATTTGCTTTAGGAATTATTTTGGGGAAGTTCTATGTTCTGTGGTATACAGGAAGTCAGACTAGATTGTCACAATAGTCCCTTCTGGGCTTCGAACGTATGAATCTATGAAGTCAGTGAGTCTTTCCATTGCCTTTAATATGCTTTGGTTCACATCCAAAGAGCACAGTGGAAAATTCCCATCTGTCTTGAAAAGTAGTAGTTAGGAGTTTCACACGGTCCCCTGGAATCCACAGCCTCTTAAACAAAGGCACCAGATTGAAAATATCACAGTGAAAGTCCTCTCTGCTGCACTAAGTATATGTTAAGTATCAGAGGGGTAGCCGTGTTAGTCTGAATCTGTAAAAAGCAACAGAGGGTCCGGTGGCACCTTTAAGACTAACAGAAGTATTGGGAGCATAAGCTTTCGTGGGTAAGAACCTCACTTTGAAGAAGTGAGGTTCTTACCCA
>NW_020664369.1:6096870-6121979 GCF_002925995.2 Terrapene triunguis
AAAAAAAAAAAAAAAAAAAAAAAAGAGGAAAAAAGCCAAAGGCAACGTGGTAGAGGATTATTGTAGGGATTAGCCAGGGAAATCTTAGTTCACAGGAGTTAAGCCTTAAGGAATAGAATGTGACAGTGGTAGAGAAACAATGACAGGAGACATCACTCTGACATCCATGCAGCTTAGAAAATACTGTGATGAAGAGAATCCATTTTTAACAATACTTTCGAAACAGCAATCACAGGAATGATGTTTTGAAAGACAGAAAGCTTCACCAGACCAACGGGGAAGAGAGCCAAATAGAAATGAGAGGAGGAAAGTAGAGGCTGCAGGGGAACAGGAGGAGTTGGAGAAGGACTGCTGTGGAGAAGTGAGCAAAACACAGAGAAAAGGCACATTAAGATAAGAAAAAAATAAACCCAAAGAGAGAAATTATCAGAGATAATCATTGTAAAGGGTCAGATTTTTCCACTCTTGCTCACAGTGATTGATAATTTACTCAGAAAGTAGTTCCACTGACAAAAAGCTTCTATTCAATATGAGGCAGAGTGACATAACCTAGCTCAAAGGCATTAACTACTGAAAACTAACGTTATAGTCTATTAGCTTGATTGTCCCTCGGCCTACACACCCAGGCAGGGGTGTACAGAGAATAACAACCTCATGCATGTTAGCCAGACCTTGACTCCAGGCATGCAGAGGGTAAGTTGGTGCAGTGTGGTAAGACTGAATAAACAGCTGGCACAGGAGGCCATTTGTGGTTCATAACAAATTTGATTGGTCCTCCAAAACTCAGGAGCTATGCTACATATTCCTGAGTGCCATCTCCTGGCACATTATCTATACTATCTACGAATGTACAGTCATAGAACACTCTCATAACACACTGTTACCACTGATGCCCCTCACACCATGTGGGTAGGGAGCAGGCTGGTATTGGGGAGAACCTTATGCTCATCTTTCCTCCAGTTCATCGGCCGGAAGCAACACACACACAGGTCTTATGGCAAAGTCAAAAATTTAGCCCTACGGGTTTGGGAGCCCTTTGTTTGTGATGGTGTCACAAATTATATCTGTTTTCTGCAAGATGACTGTTGCCAGTTACAAGACCAGTAAAATGTGGTTTTCAAACACATTTCACAGTTCGTAAATATAAGGAAATTGTTCTTATCTTGTGAACATTTGGCATGATAGGCTGAGCAACACAGTTACAGCTTCCTTTTGAGATGGTGATTCAGATGAGTTTTTTAAAATTAATTTTAAAATTTAAAATAAATTTTATTTTTTCTGTTCTTTTGGAAAGGGCGAGAGGGGGACTGGGGGTTTAATTGTTTTAATTTGGAAAGGAAAGCCTGCAAAAATATGTAAATATAATACAACTATTTATTATTTTAGGCTAATGTTTAGTTTGGTATTGATTTTGTTTCAGCTAATACCTAGTTTTCCCAGTTCTGCTTGCTTTCTTTAATGATATATGTGGCAAAAAGATATTTAATTTTCCAAACGTGTGTCCTTGTGCTTTTGCACTCATTCTTCCTGTTTTATGCTGAAGTTAAAATATATTCATAGTAGGATGCCCTCATCAACAGAGATTGTTTGTGCCTGGGATGAGCGTGTGACTGGATGTTTGTCTAAGCAGCAGGTGGTGGCACATTTGTTGAAGTAGACCATTTGTTGGATTATTAAGACAAACAGAGGTGTCTATTTATTACATACAAGATAATTTCAGTTCATGGCTACTGTTCAAATTGTGGCAGCCATCAGGTTCGGATTCAAACTTGCAGCATACGCAATATGGCATGAAATCCAAAAGGAGAAAAATGATGGAAAATAGGCTCATGTCAGCATCATTTAGCAGGCTTATTTCACAGAAACTGTAGCTAGCATGGTTTACCATTTCCAGCATATTCCCACAGTTATGGGATACACCCCCCATAACTCGGAGGAGAAGGATGACATGGAGCAACAGGAATGCGACAAGCTGAGGTCTATCTTATGGACATTTAGAGGGGGATTTCTTAAGGCAATAGCTAGCCAGAGATGTAGAATTACTGAGAATAACTCTGCAGGTATTATGCAAACTCCTGCACCTCTAAGAGATAATAGTAGCCAATCAGAACATAGGGATTTGCACAGTTAAGTTTTGAAACTACAGTTCTGGTTTAGTAATTGTACAGGATATAAAAACTTTGGCTAAAATCATTAGTGGATAGAATAGTCTATGAAATCAAGCCTGCCTTTCTGTTAACACTCCCCTCCCTGCCCCAAACTCACTTTACCTCTCTGAGCATAATTCATCCCTGATGTAAGGCAATGCAACTCCCATGAATTCTGCTCTCATTTACTCAGAGTTACTTGAGATTTACACTGATGTAAACAAGATCAGAAGCTGTCTGATGGGTTCTAATGGAGGAGGAAAATGGGTGCAAATGGTAAAGGAGTGTAAGAATTTAGTTTCTGGTGACTGTACTAAGTGTAATTTAATGTACTATGCAAGTGTATTGAAGTCAATGGAGCTACATCAACAACTGAGGATCTGTCTCAGAGGGCCCAAATCTCCTCTCACTAACCTCAGTTATACACCATTGAAGTCACTGGAGTTACTGTGATTAAACAGCATAAATGAGAGAAAAATCAGAAAAGGGGCTGTGCAAGGAGATCATAGAACAGGGCCCTATCCGCTCTAACTTGGACTCTCCTGAGTGCTGCTTTTTCTGCCACACTCCCTTTTCTCCCTCTCTGAGAAACCCTACTCATTCACATAATGATATTGACAATATATAAATAAATGCCACTCTAATCTAGTGTAAATTAGGAGAAGGAATGTTTTAGGCTCCAGGATTCTGAGGTTCTTTCTGACTCTGTTCTGCTGTTTCAACATGTATTTGTAAAAGAAACCTACAGGCAAGATTTAATAAGACTAGATAACTATCTTCATTCTCAGAATTTCCATATTCCCAGCAAACGTATGAATCAAACCATAATTTTGCTTTTAAATTAACTTCTTTGCTGATCAGTGAGATGAGATATACTTGGCAAAAAATGGCTGACAAGTCGGGGATTTCTGTCTCCTATCTCCATGCCAAAAATCAGGTTGTGAACATTGGCAAAAATGCTGTTGCTTGGGAAACGTGTGTGTTTGTTTTCCAGTAATTTAGTGCTCATCAGAGATACCAGATTGAGAATGGCAGACTCTTAAATTCTCAATTTGTCCACAGAAGTGTTACAGCATAAGCAAGGCAGGGCATTCCACAGGGGCAAGCAATAGCTGGCATGAGCTGAGGAACTCTTGCCCCGTTTACACACACACACACACACACACACACACACACACACACACAGGTTTATCTTGGCAGACTGAACAACTTTGAGAGTCGTGTTAACTAATACAATCTTAAACAATTGGGTCAGCTGGTTGTGGTTAAACCTATGGTTCCATTATGTTTGTTAATACAACTCGTCAAAGTCATTTTCTAACATGAACTAATTTTCTAGTAAAGACAAGCCTGTCTACACACTTCCCTGTCAATGTGGTTGAATCCAGTTTTGGAAGGATTATTTCTCAGGGTGACAGGTACAGAGTCTCATAGCTGTTCAGAACTAGAAAACAGCCAATTGGTCCTTAGGGTGTGTTTACACTGCAGCTAGCCTTGATAGACTTGCATTAGCTGGGCTCATGCTAGTACACTAAAATGTGTGGACATTGTGACCCCAAGACAGGCTTGGACTAGCCAGCCAAACTCAGACCCAGGGAGTAGGGTGGGTTTGAGGGCCCAAGCTGCAACATCCACACTGGTAACTTTAAAGCACTAGCATGAGCCCCACTAGCATAAATCTGTTTACCCAAATTGGGAAAATTAGGTAAACAGCTGCAGAGTAGCCATACTCTTAATGTCTGGAACTGTGTCATGCTATCCTATCGTTTAACCTTACACACACACACACCAGGGAAAACCCATATTATAAATCCACCTTACCTTTAATAGTTCCATAGTTTAGTTATTATGATGATGCCTCATCACAATACAATGTTTGACTCTTTCCAAGAAGGAAAAGAAGAAGGATATTTTACAAAGAACACTATCTACATCCTCCTGCCCATAAAAGACATAATCCAATCCCTTTACTCATCCAGTTCTACCAAAAAGAAGCATTTATTCTCCTTCAATGGGGCTGGTCAAAACCATTCCAATAGAATGTTTTTCTGTTGGAAAATGCCTCTCATCAGAACTGAAACTTTCTGTGGCAATGGGTCAATTCTGATGTAATGTCATTAAAAATGATCAAAATAAAGCATTTTGATAATATCAAAATGTTCTATTTCAGTTTTTCAGAACAGATTATTTCAATTCTTCATTTTGAAACAACTTTTCATTTAGAAATGTATTTATTATTATATTATTATATTATAAATTAGAATATAAAAAGTCAACATTGAAATGAAATATTTCAATTTGATCAAAACAAAATGAAATCCTGATTCCCACAACTCCTATCCTTCACTCATGTATATTTATTCACCATCTGCATGTTACCTACAAAAACTTACAGTCAGTTTTTGGCACACAAGTAGTTCCATTACTTTCAATGGAACCGCTCATGTGTCTATGTGCTCACCAATATAAGGTCTTTACAGTCTGGCTCTTAAATTGTGGAAATCCATGTAGGTATTATTGAAAAAACAAACTTGCTACTAAAATAGCTTACTTCGTTTTTTGTTTTTTTTTCTGCAAGTGAAAATTCTTGAAACTGTCAATCTGATGTATCCTAGGCATGACACATCATGTCTGGTTGTATCTGTCACATCACAGTTGGAGATGTGCTCCATCAGTGGAAGATCAAGTAATGCAAAGGATAAATTACATGATATTTGGGGAAAAAAATATGTTTAGCCAAAGCTTTACAATATTTTCCTTCTAAATTAATATTTTAGTCTTTGCACACTAGAGGCAAAGATCATTGTGGATATGGAAAAAAAAGAGGCTTGCTGAGTCACTGAGCCACTTTACAAGACTAACTAACCAGGAGAAGATCATCCCCCCTCCACCCCCACACACACAGAGAAACAGAGGATGAGAGCAGAGGGATAAAAGCCATATGAGGTTTGACTTGTGAAGTATTTGTCACAATTGGTGGAAGGGCCAGCAGTGAGAGTCCATGATGAAGGAAAGCATAAGAAACAGAGTTCCACGGGAAGGATAGGCTCCTCCCCCTGAATGTAAAGTCATGAATAATTCATCATTTTTGGAGAAATGTCTATTGGGCATGTTGATTTTTATTTGTGTCATTGTTATCAGATCAGGTAACTTGAATCAATTTATGAATGTCAGTAATGCTATAGGTTATGCATGTTATAAAATTATCATCTCAGCCAATGGGGAATTGCAGCCACAAAAACACTAGTGTGCTTAATATTCATTTATAAAACACCATAGTTGTGCTCAGCACTTTATAAACCACATGGGAAGGCAAGGTGCCTGCCACAAGGACATTATAATCTCAGGGCCTGCAAGACTTATTTATGCAGGTGGTCCTTACAAAAAAAATAAAGATTGCAGGATTGGAAGAATCCCTGAGTAGTATAAAGTTGGCATAGTCAGCTCCATACACCCTCCCTGTCATGGGGGAATGAGACATATCAGGGTGTGTGTAGATGGCAGGAGCGGGGCATCACTGGTGTTTATTAGAGAGGCACTAGGGCTGCTTTAATTTATTCTGGAAGTCAAAGTGGTAGTTCTGAGGATTAGAAGAACACAGAGTTGATGCACTTTCCTCTTCTCCTCCCTCCTCTGAAACACCTTAGGATTCAGACTAGTAAATAGAAAATATTACCTGCCATGTCACCTATTCTTAGTACATGGAATATCCAGGGAATACTGCAAATGCAATGTTCTGGTAACATTATCTGTGTAAGGTGATTAGAAAGTTTTGCAGGGTGACAACTATATAAATGAGCTGCAGAAGACGTATAAACGTTCAAAAAACAACAAAAAACAATGCATTAGCAAAGAGGATGTTCTTCGAAAAGAAGAAATCCTACAGGTATAACCCACTGATTCAATTTGAAATCTTTACAATACTGATATTTAAGATATTTTAATTTTATACTCACTACTGATTTTTCAACAAGCACTGTGACCTTCATAGCACAAATGAGTTCTCCATCTAACTTGTAATAGACATGTTTGTTAAGTCTGTGACACACTCTTTAGGAATTCAAAAGAAAAGGTAATTGGAAACTAAGAAAAAGGTCTTAATTACTGGAAATAATCATCTCTGTGATAATGATGCAATTGCCAACTGCTAGATCAAAGGCATGTTTGAAATGGACAAATGATTGGTGAAACTGATTTATAGTGAGGCTCTCCTGTGAAAAGCAACTGTAAAAATGGCACCCTGGGGCTCCAAACTTTATTCTCTCTCTTCTAGATCAAATGTTCTCAGTAAACACTAATTTCAAAATAGAGGATGTCTCTGTGATGGGTTCCCCCTGGGGTGACACCTGGAACTGGGGTACATTTGAGCTCTCTGACCTACCACCCTGGGCTCCCTCTCACACTGTGATACTGTGATAAACTGCAAAGCCCTCCAAGCTTGCACTTCCACCAGCATTCACACAGGTTGGGACACACCCAGATGCAGTTACATGCAGGCTCTCTAATCACCAGCTTCCCCGCCTAGGACCCCAGAGCAGTACTGTCCTGACCTGGTTAAATCTGGCCAGTATATGGATTTAATACCCGGTCCATCTCTCCCTCAATGTGAAGAGGACCATGCACACTTGTGGTAACCAAGCTGAGATATTCCCCAAATATCTTATTCAAACACACACTGGTTTGGATTGAAACATAAAATAAGTTTATTAACTACAAAAGATAGATTTTAAGTGATTATAAGTGATAGTAAACAGATCAAAGTAGATTACCTATTAAACAAACAAAAAAGCAAACTGAGCTTAACATACTAGATGAATTAGCAAATTCTCACTCTGAGTGATAAACAGGCTGGCAGATTCTTAAGGCACAAGCTGCCTTTGCTTTCCACTTTGGGTTTCCCAGGTTTTCATACACAGGCTAGAAATCCCTTTAGCCTGGAACCATGACTTCCCCCAGTTGAGTCTTTGTTCCTCATATGTTTACAGGTGTGTTGTTGTAGGGAGAGTTAGGTACCATCATGATATCATTTCCCCCCTTTATATCTTCTTCCCACTTGCTGGAAAGCTCTTTTGGTGTGACCTGGGTCAAACAGTAAGCCATTAACATTGTTTGGCCTTTTTACTGTTATACCTGAAAGGCTGCTTGTGGGTGTTTTCAACCTCACAACATGTTTCAGGAACACATACATAGCCAAACTTAATAACATAACATACAATGATAGCACATACAATCCAATGAGATATTAATATCTAGCAGATCAAGACTTTTAGAATTATACCTCAGAAGGCATACTTTGTGCAAAACATATCCTAAATTTATGACAGTGGTGAATAAGGGGGTGCCAGGGTGTCACAGTCTCCATCAAAAGCTAATGTGCATTTTGACACCCCTCCCTTAGGAGGGAAATTTCACACCATTTTAGGCATGTTGATTTCTGTGTGTCAATGACATCAGATAAGGTGACTTGCTTTGCTCAGACACACCTAAAGAAGAGACTGATAGGTGTTAGTGAAAAGCAAGAAAGTAACTGGGCAGATATTCAGTGAATCTGTGAATTTACATTGCAGTCCCCTTCCCTTTCTTCTGGCACAAAGGACACAGGTAATATGGCACCCCAGTATGTGGGTCATAGCAGACCTAAATGGTAAGATAGGTTGGGGAAAGGGCTGATGATCTCTGAAAGGTTTGTTGGCCTAAAGAAATAAGACTAAGATGAGACCCAATGAAGGTGGGATAGTTCTTTCCACTGAAGGGCCAAATGCTACAATTATTTAAATACAGATGTAGCACATGGTCATAACCATTAGTTCATCAGTCTTTGGTGTGAGCACAACTATGATGTGGTTGTGGGATCGAAAAAGAGCAAGATCAAATGATGGTGCTACAGTTTGTGTAGCTTAATAATAGGTCATTTCCCCCTCACAGCATTCCCTTATGGTAATCACCAAAATTCATCCTATGTATTCAGACTGTTAGAAATGTATATTTACAGCACTGACGTACTTTCCATATTCAGAATGGGACATAATTCAAAAACCCTAGCAAAATTAAATGCTCTGCATGATAATGGCTTCTACTGTAGTAGATTGCAGTGAAACCATGAAGGAAACTCTGCAGCACTGTTCCTCATGGAGAATATTTCCAACACTGGACCTAATTCTCTATTGCCCTGCAGTTTGCATAGTCAGGCTAGGTCTACACTGGGGGAGGGGGATCGATTTAAGATACGCAAATTCAGCTACGCAAATAGCGTAGCTGAATTCGACGTATCTGATCCGACTTACCCTGCTGTGAGGACGGCGGCAAATCGACCGCCGCGGCTCCCCCGTCGACGGTGCTTACTCCTACCTGGGCTGGTGGAGTACACACGTCGATTCGGGGATCGATTGTCGCGTCCCGACGAGACGCAATAATTCGATCCCCGAGAGATCGATTTCTACCCGCCGATCCCGGCGGGTAGTGAAGACAAGCCCTCAGTTACACTTAGGCAAAGTGGGTGCAAAATGCATTCTTATGTGGTAGCACTTTACTCCCATTATAGCCTCTTTTTCCCCAGTTATAAGTTATTAAAATCAAGGGACCTGGTAGTGGAGAATCAGGCCCAGCGACTCCTATTGTGAGCTAATAGACAGGCTCTTGTATGAAGAAAAGAATGTGTCACTGGAGACCAATTTAAGGATGTTTAGAGGATTTATTTTCTGTTAGAAAGAAATGGAAGAGAAAGGAGAAAAGGGTAGTTTGGGGAGCTATAATAGCAGGATTGGATCTCAGCATTTACCATTTATGTCTGTGCATGCTATGAGCATTTCAGAGAAGTGTGTTGCTGCTTACTAAACTATCTAGATAAGATAAGGAGTGCACACACTTTTTATAGGGGATTGCTTGTCTGGTGAAGGTTGTGTTTACCCTAGATAGGGGGATGTCTTGGGATGAAATCAAACTGTGTTGTTACTCATATACCAATATGTGTCAATTATTCAATAGACAGTACTTCTCAGTCTCACACAGCCTTAAATCTGGAGTCCAAGTAATAAAACCTTTAGAGCTGTAAAACTGAAATTCATAGAATGAGTTTAATATTTATTTGTATGATTATAGAATATCAGGCACTGGGAGCTTGCTGATGCAGTGGGTTAGTGTATTAGTCTTTCATCCCCTGTGACCTCAGTTTAAATGAGAACTTGGATCACAAGTGAAAATGAGCTTGGTGGTCTCAGGCTAGTTTCACTTTTTATTTTCTTCATACCATCAACCAATTTGGAAAGACTGGCAGTCTGTGCTCCAGAGAGGCTCAAAACTGGAGAGAAAGGTCACAGGCCAGACTTGAGGTGAATTGCCAGAAGCTCTCTGGAGACACTTGCACAACACCTACTCATGCTAAATCTCTTCAACACCACTTAGCAATACTAGCGAGGTGTGGAACAACACAAAGGAGAGCAGAATATGGAAAGGCATAGAAATGCAAAAGGCAGTCCAAATGATTATAGAAATAAAAATTCATCATGATGCACAGCTCTCAAACCCAGGTCCATAGAGTTCATGAGAGTTCACTCCAACCCTTCACCTGACAGACTGTTGACAATGGCCTACCTTGTGAGGTTCTGCCCCTGAGGTCCAGCTGGTAGAGCAGCCGATTGGCCCACTGGCCCTATTTAAGCCTGCAGAAGGAAAAGGAAGCTGTTTAATCAATTGGGCTCCACCCTGCTGTGGACTGTGTTCCTTGTGCTTCCTGCTCCTGCTTCTTGATTTCCTGGCCTCTTGACCTGTCTTAACACCTGTCACCTGACTTGGCCTCCAGTTTGTTTCCTGCTTCTTAAACCCTGGTATCCTGACCTGGCCTGACTCTTGTTCCCAACTCATTGTTCTGATTTCCAGTTTGCCTTCTGCCCCTGATCTCCCAGTATTCTGACCCACCTGACTCTTGACAAGGCCCTCACCAAAGGCTCTTAAGCAAAGTAAGCTGTCATGGGATAAGAGGGGAAGTACTCTCCTGGATTAGTAACTGGTCAAAAAATAAGAAACAAAGGATAGGAATAAATGGTCAATTTTCCAAATAGAGAGAGGTAAATAGTGGGGTCTCTCAGGGGCCCGTATTGGGACTGGTACTGTTCAACATATTCATAAATGATCTAGAAAAAGGGCTAAACAGTGAGGTGTCAAAATTTGCAGATGGTACAAAACTACTCAAGATAGTTATGTCCAAAAGAGACTGTGAGGAGTTACAAAGGGATCTCACAAAACTGGTTGACTGGGCAACAAAATGGCAGATGAAATTCAATGTTGATAAATGCAAAATAATTCACACTGGAAAACATCCCAACTATACACATAAGATGATGGGATCTATATTAGCTGTTACCACTCAAAAGTCGACGTATCTCATCCGACTGCTGTGAGGACGGCGGCAAATCGACCGCCGCGGCTCCCCCGTCGACGGCGCTTACTCCTACCTGGGCTGGTGGAGTACACGCGTCGATTCGGGGATCAATTGTCGCGTCCCGACGAGACGCAATAATTCGATCCCCGAGAGATCGATTTCTACCCGCCGATCCCGGCGGGTAGTGAAGACAAGCCCTCAGTTACACTTAGGCAAAGTGGGTGCAAAATGCATTCTTATGTGGTAGCACTTTACTCCCATTATAGCCTCTTTTTCCCCAGTTATAAGTTATTAAAATCAAGGGACCTGGTAGTGGAGAATCAGGCTCAATGTGCAGTGGCAGTCAAAAAGGTTAACAGAATGTTGGGAATCACCAGGAAAGGGATAGATCATAACCAAAGAAAAGGAATGACACTGTTAGCATTACTTGGGCTTCTACTACAGTGAACCTGGCCATGACTTTTAGACTGCCCAGTACAAATGCCAAGGAGCTCTGGGAAACAAGTCAGTCCAGGCATGATGGTGGGAATAAGCCAGGGTTTTGAGAGAAGAGAATTTCCCAGTACGCTATTCCTCACTGAAATGCACCCTGAGTCCCATCCAAGGGCTTCCCATTTGCAGGTTCCTATCCAGCTGCGCATCTTGGGGACCCCTGACAGATTTCCCTCCAACAGGCCCTCATTGATTTGGGAGCAGCGGAAAAATGTATGGATGCCTGTAGTGGTGCTGCGACTCACCCTAGCAGCGCCTCCTGCTGGTCGTCTGGGAATTAGATCTTTTCCAGCCATCGGGGCGCCCTCTGCAGGCTGGTGTCCCACCTCCGCTTGGCCCCCATGTCCCTCCCAGGACTCGGTGCCCCTTGCAACCCCGGGGTGCTTGCCCCTGGCAGTAACCCCTCTTAGGGTCTCCCCTCCCTGGGGAACCCCCACCCCCTATCCCCACCTTGCCTCAGTCGTAGGCTACTGCCAGTCACCAACTAGCCCCCGCTCCCTGGGGCAGACTGCAGTATAAGCCACTCATCACAGGCAAGGGGGTTTTGGACCTGCTGCCGTTCTCTGCAACCCAGTACCTCCAGGGGCCTTGTACAAGGCCCTGCAGCCTGGGGAGTTGCTGGCCCAAAGCTCCCCAGCTCCTCTGGCCTTTCCCCAGACCTGCTTCACTCCAGTACCCTTTAGCACTCAGGCAGCTAGGTCCATCTCCCTCCTCAGCTAGAGGGAGACTCTTGCTCCTGGCCCACTGCCCTCTTATAAGGGCCAGCTGGGCCCTTATTAAGCCAGCTACAGCTGTGGCTGCTTTCCCAATCAGCCCAACTTTCAGAGCTGCAGCCCTCTCCAGGGCTGCTTTTACCTCTGCAGCCCTCCCCAGGGCTGCTTGTACCCTTCCAGGGCCGGAGCGGGGTGATCACCCCGCTACAATGCCACTGCAGCTCAGGACCTATTGATTTCCCCTGCTACACAAAGCCATGTCTGATGTGAGTGAAACTATTAACAGTTCCTTGCTGTCTTCAGGTCCAGTTATGAAGGAGACTGTCCCTCAAGGCCATTATTCAGGGACACAGAGAAATAATACAGTTTGTCATGATCCATTCCCCACATTTTCCCCACATCCTGTATCTCCTGGCTAATACTTCATGATCCCCTCATTCACTGGCAAGAAAAGAAGGTCACTTTCCTATCAGAATTCTGCCAATGGCATATCCGGGGAACAAGGAATATTGCACCCAGACCCAAGAAGGCTTAAGTACATGTAGTTGCCTGCATCGAAACACCTATTGAGGGAACTGGGGAACTTCCCCTCCCCCAAGTACTGTGACTTCACTCATATGTTGGAGAAGAAGAATGCAGAAAGCCTCCACCCATATCGGGACTATGATTTCCCCATAGAACTTCAGCCAGGGGCAAAGATGCCATTTGGGAAGATATGCACATGTCAAAGCCTGAACTAACTGTGTTATGAGAATATCTTCAAGAGAACCTGGCCTGGGGGTTAATGTGGAAGTGGATTTCACCAGCCAGTGCCCCAGACCTTTTTGTAAAAAAAAGGACAGCAGCTTCAATCACTGTGTTGATTACAAAAGCAGATAACAATTGGAAGCCATTACCTGCTACCCCTAATCCCTGAGTTGATGGACCATGTGGGGGCTTCCCGCATATTCACTTAACTGGACCCTCAGACAGTTTACAATCTCCTCTGTAACTGAGAGGGGGATGAATCGAAGACTGCCTTTTGGACCTACTATGGCCACTTTGAATGTTTAGTTATGCCATTCAAACATTCAAACTGACTAATGCCCCAGCAACGGTCCAGCACTTCATTCACAATGTGCTACTAGACCTACTGGACTAGTTCCTTGCGGTATACTTAGATAATATTTTGATCTTTTCAGGCTATCTAGACCAACACACCACCCACATCTGGACAGTCTTGGAGAGACTATGACAACACTGTCTGTACACTAATCTTGAGAAGTGCGCATTTGATCAGACCTCAACTGAGTTTCTGGGTTTCATTCTGTCCCTGGAAGGAATCAAGATAGATCTGCACAAAGAAATCCACTGCACACTTACGGCCATGAACAAAGCCAGTTTACACCAGCTCAGGATCCAACCAATGAAGTCACACCTAAGCTTAGCCAAAATATATTTTTTTCTGTAGCAAAGGTAGGTATGATTTGTGGGAAGGCATTGTAAGGATTTCAGACACTCTTTTTTTTTGTGCAGCAATTAACTTAAATTCAGCTCTGGAAATAGCTGACATTTTTTTGAGAAATGTAAAGGAATTTTAGTCAAGAAATTAGATTGAGTTAATAAGTCTGTTTGAAATGGAAGCCCCAAAAGAAGTAAGTGCAGTGCTTACTTTGTGCCAGGGCTTGCCAGGGCTTGCCAGGGCTGAGCCCTGACATCTCCAGGCTTGGCAGTTCATAGCCTCCACACCTCCGAGCTTACCACATCAGTTATGAAAGTAAAAAAAAAAAAAAAATTGCTTGAATACCTAATTGCTTGAGCTCCAATACCTCTTTCATTAGGGGGGAGGGATAGCTCAGTGGTTTAAGCGATTAGCCTCCTAAACCCAGGGTTATGAATTCAATCCTTGAGGGGGCCACTTTAGGATCTAGGGCACAATCAGTACTTGGTCCTGCTAGTGAAAGCAGGGGACTGGACTTGATGACCTTTTAGGTTCCTTCCAGTTCTATGAGATAGGTATATCTCCATTATAAATTAAGCACTTAGTATCATTTTCATCACTGGTACTAGTATGTAAAATGACATCAAGAGTCTGCAAATTGTCAGCAAAAATATGCCATTCACTTGATATAGTAAAACAGTCAAGAACCATGGATGGCACCATTTAGCATAGAATCTGCTTTCAATGAAATAGCAACATCAAAAAGAAAAAAATAATACCCTCTCCTTCCATCTTCAAGCAGCAAAAAGAACTTGTTTTTTTCCTCTTAGAAAAAAGACTTCTCCATGATCCATTTATCTGTTGTCTCTGGACCAGGCTATTGAAATTCATTCTTCCTGACAATACAGCTCATCTGCCATGTGGCTCCCCAGTTCCTAAAGTAGAACAGACCTGAGCTGGTATAATCCATGAGTGCTCCACAACCTGCATTTACTCCCCATTCACTAGTGTAGTAATTTCAAAGCACTGAGTTGGCCCATGCTATCTCCAGAACCAAACCATTTGTCCCTTTGTGCCTTGCCATGGGACCTTAATTCTACTGTCAGATGACACCCCAGGTAAGAATATTAGGAGCCCTCTTGGCTGAAGATGCTAAGCTATGGAGACCAGGATGTGCTCAATCTTGTCTCATTTGAGAGAATACTGCAACACACATTTCTTCACAAAGGCCTTCAAAGTGAAAGTGAAAGAAGCACCCAACCATGTTCTTTTGGAATATTGTTCCAAAGATAGCAGCCAGTGACTAGATCAAGAGAAGGGTAGACTTTAGAAGTATTGTTTAGCTCTGCTTTGGCTAGACCTTGCTGTGGTTCTTAATCATGCAATGCGGTGCTTTAGAAATACTTATAGGTGTAATTATTTAACAATTAGCAGTTTTATATTTCTTGCCCTTTACTTATAAAAGAAAATGTAAAACTCACAGACACAAAATATTACGTAGACTAATAGTTTAGCAGGTACCAGATTCAAAGGTACAATAGGACTTTCAGGAGTGGGGAATATACCATTATCACTTTTAGTTTGTGAGCGAAGCTGATTTTCTCCCCACCTCCACATCTTTGTTTTTAAATAAATTTCATGTTCATGGTGGGGAGGCTGATTAGAATAGCAAAGGAAATATGGTATGTCTTGGGACACAGTTGCCTTTTTAGAGCCCCAGAAGATTCAACAGTTCACATCTTCTCATCCTTGGCGTGGCTTCAGAACAGATGCTTAAAAAATAAATAAATGTCAAGCTTTCAGTTAGAAACATTTGTGTCCAATAGTGTGTCTTTGAAATGTTTAAAGATTTTTTTTTAATTACAAACAATCCTCTTCAGCATTGAATGGCCTTTGAGATATTTCATACTTAACTACCCTTTCTGTCATAGACTTGCTCTTAAGCATTATTTTTTTCTCAGCTGTGCAAACTTTAAACATTCAGAATGGACAGAATATTCTACATTGCTCTTCAAAGAGACTTGTGTAAGACTGCCAAAAGCCAATTCTTGTTTTAAATTGCTGCCTACGTACAAATGAATTGGTTCACTTATTTCATGAATACATTTTTTTCCAAGACAAGGCTGCTGAAATAAATGATTATGTTCCTAATTAAATGATAAAATAGCCCCAAAATGTAAGTTAAATTTGAGTTTGGGGACTGAGGCCACCAAAGCCTATGCCTGTGTTTCTCTGTCTCAGTAAGTATATAGCTTTAGCTCAGGGGTCGGCAACCTCTGGCACATGGCTCGCCAGGGTAAGCACCCTGGTGGGCTGGACCAGTTTGTTTACCTGCCGCATCGGCAGGTTCGGCCGATCGCAGCTCCCACTGGCCGCGTTTTGCCGTCCCAGGCCAATGCGGGCTGCGGGAAGAGGCGCGGGCGAGGGATGTGCTGGCCTCGGCTTCCCACCGCCCCCATTGGCCTGGGACAGCGAACCACTGCCAGTGGGAGCCGCGATCGGCTGAACCTGCCGACGCGGCAGGTAAACAAACTGGCCCGACCCACCAGGGTGCTTACCCTGGTGAGCTGCGTGCAAGAGGTTGCTGACCTCTGCTTTAGCTATTTATTATGCAAACACTAAAGGTCACATCTTCAACTGCTGTAAACTGGTAGAGCTCCATTGACTTCATTAATAATGCTGACAGATCAGTAATTGGCAGGGACTGAACTTGGCAACTCTGGATCTAAATATATGCATCTCTACTACTTGAGCTAAAAGCCTCTGCTGAACTGCCGAGAGAAGCATTATTACAAATGTTAACCTGTATGATGTGCTGTGGGCAGGGCCATCCCTAGGAGGGTGCAGGGCCTGGCGCAGAAGTGCTGAATCCAGCTGAATAACTTCGGGGACTGACCTGTCACTTCCAGGACTGAGTGTGCTGGCTAATTGCACTGGCCTTAGGGACCCCCCAAAGCGCGGGGCCTGGCGTGGTCGCCCCAATTCACCATACCCAAGCTCTCAATGAGCTTTCCTTGCCAGGGCAGCACATGGAATCATAGAATATCAGGGTTGCAAGGGACCTCAGGAGGTCATCTAGTCCAACCCTCTGCTCAAATCAGGACCAGTTCCCAACTAAATCATCCCTGCCTGGGCTTTGTCAAGCCTGACCTTAAAAACCTCTAAGTAAGGAGATTCCACCACCTCCCTAGGTAATTCCAATGCTTCACCACCCTCCTAGTGAAAACGTTTTTCCTAATATCCAACCTAAACCTCCCCCACTGCAACTTGAGACCATTACTCCTTGTTCTGTCATCTGCTACCACTGAGAACAGTCTAGATCCATCTTCTTTGCAACCCCCTTTCAGGTAGTTGAAAGCAGCTATCAAATCCCCCCTCATTCTTCTCTTCTGCAGACTGAACAATCCCAGTTCCCTCAGCCTCTCCTCATAAGCCATGTGCTCCAGCCCCCTAATCATTTTTGTTGCCCTCTGCTGGACTCTTTCCAATTTTTCCACATCCTTCTTGTAGCATGGGGCCCAAAACTGGACACAGTACTCCAGATGAGGCGTCACCAATGTCGAATAGAGGTGAATGATCACATCCCTTGATCTGCTGGCTTATAGAAGCTGAATGTAGTGCTTCAGAGTGAGGGATAGCTCAGTGGTTTAAGCATTGGTCTACTAAACCAAAGGTTATGAGCTCAATTCTTGAGGTGGCCATTTAGGGATCTGGGGCCAAAAAAACCAACAAAGCCTGTCAGGGACAGTACTTGGTCCTGCTAGTGAAGGCAGGGCACTGGACTCAATAACTTTTCAAGGTCCCTTCCAGCTCTATGAGATAGGTCTCTGCTTGTGGCTAGTTACATACATTCATACTTATGAAGACATTAGAAAAGGATATTGAAGCACAATTTTTAATAGGTCATATATCACTGCATCATCCCTTAATTAGACTCAATACAACAGATGGTTCTATATTTCATAGGGAATATACTGTATTGGTCTTCCCAAACATGTTTCACTCTCATTAATCAAAGTGATTTACTATATTTGGTTTTTAAGCTCTTTTTACATGACTCAACAGATTTAAAATCTGAGTCATATATGGCCCTAGTGTTGAAGCATTATGATTTACTCTGCATGACAATGTGAAGCAGTTTACAGTAAATGACATCTACAGTCACTCTAGCAGTCAGCCAACATTAAGAACATATTTGGGGGCATGTCATAAATTCTCAGCATTTGACATGAAAGCATAAAGTTCTCTTGGAGACCACAATCAGATGTTTATTAGTGTCACAACAGTGTATAACAATGTGACTTTGTTTATTCCAGACATGCCTTTGTACTTTACCCGTATTACACAGTGTTCTTGACAATGCTGAACCTAACATTTTGCCTGACTACAGCTGTAAAATGTTTAAATCGCAGGCCTTTGCTGTTGGAAAATGAAAGAAAAGCAATGTGTCTGATGCTGGCCTAATGAAGTACAAGACTTCTTTGGGGAATAAAGATGTGATAATTCCTATAACTAAAAGCATTCCATGTAAATTGTCAGCTATTCACATTAAAGAAATAACTAATGAATAACTGCATGCAAGATTGCAAGGAGATTAGCAGTAAAATATTTAATATCAACTGATGTTATCAATCATTTCCCAATGTAATTACCTACATTGTTGAATAGAAAATTACCTTTAAAACCATGTTTCAATTTATTAACTATTAATTATTACAGATAACTTCTAAAATATGGCTGTTAACATATACCATTTTCTAGTTTCACTTTTCACAATTACTATAGAAGAATTACACTCTGTAGATATTTTATTATATTAATTCCTTTCCCACACTACTTAATAAGAAAAGGAAAATATAATTTGAACCAATATCCCTGCAATTAGTTATCTTTGTCTCTATCCCATCTTTCTGATTTGTTTTATTTCTTGCCATAATTCTTAATGCCTGTCTCGTCTAGAAGAAATCTAGATATCTCTTAAGCCATTTAAATTATTTAATATACTTGTGCCCCCAGTGATTGATTCGGTATCCAAACAAACAATTATGTTTCAAAAAATAGACTTGAGAAGGACTCAATATTAATTTTGTGCCTTCCCGGTTGTTCCCAAAGATAGAAGGCTGTAGGTGATGTCTTTGAGGAACAGCTCCTGGAACGGGGTAATGTGAAGGTGAACAACTCTAAAAAAGACTGAGGAATATTGTACCTAAACCAAATGCCACAGGGCTGAAGATAAACGCATAGAAGAAGACCTGCTAAGTAGCTCTTCAGAACTGAAGCCTGAAGGCAAGCTCTGTGGAAGTGCTTCAGTTTGTCCAACACCATGAGTTATAATGAACATTTGGTTAAAAAAGGATATTGGGTTACTACTATTCAGAAGAATAAAGGTTGCATTGTATCTGTTGGATTTATTCTAGACAGAAGGAACAAATTTCATTCTCCAAGAGAAAATCCACATTTAAGTTGTTAGTATCTAGCCATGGTTAATATGGCATGGCATACAGCACCTGCCATAGACCTGGTGTAGTTATTAATACCAAGAGCCACAACACCTACTGGAGGAGAATCTTATAAAGGTCTTCTCTGATACTAGTGCCATTAAATCTGAGATCTACAATAGATCTTCTTTAGAAGTTACTGGGAATAGTTATCTCATCCATAGATATTATAGCAATGCCAAGTCTACGTGTGATGCCCACCATCCTGGCTAACACTAGGGAGTGAACAAGGGACCTCCAAAGCTGAGAACATAAGTCTACCACTTGAGCTAAGGAGTCAGGTCTGTAGCTGAGATTGTAATGGACTCACATCCTCTGTGGAACAGACACAAAGGGGGACGCATAATACACACTGACCAATGAGTTAAATATACATGTCCACAGATTTCTGTTCTTGACTCCAAAGGTCACCTCCCTGCAAACTAATACAAAGATAAAGATGCCTTTCTACTTCATCAAATCTCTCAAAAGGTAATCACAGATGGACAAACTCATTCAAAGTCTGCCAGTAGTGGAACCAAAGATAAATTATTTTTATGCTAATCATCTTCCTCTGTGGCTGTGAGCACACTCCTAGGTAATCTGAGTTCCAAAATCAGCCAAGGAGTACAAAATGAGCACCAACTGATTGGATCTGAGGGTATGTCTGCACTGCACACTTAAGCCCAGATCTCTGGGACCCAGACTTGGGGACTTAGTGTTCCCAAGCCCATGCTCGAGCATCCAAACTGCATAGTAAATCTGGGTTTACAGCTCCTGGACCAGGTCTCACAGCTGTGCTAATGTATCCATACTGCATCCATCTGTGGGTTGACCTACAACCACACTGCAAACTGACAGGGCATGGGCATGAGTCACAGTGGCATTTGGGCTCTGACCCAAATAGGGGTTATAGGAGCTCAGCCCTGAGTGCTTGCTGATCCAAGTCAGACTAATTTCTGTGTGGATGGAAGGCAGGTTTGGGCTCAAACCTGAGTCAGAGCCCAGGTTTAGTGTGCTATGTAGACATACCCTGAGAGTCTAGGCATTGTAGTTAGAAATTTCCCGAACGTAATGGCTTATGCCAAAATATGTGATTTTTTTCATATATTAGAAAAAACTTTTATGCATTTGACACACAAATACAACAAACTCCTTATATGAGGGTAGGGATCTGTGGCTACCAATTGGTATTAAAGGCACTTCTGTCATGCCTGTTATTGAGATCATACAGAATGCAGATGCACAAGTCTGGAACACAAGCAGTAGATTTTAGCATATCTTTGTGACTCAAAGTAAATAGACCAATTTTGATCTAGCTGCTCTGATTAACCACAAGGAATATCCAGAAGCAACTTCATCACACTTATTACACTACAAACATATGCGGGGGAGGAGTGTTCTTCTCTGCCCACCAAGGCATCTTATAGCCGTCCCTAAGTCCATCCACAAACAGATATTCAGCTGTTTATCAGATACAAGATATGTCATAGGGTCATGACTTACTTACTGTAGTAAACCCCAGGATTGATGCATAAGAGGGGATCAAGCCCACAGTCACATCTTCAATGGTGCTGAATTACTGGTCCTGTGAAGAAAATGCACTGATGTTCCAGTCATAATGTATACAAATTACAGGTTAATCAATTTAAACTTTGTAGGCTGAAAGAAATAGCCTCCAGTCATCATTCCTTAAAGAAAGAAAAAATCCACAGGGCACACTCTCAGTTTACATTGCAGTATTAACAGAAACATTTTAGAAGAATCAGACCTCAAAGTAATAACCACATAAAAAACCACAATATAAACCCACATCACAGAATTATTTTGATTTATGTTAGTAGTGTAGATAGAATTACCTCAGGGAATTTACAGTGCAATTCAAGTAGAAAAAAGATAAGTCTCAAAATTTGGTCTCAGTACAGTTTGCTACAGAGAAGTCTCACTCAAGAGGGTCATAAACTGACTTTAATGGAAGTTAGTAATTTGCTTGCTGCATGTTGAGTCGCCTAATTGTTGTTTATGTTGATGTAATTGCTATGATAAAAGTAGTAAAATGGACTAAACCAGATTTTCAGAGCTGTAGAATGATATCCTCATTAAATTAAGAGATGATCACTAAATTCAATCTGATTGGCTATTAAGACATTTTCTAATGTTAATTCTGCATAATAAAACATGTTTTACTTCATGTAAGAGACAACACAGGCAGAACAATGCCAAGAAATGAATAGAGCTATGTGAAGTCTGATTAACACTGATGTATTTCTTCTTCACTATTTTCTGATTTATTTTTTTCATATTGTTGGTCCTTTATAGATCATTCTATAATTGAACAGGTCAGAATAGGAAATCATCTAATGGAACTGGGAGTCAGGACACACTAGTTCTATTTCCAGGTCTTCCATTGGCTCACCCCATGACCTAACACAAGTCACTGGATCTCTCTGTACCTCCATTTCCACATCTGTAAAAGAAAGATAAGAGTAATTACTCACATACATCAAAGGTATGTTCTGAGCATAAAAAATACTTTTCACTTATTTAGCGATTACCATCTTACTAATATTAATTAAGTAAGCCTGACTATACCCCTGTGAGTAAGTAGTAGTATCTCCATGGGGAGGTGGACATACAGAGAAGATAAGACTGCAGTTTTGAAATCTGTGTATGTAAAGGTAGGCACATAAATCCATATGTAGGAATCTAAGTATGATTTTGATTTTCAAAAGGTACTGAACACCTATCACTCCCATGTTGCACCCAAGTTTGCTATCTACAGCTGCCATTTTATTGAATCTAAGGCACAACGAAGATTGTTGTCAGTTTTGGACATAGTTCTGATGTACTCTCATGTACTGAAGCCGTTGATAGGCCTTCCTTCCTCCTTCAAAGGCACATCTGAAAAAAGAGAAGACTGTGTGGCAAAAAGAAATAACAAAAACCTTCTAGTGTTGAGAATACTGAGGAAGCACTGATGTACTGAGAGGACTGCTCAACACAAGGCCCCTGCAAGGAAAGGTGGAAATGCAAGACCTGAAGGGATTTCAGCAGGGACGCAATGAGAAGAGGCAGCAAGGTTGGGGCAGATGCTCAAACATCAGGACAGATACTAATGTACCAAGAAAAAAAAAATCAGTTCAGATGCTGCAGTAGGTGCTGAGATGGATGGTACAGCAGGCTTTGAAACACTCAGAATCAACTGCCAAAATGCTACAAAAATGCACTGGAACTTTAAAGGTAAAAGCTTCACAATTTAGGCAACTGAATGTACTGATTACAAGGTAGGCTAAAGGATACACACAAGGATCATGTGGAAGAGCTGGAGAGACACAAGGAAATTGTGAAAGTGAGCTCTTTAACCATCCTTGGCCAAGAAAGAGCTGATCAGAATGTTTGGTGGGCAGTATTTACATCTGACAGTGATGGTATGTGATGGCCAGAAGAGCTTGGTGATTATTTTTTTTCAGTGAACAATTTATTCAATGAAAAATGGAGTTCTGCCAACCGAAACTATTCACAAATTCATGTCAAAATTGTTGAATTTCATTGTCATCCATAGTGGCAATTCATAGTCATCCATAATGACAATGATTAGTCATGGGGCCAGGACAGAAAGTGGGCATGACTTTTAGACAGGTGGCTGGTTAGAATATGTGGGAGTCCCAAATTCAAGTCCCAAATTCAATGTCTCCTCCTGAAGCTGTGCTACCTTGTATAAATACTTATACACACAGCTTCAGGAGGAGACATTGAAAGAACCCATTCCAGAATATCTCATAATCCTAGGGCACTCTCCTGCAATTTGGGAGACCCACATTCTTCAAGTTCCTTCTCTACTACAGACAGAGGAGGGAACTGAATTTGAGTCTCCAACATTTCACGGAGCTAAAGATGATGAGGGAGGCCCTCCTTCCCTGCCCTCAGTTCTTTTGCAAATCTAGTCTTCCTTTGCTTTTGTCAAAATACACAAAATCAAAATGCAAAATTTCAATTCGGGTTTAAATGAAACATTTCATTTTGACCCAGCTTGAATTTTTATGACTTTTCAGCTTGACAAAAATGTTGAAAAACTTGCTTTTCAGTTTGACCTGAAACCAAACCTGTTTTTATTTTTTTTTATTTTTCAGAATTGCCAGAAAACTGAAAAAATCTGTTATTTATCTGGCTCTATTGACCAGTAGAAAGCATGAGTTGGCTCTTCTCAGTGAACACTGGACTTGGGGTCAAAACTGAGATAGTTCCTCCAGTTTCACACAAAAACCCAAGAGTGAGAATCCTGACAGCTGGTGGCTTCATAAAAAAATACAATAAATATGTTTCAGGCAAAGTTAACTTACCAATATGAAAAACTGACACAAAACAACACAAATGCATAATTACCAAGACCAATACATACTAAACGAAAGCAACTAAAGGCTTTTGTTACTCGCTATTGACCTGTGTCATCCTTTGCCACAGATCCCCCTCCTTGCCATTTACTAATGATTTACATTTACTAATCATTTATATCATATGTTATTTCTGCACTGTGGGAGGAGCTTCCTTGGTCTTGGCTTATGAAAATACGGCCTAGTGTTCACTTCCTTCACTCATGGGGGAAAGGGAATTAACTAATTAGGGGGTATCTGTGTAGGCCTGTGTCTGTAATTACGAGTGCAGTACACCCCTTGTTACTTCTGCCAGCAGGATCCTAGATTTTAGGGTCCTCTGGAAAGAAAACTGGATATTATATAAGTCCTTTGTATTAATTAATATAAGAATCACTGCAATGTGTTGCTCTGGGAATTGGTGGTGGTTTTCATGATGAAGTCTTGCTGAATCAGCCCAGAATTCAATTCATTTCTATCCTATTAATCAAATTCTTCCCTCAGTCACATCTGGGCAGCTCCTTTGAAAACAATAGAGTTGCAGAAGTATAAATTAAGGGAGGATCTCGCCCCATGTCTTATTGTAAGCATGGTTTGCAATTCTGTAGCATGTAAGTAAAAGGCATTTTAAACTAAAGTCAAATTGACTCCAAACACAACACCACCTTCAATTTACCCATCACATAAAATCTTGAAAGAACATAAAATGTATTGTTTTTTGTTGCAAATATTTATTATTAATGATGATTATTATTATTTATTAGCAGTTACAGGGTACTCATCACCATGGTATCTAGGCTCACACTTTAAGGGGGGAGCATACAACATTACCCAAACTTAACTAGCAAATTCTTTGTGACATTCCACCCACTCTTCTCCTGAAGCACTGAGCTTGTCAAAGACAGAGAGGAAAAAAAAAAACAACCAGCCAAAACAGAGCTCTGGGCAATCATGCTTTTAACTCCAATCCAAAAAACATTCTAGAGTCTAAACATCACCAAGACATCCTTCACCTGAGCACCAGAATGACCCACAGCAACTAAATCCAAACAAACAAACAAACAAAAAAGAGAGACGATAACTGGATTTAAAGGTATTCATCTCTCCTTATATAACTCCCTATGTATATACTTACATTTACGTGGCCAGCAAAGAACAGTAATAGAGAACAAAGAAAAAAACTCCCTATATAAATTAGGTGCTTTCCACACACGTCTGGGAAAATATGTCTTATATAATTTTAATTTCAGAATGTTTGACATCTGATGGTCCATTTTCTTTGGGAAAAAAACAGTTAATTGTTAATATTAGATTCCATAAACAAGTATAACAAAAAAGGGCACTATAATCAGAATGAAAGAACATGAAAGGCATGATGTTGACAGTATTAATACCAAATCTGATAGAACATAGCAGTTATGGAAACATAAAACATGTTGAAAACGTCATAATTATAACTGGTTAGAGACCAAAGAGATATGTGCAATAAAAGCAAACATAAAAGCAATCAGATAAGACACATTAAAAGGGAATTTTGCTGTAAACATGAATGATAGCTACAGGATAATATTTTGCTGACATTATTCAATTAAAATAAAATGATATTTTATGACATTGATCTTTGTTATTTATTTGTTTACTTCACTTGTTTGGGATTAGCTTTCAAGTTTTACATACAAAATTCTAACACCATGTACAGGGAAATGTTATACCAATGGCTTATACATGGCACAAAGTCCTGAAAACACTCTGAGGACACTGCTTTCCACTCTGTAGCAGATCAAACTGTGTTGTTCTATAATCATCTTTACAGTAACGATATAGGAATATCTAAATATAAACAAATCCTGTGCAAATACAAGGTAGTGCAAACCTATCACACAAATGTGCTTAGTTGGGTTATCCTATTCTATACAGGAGCTATTCCCTGGGCGCTGCTGCTCTAGGAACTGATTTTGCAAACTGCTCCATATTAGTGGACCCTTACACCCAGGCAGATGTACACTGACTTCAAGAGGAAACTACACAGGCCCAGAGGTCCACCCACATAAGCAGCTTGCAGAATATGTAAAAAGCAACAGAGGGTCCTGTGGCACCTTTAAGACTAACAGAA
>NW_020664369.1:6122379-6165466 GCF_002925995.2 Terrapene triunguis
TTCTGTTAGTCTTAAAGGTGCCACAGGACCCTCTGTTGCTTTTTACAGATTCAGACTAACACGGCTACCCCTCTGATACTTGCAGAATATGGACTCTCGTGTCCTCCCTTATGGAAGTACCGAGAGCAGGAACCATACTGTCAATGACAGAGTCTCCTCCTATTTGGGTTGTAGCAACTATCAGAGGAGCAAAATCATCCTGAGATCAAGATGTTAAATACGTTTCCATGGAAAATGGGAGGGGTCAGTCCCTGTATGAGACTAGGGCTTCTTTTTCATGCTGATCCTGGGGATCTACAAGGTTGGAGCTTATATGCACTACCTCCTAAGCCCTCCAACCTCTCCCTTTTCAGAAGGGAAGGTGTAAATATAAATTTTGCTTTAATGTTATGTTCCAGAAACCACGATAAAGGGTGAGTTAGGACTTCTGCCATAGATAGAAAGATCGTCTTTAGTTTCATGCCCTTGTAACTTCTGCTTCTGAAATAGTTTCATTAGCTTATATATTTTGCTTGGAATATTTGGAAATTTCCTAAAATATACCAAAGACAGACAATGAGCTATGTGTTACCTTTTTATTCTTATTGTACAAGTGACAGTTATGATGATGGATTGCATGAGAACTTGGTATATAAAAATCAGTTCTTGCAGGACCTCTTGGATAGTTGAGTTCAGGATGCACAGGTTAGGGCCTGATTTCAGGGCCTTCCTGTAATGGATGCACCTACTCAGAAACATGCAGAGTGGAAGATGATTGATCACTTCAAGATGTCATTGGGCTGAGTGCTTTGACATCTGTTGGAATTAGGAACTTTGCTGTGAATTTTTCTCAGACCTTTATGGCACAGAGCCTGTGTGTCCACCTGAGACTCAGCAGCTTTTTGAGTTTCTTCCTAGGATCTCAGTGTTGGATGTGGAAAGACTTGAACACGAGTTGACACTCTCAGAATTGACTTCTGTCCTAAATGACTTTGCTCCAGGCAAGGCACCTGGTATTGATGGGTTGCCTGTTGTGTTTTATAAGGTCTTTTTGGGCCTAACTTGCTCCAGGATTTTCAAGAGAGCATCAGAAAGAAGATATTGTCATTCGGTTGTCATCGAGCCGTTCTTACCCTGTTGCCTAAGAATGGGGACCTTGGGGAGGTGAAGAATTGGAGACCTGTTTCCCTGTTTTGCTCCAACTATAAACATTTTTTCAAAGGCCTTGGCAAATAGACTGGAAACTGTGATTGGTTCAGCCATGCATCCTGATCAGACCTATTGCATCCCCAAAAGGTCCATTTTTGATAATTTTTTCTAGTGCAGGTTGTGATTTCAGCCTCAAAAATGTTTGATTTGCACATTGGGTTGATTTTCTTTGATCAAGAGAAGGCTTTTGATCATGTAGATCATGGGTATTTGTTTCACACCCTTTGTGCTTTTGTTTTTGGGTCCAGGTTTGTCTCCTGCATTCAGTTACTCTATAACCATATATATCTATATAACCATGTCAATCCTAGGACATTAGAGAGACAAAGTGGATGAGGTAATATCTTAGAAGAATGATAGAATCATAGAAGATTAGAATTAGAAGAGACCTCAGGAGGTCATCTAGTCCAACCCCCTGCTCAAAGCAGGACCAACCCCAACTAAATCATCCCAGCCAGGGCTTTGTCAAGCTGGGCCTTAAAAACCTCTAAAGATGGAGATTCCACCACCTCCATAGGGAACCCATTCCAGTGCTTCACCACCCTCCTAGTGAAATCATTTTCCTAATATCCAGCCTGGACCTCCCCCACTGCAACTTGAGACCATTGCTCCTTGTTCTGTCATCTGCCACTGAGAACAGCCTAGCTTCATCCTCTTTGGCATCTCCCTTCAGGTGGTTGAGGCCTGCTATCAAATCCCCCCTCACTCTTCTTTTCAGACTAAATAAGCCAAGTTCCTTCAGTCTCTCTTCATAAGTCATGTGCCCCAACCCCTTAATCATTTTCATTGCCCTCCACTGCACTCTCTCAATTTGTCCACATCCTTTCTGTAGTAGGGGGCACAAAACTGGACACAATACTCCAGATGTGGCCTCACCAGTGCCGAGTAGAGGGGAATAATCACTTCCCTCGATCTGCTGGCAATGCTCCTACTTGTATTGGACCAATTCATGTTGGTGAGAGACACAAGTTTTTGAGCCACACAGAGTTCTTCTTCATGTCAGTGGCTCTGTGTGGCTCCCATTGGCCAGGAACGGTGAACCATGGCCACTGGGAACTGTGCGGGACCGTGCCTGTGGATGGTCAATGTCAGCAAAATGTCTCGAGGCCCGCAATCAAATTACCCTGATGGGTTGCATGCCGAAGGTTGCCAATCCCTGCCCTACAACAACACCCCTAAAAGTACCAGAAGAAAGACTGGGTTGTCACAACATCAGAGTGCAAGAGGGAACCCAGATTGGTGAGTCAGAGGGCTCAGCTGTACCTCAGTTCCAGGTGGCACCATGGGGGAGGACCCATGACAGCATCTCCCTCTACTCTTTTTAGAAAAAGTTCAAAACTTTCTTTTGAACATTTTCTGGGATGGTATCATTGGCTGAGGCACAGTATTTTGTATCTGCCAGTTGTGGAAGGGGGCATAGGTGCCAATTTTCTCAGCGCCAGTGGGTGCCCGCGTCCCCCACCCCTTTCCCCACCCCTGGTCCCGCTCCAACTCCACCCCATCCCCGCCTCTGGCGCCTCCCCCATTCCAACCCCATCCCCAAAGTCCCCGCCCTAACTCTTCCCCTCCCTGCCCCTATTGGATCCCTTCCCCAAATCCCCGCCCCGGTCCCACCTCTTTCCCCAGTGCTCAAATCCCCTCTTCCCCCCTCCCTCCCTGCCCCACAAATCAGCTGTGTCGCAGCGCAAGCCCTGGGAGGGAGGGGGGAGAAGCAGGACGCGGTGGCACGCTTGCAAAGGAGGTGGAGGTAAGCTGGAGTAGGGGGGCGGGGCCACGGGGAGCTTCTGGTGGGTGCGGAGCACCCACCAATTTTTTTGGAGCACTCACGGAGTCAGCGCCTATGGAAGGGGGTCAAGGTATGATTGATTTTTTGAGTTAGGGGTCACCAAATGAAATGAATAGGCAGCAGATTTAAAACAAACAAAAGGAAGTATTTTTTCACACAATGCACACTCAACCTGTGGAACTCCTTGCCAGAGGATGTTGTGAAGGCCAAGACTATAACAGTGTTCAAAAAATAACTAGATAAGTTCATTGAGGATAGGTCCATCAATGGCTACTAGCCAGGATGACTAGGGATGGTGTCCCTAGCCTCTGTTTGCCGGAAGCTGGGAATGGGCAACAGGGAATGGATCACTTGATGTTTACCTGTTCTGTTCATTCCTTATGGGGCACCTGGAATTGGCCACTATTGGAAGACAGGATACTGGGCTAGATGGACCTTTGTTCTGACCCAGTATGGCCATTTTTATGTTCTTATGAAACTTTCCTGGCTGAGTAACACAAAGATGTATTAGCAGATGGCTTAATATGTCCCAGTATTCTTGAACCATTATGATGCTGAGATATACATGTTTTATTGTGGTATCATAGGTAAATTATTTTGTTTTTCTTTTTAGGTTACCTACTTTACAGCTGGCATGTGGGCAGCTAACATCAATAGCTACACTGGTTGCACTTAAAAATATCTTCCATTTTGGATGATTCTACTAGTTTGAGAGCTAGTCCTCTATATTTAAAATGGAGAATTCTGCTTGAACTGAGAACATCTTTCTAAACAGAAGAATGTTTTTAAGTGCAACTTCTGTAATTACAAAATATAATTCAACCTCCTCCTCCTCTCTGCACTTAAAAATATCACATCAAAACATTTAATTTTTAGGTCTAATTTTATGTCTGTGATGCCCAGGGATATTGAGGCAGAGGAAACTGATGATTTTTTAAAACCAAGCTAATAGCAAGTATCATTGTACACCATGCTGAAATGTAGATTATATGAGAAATGGTTTGATATGATAAAGAGTACCGAAGCCACAATCAAAGCACCTGAAAGTTATGATAATTGTGAATTTTAAGAGGAACATTTATTAGTGCCTCCAGCTGCAAGGCAAATCCTGAAGGAAATGGAAGACGTGGGAACTTCTGAAAAACCAGACTCAGTGACAGCATGTGAGCACCTTTCAGAGTAAAAAAGAAACACACATATTAAAAAATACCTAATTCCCCAATTGTATCAGAGCTGCAGGTGCACACTGCATAGAACATCAAATTGCCAGATTTAGAGGGGTGGGACGTCTGTACCCAATATGTTGAGAGTGATGTGCCTGAACATATTCTTATAAATGGATGGGGACAAAGACATGGTTTGGGATGGGATGAGATGCTGAGGTGAGGATTTTATCAGACACCAGTTCATTGAATTGTAATGAAGTTTTCTTGTTTTGTATCTGGTGTACTGTACATTGGATAGTGCTTCATGAAGAGCATATATGAGCAATGGACATAAATGCTTTGGGGTGGGGGTGAGGGGCGGGAAAGGACAAACCTTGGAGAATATTGTGAAAAATTTAAGGAAGATTTTGAAAGGTAGCACTGCTGAAATTGAAGCCCACGTCTGTGCTGTGATAATGTACAGTGTATGGGATGTCAGTGGAATATGTAGTACAGGTTATATACTATTAAGAGAAGCCATCAATACGTAGGAAAGGGGGAGTCAATGGATTCATTTAGAATTACCAATGCCTAATACTAAAGATAAAAGATAGCATCCTTCTGACACTGACCAGAAACCCTAAGTAGCATTTTGGGAGGCTTTCGGAGATGAGCAAGTAAAAATGGCAATTTGTTTTCAAAAGCTCTGTTAATCTGATTTGTAGGTGACAGAAGGTTACAATGGATCTAAAGAGTAAATGGTATTTTCAGAAATGATGTACTCTTGTAATGTATCCTCTTGCCAAATTTGAAAGCTCTAGATAAAGGATGGGACAAACTATAAGGACTGTGATACTGAAAACATCTGAAATTAATACCTACCTGATCTTTGAAGTAAAATTCAGTTTCAGTAAAAAAAACTAAAAAAACCCTGCTTTTGTTTCCATGTTGACATTTTAATTAAATCACTTTTCAGACTAGAACAGTTACTTTACACATTATTTAACAGTCATGCATGTTTGTGATTGGTGAGCCATGGATGCTAACCTCCGGTATGTTTTGTAGCAAAATAAAAATAATAAAAATATTCTCATCACAGTAAGTTGTAGGTTTTGTTCATTGTCTGGTATTTTTTCACAACTTTAAAATTCTGATATATTTTTTTCTCATTGGAGGGTCATCTTAGATGTAAGAAAATTTAAGATTCATAAGAAAGAAAGGTGAGGGCTAGAATCTAATGAACTTATAAATTGAAGCCTGGTGATTGTTGTAATGTATAAACTAATGCATGTGAAAAAGGAAGCTTGTGGACATAAGGTCTCTATACTGAAACTCCGTATTTAGCCTACTTACCATTTGGCAAAGTTTTGAAATTATTTTATAAGGAATTTTTTTCACCCTTATAAAGCTCTGCCTACAAGTCTCTGTCATAATTAGTGTAACAATAAAAGGAAATCAATTGTTTAGGAATTAGAAATTGTAGCCTGACCCAAAGTTGGGTATATATAATTGTAACTTGAGGATTAACAGGTTTTTGTTTTAAGATCAGGCCCAGTAATTATCATATAATTTGGGAACGCCGATGTGCACAGGTGCAACACTTACACTATAGGAACTCTTTATATATATATACATTTATTAATTTATTAATAATTTAGCAAAGTTACACACACACTTAAACACAACAAGGCAAATAGAGATAATACAGAATGTACCTTTGGACTGCCATACTTACACCCTGAAATGTTAACCATTATTTTTTTTATCACCGTCATCGTCCTCATCTTTTCCGGTGGCCATCATTCTGGCCCCTCCCAAGATTTACATCTCTCCAGCCTATCTGCTGCCCCTGGGATGTTACTTTTATAGTTGGTTAAGCTGACGCTGCCACGTCCAATGCATATTTAATAGAGGTCCTTATTTGTATTTCCTTCCCTTAAGGTGTCCATTTTTTATAGGTTAGTATATGTATGATGTTACCCTAGTAGCATACACTTTAATTTGCTGCCATGGTACCTTTGCGGTCAGACGTTTTGTCCAGAACTTTCCGGATGCTAGTGTCAGCTATGTTCTGTGCTAGTGTCAGCTATGTTTTGTGGGTGGCTGATAGTATTTTGGACAAAATTCCCCATCTGGCATGCCACTTTTAGTTCCCTATAACTTATGAGTTACTTAAGTTTATCTATGCCAAAGGTTATAGACCTCAAACCTCACACTATCTACTAAAGCCAAATCTTACAGGATAACAGCCTGTAGGTTCCTTACATTACTACTAATTATAATAAAGCAAAATAACAAAGCAATGAATATAATACAGGTAAGCTAGCCCACTGAACTACAGAATACCTGCCAAAAGGGGCAGGATATACATGAATTTATGCGCCCAGCCTACCTCTGTGCCTTTCATGGTATATCTACACTGCAATCAGAAGTGTGACTGCAGTGTTAAGACACATCCAAGATAGGTTGATCTAGCTAGCTAGTGAAGTCATGGCAGTATGGGTAAGGCATGTGCTGCAGTCACATGAGGTTTGTAGCGTAGACATAGCCTCACTGTATCTCCCAAAGTATATTGTATTATCCTGCTTCATCAGGTGCATTCCAGTTTGATAACAGTAGGGTTGTGTTAACATGTTTCTAAATTTCTGAAATGATAAACATGGCAAATCACCCATTCTACAGAACAATAAAACAATGAAAGAATGGGGGAAAAGTGATTCCCAGAGGGTAAGGAGTCATTAATTCATTGTCTGTAATTACATTAGAAGTGATACTGCACACAGATTAGGGGTGACCATATTGGGAAAAGAGGTCGAGGATTCTGGCCTTTGTTATATCCATACAACCCTACAGAAGTCAAGACAGGCCAAATGCGATTTCATAGAAAGCCATGTGTTTGAGGTGGTACAAAAATGTTTTGGGGTTCTTTTCAATTGCACAATTAGCTTAGCCTGCCTCCTTCTTTATCCAACAATGCCCTGTCTCTTACTATGTGTTTGCTCAGTGCCTTGCACACTGGGCAGCTGAACTTTGTTGGAGTCTCCAGGCACTATGCAAATAATAATTAAATAAGAATAACAGCAGCAGCTTGCTGGGGTTACTCCTTTAGCCTAAATGAGAGAAGCCTGTGCTTCTGTGCTGGAGGCACTAGGTTATATCCTCACCAGGGCTGGCTCTAGGCACCAGCGCTCCAAGCATGTGCTGGGGCAGCACTTTCCAAGGGGCGGCACTCCGGCTCCTTTTTTTTTTTTTGTTTTGTTTTTTTTGTTGCTTGGGGCACAAAAAGCCGGGATCCGGCCCTGAGTGGAGGTGAGCTGCGGTGGTGGGGGGTGCAGGGAGGGCCGCAGGAAGCAACCCTGGTGGGGAGGCAGAGGAACCACCTCCCACCGCCGCAGCTCACCTCCGCTCCGCCTGCTCCCCTGAGCGTGCCGCCGCCGATCCGCTTCTCCCCCCTCCCTCCCAGGCAAGTCTGGGAGGGAGGGGTAGGAAGGGAAATGCGGTGCACCTGGGGGAGGAGGCGGGGCCGGGGATTTGGGGAAAGGGTTGGAATGGGGCATGGAAGGGGCAGAGTTGGGGCGGGGCCGGGGGGGTGCAGGAGATATTTTTTGCTTGGGATGGCAAAAAACTTGGAGCCGGCCCTGATCCTCACTGATTATTTGTTTAGGGGATTGCTATATGGTGGTGGCCAAACCATTAAGGCCTTTAATGGTCAGAAACAGCACCTTGAATTCCAACCAGGAACTAAAAGGCAATATGGTTCTTTTTTGTGAGCACACTCTTAGCAGGTGGCTCCACTTATTGGTCAATAGACCAGGAAGAGACCTCCTGGAGCACTGAGTCCAGCCCCCCTGCTATTGCAAGGAACCTTGGTCCTGCTAGTGAAGGCAGGAGGCTGGACTCGATGACCTTTCAGGGTCCCTTCCATTTCTATGAGATAGGTATATCTCCATATATATAACCATGTCATATAATTCCTTTCATAAATTTCTCAAGCTCTATCTTAAAACTAGATAGGTTGTTTTCCCCAACTGATCCTAAATCAGCCACAGAACTCTGAACCCATTTCAGTTTCCAGATTGTCTCAACCGGTAGCCCCATACAGAGTTCAAATTCGTTATGTATTCTTGAAGTGACAAAAGCATGGGTTACTGTATCAGGTGCTGCATCTGAAAAATTGGTTACAAGTGAAGATAGAAAAATATACTCTTGGACCCAGACACTACCTGACCTTGGATCTATCAGCCTTGGGTCCAGCCATACCCACAAACTACTAACCTGTGTTTATCAGTGACGGCCTCACATATGTATCGGAATAAGCCTCAGACAACTGGCTTTCATTTAGACTCTGATCACCAGTCTATGGGAAGACCTAATCAGCAGCAGTACTATTTAAGCATAGTTCTGGCTAACAATATTTCAAATGTAGATGGCCAAAAATGCTACATTCTAAAACAGAAGTCCCAGCGGATGCTACAGATAAGGACTTTCTCCAGGCACCTTAATCACTCTGTTAAAGCTTGTTTTGTGAAATCTCGAATAAAGCTACATAAATAAACTTCCACATCAATAACTTATTCAACCACATGGAATTTTACTTCCCACATGATTGAACATGTTATTGATTAGATAGTAGCAGTTACGCAACTCTTTCATCAATCTTGATATCAATACAGAATCTTTCCTCCCCCATTTCTTCCACTCTCCTCTTTCTCTATTGTTATTCTTCTCTCCCTTCTCCATTTCCCCAACACAATTTCTTTTCCCTGTCCTTGATCCTCTCTGATCAACCTTCATTAACAAATCCACCAGCATGTGCTTTGCATCTCATTCTGTCAGGGCTAAGCTCTGTCATCCCCCATGTGGCTTGCAACACAGAGATACCAAGCACCATGCATCAGAGCTTCCCTTAGCCAGGCAATCCATTCAGGGATACCTCTCTACAGTGTAGCCTCAAACCATGTGTTCTATTAGTCAAAATGAGTTTCCCAGATGTGTTTTTGTTGGTAACAGAGAAGTAATGGAAGAAATCATTCAAAAGAAGATTTCCTAACAGCAAAACTTATTAGCTTGTGGAATCACTTCCCTAGGGAAGTGCTGGGAGCTCCATCACTTGAGTCATTTAAACTAGACTGGACAACACATTCTAGAATGTGCTGTAGGGAAAAAATCTTACACTAGCAGGGAACTGGGACAGGCAGCCTAGTCGGGTCTTCCTCTTCTCTAATTTATATCATTCTTTGAAACTGTGGCACTTGAAGCCATGCCACTGATTGACATAAAACCAAATGGAAGAGCGGCCGAATGAGTTGGAAAGAGGGAATGAGAGATGCTTGGTGTTCGCAGAGGACTTGTAGAAAAGAGACAACAAAGCTGAGATTACAGTAAGAATACAGACGGCAGGGTTAAAATCTTATTTTTTCAGATAAAAGCTCTCTATGGACTTCTCTTTGAGTTTGCTTGTGAATAAGCTTTATATTGTAAATATCATTGTGTTTGAGGAGCTCAGTGTCCTAAGATACTTTAAATATCAAGACTCATGACAAATAGTATTAGTTTGGACTAAGCTGTTGCTCTTTCACTATTAATTGGGAGTGTTGCAATATTTAAACAAATAAGAAAGAAACTAGCGCCAGGCCTCAGGAGTGAAAAAGTGACAAATGGAAATATGCAAATGAGTTTTCTCAAGAGTGAGAAATGTGAAAGCCTGTAAGTTTTTATATGACTTTGGAAGATTCAATGTTAAAATCATGATATATTTAATGCAAGCTTTTAGCACACAGGAAGGGTTTTTACAATATTTTAATTTAGAATTGTCATCTTTTAGCATTACAAATTCATTTCCTTTCAGCTGTCTCTATATATAACCTGTCCCCATTCTAACACTTTAAAACAGGAATCTGGTTTGGACAGTACAATTATTTTCCTCCTATGATATTTTCAGAGTTTATGAATGTTTTAGTAAAGGCTACTTGTTTTAAGTCAGGCAAAGTGAGAGAAGGAGTAAAGTATTTGACATTGAACAGAAGCAGGAAAGTTTACTTGACACAGTGGTTAAACAGAATGATTTTTTATAAACCTAGGTATGTGCATCTCACATTCCAAAAGCTGCTCTTCCAGGAAGAAGTAGAATCTGCTGTTTTTTAGCAGCAGCAGTTATATGAATGGGGGACAGGGATCAGCATTCACATCACACTCCCTGTCAGTACCTGCCCTGGGCCAGAGAAGCTAATGATTCAACTAGTGGACCAAATTTGGTGATGAATCCTGGTCATGTGACTCCCGAGGCACGTTGCGCATACACTAAGAAGAAGTAGTTGTATGAATACATATCACTGTAAGCACATTAGTCATTTTCAATTTTACAACTTGTTGTTGAATGGATGGCCAGTTGCACTTCCTAGTTGCACTTCCCAGTTGCTTTAGAATGGCAGACAATGTGTTTTCATTACTGTTGTCCCATAGCGTTGATACTGAGTTGGACCATTCTTCAATTACATCTTAGATTCTATAAGACGACCACAGATAAGGGGTACTAATAGGATGCTCTTTACTGACACATCCCCCACTCTCTCCATCCATGCATTCACTCGCACCTTTGAATGCACTGTACCTTCTCTCTGGTTGAAGTGTCTTGCACCACTGCAACTATCAAGCCAGGAAGACTTTCATCAGTGGATACCTAATCCCCAAGTCTAAATCATTATTTCTGAAGGCTACGAGAATTAGGAGAGAAATACTGAAATTAGAGATGGGCCTAATCCTAAACCCTGAATTGAAATGTCCACCCAACCACACTGAAACAAAAGTTTCAGACCTTTACAATTGAATTTAGGGCTAGAATGTCACAGCCTTACTCTCCTGTGCAGGGGAGAAATGTCTGTAACTGTGGGCATAAAGAGAAGAGATCAGGTTACTTGTCTGAAGGGCTAGATTTAGGGGCAGTCGACTTGGACTGCCTGGGGTGCAGGGCTTGGGGGGCACTGGGCTTGGGGTGCTGTTTTTGTTGTTAGTGACAAAAGGGAAAATAGAATTTGTGAAGTAAAATGTTTCAGGTATTCTGTATGTGGATTCATTTTTCATTAACCTAGACTAGAATGTTCTGGACCTTTATAGAATTTCATGGAACCTTCCAGACTTTTGGAGAACTATATTTTCCTCGAACCTCCCAGAATGTTGTCAGCCAGACCCTGGTGGGTATATAAGGAGGGGGGCATTACCAGTCAGTCAGTCATGAACTGAAGTGAAGTGAGAGCCCAGCTGTGATATTGTGAACCTTATTTTATTGTGTAATTGTGAAAGTGTACTTGTGTTTTAAGACATGAAGAGTGTAAGTGACTAATAAAGGATATATTTAATTAGATGCCAGAGATATCTATCAAATATCTATCTATGCAACAATATAAAAGAAATATTATTACTTCTTTTGCCATGCTTAACATGTACTGTTTGATGACTTTCTAAGACTGCGGAACATAGACTTTTGCTCTCCCTAATAATATCTGTTCTCCCCCTTAGAAAATAAAAGATGCCCACAAAGAAGCCTTCAGAAGCTCAGTATAGGAAGTGAAAAGCCCAAATACAATCTAGTTTGCAACTAGGGGCAAATGTGATGGGAAAATATCTGGAACAGAACAACATAAACCGGGCTTTAGGCAGTAGCGATTGTCCTAGTGCAGGAGAAACTGAGGAATGAAGCGTAAATGATGGAAGTCCAATTACCAAGGAATTAGCAGATTTACCTGAAGATAAGGAATGGAAATGTGAGGAAAGTGATGGAGAATCATCCAGTTTTCCTAGGAACATAAAGAAGACTGATGATAAAGAAGAATGTGGCTTACATGACAAGAAGAGTAATGACAAAGAAAAATCTGGTTTACACAAAAAGGAGAGAAATGATAAAGAAGAATCAGCCTCTCATGATGACAAAAACAGCTGTGAGAAAAATTGCACACCACAAATCAGTACATCTGATACTGCTTTATGTCCAGTGATTCTAAACTCTTCTGATATTGATCATACAATTTTGAATGGGCCGGGCAAATGAGCATTCCAGTAAATCATAGACTCATAGAATATTAGGGTTGGAAGAGACCTCATGAGGTAATCTAGTCCAATCCCCTGCTCAAAGCAGGACCAACCCCAACTAAATCATCCCAGCCAGGGCTTTGTCAAGCTGGGCCTTAAAAGCCTCTAAGGATGGAGATTCCACCACCTCCCTAGGAAACCCATTCCAGTGCTTCACCACCCTCCTAGTGAAATAGTGTTTCCTAATATTCAACCTAGACTTCCCCCAACTTGAGACCATTGCTTCTTGTTCTGTCATCTGCCACCACAGAGAACAGCCTAGCACCATCCTTTTTGGAACCCCCTTCAGGTAGTTGAAAGCTGCTATCAAATCCCCCCTCATTCTTCTCTTCTGCAGACTAAATAACCTCAGTTTCCTCAGCCTCTCCTCGTAAGTCATGTGCCCCTGCCCCCTAATCATTTTCATTGCCCTCTGTTGGACTATCTCCAATTTGTCCACAAATGAGCAGAAGCGACACTTCTCAAAGTCATGCCGCAAAAGAGTGCTCGAGAATGGTGAGAAACGGAATCGATGTTGGCTAGTTTACTTGAAATCAACTGACAAAGTGTTCTGGTTTTGTTGCAATATATTTTACAAGAATGCCAAATTGTTGCTTGCACTTTCCAGGTACAATTACTGGCATAACTTAGCTGATTCTCTGAAGCAACATGAAAAGTCACCCAGCCATTTTATGGCCTACTCCAAATGGATGGAGGTCGATTCCAGACTCAAGCTGAGTAAATGTATAGACGCAGAAAACCAGCGTATTATTATTATTGTAAAAAACCAGCATTGGAGGAACATGCTCAAGCATCTGATCTCAATCACCCTCTTCCTTGAAAACAATAATTTGGCTTTCCGTGGCTCGTTGGATAAGTTGTTCACTGACCATAATGGTAATTTCCTTGGTTTGGTAGAGCTCCCTGGGAAATATGATGATGTCATGTGTGACCACCTATGTCAAGTAGTTCATAAAGAAGCTATGGACCATTACTGCAGTAAAACAATTCAAATTGATTGACCTTATGGCAAGGAAGGTGCTTGATAACATATTGATGGAGCTTGGCAGAGTGAAGTACTAAGCCATAGTAATGGACCTCACTCCCGACATTAGTCACAGTGAAAAGATGTCCTTTACAGTAAGATTTGTTCACAGTGAGGACGGCTGTATCCAAGTAAAGGAACACTTTGTCTGTTTCCTGTCTGTGGATGTCTCTACTGGAAAAGGCCTAACAGAACTGTTTATGGATGTTTTGAATTAGAATAAAATAAAGGTTCAGCCAAGGCTATGACAGCGACGTGAACATGAAGGGAAGAAACAGTGGCATCCAGGCAAGAATCCTTGAGCTGAATCCAAGAGCTTTCTTCATGCCTTATG
The DNA here is from genome assembly GCF_002925995.2 of Terrapene triunguis. Taxonomy (NCBI): domain Eukaryota; kingdom Metazoa; phylum Chordata; order Testudines; family Emydidae; genus Terrapene; species Terrapene triunguis. The sequence goes on from NW_020664369.1 coordinate 6,135,942, forward strand.
ACTGCCATTCCCTCAGCCTGGCTGTGCCAGATGCAGCGTCATCTTCTTTAGATTCAGTATGTCCCTTTGGAGTACTGCAAAGGATATACATCCTGTTTTCAGCATCAACTAACAGGTGGAAGATCCTCACAGACAATGTTACAAATCTGACTGTGAAGCTGCTAAGTGACACTTGCTGGGAGAGCCACATTGATAGAGTAAGGCCAGTGAGGTACCAAGTGAATGAGGTTCATGATGCCTTGATGGAACTGGTGCAGTAGAGTAAAGCTGAGGCGAGAATCTGACACGAGGTGCAAAGCCAGATCACTGACTTCAAATGCAAGAAAAGTGACCTTTTGAACTAAAGGACTAGGGTTAACATTCTAAAGTGACCTACTGTAACACTATTTAATACTGGTCCACCCAATGTTGGTGCACAGTTAAATTTATTAATGTTAATATGTTTCAGTTATTCTTAAAATTAAAATGTTTCTATAGGCTTAGAGGAGCCAGATTTTATCATTTGCTTACATATGGCATGAATAAATACAGATTTACAGACCCTAGCAGGCAAATTTATCTTATCTCATATGACAGGGATAAATCATGCATGCAAACTATGCATCAAAGTCATGAAATGGAGTAGAAATGCAATAAAAATAAGATATTCAAAAGTTTAACAAATGGAGGAGCAAGGCGCCGAAGACGCTCCTTGCCTAGGGCACCATTTGGTCAAGGACCCACCCTGCTTATCTTCCATTCTCTTCTGCAAACAAGTGAGCAAGTCAGAGACATGCTGGAAGTGCTAGAAGATGTGGCCAGGGTAACTAGCTATGTGCATAACAGTAGTAAATTGTTCTGTGAAAAGACACAGAAACTGAATCCTCTTCCAGAACAAGGAAGTGAGGGACTAGGATTATGAATGTCTGGTCTCTAGTATGCTCCTGGGTTGGAATAGCTATGAGGCAATAGTTTAAGAAAGCTGTACGATTTACAGATCTAGGCCTGCTCACTTCAACTAAGAAGAGGAACTGATAAGCACAGGCCACAAGTGAGTACATAGAGAAACTAAGGGGGGAGGGGGGAGAGAAACATGAACAGGAGTGAAGTCAAAGGTTGAAAATGAGGGAACCAGAAGGAGACACTGAGGAGAGAACCCCAGTGTAAAGGACCAGGCCATAGGCAGTCTGGCCTAGGAGTCACTGCTGGGCTGCTGTCCACAGATGAAGGATGGCCAGTAATCAGTAAGTAATCAGCAAGCAGGGTTCAGAGTAGTCACTAGAGCCAGGAGCGATACGCCGGGGGTCAAAACAGGCCAGGATCAGAAACCAGAAATAATACCAAGCTGGAAGCAGGAGGCAAGAATCAGGCTGGAGTTGGAGACCAGAGATAGTTACCAAGCTGGAATCAGGAGACAAGTGTCAGGGTCAGAATCCATCTGGGGTTGGAGACATAAGAATATAAGAATGGCCCCTACTGGGTCAGACCAATGGTGCATATAGCCCAGTATCCTTCTTCCAACAATGGGCAGTGCCAGGCGTTTGCAGATGGAATGAAAAGAACAGGCAATCGTTGAGCGATGCATCCCCCGTCATTCACTCCCAGATTCTGGCAGTCAGAGGCTAGGGGCACGCAGACTATGGGGTTGCATTCCTGGCCATCTGTGCTAATAGCCATTGATGGAACCATCCTCCATGAAATAATATAAGTATTTTTAGGACCCTGTTATAGTTTTGACCTTCACAACATTCCTTAGCAAATATTTCCACATAGCATATTGTGTGAAGAAGTACTTCCTTTTGTTTCTTTTAAACCTGCTGCATATTAATGTCAGTGGGTGCCCCCTGGTTCTTTCATTATGAGAAGGAGTAAATAACACTTCCTTATTTTCTTTCTCCACACCAGTCATGATTGTATAGACCTCTATCATACCCCCCCTTAGTTGTCACTTTCTTAGCTGAACAGCCCGAGTCTTTTCAATCTCTCCTCATACAGAAGCTGTTCCATACCCTTAATCATTTTTGTTGCCCTTTGTATGTGTTCCAATTCCAGTATGTCTTGTTGAGATGTGATGAACAGAAGTGCACACAGTATTCAAGGTGTGGGTGTACCAGGGATTTATGTAGTGGCATTGTGATATTTTCTGCTTTATTATCTATCCCTTTCCTAATGATTCTTAACGTTGTGTTAGCTTTTTTGACTGAGTACGTTGAGTAGATGTTTTCAGAGAACTATCCACAATGACTCCAAGATCTCGCTCTCTTGAGTAATAACAGCTAATTTAGATCCCGTCATTTTGTATGTCTGGTTGGGAAGATGATTTCCAATGTGCATTACTTTGCATTTATGAACACTGAATTTAATCTGCCATTTTGTTGCCCCGTCACCCAATTTAGTGGGATCCCTTTGTAACTTTTTCAGTCTGCTTTGGACTTAACTATTTTGAGTAATTTTGTATTGTCTGCAAATTTTGCCATATCACTCTTTACCTCTTTCTCCAGATCATTTATGATTATATTGAACAGCACTAGTCCCCATATAGATCTCTGGGGGACACCATTATTTACCTCTCTCCATTCTGAAAACGCACACTTTATTTCTACCCTTTTTTTCCTGCCTTTTAACCAGTTATTGAGCCATAAGAGGACCTTTCCTCTTATCTCATGACTGATAACTTTGCTTAAGAGCCTTTTGTGAGGGACTTTGTCAAAGGCTTTCTGAAAGTCCAAGTACACTATATCCCTGGATCACCCTTGTCCACATTTGTTGATCCCCTCAAAGAATTCTAATAGACTGGTGAGGCATGATTTCCTTTTACAAAAGCCACGTTGACTCTTCCCAACATATCATGTTCATCTATGTGTCTGATGATTCTGTTCTTTACTGTAGTTTCAACCAATCTACCTAGTACTGAAGTTAGGCTTACGGGCCTGTAATTGCCAAGATTGCCTCTGGAGTCTTTTTTTTTTTTAAATTGTGTCACATTATTAGGGACCTACCAAATTCATGACCATGAAAAACGTGTCACGGACCATGAAATTTGGTCTCCCATCATGAAATCTAGTCTTTTGTGTGTCTTTAACCTATATTATACAGATTTCATGGGGGAGACCAACATTTATCAAATTGGGGGTCCTGACCCAAAAGGGAGTTGCAGGGGGGGTCACAAAGTTATTTTAGAGGGGATCGTGGTATTGCCACCCTTACTTCTGCGCTGCCTTCAGAACTGGGTGGTTGGAGAGTGGTGGTTGCTGACTGAAGGCCCAGCTCTGCAAGCATCAGTGCAGAAGGGTGGCAATACCATACCATGCCATCCTTACGTCTGTGCTGCTCTTAGCAGTGACTCTGCCTTCAGAGCTGGGCTCCCAGACGACAGCTGCTACTCTCCAGCTGCCCATCTCTAAAGGCAGTGCCATAAGAACATAAGAATGGCCATACTGGGTCAGACCAAAGGTCCATCCAGGCCAGTATCCTGTCTGCCGACAGTGGCCAATGCCAGGTGCCCCAGAGGGAGTGAACCTAACAGGTAATGATCAAGTGATCTCTCTCCTGCCATCCAGCTCCACCCTCTGACAAACAGGCTAGGGACACCATTCCTTACCCATCCTGGCTAATAGCCATTAATGGACTTAACCTCCATGAATTTATCTAGTTCTCTTTTAAACCCTGTTATAGTCCTAGCCTTCACAACCTCCTCAGGAAAGGAGTTCCACAGGTTGACTGTGTGCTGTGTGAAGAAGAACTTCCTTTTATTTGTTTTAAACCTGTTGCCCATTAATTTCATTTGGTGGCCCCTAGTTCTTATATTATGGGAACAAGTAAATAACTTTTCCTTATTCACTTTCTCCACACCACTCATGATTTTATATATCTCTATCATATCCCCCCTTAGTGTCTTCTTTTCCTGCCTGAAAAGTCTTAGCCTCTTTAATCTCGCCTCATATGGGACCCGTTCCAAACCCCTAATCATTTTAGTTGCCCTTCTCTGAACCATTTCTAATGCCAGTATATATTTTTTGAGATGAGGAGACCACATCTGTACGCAATATTCAAGATGTGGGCGTACCATGGATTTATAGAAGGGCAATAAGATATGCTCTGTCTTATTCTCTATCCCTTTTTTAATTATTCCTAACATCCTATTTGATTTTTTGACTGCCGCTGCACACTGCGTGGACATCTTTGGAGAACTATGCACGATGACTCCAGGATCTCTTTACTGATTAGTTGTTGTTAATTTAGCCTCCATCATATTGTATGTATAGTTGGGGTTATTTTTTCCAATGTGCATTACTTTACAATTATCCACATTAAATTTTATTTGCCATTATGTTGCCTAATCACTTATTTTTGTGAGATCTTTTTGAAGTTCTTCACAGACTGCTTTGGTCTTAACTATTTTGAGCAGTTTAGTATCATCTGCAAACTTTGCCACCTCACTGTTTACCCCTTTCTCCAGATCATTTATGAATAAGTTGAATAGGATTGGTCCTAGGACTGACCCAAGTGTTCCACCACTTGTTACCCCTCTCCATTCTGAAAATTTACCATTTATTCCTACCCCTTTGTTCCCTGTCTTTTAACCAGTTCTCAATCCATGAAAGGATCTTCCCTCTTAGCCCATGACAACTTAATTTATGTAAGAGCCTTTGGTGAGGGACCTTGTCAAAGGCTTTCTGGAAATCTAAGTACACTATGTCCACTGGATCCACCTTGTCCACATGTTTGTTGACCCCCTTCAAAGAACTCTAATAGATTAGTAAGATGTGATTTCCCTTTACAGAAACCATTTTGACTTTTGCCCAACAATTTATGTTCTTCTATGTGTCTGGCAATTTTATTCTTTACTATTGTTTCAACTAATTTGCCCAGTACAGGTCCAAGGAACTGGTTGTTTAGCTTCTGGTAAAGCTTATTTATACAGAGGTTATTTTGCTGAAAGCCAGACCTTTTAGCCCATTGTGGGAGCATGGCCTTCTTGGCGTCTATGGTCTGTGTACTGATTGAAGTCCTCTTTTGCGGCTTCAAGGTGGTCCTTTAACAGCTACTGGCTATGATGAATTTGGTGGATCCACTTGGTGGCTGTTGGATTTGGAAAGATTGCTGGCAAGGCCAGGTGAAAGCAAGGATGAAACCTGTAATTTGCATTTAAAAAACTGTCCTGTGGAGGCATGGTTAGCATTGTTGTATGAGAATTTGGCATAAGGTAGGAGGGAGAACCATTTACCTTGGTGGTAGTTGACAAAGCAGTTTTGGTATTGCTCTAGCACTTGCTTCACCCAATTTGTCTGCTCATCTGTCTGGGGGTGGTATGTGGAGGAGGTTAAAATGTGAACCTCCAGTAACTGGAGCATTTCTCACCAAAAGTGTGAGACAAACTGTTGGCTTCAGTCCTACGTGATACAGACCAGAAGCCCATGAAGGTGGATAACATGTGCGACCAGGAGTTGAGCCATTGTTTTATCAGAGGGCAGGTAGTCACAAGGAATGAAGTGCACCATTTTGGTCAGTTGGTCTACAATGGTCAAAACTGCTGTGTGGCTGTCAGAGTTTGGGAAATCCAGTATGAAATCCAAGGTGACTGAGGCCCAGAGTCTAAGTCAGTTCTCAAGGGGTACTAGAGCGCTGAGGGGCTTAGCGTGCACATGGGTCACAAGATTCTATGTAATCCTGGAGTTTGGCTCATAGATGGGGTCAGCAGAAGAAATGGAAACCATGTAGAAAGTCTTAAGGTGGTGAAAATGGCCTGCCAACGGAGTGTCATGTCAGAGATGAAGCACTTCTAGCCGGAGGGGCACCTCTGTGGAACTTATGTGTGTCCATCGAGGTATGTGATCCCATCTTGTATGGAACATTGCATTGCATTTTGGTTCTGGCTCTCATTTGCTCAGGGATCACCATGTGAAGCATATCAGTTTAGCTCAATCAGGTCTTGGTGTATTCTGGCACTAAGGAAGTTGTGAGGTTTTAGGAGACAGTGATTGAGTTCTTGCACGCTTGATAGTATTTTCCCTTTTGAGATAAGACTGGCTCACCAGGGTTCCTTGCCTTCCTGACCCCACGTATGGTGATCAATTAGACCCTGAGCATGTGAGCAAGAATAAGCCAGTCAAGCACCTTAAAACTATGTATCCTTATTTTTTCTGACTTGGACACGTTTCTGCAGCCAAAGTCTGTCCTCAATTACACTGGTAAAATCCCATGTTTCAGATGAGGGCTGATTTAGCTCAGCAGGGACTTTAACTTCAGCAGTATTGCACGGTCATACTTAAGAACAGATTTGGACCTATTACATTTAGGGTACGTCTACGCTGCACACTTGTTTGGGTGATGTATAGTGTACATACTCACATAGCCCCCCTAACACAGCTATAAATAGTGGTGTAGACCATGAAGCATGGCTTAGGTGAGTAAAGACATGCCTAAAGAGTCTGAGTATGTACACAAGTATGTGCCCTACATAGCTCCATACTTGCCCATGCCATGCCTCTCCTCTGCTATGTTTAGCAGCATAGTGTCCTGCTGATGGATCTTTTTCCTGCAGCAGGAAAAGACTCTAGCAGTAGGAAAGTTTCTGTTGGGGAGAGGCAACAGAGAAAGGCTCTGCCAGCTCCCACTGCTGGACCTTTTCCCCACTGCAGGGAAAGGCTCCAGAACAGGGAAAGGCTCTGGCAGCGGGGAAAGGCTCCGGCAGCTCCCTGTTGCTGGATCCCTTCCCTACAGCAGGGAAAGATTCCAGAAGTGGGAAGCTGTTGAAATTCCTCTGAGTGTTTCAAAGTCAGCTTTTCTGAAATCAAACATTTTATGCTTATTTCTCTGGTACAAAACCTCAGCAGTATTTCAAACTTAATGATTTTTTATTCACTGGATACTGCACGCTCCTTATCATCAACCTTATTTATTATACTTATTTCAAATCATTGGACTAGATATAGAATTGCCTCTAACTATGCAGGCTGTTTAGCAAACTTTGTGTTAAAAAAAAAAAAAGCAATTCTACACTCCTTCTAGAAGAACCTCTTTCCCTTTTTTTTGCATAGTTGTTATCAAAATCAATATCAGGGTAATTAAAATCCCCATGATAAAGATTCAAGCCAGGTTCTTACAGGCCTGTCTTATCTTGAAGAATATTGGCTTATCTGCTATTTCTAACTACCCAAGAGATCTGTTGCTACATCAGTGAATTACCTGGCTACTTTTATTATCCAAATTTCTATCTAAACTCACTCCAGTGGCAGCCAAAGTATTTATGCCATTTATCCTAGCAGAATACATTTCATTCCTCAACATTACTGCTGAACACTCCTGCTTTTTTTTCCCTTTGTTTCCTGCCTACCTCTTCCTTGAATCCTGACATTTTAAATCCCAGTCACTATATTGGTTTGTTCAAGTGTGTCATTCTAATCATAGCATATCATATGTATAAACAAATAGCAACATTAACAAAACAAATGTTTGCAGTGAGAGGGATTGGGAAAGACGTAGTGCCCGATTGTGCAACCTTCACATTGGTTAATGAGTAAATGCTGAATAATGTGAGTAATGGTTGTGGATTAAGGCCCTACAAGAACTACTAATAAATATTTATAGCTTTTATAAGTGATGACTAAATGTCTGTTTGGAAGACATAACAGGTTGCAAATATATGAACGCTTTTTACATTAGAAGACAGAGGAATTATTAAGGGTTCAATCCTGTCAACACTTATGCTCATTCTTAGCTTTAAGCATGCAAGGAGGCTTATTGATTTTAATATTGCCCCCATTCTCCGCTATGTGACAGACTCGCCAGCCAGATTACATCTCCCATCATGCACAATGGTGCCTGTCCACTTGAGCCACTTTGGTGTACCATGGGAGTCTTGTGACCACAAATGCATCATGGGAGATGTAGTCCTGTCAGGAAGCTTGGCATACAACTCCTATGAGTCACTGTGGTGGCTCAGTCAAAATCAGAGATTAACTGTGGAATTGAAACAGAACATTTCATGATTTTCTAAATTGAAATTCAAAAATTTCAGCAAAATTGACATTTGCCTTTGAGAAATACCTACTCTGAACAGGTGTAAATGACTAGGAAAAAAATTATATGTAATTATTAGGTGGAAAATTGCACTTAGGCTAATCAACTGCATTTTTATGACATCATCAGTCCCCAGGAATGTAGTGCAGCTTAGTAATATTCATGAATGCTGACCCTGAAAAAATTATCACTCTTCTGTTCATACAGAATTTTCTAAGGAATTCATATCTACAAAATACACAATGAAGTCTTCTATTTCTCTTCTATTAGCTCCAAGTTAATAGATGAGCATATGTTGACGTGATCAATGATAAAAGGATGCAAGCAAACATTGTGATTAATGGTCAAGCTCTAGAGGTGGTAAAATAATTTTCTTATCTGGGATCATACATATCCAAGCAAGGAGGCTGCTCTGAAGAAATCGGAAGAAGATTAGGGATGGCACACTTAGCCATGGCCTCTCTTATAAAACTGTGGAAAAAACATGGTATCTTGAAATGTATAAAAGATCAACTGGTAAAAAGCTAATTTTTTCCCCACCATGATTCACGAATACAAATTCTAGACAACTAATGCAGCTGACAAAAAGAAAATTGAAGCCTTTAAATGTGGTGATGGCAAAGACTCTTGCATATCTCCTGGACAGAAAAGGTGACAAACACTTATGTTAGAAATATTATTGGAGAGAAGCAGACTGTACTCTTGGAAATCAGCAGGCATAAACATATGTACTTTGGTCACATCAGGCATAGAGATGGAAATAACTTTGAGAGAGATATCATGCAAAGAATAGTGATGGGTCATTGTGGTAGGAGACTACCAGCAAAGAGATAGATGGTGTATGGCAGATTTTTGGGAGGCTAGCTGCTGAGTGTGTGAAATTAGTGAGGGATCGAAATGGCTTCCAAAAATTCTGCTATAATGTCACCAGTGTTCAGTCATGAATAATTGGACTTTACTTAAGTACTTAGCTTCCAAGACAGTAGAGCTAGTCATTAATTTTTCAACTAAATTTTTGTCAGATTCATCAAAGCTGAGTCTTTTTATGGAAATGTATTAGTTTTGAATAATCTTTAGTCAGGAAAAATTTCCCAGGTCAAGGATAGAATTTCTGGTCCAAACCAAAGGGACAGAGAGAGACAGAAAGCACCACTGAAGGAGAGTCAATAGCCTGATGGTTAGGGCACTCACATGATATGTGGGAAACAGGTCCAAGCCCTTAATCCAAATGATTCAGAGTAGAGAGCTGAATGTAGGTCTCCCAAATCCCAGGTGAGTGTCCTAACCAGAAGGCTATTGGCTATTTTAGGGTATGTGGCGCCCTGTTTTTGAAAAATCTCATTTTTATGCTGATAAGGAACAAATCCAAATGCCAAAATTTCACTTTTTTTTTTTCAAAAGGGAATTCTTGTTTTCTGGCCAGCCTCCTTAAGAGACATGTAGGATGCAAAACTTATTGAACAGTTAATTAATCCATTAATATATTTCTTTCTCTCCTTTTTCACCTCTCCTTATGGCTACTAGTCTTTATGCCATTCTGTTTTCACAATGCTGTGCTTCTAACACACTCATCTTACTGCTTACACATATGATCATTGCTTCTGTCACTTCTTCTAAGTCTAAAAACAGTCATGCATGTATTCCGTGGATGTCTCATATTTATCTGTCATTCTGAAAGAAGTTGTTATCCTCCTTAATCTGATCCCTTAGTACTACAGCCAACCAGCACTTACAGCAAGCATTCCTCTCCATTCTGAGCCTCAAAAAGGATTAATCATATCTTGAATACTTATCCTTATCTCTGATAAAGGATGGGGGAAGTCTGTTTGTGGTCAGCGCTCCTAAGATTGGCAACTCTGCTATCAGGTTCTTTTCTTGCTCCTTCTGTTAACTGAAGGTCTGGTGCAAACTATCCTAGCTACACAAGTAATCAACACCGTATGAACCATTGCAGAGGAGAAGGATGATTCTGTGGTCAGGACACTTGAATAGACCTCAGGAGACTTGGGTTTAATTTTTGACTTTGTCATAGATTTTCTGTCTGACCACGGGCAAGTTACTAAATCTCCTTGTACCTCAGTTCCATCTCTGTAAAACTGGGGTGGGAGGGGTGGACGAATCCTTCCCTTCTCCCACCTTTTGTCTGTTTTGTGTATATAGGCCATGTCTACGTATCTGTACCAGCTTGCCACACGGTAACATCCTGCAAGCACATTGCTACAGCTCAGGAACTTGCTGTGTAGACAAGCCCTGTTCAGGGAACTCTTCGTATGTAAAGCCTCTAGCAGAATGGTGCCCTGATTTCAGATTGGGCCTCAACACGAATAATACATATTAGAAATAATGATTGTCTTCCTTCTCAACCAGATTAACAAAATTATTCTCATCTACACAACTTTCCCAAAACACCTCCTGGTTAGCTGAGTAATCAATGGGTATTTTTTTCTTATATTTTGACACCCCAGCATTATGTGAAGACACATGTTCCAAGCAACAATCCTTACCCTTTTCCAACTAACCTTTTAAATAAAATATTGCAATAGTCCAGTATTTTGAGGATGAAAGTGCAGTTTTCTTAAAGGTCAGTTCAGTCCTGAATATGTTTTCACTTTAGACAATACATTATGAACTGTGGAATCTAGTAGCAATTTTCAGCACCAGTAACAATGGGAAGTAAATTTCAGTCATTCACAGTAAGATGGCAATGTGGTGACATTTGAAGCCTGACTATGGGATCTTACAGTCACTGCAAGAGACTGCTTGCTGAGTGGAGAGCACCTCTTTCTAGTTAAGTGGGTGAATTTTAGATACAGGTGAAAAATAAGATCAGAACACTTTACAAAATGATTGCAAGTCATCAGCTATGTGGCAATTTCCCCACCATCACCCTCCTCGCATAGCAAGTCAGAATTGAAATATATCAAATTAATAAACCCCTAAGAAACCAATAATCTCACATTTTCTGTACAATTGTATGTGACAGATGTTTTTATCTTTTAGTTCCAGTGAGCCACAATCATTATGTTTTATTTTCCAGATGTATGTCCTTGCTCTCTTAAAACTACAGTAGTTGCACTACACAGTAAAGCAATAAATTTATAAAACATTCTTTTGAAGTGGCTGCTTGTGCCATAATTCCACTTCCATATCTTTAGTTGTTCTAAAATATATTGAACTGTCAGTGTGGGGGTCAGGAGATTAGAACACTTTGTAGTTCCTCTGCCAATGTCTTTGTTTAACTTGGAAAATAAGCTACAGCACCCAGGGAGTGATGAAATCAAGGATATGTAGAGTCACAAAGGCATAAAAGTGTTAAACACCGTATTCTGCAGACATTTCTTAAGAAAGAAAAGTGATATGTCTGCATGTGTTTACTCCAGGTACCCACCAGTGAACCATCTTTATTAAAACTTATAAAGAATACAAAACAACACTCAAAGGCTTTGCAATAAAAACGAGTTGCTCTCTGAGCTACTGTCTTCTAGAATCATCTGGCTTTTGTCCTTGAAATGATATGCACTTTGTCTGACCCTGGCTTACTGTCAGTTAGTTTAAACTTCATTTAATGTTTTATTTTTTACCTGAATGGAAAACAGCAAACCTCTTGGGATTTTCCAGCTTCTCTGAGCACTAGGTACGCCATCATCATTTTGAAGGCAAATTATTTTTGTAATTTCACAGAAAACAAAGCAATTGCAACATGCAAAAAAAAAATTTTTCTTAAAATTCCTACCTAACAAACAATAGAATGAAACTCTGCAGGACAACCTTTACTAATTACTTTGGGGTTATGTGCAAATGGATCTTTAAGTCAAGCTTTAGAGCACAGTGTCAATATGAAAACTCCTTATGCCAAGAAGAGTTGTGGATAATGAAATATTGAGAGGTCCCAGCACTGACTGAGAATGGAGGTGATGTGGTATGTTTTTTGTGCATGTGGGAGAACAGGCATCAGCCCTCTACTTGTGCTGATGGGAGCTGGAGCTTTGACAGATCCTAATGATTGGTGTTACAAGTATCAAGAAGAAAGGGAAACTGGCAACATTCTTGCTTGTGCACAGGTGTCCTAAATTGCCACATTGGATTGGGTTAACCAATAGGCTAGTGGGTAGATATATTTCTTGTCACATTCTACGGTGCAATTTAGGCTAGAAAGGGGTTGTGTCACTGCCTGGTCTGTAACCCTAAGTGTCTAAAAAAGGGCTGGTGCTGTGGTTCTCTTGTCTGGACAATACCACTCAGCATACAAGTGTGCACTGAGTGCCTATGGGTTAACCAGCTCTGACTCAGCAATTCTGATTCCAGCAGCCTGCTTGTTACCCTCCAGCCGCAATCTGGTTATACCTGGGAAGATGACCCCAGCACCTCCTAGTCCTGAGTTGTCCCAAAAGCTGTTCTCTGAAATGTCCAACCCTCTCCTGGACCATTCAGAGAGATATTAAGGTTTGTTTGTTCCTTTCAGGATACAATGCCCAACAGCTTGGCACTTTAAATGGAATTTTCACCCACTTTAAATCAAACACAGCACTGTTTATATTACATGTAAAACAAGTTTATTAACAAAATTAGATTAGATTTTAAGTGAATTCAAGTACAAAGGATAGAGTTAGAAATGGTTACAAGCAAATAAAAATGAAAAACGCTTTCTAGTGTCAAAGACTTAACAAAACAAGCTATATAGCCTTTTTTCAAGGTAATTTCCTTACCAGTCTACTATCCAGCAACATGGATAACCATGTTTCTGGTCAGGATCTCCCACAAAGTCCAAAATATTTGGTTCCTTTGTCTTCTTAGATGAAAGATCACTTGGGGTTCTTTGCCCTTCTCTTTATAATCCAGGGAATCTTAGATTGATTCTTTGAATTATTACCCCTCCCCACAAAACTAAGTTTGTTTAAGCTGTGAGGAAGGCAACGTGGAGTCTGATGATAAAGGAAATTCCATGCTGGTTTCTTCCCACACTGGTGTTTGCTAAAATGCAAATTGATCTGTTTCCTGCAATCTCGTCCCACTGCTGTCTTGATGGTCCTGTTTACTTTCTATGTAATTAGTATTTGCATTCCCTCTTGATGTAGTTTGAAGATTTCCTTCCAGGTGACATTCCTTTGTCTAGGATCTTTAGCCCTGCCTGGCAGACACCCTTTGATAACATAATTTCCAATATGTTTGTAATTTTGAGTTTGTCCTCTGTACATACACCACACAATAATATTACCGATCAGTATGTTACTGGCTTTCTATGGACAACTTCCTTGACACCTTTTAGATACAAGTTGTGATATTAGTCACTTGGGGTTCACAGAACTGGTCAGGCCAGAAACTTACTTCCAGATACCAATAAGCCCCTTGTCCTCTTGCATTGAGATGCTTTTAGGGTTTCACTTCCAATCTGGAGTTTTAATAACTACACACATTTCTAATTTAGTTCAAATGTCAATTAGATAAAGAGTAGGTGAAAAAAAAGCAACTGTTGACTCCTAAACCTCTCCAATCCCCTGTGACAGGATCCCCTGGGTGCAGCCTGGGACCATGGGACCTCTGTGCCCCCTGAACTCTCTCCAGCCTGGGCTGTCTCTCACAATCCCTTGCTAGTGAACATCAGCAAGCCCCTCCAGGCACTGTTATCAATCAGCACAACCGCATGTGGAGACCCCACACCCAGCTAGATTACATAAATGCTCCCAGAGTCATTCATGAATCACACAGAGAAAGGCACCAGAGCCAAATTCCCCCAGCTCACAACACTGTACCTCAGGAATATACCGACTTGCACTGCTCAAGATGGGCAGTGCAGATGTATTAATTGGTTCACCACTTCATCAATAGAAAGTGGATATACACCAGCCTTTGCAAAACATGAACAGATTTGCCACACACTTCATAGATAAACAGGAAAACAAATTTATGACTATAAAAGGTAGATTTTAAGTGATACGCAAAAACTCAGAGTTAGTTACCAAAATAAATAAAATATAAGCACGCAGTCTAAACTCTCAACCCTATTAGACTGGACAACATCTAGATTAAGCAGTTCTTCTCACCCCCACTGGATATTGCAGTCCTTAATATACAGGTTTGTTCCTTAAACCTGGGCTAATCTCCTCTGTTGGAGTCTTCAGTCGTCTTTTCAGTGTCTTTGTTGTTTGCAGCATAGGTCGGGGCAGGAGAAAGGCCCAGTATGTGTCCACTCTGTCTGTTTTCTACCCTCAGTCTATGTGCTGAGTCCGGGCATGTCTGGGGGCATTCCTGAGTCTCCAGACAAGGTTGAGCAATTCCCCTGGTGTGGCCTCATGCAGGTGAGTGATTGAATTGTAGCTCCCTTGCTGGACAATGGTTGTTGATGGGTTGTTTGAAACCCTGCACGAGTGTTGGTTACTTTCCTTGCTGTTGCCTCTGGGAAGTTAATATCTGGCTGATTCCCCAACTTACAGCATGTTTTAGTGACAACCATACAACACAATTCTCATAACTTCATATGCATTAATGATACACATATATGGATAGAGAAATGACTTTCAGCAGATAATAACCTTTCCCCTGATAGCTTACAAGACATGCTTTATAGGTAAGATTATGATTATATAAAAATGAGGAATATGGGGGTTACAGGATGCTCCCCCAAGGTACAGAATGTTATATTCCCCATTCAACATTACTGGGGACACTACCACTATCCTTCCTTTCATCCAAACTTGCAAACAGAGCGTCTTCGTTGACTCCTCATTCTCATCCCCACACACATGGGCTGTACTGCTGTGCTTCTCTCACAACATCTCTAAAATATTTCTCTTCTTCTCTGTCCTGACAGCTGAACCATTCATCTGTGCCCTGGTTATTTCCCATATTGATTATTGCAACTACCCTTTTCCAGCCTACCCAAAATACAGCCTCTAAAATAACCTTCTTCGTCCATGACACAGACTGGCTAATTTGGACACAGACTGGCTAACCTAGTGAGGAGGGCTTTAAACTAGGTTCGACGGGGACAGGTGAGCAAAGCCCGCAGGTAAGTGGGGAACATGGAGACCTGGGAGATGGGTCGGAGACGAGAGGGAGTGTGGGCTATATTGGCAGAGAGAAAGGAGGGTCAGGACAAAACTGGGAGGAAAGATCAAACCAGTATCTTAGATGCCTATATACAAATGCGAGAAGTATGGGTAATAAGCAGGAAGAACTGGAAGTGCTAATAAATAAATACAACTATGACATTGTTGGCATCACTGAAACTTAGTGAGATAATACACATGATTGGAATGTTGGTGTGGATGGATACAGCTTGCTCAGGAAGGATAGACAGGGGAAAAAGGGAGGAGGTGTTGCCTTATATATTAAAAATGTACACACTTGGACTGAGGTAGAGATGGACATAGGAGACGGAAGTGTTGAGAGTCTCTGGGTTAGGCTAAAAGGGGTAAAAAACAAGGGTGATGTCATGCTAGGAGTCTACTACAGGCCACCTAACCAGGTGGAAGAGGTGGATGAGGCTTTTTTTAAACAACTAACAAAATCATCCAAAGCCCAAGATTTGGTGGTGATGGGGGACTTCAACTATCCGGATATATGTTGGGAAAATAACACAGCGGGGCACAGACTATCCAACAAATTCTTGGACTGCATTGCAGACAACTTTTTATTTCAGAAGGTTGAAAAAGCTACTAGGGGGGAAGCTGTTCTGGACTTGATTTTAACAAATAGGGAGGAACTCGTTGAGAATTTGAAAGTAGAAGGCAGCTTGGGTGAAAGTGATCATGAAATCATAGAGTTTGCAATTCTAAGGAAGGGTAGAAGGGAGAACAGCAAAATAGAGACAATGGATTTCAGGAAGGCGGATTTTGGTAAGCTCAGAGAGCTGATAGGTAAGGTCCCATGGGAATCAAGACTGAGGGGAAAAACAACTGAGGAGAGTTGGCAGTTTTTCAAAGGGACACTATTAAGGGCCCAAAAGCAAGCTATTCCGCTGGTTAGGAAAGATAGAAAATGTGGCAAAAGACCACCTTGGCTTAACCACGAGATCTTGCATGATCTAAAAAATAAAAAGGAGTCATATAAAAAATGGAAACTAGGACAGATTACAAAGGATGAATATAGGCAAACAACACAGGAATGCAGGGGCAAGATTAGAAAGGCAAAGGCACAAAATGAGCTCAAACTAGCTAAGGGAATAAAGGGGAACAAGAAGACTTTTTATCAATACATTAGAACCAAGAGGAAGACCAAAGACAGGGTAGGCCCACTGCTTAGTGAAGAGGGAGAAACAGTAACAGGAAACTTGGAAATGGCAGAGATGCTTAATGACTTCTTTGTTTCGGTCTTCACCGAGAAGTCTGAAGGAATGCCTAACCTAGTGAATGCTAATGGGAAGGGGGTAGGTTTAGCAGATAAAATAAAAAAAGAACAAGTTAAAAATCACTTAGAAAAGTTAGATGCCTGCAAGTCACCAGGGCCTGATGAAATGCATCCTAGAATACTCAAGGAGCTAATAGAGGAGGTATCTGAGCCTCTAGCTATTATCTTTGGAAAATCATGGGAGACAGGAGAGATTCCAGAAGACTGGAAAAGGGCAAATATAGTGCCCATCTATAAAAAGGGAAATAAAAACAACCCAGGAAACTACAGACCAGTTAGTTTAACTTCTGTGCCAGGGAAGATAATGGAGCAAGTAATTAAGGAAATCATCTGCAAACACTTGGAAGGTGGTAAGGTGATAGGGAACAGCCAGCATGGATTTGTAAAGAACAAATCATGTCAAACCAATCTGATAGCTTTCTTCGATAGGATAACGAGTCTTGTGGATAAGGGAGAAGCTGTGGATGTGGTATACCTAGACTTTAGTAAGGCATTTGATACGGTCTCGCATGATATTCTTATCGACAAACTAGGCAAATACAATTTAGATGGGGCTACTATAAGGTGGGTGCATAACTGGCTGGATAACCGTACTCAGAGAGTTGTTATTAATGGTTCCCAATCCTGCTGGAAAGGCATAACGAGTGGGGTTCCGCAGGGGTCTGTTTTGAGACCGGCTCTGTTCAATATCTTCATTAACGACTTAGATATTGGTATAGAAAGTACAATTATTAAGTTTGCGGATGATACCAAACTGGGAGGGATTGCAACTGCTTTGGAGGACAGGGTCATAATTCAAAATGATCTGGACAAATTGGAGAAATGGTCTGAGTTAAACAGGATGAAGTTTAACAAAGACAAATGCAAAGTGCTCCACTTAGGAAGAAAAAATCAGTTTCACACATACAAAATGGGAAGAGACTGTCTAGGAAGGAGTACGGCAGAAAGGGATCTAGGGGTTATAGTGGACCACAAGCTAAATATGAGTCAACAGTGTGATGCTGTTGCAAAAAAAGCAAACGTGATTCTGGGATGTATTAACAGGTGTGTTGTGAGCAAGACACGAGAAGTCATTCTTCCGCTCTACTCTGCTCTGGTTAGGCCTCAGCTGGAGTATTGTGTCCAGTTCTGGGCACCGCATTTCAAGAAAGATGTGGAGAAATTGGAGAGGGTCCAGAGAAGAGCAACAAGAATGATTAAAGGTCTTGAGAACATGACCTATGAAGGAAGGCTGAAAGAATTGGGTTTGTTTAGTTTGGAAAAGAGAAGACTGAGAGGGGACATGATAGCAGTTTTCAGGTATCTAAGAGGGTGTCATAAGGAGGAGGGAGAAAACTTGTTCACCTTAGCCTCTGAGGATAGAACAAGAAGCAATGGGCTTAAACTGCAGCAAGGGAGGTCTAGGTTGGACATTAGGAAAAAGTTCCTAACTGTCAGGGTGGTTAAACACTGGAATAAATTTCCTAGGGAGGTTGTGGAATCTCCATCTCTGGAGATATTTAAGAGTAGGTTAGATAAATGTCTATCAGGGATGGTCTAGACAGTATTTGGTCCTGCCATGCGGGCAGGGGACTGGACTCGATGACCTCTCGAGGTCCCTTCCAGTCCTAGAATCTATGAATCTATGAATCTATGATCCAGCCATGTAACCTCCACCTTGATCCCTGCACTGTCCTGTCCCACAGCTTTTCACATTGCATCAGGTTTGAATGTCTTGTCTTTGCCTTCAAAGATCTTCCCAACTCCATCCTGGCCTACATCTCTGTCATCAGCTTTTACTGAGTTCACCCAAACTGCCTTTACTGCCTCTGTTCTGTCGACACCACCATCAACTCCCTGCTCATATCTGGCATTTCCCACTCTTGCCCAAATGCCTTTTTCATGCAAGCCACCATCCTTTCCTCTTTTAATTTCTCTGTAAGAGTCCCTTCTTCCAGGTGGAACACAAATTATTAACTGTATTACAGTAGTGTTTGGAGGCTCCAATTAAGGTCATGACCCCTCTGTGCTAGGTACTATACAGACACATAGTAGTCGACAATCTCTGCCCTGAAAAGTTTATACTCTAACTAGACAATAGGTGGGAAGGGAAACAGAAGCACAGAGGTGGAGTGACTTGCCCCAGCTCACACACAGGCCACGGATAGAACTGGGAATATAACACATTTCTCCTGCATTTCAGTCCAGTGCCCTATCCATGGACTACATTGCCTTTCCAAGAAATGAGCTAATAAGAACAATATTTCTTAAGCCTCCAGTTCTTCCTTCTCTGCAACCCATCAGCATGTTCTTATCTTCCCTGGGTGTATTGTCTTTAGATTGTAATTTCTTTGGAGCAAATTCTTTATAGTGTATATCTTGTAGATTGCTGTGCACCTTGTTTTTCAACAAATAATACCTGATAATGACCAGCTAGGAGGGAATATAAGATATAGATTGAGTCTTGTATGCAAGTAGGATCAAGGAGGCTGTTCCAGGAATAAGGAAGCATTGTGAAAAAAAGGCATGGTGTTGTAAGTAGGAGATTGAGCCCAAGATTCAGTAAGGTGTGTGGAGAGGGTGAAATGTTACAAACAAGGAGATGAGGGTATAATAGGCAATAAATGAAAGGTTGGCATAAGCAGCAGATGCTTGAGATTTTTTAATTGGGAGACTGTATAGCCTAGTGGACTGAGCACTGTCCAGGGACTCAGACAACCTAGGTTTTATTCCCTCCTTTGCTACTGGCCCTCTGTGTGAATTTTGGCAAGTCACTTCACCTACCTATACTTCAGTTTCCTTATCTGTAAAATGGGGCTAATGATACTGACTTGCATATAGAGCTAATGATAAAAAGCTAGATATTAGGTTT
Organism: Terrapene triunguis; assembly: GCF_002925995.2. Classification (NCBI taxonomy): domain Eukaryota; kingdom Metazoa; phylum Chordata; order Testudines; family Emydidae; genus Terrapene; species Terrapene triunguis. Next base: position 6,155,140 of record NW_020664369.1, read on the forward strand.
GTTAATGATACTGATTGACTGACACTCTGACAGCTTTCATAAGTTGATCCACAAACAGACCAGACTAGCTCCAACATACAAACTAATAGCTCTGCCAATTTGGAATGCCTTCTAACAGGCAGGCAGGCAGGGAAATAATGATGAATTACCCGTGGAAAGTACCAAATACCTTTAAGATTTCTCTATAAATGAAGGCAAAAGAATTAAGGTCATTCCTGTATTCCTGGTCCACCTCAGAGTGCTACTGAAGTCAAGGAGAGCTTGATTTCACAAGATGTATCTGTCTCAGCTCCCTCTAGTATCATGTCAGTGGATAAAGCTATGGGGGAAGCAGGAAGCTGAATCAGACAAACGTTACTCTTTTTTGACAATTTTGTGAAATATTGGAAAAGATCACTTCTTTTTAGTGAAAGTTTCCAACACAAACCAAAAACACCATTGTTGATATGATAGCAAAACTTCTTTCCATTCATCAGCCTTGAAACGTGTCACAAGGAAGTGTGGAGCTGGTAGTTAAAAGGTAAACTGGATTTTATGCAGCATGTTTACATGGGCTGCATTGTGATCAATTTCAGGGACACAATCAGGCATCTGAGATTGAGGATTCAATAAATACAGTTAAAAACAAATTGCAGTTAAGTGCTATTATTGGCACGTTTGGCCTAGTCGTCCAATTTCACTGCCTTTGTTTCAGACTTTCAAGGAAACTAATCAAGCATTTATTTGAAGAGAACTTGCTATTCTTTTTGGAAGAAGAACCACATCTGGAAGATGGGAATGGGAGTTTGTGAAACTGATTCAATCACCCTAAAACAATGGAGTTTAAAAGCCAAGGAATAAAGAATGAGAGAGAAACAATATAAGTAAAGAAGTTCACTCTGTCCCCATGTTGCTGCCTGCTAACAACCACCTCCTACACCCATCCTCATCCCTCAAATTGAAAATAAACAGCATATTGGCAAGGCAGGGCAGACGGTATTGCAGCCAGGTCAGCACAAGTTGAAGTTTTGCTGGATTTTATATGCAGAGAGAGAAAACCAAGCTGTGTTTTCCTTTTCAATCCCAGTGAGGAAATGTCCTATAAACTACTAATGATGGATGCATCTTTTATCAAACACATATAGCAAATGCAGGGTCTAGGTCTTTCACATTTAAGTGGCATTTTCAAGTGCATAACGAATAATTAAAGCTAGCCATTGGGACATTCTCCTTTTTGTTGTAATTCACTAGGGGCTGGGGCTTCAGTGACTGTCTTCTAAAGCTCTACAATATTTTTCTATGACTATAAAGGACTTTTCTATTCTGAGGATTTTAAGTCTGCGGTAGGACTTTTTTGTTATTGTTGCTATTGTTCACAGCTCAAGGAGAAGGTTATTTGTTTTACTAAGATAAGGTTTCTAAAACATCCTGCTTCTTAAAAAAATACTACAAAAACAGATGATGTTTTCTCCCTTTTTCTAGTTATCTATTTCCTTTAAGGAAACTGAAATGTCATCTTGCCTCCTAGATAAATTAACTTTTTTGTTTAAAATGGAGGCAAAAAAAAAACCAACCTTTGAGATATAAATAAAGGTCAACTGAGGAGGTCTAGCATGGAGCATTGCTGAACACAAAGTTATTTAGCTGGACTTCTTAAAAGAAGTTGGATATTTTGCTTCCATTTACTTCTGATGCTGAGGCACCTGAGACTTTCAATGGGGACAGAATTCACCCCACTCCCCCCCATGAATCTCTACAGCTTTATAAGCCCCATTGATTTCAGTGACAATCCACATGGGCAGAGAGGATTGCTCACATACATGGACTTGTAGGATCAAAGCCTTATAGGTCTGGTTTAAGCTTAACTCCTTCCTGGGGTTTTTCCTTATTCTTAACACAGGTCATAGAACCTTATTCACATTGAGCAGTACTTTACTCCATGAATAGTCCCATTTCAATAGGGCATAGTAGCATGAGTGATGCAATCAGCCCTATAAATAAGAACAAAACAACAAAACTCAGCCTAAGTTTTTGTCCTCAATGTAGTCATTCACAGGGTTTTCCCTGCAGGAACCTCTTTCTTCCCGCCCCTATTTTGGTCTGTCTTTGAGAGACTTTGGAATCCTTTTATATTGCTGGTTTGCACCTGAGCTGAGATAATGACTAAGCAGAAGTAGTTGCCCATCTCTACACTGGGTTCAATTATCTGGCATTACCATGAGCAAGAAAAAGAGGCCTGTGGCTATCACAGTTTAGGGCAACTGCACCTGTACTGATCCAGCAATGGCATGCAGGCTAGGCTTCAGGTCCCCTGACCGTCACCTCTCTTGAGTGGACACATATGTCTCCCTCCCTCCTGACTGGGGTATTTTCAGGCTGCACAGTCCCCTGACTATACTGTGATATCTCAGCAAGAGATGGCCTAAGCACACCATCTTACTTTCCCTTTAGAGTCTAATAGAGTAATTGCCCACAGTTTTAAGGTACCACATGCTTCCTATGCAAGACTATTTTATTCTTAGTTAAAAACACTACAGAGAAAACATATTAAAAACAATCTGACAGCAACACGCCTACAAAACCTCACCCTGGGATTTTCCCTGTTGTTTAAAGTTCATCACAGCTTCAGCTCAGAACAAGCACACAGTCTTATGGTCCTCAGTAGGCCAAGTCCTTCCAATTCTTCCCTAAGACTTGAGCCATCTGTGGACCAGAGGATCTGTGTCTTTACTGGGTCAGGAAGAAGGTTCTGAGCCTTTATAAAGGCAAAATATTTATCCAATAATCCTTTCTTTGGATAAACATCCTGCACTGTTGGAGACTGAGAGATATTGACAAATATAACTCATCAGTTGTGAGTCTCAGATTACATGGCGGTGCCACTTTTATATGTGAAAAACGGTGTGGCTTTATTCTCTTATCTTGATTTCAAGAACAGATCATTCTGTTTATTTGAAGGGAATAGAGAGGTATTGGACCTAATTCTCTACTCTGTTTATCCCCATTTTACTCCTGTGTATACATACTGAAATCAATGGAGTTCCATTGGAGTAAATCTGGGGTAACAGAGCAGAGAATCAGGTGCATTGTTTCCCCCATAATCCATGAGCTGAAGACCTGGCATTGTGTAAGTAAAGGGAGATGTGCAGGTTAAACTCTCCCATACTTACAAGCCTTATTTACACTAGGATATCCTAAGTAGGATTTAACCCAATTTTGTGAAATAATGCTCAGTAGGACGTATATTTCAAGGTATTTAGGTGCCTAAAGCTGCAGATAGGTGCGTAGTGGAATTCACAAAAGTGCCTACACACCTAACTACCACTGATTTCAAGAGAAGATAAGAACCTAGGTGCATTTGAATATCCCACTAACTGCTGCTTTAGGCACCTAAATACCTTTTAAAATTTGGCCAGTTGTGCTTTATTATGGTCTATACTTGTAGTAAAACCATCTTCAGCAGGGTTCAGGTGCTTCCACTGCTGACAACCATTTTCAGCAATGGGTAAATTTCCTAGACAAAGCTATAGAACTGACCTACTTAATATTCTTGGTTTTTCAGACAAAGGTATGATCCATCTTTTCTCACTTCTTCTCTTTCAGAAACAGAAAGATCTCAACGGACTCACCAAAGGTCAGAGGTCAAACTCAGGCCCAGGTCAAAAGTTAAGAGAGAGACCTTTATCTTCTTTCTTTTAAGTCCTCAGACTTCTAAGTCCTATGTCCATCTCCTTTGAAGACTTTCTCTCTTACTGAAATTTCTAGTAAGACTTTTCTTTTCTTTGCGACATTATTAGTTATGTTAATTTCCTGGTTTTGAAAATTCTTATTCACTATCCTGTCTACCCATATCTATTCTCCAGGTTCAGGTTAATTTTATTTTCAGCATAATTTGTTGGTCTCAATATTTACATGGACTCAGTGGTATTTTCTGGTATTGTATCTAATATCTTTATATACTCCATGTGCACTTATTTGGTACAAGGTATCTACTTTACACATGCTCTGTATTATTATTCCTGGTTGGAAATATAAAAGAAAGTAATCTCCCAGATATCACATCCCTTGGCCCACGCCGCTTTCCGAAGCCCCGATTGGCCAGGAGCAGCGAACCGCAGCCAGTAGGAGCCGCAATCGGCTGAACCTGTGGACGCGGCAGGTAAACAAACCGGCCTGGCCCTCCAGGGTGCTTACTCTGGCGGGCTGTGTGCCAAAGGTTGCCGATCCCTGGTGTAAAGGGAGAAGAGAAGGGGACTGTCAACTTCTCTGGGGGCAGTCTTTCTAGAGGTTCCAACTTTCTCCTAACTGGTCTCCCTCTATTAATCTCTAATTAGCCAAGTCCATCAACTTGACCTAAAATGAGTCAATCAGCCCTTAAACTCCAGGACTTGCAGTCTTCCTTTGTCTCCCTATCACTTTCTAGTGCATGTCTACACTAGAGAGCTTCCAGTGGCAATGCTGTACAGATGCAGCTGCGCCACTGTAAGGTCTCCTGTGTAGCCTCTCTATGCCAATGGGAGAGAGCTCTCCCATTGACATAATTAAACCACCCGCAATGAGCAGTGGTAACTATGTCAGCGGGAGAGTGTCTCCTGCCAACATAGCGCTGTCCATACCAACGCTTCTGCTGGTGTAACTTATGTCACTCGGGAGTGTGTTTTTCACACTCCTGAGTGATGTAAGTTATACCCACAAAAGTGCCAGTGTAGACATAGCCTTAGAGGCAGCCTTGTATGGAGCTGTTGCCCCTCTGCTATCCCTGACCTTTCTGCCTCCTCTTCTCTCTGTGTTTTTCTTCCTTTATAGCTCAGCTTATTTTCCTTATTGGTCCCAGCTGTGGGTGCATGCCTCCATGATTGGCCCCGGTGCTGGATGTGGTCAGCCTGCTAGCCTATAAGTAGGGAAGACTGTCCTCTCCCTTCTGCCTATGCTCAATATCGGGGGGTGTAAACCCCATTACAGAGACCTATGATAGAACCCTGGGGAACCGCCACAGAAAGTTGGAGAGGAGATGAGGATTTTCCAAAGGACACGCTGAAGGAGCAAATAGAGAGTTAGGAGGCAAACCAGGATAGGACAGAGTCACAGCAGACAAGAGAAGGCAAGATTGAAAGACTAGGAGCAAAGTCAACAGTGTCAAAGGCAGCTGACAACATGAAGATGGAGCTCTGGTTCTTAGTGTTGGTTAGGAAGAAGTCATTAGAGACCAGTTAAATAAATATACAGAGATAGTTTTCTAGTAATAACTTTTTACTAGAAAGTAGTTTTCTTAATGTTGCAATCATCTCTAGAATGAATACCAATACCACTGTTAGTGACCACTTCAAGGATACATTTATGGATCGTTCATTGCATCCTGTGGTAGTAATGAGTTTCTATTAGCATTTCGGAATTACTAGCTTGATAAGAGGTTTTAGCATCCATTACAGCACTCCTTTTTCATTTATTGTCCCCTGAACTCAGTTGATCGCTGTGTTTTTTCTGGTCCTTCCCATTTGAAAAGTGGCAGAACCTTTTAGTATACTGGATGGGTCCTCCTCGGGGATCTATCATGTTCATAGGGACCAAATAATCATTACAGCACTCCTGTCATCAGAGTTTATATTTCATAGTAAAGTTCTCTTCTGTTGATAACAGGAGTCTCCTGTTGCACGATGGAGAAGTCCTACTATGTCTCAATACTGTATCTGGTCTTGGATCCACTTTTTGCATGACTATTGTTTTTTTTTTCTTGCTACTGACAATTATATCTTATTTGAACCATATCACCTTGCTGGAGATGTTGAAGTGTATTTGTATATGCAGATTATAGTGTAGACCAGGAGTCGGCAACCTCTGGCACGCGGCTCGCCAGGGTAAACACCCTGGCGGGCCGGGCCAGTTTGTTTACCTGCCACGTCCACAGGTTCGGCCGATCGCAGCTCCCACTGGCCACGGTTCACCGCTCCAGGCCAATGGAGGCCGAGGGACGCGGAAGGTAAACAAACTGGCCCGGACCGCCAGGGTGCTCACCCTGGTGAGCCATGTGCCAGAGGTTGCCGACCCCTGGTGTAGACGGTATGATAACTTTTGTTTGGCCTTCTTGCAGATGACATTTGTAGATGGTACTTAGTTATCAACATTTTAAGGCCAATTTGTATTAAGATATTTGTTAATTCCATTCTAGTCCTATAGGTGACTTGCATTTCTCAAAGAAGTTGCTATTGATTATAGTTGCAATATATTTAGTTAGGACAGAAAAAAACTAGATTATGGTCTTCACTTGTTACCATCCTTTTTATTAACCATGTTTTCATAAAACAAACTCTATTAGTCCATTAATCTGTGGATCTCTTGGACTTCGGATTGTGTGTTCAAGTCCATATTGTTTAGCAAACCTTACAGATCCAGTACCATTGAAATAAAGTCCATTGTCATTCACAATTCACTGTGGAATCTTCTGTCAGCTAGGACTGCACTTACTCCTTTTGATAACATGACAGTTTATCATGGTTCCATAGTTCTCTCCAAGGACACCACTTTCAGATAATTAGAGCAATAATCCATGATAACTGCTTAGTCTTTCTTTTGTAGCATAAATACATCTAGGCCCATTTTTCCCATGGAGACCCTGGAGATTCCAGTAGTCATAATCTCTTTTGGGTTTAAATTTCTTTAGTGCAGAGCTATTACATTTAGCAGCCATATCTTTGTGAATGTTAGGCCTATGTATGACTCATATCGCATATCACTTGCATTGTTCTGTTCTTAAGCGACCTTTGTGTATTCATGTAAGGATAGACTTTCACACATAGACAGGCATTACAATTCCTGTACCTTTCATTAGAATTCCATCAATCACTGGCAGTTCTGCTTTTTTAAAGATACACACTCTAGATGAATATAACAGTTTTTCCATCTGTACAGGACAGATCTCATCTCTTTTGTAGCCTGACTTTCATTTATACCAATTTGACACTGGTGTAACTCTGACTTTAGTGGAGTTATTACTGATTTAAATCATTATGAGAGAGCTCAAAATCAGTTCCTTAGTTGATTAGGCATCTCCTCCTTATGCAACTCAAGAAATAGCACAATTGTGTAATCTAATTCACATTTGAAAACATTTCTAAATCACAGAAAAAGTGTGTCAGAAGTGGATTTTGGTGCCACACTCAAAGGGGACTTGATACCTCCTCTGTTTTACACTTATTTTAGGTCTCCATTGATTGTAACAGAGTTACTTTTGATTTACAGTAGCGTAAGTGAGAAGAAAAAGAAGCCAAATGTGTTCTTTAATACTAAGTGATTATCTGGTACATAAACAATCTCCAGATCATTATTGTGCAGTCTTAATAACATTCTTGGTATGTAAGAAGATACATCCTCCAGGCTGTTTGTTGAAATAGCAATAAGAGGTTTGTGGTCCATTTCTTCAATGATGTGCAGACCATAAATGTAGTTATGGAAAACCTTGCATCCATAAACAATTCCAAATGCCTCTTTTTCTATCAATGTATATTTTCATTCCACTGGCTTCTTTGCCCAGGATGCATGTGAAATGGTTCTCCAATCTTTTCCCTGCAACTACAATAATTCCAAAGGTATCCTGGTGTGTATTTGTTGAGATTCTCATAGGTAACCTAACATCAAACATTGAATACTAGATGCCGCAGTAAGCATTTCTTTAAGGTTTAAAACTCTCTCATGCAATTCTGCCCACTGCCATGCTCCCAATTTATATAACATGTTTTGTATGTCTTTTTACTTCCCAAAGAGACTATTGATAAATTTACCCAAGTCATTTACCATTTCTTAAATACGGGGCACTCCCCTTTGGCCAGAAGGGCTGAGCTTGCTGTACACAGATACAATTTTCAGGAGTTTTTTAAGATGTCAGTGTGACTCCCTGGTATAGGTTCATAGATTCTAAGGCCCAAAGGAACCACAGTGATCATCTAATCTGACCTCCTATATAACACAGACCATAGAATTTCCCCAAAATAATTCTGTTTCAACAAGAGTGTATCTTTTAGAAAAAAACATAACAGTCTCTGCTCTGAAATAAGTTCTTTTCTGGAGCAGCTCTTACTCTGTAATAATATTGATTTCAGTGGGAGTTGTGAGTGCTCAGCTTATTCTCTTTAGAAGACTAAACAGAGAGGTAGATGACTAATTTCAGGCACTGAAGTTTAAATTTGGGGACAGAATTTTCTGACTGTCTGCCTCCCTGTATAAGAGTATACTGTGTCCCTCTCCATGATACCTGAGCCCATCCCATAAGGTTGCTGTCTATACAAAACAATGTATCTCTTTGTAGGTACTGGACTCTGTGTGTATGAGTGTGCAGTGTTAATAGGAGAGGACTAGGTCAAAAGAGTGGGATTTGCAGTTAGTGCTGAAGTTCCTGTGGTTTCTGGTCACCCTAATCTCTTCCAGGAATCAGAAGTGAGTTCTAGATTTGTAAAGACCTTTGCTGAGAATGAGATTGCTCCTGGCAGCCTGTAGCTGCTGAGTAGCTGGGCATTGGCACCCTAACATCAGGCTTGTCTGGTTATGTGGACTCTCTCCTCAGACCCTACGCTACCAGCACTCCCAGCTATCTTCGAGATACTACTGACTTCCTGAGGAAACTACAATCCATCGGTGATCTTCCAGAAAACACCATCCTGGCCACTATGGACGTAGAAGCCCTCTACACCAATATTCCACACAAAGATGGACTACAAGCTATCAGGAACAGTATCCCCGATAATGTCACAGCTAACCTGGTGGCTGAACTCTGTGACTTTGTCCTCACCCACAACTATTTCACATTTGGGGACAATATATACCTTCAAGTCAGCGGCACTGCTATGGGTACCCGCATGGCCCCACAGTATGCCAACATTTTTATGGCGGACTTAGAACAACGCTTCCTTAGCTCTCGTCCCCTAACGCCCCTACTCTACTTGCGCTACATTGATGACATCTTCATCATCTGGACCCATGGAAAAGAAGCCCTTGAGGAATTCCACCATGATTTCAATAATTTCCATCCTACCATCAACCTCAGCCTAGATCAATCCACACAAGCGGTCCATTTCCTGGACACTACTGTGCTAATAAGCGATGGTCACATAAATACCACCCTGTACCGGAAACCTACTGACCGCTACACTTACCTACATGCCTCCAGCTTCCATCCAGGACACACCACACGATCCATTGTCTACAGCCAAGCTCTAAGATATAACCGCATTTGCTCCAATCCCTCAGATAGAGACAAGCACCTACAAGATCTCTATCAAGCATTCTTAAAACTACAATACCCACCTGCTGAAGTGAAAAAACAGATTGACAGAGCCAGACGAGTACCCAGAAGTCACCTCCTACAAGACAGGGCCAACAAAGAAAATAACAGAACACCACTAGCTGTCACCTTCAGCCCCCAACTAAAACCTCTCCAGCGCATCATTAGAGATCTACAACCTATCCTGAAAGATGATCCTTTACTCTCACAGATCTTGGGAGACAGACCTGTCCTTGCTTACAGACAACCCCCCAACCTAAAGCAAATACTCACCAGCAACCACACATCACTGAACAAAAACACTGACCCAGGAACCTATCCTTGTAACAAAGCCCGATGCCAACTCTGTCCACATATCTATTCAAGTGACACCATCATAGGGCCTAATCACATCAGCCATACCATCAGGGGCTCGTTCACCTGCACATCTACCAATGTGATATATGCCATCATGTGCCAGCAATGCCCCTCTGCCATGTACATTGGCCAAACCGGACAGTCTCTACGCAAAAGAATTAATGGACACAAATCTGACATCAGGAATCATAATACTCAAAAACCAGTGGGAGAACACTTTAACCTGTCTGGCCATTCTATGACAGACCTGCGGGTGGCTATCTTAAAACAGAAAAACTTCAAAAACAGACTCCAACGAGAGACTGCTGAGCTGGAATTGATATGCAAACTAGACACAATCAACTCAGGGCTAAATAGGGATTGGGAATGGCTGAGCCATTACAAACATTGAATCTATCTCCCCTTGTAAGTATTCTCACACTTGCTTCTTATCAAACTGTCTGTACTTGGTTACCTTGATTATCACTTCAAAAGTTTTTTTTCTCTTACTTAATTGGCCTCTCAGAGTTGGTAAGACAACTCCCACCTGTTCATGCTCTCTCTATGTGTGTATATATATCTCCTCGATATGTTTCACTCAATATGCATCCGAAGAAGTGGGTTGTAGCCCACGAAAGCTTATGCTCTAATAAATTTGTTAGTCTCTAAGGTGCCACAAGTACTCCTGTTCTTTTTATGGTGGAGAAAATCTTTCATATATACTTTTGTTGTATTATGTAT
>NW_020664369.1:6165866-6170854 GCF_002925995.2 Terrapene triunguis
GTTGCCGACCCCTGAACTAGACCAACAACATGGAGAACTGCTGGGTCTACAGAAATTGTGAGAGGGTGCAGGTGCTGGAGCATCAAGAGGAGCTGGACCTTCCATCTCAGCACGGAAACAAGATTGGATGCAGTTGGAAAGGGAAAACTGCAGTTAGAAGCCCTTTGATTCAAGCAGGAGCTAGAAGAAAGAGAGAAGCAACACGAACATGAGCTCAAAATCTGGGAACTAAGGAAGGAAAACCCTCAAGTAACAGATATCCTTCCCCAAAATTCAGACAGTACCAAGGAGTACTTTACAGCTTTTGAAAAGATATGTGAGTTACAAAAAATTCTAGAAGATAGGCAAGTCCCCATTTTGTTTTAAAAGTTATCAGATCAAGCTTTAAATGTGTTTAATGCAATGGAGACTGAACAGGCTTTGAAATATGCTAGTTTTAAAAGGCTGTATTGCAAAGGTTTCAAATTATTCCTGAAGTGTATGGAGTGAAATTTAGAGGTCTCACAATGAATGACAAGATGAGTCATAGAGAAAACGTGTATAATTTCTGTGATTTGTAGAGAAAATGGGCCCACAGGGAAGGAGGCAGAGAATTATAACTGGTTGTTTGATCTTTTTGCACAGGAACAATTCCTGACTGTATGTTCTGAAAAGATCACACAAGCATTCTGGGATAAATCCCTGGATTCTGTACAAAAACTGCAGATCTAGCTGATGGATACATGAAAGCTAAAGCATCCAGTGACCACAAGACACAGAGGGAGGGGTAGAAGCCTGGTGTAAAAGGGGGACCCCATTTAACCCTTTGGAAGAAGGAGTGTAATTGAGAGCCTAGGCAGTTACCTCCCTAGAATCAATCCCATCCTAGAAATCACACTCACAGACCCCTTATACAAGAGAATGATCCAAGAAGGTGCTACCAGGGTAACTCCACTGACCACATGGGGAACAATTGCTCTAAACTGATAGAATCTAAGACCACACCCCATCTAACACAGGTTAATGCAGTTGCCATTAGCACAGCATCACCTCCAGGGCCCTTGACTAATTTTGTGAAGTCTGACTGAAAGGAGGTGGACATTTAATTTATTAAAGTTGCCAAGATAAATGACAAAGAATGCATAGGATGGCGGGACACTGATGCCCAGATTTCTCTAGTCAGGGAAAACATGTTCAGAGAGAATAATACTATCTGGCCAGGAGATAGAATGTTTGGCATTGGGAAGATATACAATTCCTGTTCCTTTGGCTAAAGTGCATTTGGAATGAGAAGGCTTAGACAGTACCTTAAAAGCTAGGGTGTTGGATTGTATTCTAGTGGAAATGTTGGTTGGAAACAACATCTTAACCATGACCATGGCTGTTAATGTTGTAACCTGTAGTAAAAAATGGAATATTGTTCTGTAATCCCAGAAAGGAATGCTGAAGACACAGGAACTATTATGGGGGGAGAGGAAGACACTTTCAGCTCTGGTTCAACAGAAGAAAGCAGTGCGCTTTCAGGCGTGGGTAGAGATGATTCAAACTCCTGTGTAGCAGAAGAAAGTAGCATGCTTTCAGAGCTTTGGGAGTGGGGGAGGAGTTAACCCCTGTTACTGAAGAAGCTGTGTCAGCTGCCAGTGTTTTGCAGATGAACAAGGGGAAGATCCCATTCTAGAGTGCATAAAAGGACATGTCCTAGAGGCGACCCTAGTGAGGAGAAATGAGTAAAGATCTTTGGAAGAGCAAGGATGGTTGTAAGGGAAGAACACATGGGAAAGGATAAAAGCCCTGGGGAACCTTACAAGCAACTAGTTTTGCATACCCAGCACTGTAAGAAGTTAATGTTGCTAGCCAAGGACTTCTCCTTTTGTTGGTTACTTGGGACCATGGAAAACCTACAACTGGATAAAGAAGAATTTTTACTGGCCGGGATACAGAATGACTCAGGCCTTGTGAACTATGTCAAAAGAGAAAGAGACCTGGAGGACCCCAAAAGGTTCCTTTACACCCCTTGCCTGTGATACAAGAGTCATTTTATATGTAGCAATGGAATTTGTGTGCCCTATGCCATGTTCTACCCAAAGGTGGAAAAATATATTTTGGTGGTAATGGATTTTGCCAGTAGATATCCCTGAAGCAGTTGCTCTAACTTACATAGAAGCAAATTCTGTGGCAAAAGTCCTTTTCACTATTTTTAGCAGAGTGGGTTTCCCTAAAGAGATTTGTATCAGATTGAGGGTCAAATTTCATGTCCCAACTATTCAGAGAGTTATGAAAGTTTTGTCGAGTGAAACAAGTAAGGGCTTCCCAGTGTCACCCAGAGACAAAAGGTTTGGTGGAGGCATTCAATGAGACAGTAGAATCAATGGTGGGAATGTATGCAGACAAAAGAGCCAGTGATTGGGATAAAATGTTACCTTATCTGTTAATTGCTTATAGGGAGGTTTCTCAAGAATCATAGAATCATAGTCGATTAGGGTTGGAAGAGACCTCACCTACGTCATCTAGTCCAACCCCCTGCTCAAAGCAGGACCAACCCCCACTAAATCATCCCAGCCAGGACTTTGTCAAGCCGGGTCTTAAAAACTTGAGACCATTGCTCCTTGTTTTGTCATCTGCCACCACTGAAAACAGCCTAGCTCCATCCTTTTTGGAATCCCACTTTAAGTAGTTGAAGGCTGCTATCAAATGTTCGCTCTTCTCTTCTGCGGACTAAATAAGCCCTGTTCCCTGAGCCTCTCCTCATAAGTCATGTGCCCCAGCCCCCTAATCATTTTCATTTCCCTCCGCTGCTCTCTCTCCAATATGTCCACATCCTTTCTGTAGTGGGGCGGGGGGCAACACTGGACGCAATACTACAGATGTGGTCTCACCAGTGCTGAATAGAGGGGAATAATCACTTCCCTCGATCTGCTGGCAATGCTCCTAGTAATGCAGCCCAATATGCCATTAGCCTTCTTGGCAACAAGGGCACACTGTTGACTCATATCCAGCTTCTCATCCACTGTAATCCCCAGGTACTTTTCTGCAGAACTGCCGCTTAGCCAGTCGGTCCCCAGCCTGTAGCAGTTCATTAGATTCTTCCATCCTAAGTGCAAGAGTCTGCACTTATCCTTGTTCAACCTCATCAGATTTCTTTTGGCCCAATCCATGGGCACCTGACCTTCTCCCTGGAAGGAAAATGAGAGGACCCCTAGATCTTATCAGGGACTCCTGGGAAGGGGATACTGCGGAGGGGGAAACCAGTAACTGAATATATACAGGGGTTCAGGAAGGAATTAAAAGACATGATGGATGTGATTCAAACCAACCTCAGGGACAGCCAATCCAAGCAAAAGGCATTGTATGATAAACATGCTTGTAAATGCTCTCTTGAAATAGGGGACTTGGTATTAGTGCTAAGCCCCATGAAAAAATACAAAATGCAAAAAACTTGACTTTTGAAATATGAAAAATGAAATATGCAGTGAGTTAACCCCAGATGAACAGGCAGAAATATTATCTATACTACAAACATACAAACAAGTATTTTCAGCAAGTCAGGGAGGACTCACATGACGATCCATAAGAGCATCATTGAGGATTCACAGCTGGGCCTACTGCAAAACGCAAGAGTAAATTTGCACAGAAATACAGAACATGCTGGACATGGGAATTATTAAAGCATCTGACAGGTTTGGGGTGTCACCTATGGTCTTGGTCCCCAAGGAAGACACCACTGTAAGGTTGTAAGTTGATTATAGAAAACTCAGTGCTGTCACAGTGCCAGATGCTCCCTATGCCCAGAATTGATGATATGCCTAATGTTTTGGGCAAAGTAGATATCTTGGCATATTTGACCTTGTGAAAAGTTATTGGTGAATATGCACAGCCTTTAGATTAAGATGAACAGAAAAAATCTGCTTTGATTACTGATATAGGACTGTATGAATTCATAATATTACCATTTGTGTTAATTAATGCAGGAGCCACTTTTCAGAGGCTGGTCAACTGAGTGTTAAACAGATTACAAGAATTTGCAAAAGCATATGTTGATAATATTGCTATTTATAGCATCTCTTGGGTACACCCCATGAAACACTGTGGTATTGTATTGTCAAAACTCAAAGACACAGGTCTGACTGTTAAAGTTTCTAAGTGTAAAATTGGAGCAGCCAGAGTTCCTTATTTGGGCCAGGTAGGTAGGTAGTGGTCAGATCTCTCCTAAGCCCCAGACCAAAAAGCAGATCCAGTCTTTCATAGGGCTGGTTGATTATTTGTGTGTGGCTTCAGTGGCAATGTATCTGCAATCACAGATCTGTGAAAAAAGAAAAAGGCAAAGTTGTATAGTCAAAACCTAGCACGAGTGTTTTCATGAGGTAAACAAAATCTTATGTGAAAAGCCTGTTCTGGCCAACCCAGTTTTTTGATATAATGTTTAAACTTTGTACTGATTCATCAAACATTGTGCTAGAAGCAGTACTGATACAAGCAGGAGAAGCAATAAGAAGTATCCCATTGCTTGCTTAAGCAAAAAATACAGACACCCATTGAACAGAATTACTGTCATAGAGACAGAGTGTTATGCTATAGTGTGGGTAGTCAAATAACTGAGTCCCTATCTCAAGAAATTCAGGGTCCTGACTGATCACTCTCCATTTGGCTGCATAACATTAAGGATTCTAATTCCAAACTACTATGATGGGGTATGACCAGAGCCGGCTCCAGACACCAGCTGAGCAAGCTGGTGCTTGGGGCGGCAGATTGTTCGAGGCGGCATTCTGCCCAATCCTAGGGCAGCACGGCCGCTTTTTTTTTTGTTCCGCTCCGGCCGCCCTGTAGGGGGCGGCGGCGCGGAGAACCAGAGCGCCCTGCAGGGCAGTCCTCTTCCTTCCCTCCCCGCCTACCGGAGCGGAGCCCTCGTGGCAGGCGGCAAGAGGCAGTGCAGCGGGAGGGGCCGCGTGGCAGCGCCCCTGCTGAAGCCCTGGCTGCCCCCTTCTCTCTTTCTCCCGCCCGCTCCCTCCCCC
>NW_020664369.1:6170954-6379561 GCF_002925995.2 Terrapene triunguis
CTTGGGGCGGCCAAAAAGCCAGAGCCAGCCCTGGGTATGACATGGGTGGCCAACCTGTGGCTCCGGAGCCACATGTGGCTCTTCAGCAGTTAATATGCGACTCCTTGTATTGTCACCGATTCCGGGGCTGGAGCTACAGGCGCCAACTTTCCAATGTGCCAGAGGGTGCTCACTGCTCAACCCTGGATCTGCCACAGGCCCTGCCCCCACTCCACCCCTTCCCACCCCCTCCCTTGAGCCTGCCATGCCCTTGCTCCTCCCCCTCCTCCCCAGAGTCTCCTGCACGCTAGGAAACAGCTGATTGGGAGGTGCAGTGAGGGAGGGGGAGGCGCTGATCAGTGGGGCTGCCAGTGGGTGGGAGTGAGGGGAGCTAGTGGGGGGCTGCTGACGTATTACTGTAGCTCTTTGGCAACGTACATTGGTAAATTCTGGCTCCTTCTCAGGCTCAGGTTGGCCACCCGTGGAGTATGATGTTCCAAGAGTATGATGTGGAGATGGTAGATATAAAGAGGAAAGAAAATATGGTGTCAGATGCCCTGTCCAGAAAGGAGAGCTCTGATCTGCTGCTTCCAGTGGCAAACCCTCCTACAGCTATGTAAGGTGGGAGGCGTGACCCTAACAACATCCCAGTGCCACAGGGCAAGAAGATCACAGGTATCTGGTAGTGAGTTTTAGCTGGCTGACCATGTCAATGTACCCCAATTCAGAAATGTCATAATCTGTATCAAATAGGTATTGTGTGAGGTGTCATAGGAAAACCAGTAACACAAAGATCATTAATATTCTTGTGTCTTGTATGTATGGAAAATACCCAAAGGACTGTACAAATGTGAAGAAAATATGGAATTAAAATGTGATTGAACCACACAAGTCTGGGGAGTGGGTAAACAGTTTTTTTTCCCCAAACAAGGAAAAGACCAATGCCTCCATGTGTAATCACAGACAATTGGCAATCAGAGTCAAGTGACCATTCATTGGCATATTGGAGGCTGCATTGTAGAAAGCACCAGCAGGGAAGAAAGCAGCATGGGACCTTCTCCATCAGACTCCATGGTACCTGTTCCCACAGCAGTGGCACTGAAGTTTAAGAAGAAAACATTTCAAAAGTTCACTGGACTATAAAAGAGAGGAGCAAGTTATCTTTCAAAGGGACTGAGGACTTTGGACAACTGGGAGATCCTAACAAAAGGGGTGTTCGGTCATCTTGCTGGAAGGAAGTGTGGTAAGAATTTTACTTTGAACTAAGACTGCACTTTTTTTAATTCTTAGCCACTAGCAAGCATTTTTCACTTGTATTTGCTTGTAACCAGTTCTGATTTTATCCCTTGTGCTTATACCTAGAGCAATGCTTGAATTGAAGTGATTGTTAACTTGTTTTAATGTCACCCCCAGTGGTTTGATATAGACATTGAACAACACTTTCATTTTATTGCATGTATCACTAGCAAGCATTCCATTTCCTTACATCAAAGTCAGCTCTTTGGGGCCGGGACTTTTATTGTCTCTATGTTTGTACAACACCTAGCACATTGGTGCCCTGACCTTACTGGGCTCTAGGTGCCACCACAATATAAATGTAAAATAATTATAATAAAAGACATTCTGCTACCAACATTTCTGTTGGCTTTGTGGTCTATTTGTATTTATATTGTGAAGATATTAATATTCTTCCCCATTTTATAATCCTCAGTAATGGAGGCTAATTCCCAGGCAGTGCAGCAAAAGATGCTTTCTTTTACACCTCTACCTCGATATAACGCTGTCCTCGGGAGCCAAAAAATCTTACCGCGTTATAGGTGAAACTGCATTATATCGAACTTGCTTTGATCTGCCAGAGCATGCAGCCCCACCCCCCCAGAGCGCTGCTTTACCGCGTTATATCCAAATCCGTGTTATATCGGATCGAATTATATCAGGGTAGAGGTGTATTTGATTTTTTGTTCACTTTTCAGAAGACACTCAAAACAGACACGAGGGGATAAACTTTAAATGACTTTGTTTTGACAATGAGCTTTAAGCTTCAGACATAAAGTAGTTCCAGAGGTTTGATTTTCACACATGCTAATGTGCAGAGGCACAATTTTGAAGAAGAGACATTTTCTTATAATGCAAGTGGACACCTGAGTTTCTCTCTCTTCAAAATATCTCAGTTGCAACCCATCTTTCTCCCCTCTTCACCACTAGGCTCTGTTGTTCAGTTACTCCATTTATACCCTGGCCATCCTGCTTCTTCCACACCAGCACAAAGAACAGCAGCTCAGAAATCTCCAGAGCAGAAAAGCTGCCAGAGGAACTAAGCATAGATCTTGGAGACTGGTTTACCCCAGGAGCCTGTATGTCACATAAGACTTGCAGCAGGTTTGCTGAGATGCACCTTAGTGGGAGGAAAAGAGCTACTTTGGGAACACTCAGGAGGGTCAAATCCCTTTCGGTTCTCACCAGCTGTTTTAGTAAGCTCTCAGAAACACTGATGGGATTGTTTTAAGTTTAATGCACATTTGCCCAGCGCATTGGATGGGCACTTTAAATATGAAAATGAATAATCAAATCACAAATGATTTAGAGGCAAAATGATACCAAAAGGAGTTACAAACTGGCCTGATTTTGAGCAGGGCCTAATCTCATCTATGTTTAGAAATGCATGTGCAATTTGGGTGCACTAATACCTATGCATGCAGGGGAAGTCATCTAAAACCTCCAAATGCAGATGATAGAATTAAGACACACAAAGCCCATGCTTCACAATGAGTTTTTGAGCATGATGATTCTATCAACTACACATGCAGGCTGGTTTTGTAGTTAAGGTACTGGACTGGGACTATAGATATATGAGTTCAACACCTTTGTTTTCCATAGATTTGCTCTGTGTCTTGGGCAAGTCATTTAATGCCTCTGGGCCTTGGTTCAAAATGGGAAAAATAATACTTTCTTCTTCTGTCTTGACTATTTGAATGGTAGGTTCTTTGTGGCAGGGACTTATATAGTGTTTAGCATACTGGAAGCCCTGATACTGGTTGGTGGCTATAAGTGCTACCATAACAGGTGTTAGTACACAAAAATTGTATACATGGGGTGAGTAACCACAGAGTTGCTCAGGAAAGATAGTTGTATGAAAGATAGGAAGTGTGGCAAGAGGCCACCCTGGCTTAACCAGGTGATATTCAGTGATCGGAAACTCAGTAAAGAGTCCTACAAAAGTGGAAACAAGGTCAAATTATGAAGGATAAATACATAAAAAAACCAACAACACAAGCAGGTAGGGACAAAATTAGAAAGGCCAAGGCACAAAGTGAGATTAAACTAGCTAGAGACATAAAGGGTAAAAAAATAAAAAAAAATAAAAATTCTAAAAATATTTTAGAAGGAAGAGGAAGACCCAGGTCAAGGTAGGCCCATTACTTAATGTGTGTGTGTGTGTGGGGGGGGAAGACAATAACAGAAAATGTGGAAATGGCCAAAGTGCTAAATGACCTTTTTGTTTCAGTTTTCACCAAAAAGGTTAGTAGTGATTGGATGTCCAACATACTGAGTGCTATTGAAAATGAGGTAGGAGCTGAGGCTAAAATAGAGAACGAACAAGTCAAAATTACTTAGACAAGTTAGATGTCTTCAAGTTGGCAGGGCCTGATGAAATAGATCCTAGAATACTCAAGGAGCTGACTGAGGAGTTATCTGACCCATTAGCAATTATCTTTGAAAACTCATGGAAGATGGGAGAGATTCCACAGGACTGAAAGAGGGCAAATATAGTGCCAATCTATAAAAAGGGGAATAAGGACAAATTGAGGAATTACAAACTAGTCTGTTTAACTTCAGTACCCAGAAAAGATAATAGAGCAAATAATCAAGCAATCAATTTGCAAACATTTAAAAGATAATAAGGTGATAAATAACAGTCAACATGGATTTGTCGAGAACAAATCATGTCAAACCAACCTAATAGCTTTCTTTGACAGGGTAATAAGCCTTGAGGATGGTGATGGGGAATGGTAGATGTGCTATATTTTTACTTTAGAAAGGCTTTTGATAATGTCTCGCATGACCTTCTCATAAGTTAGGGATATACAACCTAGATGGAGCTACTGTAAGGCAGGTGCATAACTGGTTGGAAAACCATTCCCAGCAAGTAGTTATCAGTGGTTCACAGTCAATCTGGAAGGACATATCAAGTAGGGTCCAATAGGGATCGGCCCTGGGACCAGTTCTGTTCAATGTCTTCATAAATGAATTAGATAGTGGCATGGAAAGTACACTTATAAAGTTTGTAGATGATATCAAGCTGGGAGGGGTTGCAAGTGCCTTGGGGGTTGGATTAAAATTCAAAACGATCTGGACAAACTGGAGAAATGCTCTGAAATAAATAGGATGAAATTCAATAAGGACAAGTGCAAAGTACTCCACTTATGAAGGAACCATCAGTTGCACAAATGCAAAATGGGAAATGACTGCCTAGAAAGGAGTACTGCAGAAAGGCGTATAGTGGATCACAAGCTAAATATGAGTCAATAGTATACCTCTGTTGCAAAAAAAAAAAAAAAGCAAACATTCTGGGATGTATCAGCAGGAGTGTTGTAAACAAGAGACGAGAAGTAATTCTTCCGCTCTACTCTGCATTGATAAGGCCTCAACTGAAGTATTGTGTCCAGTTCTGGGCATACATTTCAGGAATGATGTGGACAAATTGGAGAAGGTCCAGGGAAAGCAACCAAAATGATTGAAGATCTAGAAAACATGACCTATGAGGAAAGATTGAAATAATTTGGTTTGTTTAGTCTGGAGAAGAGAAGACTGAGGAGGGAAATGATTACAGGTTTCAGTTACATCAAAGGTTATTACAAGGAGGAGGGTGAAAAATTGTTCTCCTTCACCTCTGAGGATAGGACAAGAAGTAATGGGCTTAAATTGCAGCAAGGGAGTTTTAGGTTGGACATTAGGAAAATCTTCCTAACTGTCCAGGTAGTTAAGCACTGGAACAAATTGCCTAGGACATTGTGGAATCTCTGTCATTGGAGGATTTTAACAATAGGTTAGACAAACATCTGTCAGGAATGGTCTAGTAAGTTATTACTTAGTCCTGCCTTTAGTGTAGGGGACTCCATTAGATGACATATGGAGGTCCCTTCCACTCCTACACGTCTATGCACAAAAGGATGCCAGAGCCTGAAAATCAGGCCCAAAATGCGATTTAGAACATTCCACTGAAATATTTGATTCTGTTTTAGGATTGTGCATGCAAATAATCCTTAAAATCTCTTCAAAGAGAGAATCAGGATACTTCTCTTATATCCATTTCCCCCTCATTTTCTAAGAAGGGTTGTTAAGCAACAATAGAGTCCAATTTTATTTGACAAATGCTGTCAACTGAGGCTATAGGGTTTTTTTGGTTTTTTTTTGGGGGGGGGGGGGGGGGAGGGGAGAGTTTTTTTTTTATATATATATATATATATATATATATATATCTCAAACTTTTCTTACCAAAGACTTATTTGAAAAATCTCATTGGCTTCTTCAGTGTGGTCTCAGAGGTCAAATCACTTAAATGTAAACCATTTATTTTATTAACTACTGCTATCAGACACAGCATGCCATTTGGGGGAATCTCTCTCTTTACTTCTATAGTTGTCTGTTGGGGTATATCAGTGAACTGAATCTAAAAAACAATAGGTATGAAAACCAGCACACAACTAGATCCGTTGGATTTTTTTTTTTCCTGTGTGTTTCGATAGTACTTGTAAGGAGCTCTGTGGGATCAAGCTCTCCTCAGTCACTCTTTGCATCTATGTTTCAGCTTTGAAAATGGGGTGGTAGGGAGGGAAAGTAAAGAAAGCACCCTGCAGTGTTGGGAACTCTGGTTCCCAGACTCCAGTTAGCCTGCCACTTTGATAAAACGGGTCATCAGTGGCATCTCAACTAAAAGCCGTTGCTATGTTTAGTGCATACAAGCCTTTCTCCAGAGACAACACAAGCTGTTAGTTTTGCTGCCGCATGCCTGCTGTGTAAATGGAGCTATGTAACTGCTATGCCATTGTTTACTCTACATTGCACCTTTAAGTTTATAAGGAGTCTGCAGGTTCATAGTATTCTGTGAAAGGCAGAGCTGAGGCCACATAGTACAGAGTAGACACTCACTGTGCTCTCTCATGAAGATTTTTCTGACTTTGTCTTGCTTTGTTATGGCCCATAAGCTAAAGTAAAACAAATGAAACAGCATGTTTGGCTGTTCTTGTATTTAGCAAAAACAGCACATCCAGAACTTTTAAAGAGATAGGAAAACTTCTGTAGCAAAACAGGGGCCTGTGATGGGTTCTTTCCCCCATACCCTCCAGGAGGCGTTGGTGCCCTGATACCACCCTCCTTAAAGTAAACTCACTCAGGCTGGGCTAACAAAAAGATTTAATCCTCCAGATGCCTAGAAGCGACATTGACCAATTGGAAGCCAGCAGGCCAGTTAAGAAGGCTTGCCTACTTCCTCTCAGGGAGTGTGGGGTGAGGCTGGGACAGGAGAGGAGCTGGACTCCTCCTTAGTACTAGCCCAGAACCCAGGGCCAGGTCAGGGCCTTGGCTAAAAGCACTGTGGCGAAACAGTTACCTTTGATGTTTGTTTAAAGGTGCAGGCAGCCAAATTTTGCATTTGTTATTATTTACTTATTGAAGACTGACACCGAACTTCCAGCATAGGCTGCCTGCTCCAAACAGACTTCCACACTTTGTAAACTGAGGTAGGAAGTACCTTCAGCGTCACATTCAACCAGAAGGAGACATGACAGTGCAGCTACACCTGTGACAGGGCTCACTTCACTTGTTTACTGGAAATATTTTGTGCCACTCCTGTGATGCAAAACAGACATACACTCAGCTAAGCCACTTAAAATGGTTTTATGGGGTGCTTTGCATCACTACAGCAGCCCACAACATCCCAGAAAAATCTGGTCCAAGATCTTCTTCCAAATCTAGTGGTTTCGCTTCCAGTCCAAATGTGCAGCTATGCTACAGCAAAGCATAAAATCCAGATGCATATTCGGTAAAGAAAAAAAATCCTGCACTTCATCTTTGCACTTTGATCTTTAAATTAACCAATCATTTAACACTTGAAGAAAGGTGTTGTCATGGTAACAGGGCTAACTGCACTTCTGTCCCTTTTCTGGTTTCTCTGAATGTACCCCCTTAGGTTTTAGGCCTTATACCTGTACTTCCCTTGGGGTGGAGTTCTGCAGTTCTTCCACTGTAAAACTGGGCTCTGGGTTACAGTAGTCTGCATATTAACCATTCTTCCCCTGTAGGTCCTACTGAGTTCTGGCACCAGTAGTTCTTCCTTTCAGGAGTCTGTAACCAATGGTACAGTGGTGTACAGTGATCAGTGTACAGACAACCAAAGTGTTGTGCATTTAACGGTAGAACAAAGCATTAGAGAAAAATGATTTTAAAACAATCTACATGCTTATTCAACAAGGAGTCTGGTGGCACCTTAAAGACTAACAGATTTATTTGGGCATAAGCTTTCGTGGGTAAAAACCTCAAAGAAGTGAGTTTTTACCCACAAAAGCTTATGCCCAAGTAAATCTATTAGTCTTTAAGGTGCCACCAGACTCCTTGTTGTTTTTGTAGATATAGACTAACACAGCTACCCGCTGATACTTGATACATGCTTATTCGTCTTACTTAAAGGCTTACCATCCCCTGATGGCAACCCAGGCAGGCCTAACTCTATTAGACACCCTCAGTGGGTGCCTGTGTCTCAGTCTGAGACACCTGAACAGCTCCTCCCCACTTTAAATCCCACTAGAGTTCTCTTGATCTCTTGTATTTCTCAGCTTTTCCTGTCCTGGCTTTGTTTCTTAACAACGCTCAAGTGTTTACTGAGGGATGGATTATGTTCAGCCATTCTTTCTCCTTCCCACTTGTTTTCTCAACAACTCTCTCAAACTTAAACCAATATATTCAGATAAAAGGCAGCCCAATAACCTGGTTAACACATAGTACTCAAATTATTACAGAGAAATTCCACATCCACCACTGCTACAGAGTCAATTAAAGAGGGCTTCATATAATGGAAATACATACTAAAAGAAAAATCTAGGTGGCCTGGTGCATGGAGCACAAAGCATGTAAGGCAAAGTGTGATAGAAAGATATGGTAGGTGTGTGGGAGAAGAAAGGAAAAATGAGGGGTTGCAGGCTGAGATTTTCAAAGCCAACCAGGAATGCCCACTGGACAGCCAAATTCCTTGGTTAGTTTTAGAAATCTCAGCCATAATGTATTGTTAAATGCGATGGTGAATTATTTAGATTTTATTTCTAGAGCTCCCATCATTAAAGGCACTTAGTATAAGCACTTTACATACAGGCCAGACATTCCCTTTAGCACAAAAAGGTATGGAAAGGAGAAATGCCCCCAAAATATGTTTAACTGGAGTAGGAAGGAGTGCCTATTATGCAGCTGCTACACATGACGCCCCTCTTCTCCCTCCATTTCAGTGGAAGCAACTGTTATGCAGGACCAGATGCTCAATAAAAAAAACTGCAAGTAAAATGGAAATATTCCCTTAAAGCATACAGGGACTTGAGTCCAGAATCAGAACTGAATTTTGTTGCCTGAAGAAATCCATGCCCCAACAAGGGAGAAAGGTGATAATTGAAAAGCTGTGGAAACATTTTGTCTCATAGGAATGATGTCACCTAGGAACTAATGTAAGCTAGGGAACTTTCCAGTGACTGAAAGAAGAGATGCCAGCAGATACACATCAGTGAATCTGCTCTGTTGACCTGTTTGTGGTTAACAGCACACTATATTGAACATCACTGTGACAGCAGCCTGCAGTATATGATAGCAAGTCATACCGCATAGGACCCTTGTTGCCAGTAGCATATGAAGGGACCATAACAGCCTAACAGCCATGTGAAACACAGAATTACTATGTAACTAAAAGAGATGTTGGAATAACTGGATTCGCAGTGTTTGAATTAACATCCCAGGTGCACGGGCATAGCAGTGTTTATTGCACACTATGTAATTCAGAGGAACAGAAATAAAAGAGGTTACTTTGAGGAAAACATCACTTGCACAGTGTGTACTGAGAAATTATAACAGGGACATAACAGCAAGCAGTACATAGGAGTAAAAATCACTACCTCATCCAGACAAGTATCTAAGCAGTCAAAGATGACAGGCTGAAACTGTCTCATAGTAGACATAATAACACATAGAGAGACAAGGTGGAAGAGGTAATATCTTTTATTGGGCCAATTTCTGTTGGTGAAAGAGACAAGCTTTCGAACTTACACAGGGCTCTTCTTCAAATCTGGGAAACAAACTTAAAGTTTCACGGCTAAATACAAAATTTGAACAAATTGTCATATAATGAATGCAAGGGACCATTCAAGATGAAGGGGCCTTGTAGAGGGTCCGGACTCACCCCTGCGGCACCCCCTACTGGTTACTCCGGGGAATCAGCTCATCTAGCATCTGGAGCGCCCTCTGCAGGCCGGTGATCCACCTTGTCCCTACTTCTGGCCCCTGTGTCCCTCCCAGGACCCCTGTGCCCCTTGCTCTGGGTGCTGCCCCCTAGCAGTACCCCACAGATCTGGGTCTCCCCTCCCTGGGGAACCCCACCCACTATCCCCACCTTGCCTCAGTACTGGGCCACTGCCAGTCACCAACTAGCCCCCGCTCCCTGGGGAAGACTGCAGTATAGGCCACTCATCACTGGCAAGAAGAGTTTGGACCTGCTGCCTTGGCCTAGCCCTGGGCTGCTCTCTGCAACCCCCAGTACCCCTTGGCCTTCCGCTAGGCCACAGCCTGGGACTTTCCAGGCTGGAGCTCCCCAGCCCTGCTCCACACAGGTACTCTGTCTTAGCTCCCTGCAGCCAGGCCCTTCTCTCTCTAAGTACAGAGAGAGACTCTACTGAGCTCCTGGCTCCCAGCCTCTTATATAGGCCTGCTGAGTCTGTTTGGGGCGTGGCCCCAGCTGCAGCCACTTCCCCCAATCAGCTCAGCCTTCATGCTGCCTGCTCCCCCGGCTATCTCAGGCCCTTCCAGGCAGGAGCAGGTGTGCACCCTGCTACAGGCCTGTTAACAGCTCTCCAGTCATAGGGAGAAAAGGAAGCAGGGGTGGGTGGGAGAAGCAGCCGGGGGTGATTGTTAGTGGGTTAGAGATTGTTATAATCAGCCATAAATCCAGTGTCTTTATTCAGTTCATGATTACAGACCATACATACCAACCCAAAGCGGCACCAAACCCTGCCAGAACAACAGAAACAAACCCTGCAAACATATGTGCACTGCTACAATGATCAGCACCCCTCACAGCATACCTTTCAAGATCCATAGGTCCTGAACATGCCTATCACAATATGTAGTATAGCGCATACAGTGCACTAAATGCCTCAACAACAACTATGTGGGTAAAACCAGACAATCACTACGCTCTCAAATGAACTCACACAGGAAAACGATAAAAGACAAAAAAACACTCCATAACCGGTGGGTGAACACTTTTCACAAAGCCATCACTCTGTATCTGACCTCGGGATGCTGGAACAGGGGAGGCCAGGGGGTCATGGCCCCATCACTTTTTAACGGCCGTAAGGGCAAGTGAGGGGGGCGGGGGGGGGTGGAGAAGAGCAAATGGGGTATTGGGGGGAAGAGGCGGTGCAAGGGTGGGGACTCGGGTGAAGGGGCGGGGGTGGGCGTGGGGCTTTAGGGGGAAGGGTGGCACAGGGGCATGGCCTGGGGTGGGGTGCGAGGGCAGAGGCTCTGGGGAAGAGGTAGTGTGAGGGCAGTGACTTAGGGGAAGGGGCAGTGCAGAGGCGGAGCTTTGGGGGGAAGGAGTGCCACAGGTGGGCAGGGCCATGGTTCAGGCTCCAGTGGCCCCTCCACTTCTGGAAGCTTCCACCTCCCCGTCTGTCCTCCCAATCCTCATCCTCAAAGGAAACTTGCACAACACTTTCAAAAGGTGAGCCTGAGAGGTTAAATTCTTAACTTCGCTAGACACTAAAAATCATGGACTAAATAGAGACACTGGATTTATGACTTATTACGACAATCTGTGACCCACTAACTGGGATGACCATATGTCCCATTTTGTCCGGGACAGTCCCCTTTTTCAGCTCTGTTCTGGCCATCCCTACCTTTTCACTAAAACTGGGCATTTGTCTCTGATTTGCGCAGGCAGCGCTGCCTTCAGAGCTGTTCCCCTGGGCAGCAGCCGCCCCCTCTCTCGGGCTGCAAGGCAGAGTGGAGAGCAGAGGCTGCTGCCAGGGGTCAGCTCTGAAAGCAGGCACAGCATCAGAGAAGCACTACCTTCAAATCTGTCCCCTGGGCAACAGCCCCTGCTCTCCAGTTGCCAGGCAGAGCAGAGAGCAGCAGCTGCTGTGGGGGGTTAGTTCTGAAGGCAGTGCTGCCCATCAGCAGCATGATCAGAGAAATTTGCTGCTCTCAAGCCTCTCCCCGCGTGCAGCAGCCTCTGCTCTCCGGCTGGACACTACAGGTAGTTCTTATGTTTGGGTCATCCTGGGACAGCTATTCACTGCTTGCATCACAGGATAGTGAGGAGTTTACTTAAAGGATTGTGCCTCATAGATATATAATCCCTTCCCAAGCAGCCTGATGTTCTGGTAAAATGAGTGTGCTGCACACATTAGAATGGTGCACTCCTCCCTGAGTTCAGTGACTGCAGTCACTGGTCTTTAAGCAGGATGCACAAAGAGTAGGGTGACAGGTGGAGAGCAGAGAGTTATGCTGTTGCCAGGGCATCAGCTCTGAAGGCAGTGATGCCCGCCAGCAGCAGCAGAGAAATTTGCTACTGGCAGGAAGTGCTGCTTTCAGAACTGACCCCCTGGGCAGCAGCCCCACTTGCCAGCTACAAGGCAGAGCAGAGAAGTAAGGGTGACATGGTATTGGCACTTTTACTTTTGCACTGCCTCAGAGTCTGAGCCTTCCTTACTGTGAGGCTCAATATAGAATGCTTTGAGCAACTTGACCAGGAGGCTGTATAGAAGCACTAAATTAATTTTCCTATCCTCTCAGTACAAGGTTAGTAACCAGAAGGTAGGAACCCCATTTATTGATGGGCACAAAGCCTGGCTAAATGGATTGTCAGCATCAGCAGGGTCGAAGGATGCTGCACGCTGGCCAACCAATGGGGGTTAGTGGCAGTGCTCTAATTTGTAAACACTGATTTTTGTTGGTTAGCTGACTTGCAGCTGCAGGCTGAAAGCAGCGTGATGGCCTCATCACAGCTCCAATGTTTGCCTAGCTTGGGAGCCTGAATGATGAGGCAGTTTGAAATAGGAAGGGTTTTTAATTGCATATTTTGTGGTAGCTAAGAGTTCCCCTGAGCCAAAAAACAGGCTGCCTGCAGTAGAGACAGAGAGCTGTGTTCAGATGCTGGTCTGAGCCAGAGTTCAGAGACTGCCTTGTGAAGGAACACTTGCAAATAAATTCTACCCTGGTGTTTAAGTAGCAGATTTACCAGGCCACAGAGATCCCTGGTGTAAACCATTTGACTTGGAGACAGGGGTGAAAGTAACTTAAATGATTTACCAATACGCAGAGCGGCCGGGGTCCTGGGCAAGGTCGGGGGGGGGGCAGCTCTGGGCCCCGGAAGGGGCAGGGCCTCGGACCAAAATCTCCCAGCCAGCCCTTCAACACTGCCTACCCCATGCCCTTTAAATTGCTGCCGGAGCCCCGGGGCAGCTGCCCCTTTGCCCTCTCCCCCCATCAGCGGCCCAGCCGGTACGGTCAGCATTTTCTTACTGGTACGCTGTACCGGACCATACTGGCTTACTTTCATCTCTGCTTGGAGATTAACTTGGCCCATAGCAAGGAATTGGTTCAGCAAAACAGGGGCTGTCAGGAGCAGGGTCCCAGCTAGAGGCAGACTGACATAATTTATCAAAAAAATCCCCACAAGGAGCATAGACAGTTCATTCACACATGTTCTCCTTTGTCGAGGGCTGATTGTGTTAGAAGTAAGGATAGCAATACCACCACGAAGTATTTCTTCACACAAGGCACAGTCAACCTGTGGAACTCTTTGCCAGAGGATGTTATAAAGGCCAAGACTATAACAGAGTTCAAAAAAGAACTAGATACATTCATGGAGGATAGGTTCATCAATGGCTATTAGCCAGGATGGATGGGGATGATGTCCCTAGCCTCTGTTTGCCAGAAGCTGGGAATGAGCAACAGAGAATGGATCACTTGATGATTACCTCTTCTGTTCATTCCCTCTAGGGCACCTGGCATTGGCCACTGTCGGAAGACATAATACTGGGCTAGATGGACCTTTGGTCTGACCCTGAATGGCCGTTCTTATGTTCCTGCTACCTTTACTTCTGTGCTGCTGATGGTGGGGGCGCTGTTTTCAGAGCTAGGCACCCCAGCAAGCATCTGATGTGCTCCATTGCCCAGCTGTGAAGGCAGTACTGCCACCAATCACATGATGTTGCCAGGTGATGCTTTTATTACTTTTGTGGGGGGAGTGGGCTTGTGTGACCTGTGTCCTTAGAACATAAGAACATAAGAACGGCCATACCGGGTCAGACCAAAGGTCCATCCAGCCCAGTATCCTGTCTACCAACAGTGGCCAATGCCAGGTGTCCCAGAGGGAGTGAACCTAACAGGCAATGATCAAGTGATCTCTCTCCTGCCATCCAGCTCCACCCTCTGACAAACAGAGGCTAGGGACACTATTCCTTACTCATCCTGGCTAATAGCCATTAATGGACTTAACCACCATGAATTTACCCAGTTCTCTTTTAAACACTGTTATAGTCCTAGCCTTCACAACCTCCTCAGGTAAGGAGTTCCACAAGTTGACTCTGCGCTGCGTGAAGAAGAACTTCCTTTTATTTGTTTTAAACCTGCTGCCTATTAATTTCATTTGGTGACCCCTAGTTCTTGTATTATGGGAATAAGTAAATAACTTT
Source organism: Terrapene triunguis (assembly GCF_002925995.2). NCBI lineage: Eukaryota > Metazoa > Chordata > Testudines > Emydidae > Terrapene > Terrapene triunguis. The sequence continues at coordinate 6,184,883 of NW_020664369.1, forward strand.
TCCATATCCACTTTCTCCACATCACTCGTGATTTTATATACCTCTATCATATCCCCCCTTAGTCTCCTCTTTTCCAAGCTGAAGAGTCCTAGCCTCTTTAATCTCTCCTCATATGGGACCCGTTCCAAACCCTTAATCATTTTAGTTTGCCTTTTCTGAACCTTTTCTAGTGCCATTATATCTTTTTTGAGATGAGGAGACCACATCTGTATGCAGTATTCGAGATGTGGGCATACCATTGATTTATATAAGGGCAATAATATATTCTCAGTCTTATTCTTTATCCCCTTTTTAATGATTCCTAACATCCTGTTTGCTTTTTTGACCACCTCTGCACACTGCGTGGACATCTTCAGAGAACTATCCACGATGACTCCAAGATCTTTTTCCTGACTCATTGTAGCTAAATTAGCCCCCATCATATTGTAGAAGAATCAATAGTTTGCGTGTGGTCATTTTTTGCTATAAAAATGTCTAGGAAACATCTGTGTAATTTTAATGAAGACCTCCAAAAATAGTTCAAGTTTAAAAAAAAAAAAGACATTTCAACATTGGACAAAGAGCAAAGTTGTATGCGAGACATGTGGAGCACATTTCTCCATTGCCCACGGCAGTCGAAATGACATTACCCAGCACCTTCAAAGCAAAAAACACAGAGATGCTGATAAAAGTAAGTGTTTAACACCAAGAGTTTCAGGATTTTTTTCTGAGGCAAGACACAGAAGCTGAAAATGTTTTTGCCAATGAGAGAGTGTTTGCTTACCACTCATTGAGGCATGGACACAGTTTCCAGTCTAGTGACTGTACATCACAATTCATTAGGAAACTGTACCAATTTAAGTTTTCATCCGCTTGCACGAAATCTGAGGCAATTGTTTGCAACGTCTTAGCCCCTTTATCTATTTAAGAAGTGCTTCTTGAGTTGGACAAGTGTTCCTTTATTACGCTTAGTGTGGAAGCATCAAACAAAAAGGAGCAAAAACTATTTCCTGTTCCTATATGGTATTTTCTCCCACTGACTGGCGTTCGCATAAAAATTATTCACTTTTTGTCTCTACCCCAGAGAAACATCAGATTTGCAGTGTGCATTCATCCAGCAAGTGATCGAGAAGTACTCTCTTAGAGACAAGATTGTTGGAATTTGTGCAGACAATACCAGTTCTAACGTTGGGGGTGCCGTATGTTATGGGAAAAATAACTTGTGGCAAAAGCTCCAGGTCAACTTAGGAAAAGAGATCTTTGGTACTGGGTGTGATGCACATATTGTGCATAACTGCCTCCAAACTGCGGTTGACTGTCTTCCTTTAGATGTGGAGAGCTTTGCTGTAAAGATTTACAAATACTTTCATATCTACACGGTGTGTGTTGAAGAGCATGGCAGCATGCAATTCCTCTCACTGGGACCAGCAATACACAGGATTTTGTTGATTTTTGATGGGCTTAAAGCATATTTTCTTTCTTAAGATAAATGCCCGACACTGCTAAAGAAGCTCTTTGATGATCCTGCCACTCAACTGTGGCTTCTATTTGCCAACAAACAAACTGCCATGTACCAAAACATAACAGAGATGATAGAGAAAAACGATTTGTTAGTGACAGAAGTTGCATTGCAAATATGTTATCGGAGAGGCTTGGAGAAAGATCTGTCACAACAGAAGTGAAGAACTTACTGCATGCTCTTGTAGAATGTGGGCAAATAAAAGAAAGGGAGTTTTATGATGTAGTTGACAATTTTTACATAACATGATTGTCCTACTTAGAGCACTGGAGACCTGCCTTTGAGTGCACCAAAAAGTTTTAGTGGGCTTTGCTGAGGAATATGCCGCAGTGGGAGCAAATGCAAGACAGCCTCACTGCATGCCACACCAGAATTCCCACCTTAAATATGTTGGATGAGAATCCTCTCTTTGACATAGGGAAGGGTAGGAGAGATGTCCTGGAGGCCAAATTTAGGCTGCTAGGGAAGAGACTGAAATCCAGGACCTCTATGGTGGCATTCTCAGAAATGCTCCCAGTTCCACGCGCAGGGCCAGGTAGGCAGGCAGAGCTTCAGAGTCTCAATGCGTGGATGAGACGATGGTGTAGAGAGGAGGGGTTTACATTCATTAGGAACTGGGGAAACTTCTGGAATGGGGGGAGCCTATACAGGAAGGATGGGCTCCACCTAAACCAAAGTGGAACCAGACTGCTGGCACTAAACATTAAAAAGGTTGTAGAGCAGTTTTTAAACTAGGAGATGGGGGAAAGCCGACTGCTGCAGAGGAGCATGTGGATCGGACAGAGACTTCTCTTAGGGGAGAGTCTAATGATAGAGAATGTCCAGGTTATAGTCAGGAGCAGAGGATGGAAGAGGATAAAGTAGGGGCCAGATCAGATGATAAACATTCACATAAAAAAGAATCTGATACATCAGAAAAGGGCAGACAAATAAACAGTGACAAGTTTTTAAAGTGCTTGTACACAAATGCTAGAAGTCTAAATAATAAGATGGGTGAACTAGAGTGCCTTGTGATAAAGGAGGATATTGATATAATAGGCATCACAGAAACCTGGTGGACTGAGAGCAATCAATGGGACACAATCATTCCGGGGTACAAAATATATTGTAAGGACAGAAGAGGTCATTTGGGGGGGGGGAGTGGCACTATATGTGAAAGAAAATGTACAATCAAATGAAGTAAAAATCTTAAGCAAATCCTCATGTTCCATAGAATCTCTATGGATAGAAATTTCATGCTCTAATAAGAATATAACATTAGGGATCTATTATCGACCACCTGACCAGGATGGTGATAGTGATGATGAAATGCTCAGGGAAATTAGAGAGGCTATCAAAATTAAGAACTCAATAATAGTGGGGGATTTCAATTATCCCCATATTGACTGGGAACATTTCACTTCAGGACGAAATGCAGAGATAAAATTTCTCGATACTTTAAATGACTGCTTCATGGAGCAGCTGGTACGGGAACCCACAAGGGGAGAGGCAACTCTAGATTTAGTCCTGAGTGGAGCGCAGGAGCTGGTCCAAGAGGTAACTATAGCAGGACCGCTTGGAAATAGTGACCATAATACAATAGCATTCAACATCCCTGTGGTGGGAAGAACATCTCAACAACCCAACACTGTGGCATTTAATTTCAAAAGGGGGAACTATGCAAAAATGAGGGGGTTAGTTAAACAGAAGTTAAAAGGTACAGTGACTAAAGTGAAATCCCTGCAAGCTGCATGGGCGCTTTTTAAAGACACCATAATAGAGGCCTAACTTTAATGTATACCCCAAATTAAGAAACACAGTAAAAGAACTAAAAAAGAGCCACTGTGGCTTAACAACCATGTAAAAGAAGCAGTGAGAGATAAAAAGACTTCCTTTAAAAAGTGGAAGTCAAATCCTAGTGAGGCAAATAGAAAGGAGCATAAACGCTGCCAAATTAAGTGCAAGAATGTAATAAGAAAAGCCAAAGAGGAGTTTGAAGAACGGCTAGCCAAAAACTCCAAAGGTAATAACAAAATGTTTTTTAAGTACATCAGAAGCAGGAAGCCTGCTAAACAACCAGTGGGGCCTCTTGATGATCGAGATACAAAAGGAGCGCTTAAAGACGATAAAGTCATTGCGGAGAAACTAAATGGATTCTTTGCTTCAGTCTTCACGGCTGAGGATGTTAGGGAGATTCCCAAACCTGAGCCGGCTTTTGTAGGTGACAAATTTGAGGAACTGTCACGGATTGAAGTGTCACGAGAGGAGGTTTTGGAATTAATTGATAAACTTAACAGTAACAAGTCACCAGGACCAGATGGCATTCACCCAAGAGTTCTGAAAGAACTCAAATGTGAAGTTGCGGAACTGTTAACTAAGGTTTGTAACCTGTCCTTTAAATCGGCTTCTGTACCCAATGACTGGAAGTTAGCTAGTGTAACACCAATATTTAAAAAAGGCTCTAGAGGTGATCCTGGCAGTTACAGACCGGTAAGTCTAACATCTGTACCGGACAAATTAGTCGAAACAATAGTTAAGAATAAAATTGTCCGACACATAGAAAAACATAAACTGTTGAGCAATAGTCAACATGGTTTCTGTAAAGGGAAATGGTGTCTTACTAATCTATTAAAATTCTTTGAAGGGGTCAACAAACATGTGGACAAGGGGGATCCAGTAGACATAGTGTACTTAGATTTCCAGAAAGCCTTTGACAAGGTCCCTCACCAAAGGCTCTTATGTAAATTAAGCTGCCATGGGATAAAAGGGAAGGTCCTTTCATGGATTGAGAACTGGTTAAAAGACAGGGAACAAAGGGTAGGAATTAATGGTAAATTCTCAGAATGGAGAGGGGTAACTAGTGGTGTTCCCCAAGGGTCAGTCCTCAGACTGATCCTATTCAACTTATTCATAAATGATCTGGAGAAAGGGGTAAACAGTGACGTGGCAAAGTTTGCAGATGATACTAAACTGCTCAAGATAGTTAAGTCCAAAGCAGACTGTGAAGAACTTCAAAAAGATCTCACAAAACTAAGTGATTGGGCAACAAAATGGCAAATGAAATTTAATGTGGATAAATGTAAAGTAATGCACATTGGAAAAAATAACCCCAACTATACATACAGTATGATGGGGGCTAATTTAGCTACAGCAAGTCAGGAAAAAGATCTTGGAGTCATCGTGGATAGTTCTCTGAAAATGTCCACGCAGTGTGCAGAGGCGGTCAAAAAAGCAAACAGGATGTTAGGAATCATTAAAAAGGGGATAGAGAATAAGACTGAGAATATATTATTGCCCTTATATAAATCGATGATACGCCCTCATCTCGAATACTGCGTACAGATGTGGTCTCCTCATCTCAAAAAAGATATACGGACACTAGAAAAGGTTCAGAAAAGGGCAACTAAAATGATTAAGGGTTTGGAACGGGTCCCATATGAGGCGAGATTAAAGAGGCTAGGACTCTTCAGCTTGGAAAAGAGGAGACTAAGGGTGGATATGATAGAGGTATATAAAATCATGAGTGATGTGGAGAAAGTGGATAAGGAAAAGTTATTTACTTATTCCCATAATACAAGAACTAGGGGTCATCAAATGAAATTAATAGGCAGCAGGTTTAAAACAAATAAAAGGAAGTTCTTCTTCACGCAGCGCACAGTCAACTTGTGGAACTCTTTACCTGAGGAGGTTGTGAAGGCTAGGACTATAACAGAGTTTAAAAGAGAACTGGATAAATTCATGGTGGTTAAGTCCATTAATGGCTATTAGCCAGGACGGGTAAGGAATGGTGTCCCTAGCCTCTGTCTGTCAGAGGGTGGAGATGGATGGCAGGAGAGAGATCACTTGATCATTGCCTGTTAGGTTCACTCCCTCTGGGGCACCTGGCATTGGCCACTGTCGGTAGACAGGATACTGGGCTAGATGGACCTTTGGTCTGACCCGGTACGGCCTTTCTTATGTTCTTATGTTCTTATGGTCTAGTGCAAAATCAATTTTCTCCAGTTGTCTGTCAGACTGGAATCATCAGAGAATGCCCATCACCGAAAGGTGGCCGAAGATTTTTCGAGAGAGGGACTGTAACGCAGTACAATACTCACATCTAGCCAAGGCTGTGGAATTTGTGCTGTGTCTGCCTGGTACTACAGCACCTGTTGAACATATCTTTTCAATTATGAATGATGTGGGGTCTCCTGAAAAATCACATCTGGATGTCTTCACCATGAAGGCTGTCTTGTGTGTGCAAGTTAACTTTTCTCTAGACTTTACTGCATTCTACGACAAGTTGCTGAAAGACAAGCAAACCCTCAGAAAAATAGCAGCTTCCAAGAAATACAACTGATATCAAGCAGCTTCACACCCTAAAGAATGGCAAGATGAGGAACAATCCCAGTAACCACTGAGTTTTAAGTAAAATATATGAAACCATGAAATATATGAACATATATATAAAATATATGAAACTGCCTTATCTTTTTTGCATACTGTAAGTAAACTCCCCTGAGCACTGATCATCTCTTACCCGGTGTCCCATTTTCAGTTTAGGGAAATATGGTCACCTTATCACTAACAACCTCAGTCAGTTGTTTCTCCCCCTTCCTTTCCTCCCTATTATTTGAGGGGCCACTTCACCTTGAATGGTCCCTTTGAAAGAGTCAAGGCTGAGGCCCTCAGGCAGGGGCTGAGCAGCAGTTTATATAGTCAACAGGCCCAGGCCCTGAGTCAGGGCGGGGCTGCAAAGAGTCCAAGGCTCAGGCCCTCAGGCAGGTGCTGAGCAACCACAGGTAAATAGCACACCCAGGCTTCAGGCTCTAAGCAGCCTGTGAGAGGGGGAGACTGCCACCCACGTGTTGGGTGACATGGGGGATGCAGGCTTTCCCACTCCACTGCATCCAAGCCTGGGGCCCTAGCAGCGGCCACAGGCCCACTGCTGTGTCAGTGGGGATCCTGGCCGCAACACACTGACATGGGTTCCAGCTGTGTTGCAGCCAGACTCGGGTTGGCTGCCCCCCGGCTACTTCCCAGCTCTTCCTCTGGAGGTACCTGAGTCAAGGTGGTGTCCTCAGGGGGGTCGATCACCATTGTATCCTCGGGGTAGCTGGCGAGGGGTAGGCTCAGCACCTCTTCTGGGCAGCTGGCGAGGGGTAGGCTCAGCGCCTCTTCTGGGTATCTGGCAAGGGGTAGGCTCGGCAACTCTCCCACACGCTGGTCTGTGTCAAGTGTCGGCCAGTCAGGCCAGTCTCCAGGTCCGCTGCTGGTTGCTGGAGTCTCTCTGGCGGGAGCTTGTCCGGAGATGTCTGGCCTCTCCAGCGGCTGCCTCCTGAGTGAGCTCTGGGGTTGAGCTCTTATACTTCCTGTCCAGCCTCTGACCCTCTGGGGGGGCGGGCTTGGAGTGCTCTGCTCACTCTGGTGTCCAGCGGAGCTCGTCCCTCTCTGGGGCACTGGGGAACCACACCGCCTCCCTACAATACCACTGAACTAAAGATAAATAAATATGTCACCATGCGGCATGTATCAAATATGAATAAATGGATCTACGTAACATACACTTATTTGGCACAGAGGTGTTTTCATTTGATATTAAGCAGTTAGTAACAAAAGCCAATATTTTAATAGTTAGAGGTGATGGGACAGTATTTTCACCTCTTAAGAAAAAAATGGTCTCTTTCTTCATTGTTACTTACCATGAAAATGATCCTTTATATCAGGCTCAGGACATATAGAGGGATTTTCAAATAAGCCAAAGTGCCTTAGGCACCCAACTTCTATTGAATTTAAATGGGATTTGAGCCCCTAACTCTTTAAAGTTCCTTTGAAAATCCCAGGCTTAAACTATAAATATTTTTTTTACTAATCCCTTCCTCACACCAAGTAATTATTTTTCTTCCCACCTCCTCCCAGTATTTTGAGCTAAAATAGGTGGGGGTGCCACCTACTGTGAATATGTGTGACTTTCTCTCTCACAGCTTACTGAAATAAATAGGGTCATTTATTTTAATGTATGTCCTCTTAGTATGCTCTACAGTTGTGTAGTATAAACTACCCAAGTCAGAAGAATGGTGGTTATAATGTGTCAGAGGGCTTCCCCTTCACCCTCTCCCCTGGTTCTTGTCACGCAGACAGAGAGCAGAAGACCAGAAGTCCGAAGTGCAAACAATGCAAAGTTTATTGGGGTTAGTTTCCAGCAAACATGTGTCCCATAACTCTGACACCTCAGAGCCTTGTTTCCCAGTGCCTCTCCCTCCTCCCTGCAGGAGGTATAATTATACCTGATATGCACACCCACAGTCCCAGCCCTTACAATTTAGAGTCATGTTCCGTTTTGGGTCTGGGGTTTTCATCACACCTCTTTTGTACTCATGGGAGGGGTATGGAGTGAAGTTGTGCTCCTGTCAGGGATAGGCATTTCTTTGTTTTTTTACTGTTTTATACCTCGCCCCTGCCCCCCATGCTCCTTTGCCCATCCCGATTGGTTGCTTGGCTTTGCCTTGAGATGGGATTGAGGCGATCTTAAAGTGTGCTCTGAGTAACACTTTAACAGCTCTTATCTGGTCCCATTGTACTAACTAACATTGACTAGGCAGAAGCAAAATCACAGTGGTTTTGTCCTTTGTTTATACATATTAGTATAAGAGTATCAAAAATCAAACCCAAAATTCTATCCCAGGCTAACAAACAGATCTATATACTAACATAACAGTTACAGAATTATCACACAAAAAAAGGAACTAGTTAGTTGAGTTGTCACAATGCAGAATTTCTATTTACTCATAATTGTTTGAGTACTTTAGAGTTTGCTTAATTGTTGGTCCATTCTCTGCCACCTGGTGAATAGATTCAGTTCAGGGTTTCACTGTTAAAGCCAATTATCAAATTCAGCTTGTGGTATCAGAATAGCAGTTGCAACAAAAGAGGTAGTGTCTGTTCTACCTCCATGGCACACTTGGGCTTGGTTATGCAAAATGAAGGTGTGGTCAGGGTATGCTGCATTCTCCCTTTCCAGTTACACATAGAAAAGGTCATATACAACACACAATGCATATTTGGGTCCACCTCCTTTAAGTGTACCGTTTGAAATGTCCACAGGTGTACATTGAGCAAAACCTAATATTACTCCAAGGTAGAATTCATGTATGTTACAATTCCAAGCCTCTGCTGAGTTGATTCATAATTGTATCTAAGGCAGTGACTAATGGATGACATGGATCATTTATGTATTGAAGTGTGGTTTTGTTGGGCATATTCTATTAAGCATAACATGGGTTATTATATGCAGTATTGTTGTAGCCAAATTTTTGTGTGTTTTATATGCAGTATTGTTGTGTTGGTCCAAGGATTTTAGAGACACAAGGGTGGGTGATTCAATCAGGGTGGATGTAGTCCACTCCCAATAATTGATGAGGAGGATCCAGGAGAGGCAACGTTGCTTTTGTAGTGGCTGATGTGGTTGGGTCCTCTGATGGTGTCACTAGAGTAGATATGGGGACAAAATAGACAATGAGGTTTGTTACAGGGATTGGTTCCTGGGACCCAACCACATCAGCCACACCATCAGGGACTCATTCACCTGCACATCTACTAATGTTATATATGCCATCATGTGCCAGCAATGCCCCTCTGCCATGTACATTGGCCAAACCGGACAGTCTCTATGTAGAAGAATAAATGGACACAAATCGGACATCAGGAATGGTAACATACAAAAGTCAGTAGAAGAACACTTCAATCTCCCTGGACATTCTATAACAGATTTAAAAGTAGACATACTTGAACAAAAAAACATCAGAAACAGACTTCAAAGAGAAACTATAGAACTAAAATTCATTTGCAAATTTAACACCATTAATTTGGGCTTGAATAGGGACTGGGTGTGGCTGGCTCACTACAAAAGCAACTTTGCCTCTCCTGGAATTGACATCTCCTCATCAAGTATTGGGAGTGGACTACATCCACCCTGATTGAATTGGCCCTGCCAACACTGGTTCTCCACTTGTGAGGTAACTCCCTTCTCTTCTTGTGTCAGTATAATAATGCCTGCATCTGTAATTTTCACTCCATGCATCTGAAGAAGTCGTTTTTTTACCCACGAAAGCTTATGCCCAAATAAATCTGTTAGTCTTTAAGGTGCCACCGGACTCCTATATTATGTTGCATTTTTTTTAAATCTTCAGCGAGCACATATTTATCCATATATGTGTGAATTTAGTATCCAAAGAAGATGTGTGATTGACAGTCCTGCAAACCAAAATCCCTTCTCTGACAAACAAAAAGAACAAAAAACAAAACAAAACCCTTCAAAACACAGCAATCACCCAGCTCAGCAACAAGCAGCGGCCCCTGCCAATTGGCGGCCCCTGCCAATGTGCCTCAGTTCTGATTGAGAGGGATCATCTCTAAGGTGAGAGGTTATTTCAATTTCCGTGACTCAGTCAGCCTTTGGCCTGTCAGTGACAGAGCCAACAAGTGTGCCAATTAGTCTGATATATTTGTATTAAAGTCAGCATGAATGGCAAAAATTAACAAGTTTGGACATTCTGTAAGTAAGTAAAAATTAGTATGTAATAAAATTGAGCATTGATTTTAATGATATGTATGAAAAATTGTGTACTTACTACAGAAATATTTTGCTGATGACCAGTAACGGAATGGCCGCTGTGCACCACTGCTCACTACTAGATGGAGTCAGAACTGCTCATTTCATCCTAAACCTAAAATGTTAACAGCTAACAGAGATTCTCCTTTGCTCTGGTTATAGGAGTGTGCACTTTTGGAGTGGGTCTGAATTCTAGATCCTATGTCACATTGAAGTTCCTAGTGAGCACAGTGCAATGCACAGCGAGACCAATGAATTTTTAGGGCATGGATTTGTGCTTGTTTGTCACTTTTTTGAGGACACCTTAAATAAACTTACACTTCACCTGTTCCCATTTTCCTAATTGCATTTTAAATAATAAAGAGCTTTTGCCAGGAGAAGATTTCCATAATTTTAGCCAGAAGCGAAACTGTGCATGGAGCGAGGAAAGGAATTAGTCCTGCAAAATACTTTTCTTTCAATCTTACCATGACATTTTAAATCAGCATGTTTGCTCACATCTGGTGTTTTTCCTGGTCTCATTTAATCAGTCCAGTTTCATGTTGCCTGTAGTTCTTTTCATTCGACTGTTTTTCATGGGCCAAATACTGCTTCCACTGACAATTACGATCCCACTTATTGTATTGGAACTAGGATTTTACTGATTGAATATAGAAGGTTTTAAACTGTCCATTTTTAAACTCCTTTTTCAGGGCTGTGAACCCCTGAGGTACCACAAGGTTAGGGAAGCTGTGCATAGTTATTTTTGTGCTTTATAAAATGTCTAACATTTTTGGTGCATAAATCATTTTTAGCTTTACCTAATTTCAGACCATAAAGGGCATGTCAAACTTTACTAAACCGAAGCCCCGGGAAGCAGTCGATAACCATGATGGATTTTTATAATGATATAACCCTTAATGAATTATTGTAGTACTTTAACAAGGTTTTAATAAGAAATTTCTTTTGCCAGCATGGTTATTAGTTCTCTCATATGAATAGCCCTGGGCCTGTCTTCCATAGAATAGTACAACATAATATTTCTTTCTGTGTCAATCATACAGTACTGCAAAACTCCAAGCCATGAATAAAATACACTTACTTTTCTTTTTTTTTATTTTATTTTAAAGGTCAGGTTTTAAGAATATATAAGCTGAAAATAAAGATGTGCTGATTGCAAGACCACTGTTACTCATGTATAATGGAAGAATGCCCACCACAGAATTCTGATCACAAGTCAAATGTTTCCTATACACTAAAGTACCTTTTAAAAAAATGAGAATAATATATATATATTTTGCTCTAATTGGTATGTGTGTATAATGTACATTATAGTATACTATACTGATTTTCTTCAGGTTCATTAAGGAAGCATCTGAATAGTGATCTGAATACTGCAGTGGGGCTTCTTCCATTATATATACATGAATCAGGAATGGCAACCGTCTGTCTCAAAAAGTTGATGGTACACACAGCAAAGCAGTTCAGTTACTGTGTGATGCTGCAGCAACACAAGTGGATAAAAAGTCCAATTCTCAAGCGACAGTCCTTGCCACAAATAATGCAGCTGCAAGGCACAGGACCAGAAGATAAAGTTGGAGAACTACTAGCACTTGAGGCCTGCTGAGCTTTCCAATTCACTTTCTTCATTTTCCTCTCTCTCAACCATCACTCTTTAGCTTCTTTGACTCCCTAGGCACAGCACAGACTTCCAGTGTGGCCTATTGCTAGCTTCATCTTCACAGCTTGTGGTATCAATGTTTAACGTTTTCAAGTCCCTCCTAGAGCCTAAGCCTAGGTCAGCTAAGTGGCCTTGGAACATCCATGAGTTCTCCATACAGGAGAGCCTTTGGAATGCATCCATCTGGTGCAGATGACCAAACCAATGGAGATGTCTGGGTTTGAGAATAGTAATTTGACTTTGAAATTTTGCTTTCTCAAATACTTTGGTGTCAGGAACTTATTTTCCGATGTGATATTTAGAATATGATGAAGACAGAGGGTATGGAAGGGGTTTAACCTCTCATGTCTGCTGTAGGTGGTCCAGGCTTCACAATCATACAGCAGCATGCTGAAACCACACATCTAGTAGAACCTATCTTGGTGTTCAATGTCAGTTTCCTGTTATTCCACATGCACTTGAAAAGTTATCCTAATGTGGTAGCTTCTTTCCAATGTGAGAACTAAGCATGTCATCCAGAGACAAGTTATATGATACAGTTGATACTAGATAACAGAACTCATCCACGTCTTCTGGTGCAGCAACACACCTTGTGCTATAATCATCGTCTTCTTTTGACGCATGGTTAGTCCAAATTCGCCACAAGCTAGCAAAGCTATTGCAAAGTTTCTGGAGCTCCTCTTCACTGTGTGCAACGAGCACTGAATCATTGGTGAAAAAACATTATTTTAGCAGGTATTTGACTGAGCTTTTTGCTCTTAGATGTGCAATGTTGAAGAATTTTCCATCTGATCTCATATGGAGATTTACACTGTTGGTGCTAAGTGAGAAAGCATGATGAAGCAGCAGAGAGAAGAATATACCAAAAAGTGTTGGTGCCAAAACACATCCCTGGTTGACACAACTGCAGATTTCAAAGCTGAAAGACTGATCACCATCATACTGGACTGTAGCCTTCATGCCATCATGGAAGGATCAAATCAGATGGATGAAGACTCAAGGGGCAACCAACTCTCTCAAGTGATTAGAAAAGATCCTTTATGCTGACCAGATCAGAAGTCTCTGTAAGACTGATGAAGACCATGTAGAAAGGTTTTCCTTGTTCTCAACACTTTTCTTGAAGTTGCTTTAGTGCAAAGATTATGTAGATAGTTGATCTACTAGCACAGAAGGCAAACTGGCTCTCTGGATAAACACATCAGCAAGAACTTGCAGTCTATTGAGAAAGGCCTGTGCAAATGCCTTGCCAGCAACACTAAGGAGAGAGATTCCTCTATAGTTGTTGTCATCATTCTGATCTCCTTTGTTTTTATACAATGTGATGATTCTGACATCCTTCATGTCTTGTGATAACCCTCCTTCCCTCCAAAAGGTAAGCAAGACATTGTGCAGTTGTTTAAGCACAACCTGGCCTCCTTGCTTCAGTATTTCAGCTGGAATTCCTTCTTTTCCTGTAGCATTTCCTGGTGCTACGGAGGTGATTATTTATAGATGGTTCTATATCAAGCTTTTCAATAGTCTGAAGTATGTGGATTTCATTTAACATTGCTTCAGAAACAGTGGTTTCACATGAATTGTTGGTGACAATGTGGCATTGGTTTGCTTCTGTCAATGATGATGTCTCCATTAAGAGATTTGAGTGGGCCAGTCATCTTGTGTTAAGGACCTATTGCAGGGGTCGGCAACCTCTGGCACGCGGCTAGCCAGGGTAAGCACCCTGGCAGGCCGGGCCAGTTTGTTTACCTGCCGCGTCCGCAGGTTCCACCGATCGCGGCTTCCACAGGACGCGGTTCACTGCTCCAGGCCAATGGGGGCAGCGGGAAGCCGCAGCCAGCACATCCCTCGGCCCACGCTGCTTCCCGCCGCTCCCATTGGCCTGGAGCGGCGAACCACGGCCAGTGGGAGCTGCGATCAGCCGAACCTGCGGACACTGCAGGTAAACAAACTGGCCCGGCCCGCCAGGGTGCTTACCCTGGCAAGCTGTGTGCCAGATGTTGCCGACCCCTGACCTATTGCTTTCTTCATTTCATCAAATATATCTCTTAGATGTCCATTCTTAAAGTGTATTTATATCTTCTCACATAGATAGAGCCAGTATGCTTGAGCACATTGCCTACCTGTTGGTTACAATGTACTCTTGGCCAATATGAGGTTAGCACCCGTCTCAAGAGAGGGGTACATGTTATGACAGAGTTATGCTGTGAATTTTGCTTCAATACATAGAAGAATTTCTGCAAATCAGTCTTTCCCTTGTATAGTCTTTTTTTTTTACCAAAAGTTAAGGTTACAGCTACATGGACATTTTTTCATGCTACATAATCATTCAGGAGAGTTGCCGTCGATAACATAGCTTCCCTGAGATTTGCAGTGAATTGGTCTTTTGTTGAAGACATCTTCCTTGTCTTTTGTGTTGTTGATGTTAATGCATGGGCAATCGCTTTGTTTGGTACAATAGAATTTCTGCAGTGAAAGCCTTATTTTGCATCATACAAGCGCATACCCTGTGCCACAGTCTGCACTGTGAAAAATGTGAATATGGAGAATATCCTATAGGTGTTTTCTATGGGTTATAATTAAATCCAGTTGGTGCAAGCGTCCAGATCTCTGCTGTCCTGACGAGATCTTCTGGCACTGATTACATTGGAAGTAGAATCATAGAATATCAGGGTTGGAAGGGACCTCAGGAGGTCATCTAGTCCAACCCCCTGCTCAATGCAGGACCAATTCCCAACTAAATCATCCCAGCCAGAGCTTTGTCAAGCCTGACCTTAAAAACCTCTAAGGAAGGAGATTCCACCACCTCCCTAGGTAACCCATTCCAGTGCTTCACCACCCTCCTAGTGAAAAAGCTGTTCCTAATATCCAACCTAAACCTCCCCAACAGCAACTTGAGACCATTACTCCTTGTTCTGTCATCAGGTACCACTGAAAACAGTCTAGATCCATCCTCTTTGGAATCCCCTTTCAGGTAGTTGAAAGCAGCTATCAAATCCCCCCTCATTCTTCTCTTCTGCATACTAAACAATCCCAGTTCCCGCAGCCTCTCCTCATAAGTCATATGTTCCAGCCCCCTAATCATTTTTGTTGCCCTCTGCTGGACTCTTTCCAATTTTTCCACATCCTTCTTGTAGTGTGGGGTCCAAAACTGGACACAGTACTCCAGATGAGGCCTCACCAATGTCGAATAGAGGGGAATGATCACGTCCCTCGATCTGCTGACAATGCCCCTACTTATACAGCCCAAAATGCCGTTAGCCTTCTTGGCAACAAGGGCACACTGTTGACTTATATCCAGCTTCTCATCCACTGTAACCCTTGGGCCTTTTCTGCAGAACTGCTTCCTAGCCATTCGGTCCCTAGTCTGTAACAGTGCATGGGATTCTTCCGTCCTAAATGCAGGACTAAATGCATTGTCCTTGTTGAACCTCATCAAGTTTCTTTTGGCCCAGTCCTCTAATTTGTCTAGGTCCCTCTGTATCCTATCCCTACCCTCCAGCGTATCTACCACTGCTCCCAGTTTACTGTCATCTGCAAACTTGCTGAGAGTGCAGTCCACGCCATCCTCCAGATCATTAATGAAGATATTGAACAAAACCGGCCCCAGGACCGACCCCTGGGGCACTCCACTTGAAACCGGCTGCCAACTAGACATGGAGCCGTTGATCACTACCCGTTGAGCCCGACGATCTAGCCAGCTTTCTATCCACCTTATAGGTTTTGGTAATTCACTGGTGCACAGCTCCAGTAGTCTTTGCCCAATGTTGATCATTTTTCCCACTCTATGGTAGCCCATGGATAGTGGCCACATCTTGTGATCTGACTGTAGCATTGAAGTCTCCCAGTAGAGAGTCACTTGCCCAGTGGTAGCTTACTGATGACACTGTAGAGCCACTGAAAGAACAAGTCCCTCCCTTCAGAGATGGAGGAAAGTGTTGGGACACATGTACTGATACATTTGGTAAAGTCACCTGTGGTAGATACTCTTAGCAATACGATACATTTGGATGTTGCAGTGGGACATTCAACCATGGGTGCTCATGTATTTTTGACTGCAAAACCCACCCCGTGTATGGTGTGGTCTTGTTTCTATTTCCTTGCCAGAAGAAGGCGTAATGCATATTACATAGAGAGCCTGGGTCAGCTAGTCTGTTTTTAAAGAGAGCAGCTACATCAAAGTCAAGCTTCTCAAATTCTCTACCAGTAATGATGGATTTTCTAAGGTAATTGATCGCCATTACATCAGTGAATAGTGGGGTTCCTGGTTTGGTTGCCAAGTACTTGAATCATGACAGATTGTACTGGGTTATGTGGTACAAGTAGCAGGCTTTACATGCCTGATCTGTTCCTCTATACATGATTAACAGTATATATGTAACCCTCTTTGTAGTTTGTCAGCTCCTGGAATGCAGGACTGAACCTCTACGAGTCCTACCCTATCAACTACAACAGCGGTTTTCAACCTGTAGTCCATGGACCCCTGGGGGTCTGCAGACTATGTTTAAGATTTCCAAAGGGATCCACACCTCTATTTGAAATTTTTTAGGCATCCGCAAATTAGTGTTACCATACGTCTCAGTTTTTCCAGATATGACCTCTTTTTTGTTCCTCCAATCTTGGTCCAGGTAGATTTTTAAAATATGAACATATGTCCATGACTTTTCCTTGCTCATCCTTTTCCCAACATCAATTCTGGTAGAACTGCAATTCCTGGCATGCCCTAAT
This sequence comes from Terrapene triunguis, assembly GCF_002925995.2. Lineage (NCBI taxonomy): Eukaryota > Metazoa > Chordata > Testudines > Emydidae > Terrapene > Terrapene triunguis. The sequence continues at coordinate 6,201,332 of NW_020664369.1, forward strand.
AGTGGTGTGAGTGTTTATTGGTTTGCCACCCTTACTTCTGTGCTGCTGCTCCTGATAGCACTGCCTTCAGAGCTGGGTGGCCAGAGAACAGCAGCTGCTGTACGAGCGCCCAGCTCTAAAGGCAGTGCCACCACCAGCAGCAGCACAGAAGTAAGGATGGCATGGTATTGACTGTCTCACTAAAAGGGATCCTGCTTGTACAATACAACATCAGGCACACAACTTGCAATGACTTTTATGGCTACTTGATGACCAATCAACCACTGCTGAGAAAGATGTGCTCTACAGAGAAATATGCATGGGCACAACAGGAAGAAGCGCACTAGGAAAGGACTAACTGCATGTAAAAAGGTAAATTTAAATGTGATTTATATTTATTTTTGAGGCCATTACACTTGTTATTTTTAAAGGTTGGATATTCAAAGTAGAAAGAAACTGTACAGTAGAAACTGTACCTCTCTCCACCCCAATTCTCCCTCTCCCTGGCAGTGTTCTCTATTTGAAAGCTTAAAATATGGTAACTCTACCGCAAATGAAAAAAGGTTGAAAACCACTGAACTACAACAACAATGGTTCCAGAACCTCTGGACACCATTTCCCAGCCAGCTTAGAGTCATTGATGGAGACAGAAAGCACAGAAACTCCTGCTAGGACCAATAGGAATGGAATAATTTATACAGGCAGTTTGCTGGGCCAAATTATGAGCCAGGACTGCGCAGCTTCCTCAGTGGGGGGGACAGCCTGGCTCAGAGACAAAGGGACTAGTTTTGGTTTCAGTTTTGGCTGTTTGAGTTTGAAGTTGAGAGAGCAGCAGAACAGCTTAGGAAGTTTTTGATTAACAAAGGGAGACGTTGAATTTCTATGGGATCCAGTGTGCAACAGTTCCAGCCCTGCAGATTCCTGCATCCATGGAGGCAGAAAACCAATCTGGTGTTGCTACCTAGAACTAGCAGAGACCTACACAGGACTCTGGACCAGGGAGCCAAGAGAGAACCCTTTCCCATTCAGGGGTGAAATCTGGTAAGAGAGCCATTTTCAATCTCTTTAAGCCAGTCAAGTTAGCACTGCTACACTCATCTCTGGACTCATCCTCCACATTCCATCTGTCTGGAAGGTGCCAGGGAGAAAGTTGAGGCTAAGGTACAGTTGTGAATGGTGGGAGGTGGGGAATTTGTTGTATTATTAGCATTCTTATCCTTTTTCTTCCATAAAGACTTTTTTCCCTGCCCCCAATAAAGTCCCTTTTGTTATATTGTCATTTATGAGTGTGGCATTTCATTTGTTGGAGTTTGTATTAATGCATTTTGTTGTCCATATACGGGGTTATATTCCTTGTTAAGAGTGATGGCTTTAGTCATTTTCCCAAGTGACAGCACTCCTACTGTCCCAGGCACAGTGAGGTGAGGGTTACCTTGCACAGAGGAGTCACAACAAAGAACCCAGGACCTAACTGTGAGGTGACTGAAGAGAGAAGTAACAGACGTGAGGGAAGATGTTTGAGCCATACATCAGGGGAGGAGCTACATAAAAAAACCCCCTTAACCTTGCAAAGTCAACACTCAAAATTAGAAATGTCTGTGAAACCTTGTCACAGTTTCAGGGCAGTGGCACCTGTATTCCCTGTCTGTGATCCACCAAGGGCACCCATTTAAAGGTGTCCAGCTCCCAGTCATCAGCTCTCCTGGGTGAACACATGCATCTCATGCCCTTCTGATCAGGGGTTTTAAGGCTGTATTGCTCCTTAATTTACACTGTGATATCTCCATCATGCCAGAATGTCTAACCAGACCAACATCAGTGCTTTTTTTTTGGGAAGATTATGATCAGTGTATTGTCTCAGTTATAATTTATGACAGAGCTCCTTTCAAGCAAGCACATTTATTCTGAAGGTAAAAGCATTACAAAGAAAATGTATTGAAACAATGAAAGAATCAACACACATACTAAAAAGCATGTCAGGTGTCACCCCCAACTCCAGCCTAGGGCTCTGGTAGGCTTCTGTCCTTCAATACCCACAACTGAGTTTTCCATGTGGTTACAAGTTCATCCATTTTACAGTTAGAACCAGACCTAGGCTAGGGAGTTCAGCCATGTCTTTATACATTTCAGGCCTTTGACTTTCACCTTCTGTAACAGTAATCACCAGACAAAGACCCTCTCCTCATGGTGTAACTTCAAAGGCTGGGTTTTTGCATAACCAGAGTTGGGTAATTTGCATAAATCTTTCCCTAGGGATTCCCCAGGCAATCCACTTAACACTTATTGTCCCCAAAAGCCATACTTCTCTTGCACATTTTCAATATAGTTTTTGAATTCACAGGTCTTTCATCTGTCACATCTGCCCCCTCTAGAGGTTACATACAACCCTGGTCTCAATAATACACAAACATAATGCAATAAGATCTTTCAAGTATATTGCAGGAAATTGCTCTGTCACAAACCTTCACTCAGCCCCCTTGTGTGTATGCATTGTGCCGCAGTCTTTAATTTCATGTGCATATACTATAGGGCCTAAGAGCCCTGGTCATGGACCAGAACCCCATTGTTCTAGGTGTAACCTCTTTGGGATTTACAGAACATGGCCCCTTTAAATCTTTGTCATGAGGGGAGGAAGTGCTGATTGTTCCAGGTCCAGGTAGTGTTGTTGGTTGTTGTTGTTTTTTGGGGGGGGGGGGGGGGGGGATGGAGGGGTCATGGAGAGAGGGAGAGTAACAGGATATGTGTTTGGAGCTCCAGACAGGACTGCAGCAAGCATAGTGAAGCAGCCGAGAACCTGCCCAAAGCCTGGTAGGAACAAAGTGGTTGACCAGGGACCCAGGACAGGAGACAGGAGAAGCACTGTGCCAGGGAGGAATCACCTGAGAAGGACAAACCAGAGCTGGACCCAGAATCACTGTTGCCCAGACCTATGCAGTCATGAGTACTGGGGCTTACTGGAATAAAGAGGGAGATTGTAGCTAGTTAAGTGGGGAGGTTGTCGCTCTGTGTGGCTTTGCAGAGAATGGCAGAAGAGGGCACTGGAGAGGTTTGATGGGGAAATTTTACTGGTGCCAAAGACAACCAGGAGCACCCAAAACTCACTGCCAGACTGGAACTTTGTTCAGTACTCCTGAACTCTGTGTGCAGACACGTTGCTCATTGTTTGCCCCTTTCAGACTGTGGCACCACTGGACCTCTGGGGCCTTGTGTTGGATGTAACCCTGTTTTACTGCTCCCCCTATTTTTCCTCCTGTCATTTTTCTCCATACATCCCTCTGTGAATAAATATTTCCCTTTCCTATATTCACTGCACTACTCCGGTGTGAGTATGTTCACTCTGGGGCCGTTGGAACAGATGCCCCTGGGGTGGAAGGGACTGTCCCTGCTGCATTACTTCACTCACCTTTTCTTGGCCAGAGCTGCCTGCAGAGCAGACTCCATCTTGACCACAGGAGCACTAAAATTACATAGCTGCTGTCCAAACACAAAACAAAAATACCATCCCTGTCCCAAAAGCTGACAACGCTAAGAAGTCTCTACTGAGCATGTGCAAACTGAGATTTTTTTAGAGGCTTATAATTTGGCCAAATTAGAGCAAATTTTTACTTTGATGGCAAAAGGCATATTCCTGGCACCAATGTGACCTCCCTGCCAAAATTCAAGTCCCTGCTTCAAGAACAGAGGTGCTAAAGCTTCTTAAAAATGAGAAGATTTTTATATATTTATCTATATATATACACACACACAGGACTTGTATGTGTCACCCACCTGAAATTTTATATTATAAAAAAGTTTAGGCCTTCTTTGGTCTGATTTAGATAAAAAATATTAATAAAGTGTGCCTAAATCACAGAGAAACATATTATATGATTGTGACTCATTAAAGGCCTAAAAATGAATATAGCATGAATTCTATCCATGTAACACATGAACAATTACATTTGATTACTCTGAAGTCATTTTAGTTGCAAACAAGGAAGGGATAGGGAATACTCAAATCTGCATGTCAACAGATTTAAAGGAGACTAATTCTGATTAAAACTAGCCATTTTTGTTGGTCAGTACATTTTAATAGCATGCAAGGAAAGAAGGCAAAAAGACAAGTTTAAAAGGCATAATATTGATCTCACCTGCAGCTGTGTGTTTCAGCACATCATTTATTTCCAGCTGTTTGTTTTTCTGCTGTTCCTGGTCAGTGGCTGTAGTATTGTATTCTTGTATGTAGTATTGATTCTTGAACTGTTTTTCTCCTTCACTGTGTCTTCTTTTCTCTTTTCACTTGGCAGAAGTTGCAAGATATGACAGTGTAGAGACCCAGACAGCTGATGAACTAAGAAGGACAGAGTTCTATGACCCAGAGCAAGAGAATAGCCACAGTCTCCCATCACAGCACATACACATACAGTCTCAGCTATGTAGCCAGCCAGGGCTTTGTATATAACCCTATATAAATAATGAGAGTCATATCTCTTCTGACATTGATTTTTCATGACTGTTTTTTTTGTTGTTGTTGAAATTTTATGTGCAAATATAAAAAGAAGGTGAACACTGTGGACTGTAAATAAACAAATCTGAGTGAGGGAGAATGGGGAGGAGGGACTTCATCTTTCATATTCTTAACTGGTACTTTAAAAACAATTAGATATGGTCATGTTGAGATATGCCAAGGTAGGTTAACTAACCAGAGGAAGCCTGGAGCTTGTGACCTGATTTGGTGCAAACAAGCTACAAAACAATGCATCTCAGCCCTGACCTAGACCTCTTGTTTTTGCAGGCACCATATTCAAGGTGAGCTAAAGGGATACTTCCTTCTGGCTCGGTCAGTAGGAGCTGTCATAAACATTTCTCAGTCAGCAGGAGTCATTTCTGAGTCAGTAGGAGCTGTCACAAGGCATTCTTACATACTGTGTATCATACTAGATGTGAGAGTGACCTATCTAAACATTACCAAAATACTTGTGGATAATCAGATCACTCCATCCATCCATCTAGTACCTAAAGCTCAGCTTTCTCATTCAGTACTGGCCTGATTATGCAATACCTTTCAGCAATACCAGTTTAATATTGGTGTAACGCCACTGAAATAAATGGAGTTCACTGGTGTAAAACTGAACTAATGTAGTACAGAATCAGGCCCTTTACTTTATGCACACTTCTAGTGCCACAACTCTCAAAGAAGGCAACTTTGCTAAATTTTGAAAACATTGAGTCACGTTACCTCTTTATACTGAAATTCATATGTTTAAAAAATATTCATGTTTTATGATTCTTTAATATGCCCCCTTTTAGCTTCATCTTAATTTATGTTTATTATGTATGGTCTTTTTACGTATTGGTGCAAAGAAGAATGGGGTAGATATACAGAATTATGGATACAGATTTGACTACTGATCATGATACGATTACCAAGTCAAGATTAAGACCAAAGAAAAGCTTGGAAATATGGCCCAAGTGTAACCAGTGCAGAGAAGTCTGAATTGGTCTGCAGACAGCCTAAAACAAATAGATCTGAGAGTATGAACTGCTCCAAGCATCTCAAGGGGGTGTTAACTCCAAAATCCATTGCTGTAAAGGGCCCTGTCAACACCCCTCCAGCAAAGGAGTTTGTATGTGACCAAAGAAGAAGAGGGCAGTGGGCCTGGCCCACTCTCAAGCAGGTACAACCTGGCTGCTGAGGTAGATATTTGGGGTTGAGCAGGGTTGCTGCTGTCACTTCTGCCTCTGTGGTGGGGAAGAGGACCACTGCTGATTTCAAGGGGAGGGAGATCCTTCTGTCACTCATGGGGATCCCTCCTCTTGTCACTGCCACTCCAGCTGGGCCACAGCAACAGCCTGGGGGCAAGGTCAGAAGGGTGGAACCCTGGGAGGTCCAATGTTAGGGTGTATCTAAGCCCTGGAGTTAATTAATCCAACACTAAAGTTTCTACCTGTGAATATAACCCTCCTATTTGTCGCATTTTGGCAATGCAGTTGGTTCTAGTTTACTGATGCTCACACACTTCATTGCTTCTGTAGATCAACCTCATTGCACACAGCAGGGGCTCCTCATTGGCTGATGGGCTGGAAGCAAATTGCCAGCCTGCCTGGTTTCCAATGCCAGATTCAGCATTTCCCCAGATGTTTTCTACTGGAAAATTTCCAACCGGCTCTTCCCATACCCTAACTCTGTGTCCCACCCTCCCGTCCCTTAACCCCATGATAGAGTCTCTGTGCACCTCCCAAATCCCCCTCCCTCCATACCAAGGTCCCCCATTCTCCCTCTCCATGCTAAGGCCTCTCTGTGCCCCCCATTTCCCTCTTCCTGATACCAAGGTCACCTATTCTCTCCTCCATTTCAGGGGCTCTGTGTCTCCCGTTTCCCTCATGCCAAAAAAAACCCATTCTCCTTGTGTCCCCAAGCCGGGGGATCTGTGTTCCCCATTTATTTTATAACTTTCAGAAGCCCCCCAGTGGGATTGTGATATTAGCTAATTACCTGATTTTAGTTGAAATCAGGTTTTTCTGGGGTTCAAATTGTCATCAAAATCAATGGGATTTTGACACCCATTGACACCTTGAATATTCCCTGCAATTTTGGGTTTGATTGGATGGGACCTTCAGAAGTCATTGTGCTACAGACCTAACTGCTGTCTATTTCAGTGTTAGGCCTCCCTTCTCTCAGCCAACATTGCAGCTGTAGTTAGCCCCTTCTAACAAACTCAGAAACAAACCTAAAGAAGCACAGACAATGTAAGAAAAAGAAATGTTCAAGAAGATCTTCTGGAACTGGCCAAGATTTCTTCCATTTCTTAATATTAATTGTCCACCACACACAATACCAGGGCAATATAGGCAGGATGTGGGCATTCATGAACCTCTGAACACTATAAATTTTCTCAGTGTATCATAATTACAGAAACATCTGTGCTGAATAATAACCTTGTGCTGAATCACTGTGGAAATTTGCAGGTTGAGTAGCCCTGAGAAGTTTTCATTTCTTGTCTGTAGTAAAGTGGTCTAGAGGAAGAATATTAAGTTGCAGTTTAAAGCACATGGAGAGTCCTGGTACAGACCCTCACAAAGAATGCTTGATATATTTTCTGCAAGGAATATCTATATTTATTTCTTTGTCTCTGATTTTATCTTTATCTTCTTGTAAAAAAGGGTGCTATAGATTGGACAAACTAATGCTGTTCAGAGACCTAGGTTTAATTCTTTATTCCATTTTACTCCCTCACTTTGTGGAGCTGGGAATGCTGTACAGACCACTTGGGAGGGAATGCCTCTTGTCACTTAAGAGCATTTCATTCATTTGCACAAATTCACTAGGTCACAACTGCATCATGCATCAGATAAGTAATGAAGAAAAAGTAACATGCAATGATCCACTGTAAAGCCAAATGTTAAGTATCACTGGTAAAACAACCATTGCACGGGGGTTATATCAGTAGTGGCCATTAGTGAATGCGTTAATGACCAGCTTTGATGGGCTTAGGGAGGAGTTTTGTCCTTTGACTTCCTTTAACTGCAAGTGACATGGAGCTTTGAAGGGCATCAGGTTAGAGAGGGAACAATATGGAGAAATACCACTAGTTCAGATACTCAATATAATGCTGAGGTCAGGAGAGAGAGGGGACCAAAACATTTCATGCAGAAGAATGGAAATAATAAGAATTCTTCTAGATTGCAGCCAAGCTACAATGTGATTGTAGCAGTATAACTTATTGGTGAGTGCATTTTGTAGGTCCCCTGCTTTGCTCGATCCATAGGAAATATGATTCCATTACAGTTCTACCTAGGGTAGGTTGGCTCTTTAGCTCATGCTGTGGCAGCTCATTCCTCTAATTTTGGTGATCTCCAGTCCAGTCTCCAGCGTGTCAACCAAAAGGGTGCCCATCTCAGAGAATCTGATAATTGTTGCGGGGGGGGGGAGGCAGGGGTGTTGTCCATAATATATACACCCTGAAAACATACTTGAGCATTTACTATACACAGATAGTTTAAGCATATAAACATTTGTACCAAAAAGCCATTAAGTAAAAAGCTGATAGAGGACTGCGAGTTGATAAAAGGTGAAAAAGGAAAATGGAAAGATAAATGGAAAGATAATGAAGCAAATAATCAAACAATCCATTTTAAGCACCTAGAGGGTAATAAGGTGATAAGTAACAATTAACATGGATTTGTCAAGAACAAATCATGTCAAATCAACCTAATATGCTTTTTGACAGGGTAACAAGCCTTGTGGATAGAGGGGAAGCAGTAGATGTGATATACCTAGACTTTAGTATGGCTTTTGATGCTGTTTCACATAACCTTCTCATAAGGAAATTAGGGAAATATAGCTTAGATGAACCTACTATAAACTGGGTGCACAACTGGTTGGAAAACCATAGTCAGAGAGTAGTTATCAATTATTCACATTCAAGATGGAAGGGCATATTGAGTGGGGATTCACAGGAATCTCTGCTGGGGCAGGTTCTATTTAGTATCTTCATAAATGATTTGGATAATGGCATAGAGAGTACCCTTATAAAGTTTGTGAATGATACCAAGCGGGGATGGGTTGCAAGTGCTATGGATTAGAGTTCAAAATGATCTTGAAAACCCGAGAAATGGTTTGAAATAAATAGGATGAACTTCAATAAGTACTAATGCAGTGTACTACACTTAGGAAGGAACAATCAGTTGCACAAATAAAAAAATGGGAAATGACTGCCTAGGCAGGAATACTGCAGAAAATGGGTGTTTTAATGGATCACAAATGAAATATGAGTAAAAAATGTAATATTGTTTCAAAAAAAGCAAACACCATTCTGGAATGTATTAGCAGGAATGTTGTAAGCAAAACATAAGAAGTAATCCTTCCACTCCACTCAGCACTGATGGGGCCTCAACTGAAATACTGTATCCAGTTCTGGGCACCAAACTTCAGGAAAGTTGTGGACAGATAAGAGAATGTCCAAAGGAGAGCAACAAAGGTGATTAAAGGTCTAGAAAACCTGACCTTCAAGAAAGATTGAGAAAGAATAGGTCTCTTTAGTTTGGAGAAGAGAAGACTGAGGTGGGACATGATTACAGTATTCTAGATAATAAAAGGTTGTTGTAAAGATGAGGGTGATAAGTTGTTGTCCTTATTTACTGAAGACAGGGCTTGAATTGCAACAAAAGAAATTTAGGTTAGCCATTAGGAAAACCTTCCTAACTGTCAGGGTAGTTAAGCACTGGAACAAATTACCTAGGGAGGCTGTGGAATCTCTGTTATTGGAGATTTTAAAGGACAGGTTAGACAAGCAGCTGTCAGGGATGGGTCTAGATAATACTTAGTCTTGCCTCTTGTAGATGACTGGACTAGATGACCTATTGAGGTCCCTTACAGTCAACATTTCTGTGATTCTGTGACTAGTGAAGAAAATGAGGGAAATCATGAATATTGTTGGAGGTAAACACATGGATTCAGAGCACTGTAGTGATAAGTAGGGATTTTACTGCTGATTCATCTCCAAATATAAACCTGAGTAGAGCTTTATCCCAATAATTTTGGAGTGTGCATATCAGAGCAGTTATTCATGTTTATATAACACTGTAGCTCAAAGCTAAATTTTCAGAAAAAATGTGCACACAGTTACCACTATACAAAGTACAATCACACTAATTACACATACAAATTGCCAATTGTTGATATAACTGGTTGTTCCCATACAGAATTAACTTGCAGTGTGTAGACATATTTTCCTGGAAACATAAGTCTAAATCTGATTAGGAAATGGATTTAGTTACCAGGGTGCTGACATTGTAACAGTGGCCCCTCCAAAGAAACTAACCATAGACCTGTACATCACATCCCTCAAAATTGCTACACTATTTGCAAGATAACTTTAATTACAAATAAAAGGACTATAATATATGCCTACCTATAAGTTTAGAAAACTAGGCTTATCATACCTGTTTCCTCTAAAACTATTGCTTCACTCATGATATTTTGAATTAGTGTATTGCTATTTACATATTTACTGTGTTTTCTTTATTTAGGGCCCAATCCTATGCAAGGATCTGCTAACATGAAGCCCTGTACCATCAGTAATTCTAGTCAAGTTACACTCATAGGTCCATGAACATGTGTAATTCTATTGAAGTCAGTGAGATGTAAGGGTCCATGCTAGTGAATTATGAGGAAGATTGAAGCCTTTCTCCCAGGATTCTAATACCAAGATTTTTTGGGAACCAAATTTAATTAGCAATGATTCAATATTCAGGGCTAGATTCTGTTACCCTTTCTACACTAGGTAGCAATGCATGGGGGCTATTAATGGAGGAAGGTACTCTCAATGTGAGCGAGGATTGCAGAATAATCCCTTATTTTTCTAATTTTTATTAACAGTATTTTGCGGATTGCTTCCTAATCTTTCATATACAATGATGCAATTGATAGTAGACTAGCTAGTAGCTTGTAGGAGTCACGGATAGTGTTGTAGGAGTAGGGGTGGTGTCACAAGGATGTGTTAATAACAGTTATGAGGTGTATATAAGAAGTGACAGTGTATGATCATTGAAGCCTTGATGAAGGGAGATGTTGAAATGTCAGCTATAAGTTACTTTGCAGCCAAATAAAAATTGCTTGAAAATAAACTGACATATGAGAAGTTTTGCTGAGGTGTATGATGTGATGTTTATGCTTGTTTACAGATTTCCACCCAGCCATAAAGACTACATGAAGCCTAGGGCCGAGATGTGTTATGGACCTCAAAACCTAACCACTTCCATGGTTTTAAAAACAACTTGCACCACAAGGTCTAGTGAGACCGCTTCTTCTGCTTTCCTATCCACTCCACAGATTTGCTGTTGCCAGGCAAGAAAGATTTTTTTAAAAATAATCCACCAGAGTCTTCATATCCTAAATATAAATCAACAGTGTAACAATGTTGCAAAAAACATCATTCTGAGATGTATTAGCAAGAGTGTTGTAAGCAAGAGACAAGAAGTAATTCTTCCACTTTACTCCGTGTCAATTAGGCCTCAAATGGGAGCCACATTTCAGGAAAGATGTGGACAAACAAGAAAGTCCAGAGAAGAGCAATAAAAATAATTAAATGTCTAGAAAACATGACCTGTGAGGGAAGACTGAAAAAATTGAGTTTGTTTTAGTCTGGAGAAGAGAAGACTGAGAGGGAACATGATAGCAGTTTTCAAGTACATAAAAGGTTGTTATAAGTAGGAAGGAGAAAAATTGTTCTTCTTAATCGCTGAGAATAGGACAGGAAGCAATGGATTTAAATTGCAGCAAGGGCGGTTTAGGTTGGACATTAGGAAAAACTTCCTAATTGTCAGGGTGGTTAAGCACTGGCATAAATTGCCTCGGGAGGTTGTGGAATCTCCAACATTGGTGATTTTTAAGAGCAGGTTAGACAAACACCAGTCAGGGATGGTCTAGATAATAATTAGTCCTGCCATGAGTGCAGGAGACTAGACTAGATGACCTCTCGAGGTCCCTTCCAGTTCTACGATTCTATGATTCTATGATCAGAGCTGTCAGAAGGCACAAATAGTGAAGACATGGAAGAAACTGTTATCCAGATTACAAGTGAGAATCCATTCTCTGGTGCACTTGGGTACTGCATGATATCTAACAAATTCAGAGAAGCAGGATTGTCTTGCTGAAACTAGGACATGTGGGAAGTACAGCAACCCCATAAAGACATCTCATCACTGATATAAAACTGCCAGTGAAATAAAAAAAACAGGCTTAGCACTGCTGGTAGGTCTCAAAAGCAAAGAAATAGATGAGAATTAGTGCATATGATGTGGGAAAGTTGGGAAGAGAAGTTCAGGGTAGGAGTGTCAAGGCTGTATCCCCACTTTGAACTTTAGGGTACAAATGTAGAGGCCTGCATGAAAACTTCTAAGCTTAACTACCAGCTTAGCTCTGGTCCCGCTGCCACCATTCCCACTGGATTCCCTCCCTGGGAAGCCTTGAGAAACCTCTCACCAAGGAAATCTGTAAACAAGCATAAACATCACATCATACACCTCAGCAAAACTTCTCATATGTCAGTTTATTTTCAAGCAATTTTTATTTGGCTGCAAAGTAACTTATAGCTGACATTTCAACATCTCCCTTCATCAAGGCTTCAATGATCAGACACTGTCACTTCTTATATACACCTCATAACTGTTATTAACACATCCTGGTGAATACAGATCCAAACTCCTTGGATCTTAAACAAGGAGAAATTGACCCTTCCCCCCTCCTTCCTTTCACCAACTCCTGGTGAATATAGATCCAAACCCCCTTGGATCTTAAAACAAGGAGAAATCAATCTGGTTCTTAAAAAGAAGGCTTTTAATTAAAGAAAAAGGTAAAAATCATCTCTGTAAAATCAGTATGGAAAATAACTTTACAGGGTAATCAAACTTAAAGAGCTCAGAGGACCCCCCTCTGTCTTAGGTTCAAAGTACAGCAAACAAAGATAAACACTCAGGTAAAAGGTACATTTACAAGTTGAGAAAACAAAGTAAAACTAAGACGCCTTGCCTGGCTTTTTTACTTACAAGTTTGAAATAGGAGAGACTTGTTTAGAAAGATGGGGAGAACCTGGATTGATGTCTGGTCCCTCTCAGTCCCAAGAGCGAACAACCCCTTAAAACAAAGAGCACACACAAAAGCCTTTTCCCGCCCCCCCAAGATTTGAAAGTATCTTGTCCCCTTATTGGTCCTTTGGGTCAGATGTCAGCCAGGTTACCCGAGCTTCTTAACCCTTTACAGGTAAAAGGATTTTGGAGTCTCTGGCCAGGAGGGATTTTAGTACTGTACATAGGAGAGCTGTTACCCTTCCCTTTATAGTTATGACAAGGAGATAAAAGGAACAAAGATGTTTCAAACAATATAAAAGGAATACAGATTTTTCAAACAACTTAAAATGTCTACTTTAATGGTATTAACTGCGTTCTGCCTTTTTTTGAATTACAAGGGTTTAACGATAATGTATTTTTCTCCTATCATGATGTTCGGAGTTATATATAAAAATTCTTTCTAAGCATCATCATATATTCACAATATAATGGTCCTAGTCCAATTATCAGAATCATGAACCATACAAGAATCTCTTTCATGGTGCTTGGTATGTGGAAGCTTAGTACAACTACTATTTGCTGTGTGCCCCTGAATCCAAGTTCTGTTGACGTTGAGGCATTTGGACTTTATAGACAAATGGAGTGTAATAATTGGTGTTTCCGGAGATTGTCATTTTGAATGCACTAGAGTACCTCAGCACTTTCTTCAGCTAGCAGACTCATGTCAATCATCCACATCAGGGTTTTCATTAGCTCTATAACTGCCTGACCTTGTGCCAGACTTGAGCAGACGGGTAGTTCATAACCCTTTACTGTCAGAATTAGCATTCATGATACTACTTAAAACTGTGGAGCAAATTTAGAGTTCATTATTAAATGAGGCATATGTTACTACACTTATAACTGATTCAGTCTAGTTATTTTTAGTTTGACCTTTTCTGTATTCATCAAATCAGCTTTGAAATAGACATTGAGGTACCCTTTACTGTTAGTTATAAAAATTCTTACATCTTATGTTTTTTATATAGTTTTCTGGCAAATTCTTATTAGGTCTTACTCGCTGCATGCTATATGGAGTGTTTTGCTGTTAGCTTACTTAAGTACAAACCAGGTAAGCTGGAATCATTAGGATGTAAATGATCATATTCTTCAGCTATATCATCCCTCTTTCTCTCTGCCAGTGTATCCAGATTTGAAAGGATAGAGCTACAATTTCAGGATATAAAAATGGCTACTAAACATGGCAAAAACTGAGTTAAGAGGACGAGCACAGCAATTATTGGGGCAGATTTGTTACTGGTGCAGCTCCTAGGGTGAACTTTGCCCGGTATTATTGGTTTTTTTTGGTAGTTCATCTTTCCCCTCCTGAGCTAAGGCACTGAGAATAGATCAGTCTAAAATTCAAACACACCAACACATGACAAGTTTAAGTACTGTATCTTCACACTTTCCTTTCACTGTACTAGGTCTCTAAATTTTAACATGGACAAGACAACCAACTAAAATTATGCTGACATTCTTTAAACTTATTAGGGCATCAAAGAGCCTCTGTTACCATAAAATTATCTTGTCTAATAAATAAATAAATAAACTCTCACTCTTATAGCATTCAAAGACTCTCATTGATCAACATCCACCAAAACATGAGAATATATGTGTTCTGATGTTTTATGAGGATAGCTAATGATGACAATATTATTCTATTAATAATGCAGCATAGCGTCTGCAACTGTATTCCAAAGTGACCTATTTACTTTCATAGAAATAGAGAAAAAGGCCCTGATTCAGCAAGGTACTTAAGCACATATGTCTCTTTAAGCTTGTCATTAGTCCCAGAAGCCAGTATGACTAGTCATGTATTTAAATTATGCACATGCTTAAGTACTTGCTCAGAACCTCCCTGAACTAATTCCTGTTTGAAGTAGAGCATAGCTTCTTAGAAAGAAACATCTAATCTTGATTTAAAAATTATCAGTGATGGAGACTCCACAGCAACCATTGGTAAGTTGCTCCAATAGTTAACTACCGTCAGTGTTAAAACATTATGCCTTATATCTCGTCTGCATTTGTCTTTACCCCATGGTCCATGAAAGTGATGGATATATTTGCAGTTCCAATAATACAGGAAGCTGAGGACCTGTTCCCCCATATCAATTTTTGGGGTGCACAGGCGTGAGGCATTGTCATACCATTCTGTGCTTTAAAAGCACAATTGAGCCCATGTACATTGAATACAAATTGCTTTTTTGAATTAAACCAACAAAAGCAAGGACATTTAGAATGGTGTCTGACATGGCTCTGAAGTACCTCACTGTGAACCTCTATTGGCAGGGTCAGATTCACAGATTAGTACACAATGTTAGACATCATATTTAATTGGGACATGCCATGGTCTCTTTCCTGACTGAAAGCAGAGACTTCCTGTGCATGAAGTATAAGTTGATGGCTGCACTTGAGGAAATGATTTGAGATCTTGAAGGGCAGCTATTGACCCTATGTAGCATCAGGGAGTCAGAAGAGTTCTTGGACTGCCAGCTTCAGGTAGCAGCAGCGCAGACCCAAATGGCAAATTCATTGGTTTCAAGGAAACGCAGGCAGTAGAAAAGAGAGGGTTGGCAGTTTGAGACCAAGAGAGGAAAGAAAAGCAAGAAACATTCTTCACAACCAGAAGCAGAGGAGTATGACAGTCTGTGACCACAAGCAGAATGAGGGCTCTACGGACATGGTGGAATATCCATCACATAAAGTCTTTAAATCAAGACTGGATATATTTTAAAAAGATATACTATAGCATAAACAGAAGTTATGGGCTTGAGCAGAAATTATTGGGCAAGGTTCTTTGGTCTATGTCATGGGTCAGCAACCTCTGGCACGCGGCTCACCAGAGTTGCTGACCCCTGGTCTATGTTATGCCAGAGGTCAGACTAGATGATTATAATGGTCCTATCTGGTCTTAAAATTATGAATTTCTTAACAACAACAGTGTAAACTGCAAGGATGGGGTGATTTGACTCTGTCATTGTTTCAGTCATGTAAAATATAAACTTCCACCAGGCTCCTACTTTGACCATAGTCAGTTCCCTCACTGCTTCTGCCATGCTGCTCAGGGAGAAGAAAGCTGACTTCTACAGGAACTGCCTATTATTGTCCCCTTCTCCCTAATCTCTGATTTACTTGTTTGTCTACTTGTTGGAGAAAAACACAGTTCTCACTCTCTTTTTGGGTGCAGCAAAGTCAGACTGTTTGCATTTGAAATCCCCTTCAAATCCCTGTCAGGCCTTGCTCTGCTTCCACACTTAGATTGTGGCCTCTTAAGAACAAACATCTTTCCCCCTTTTATAATGTTTGGAAAGTGCCTAGCATAGTCTGAGCATTAGACTATAACAATAAGTAGTATACAACAATCAATATAAAATACATAAGAAAGATCTGTTTGAAGTTCAGCTTTTGAAAAATATGTCCCCGCCCTCCACCCTCACCTCCATCAACATTTCTGGTTTTTTTTTCAACTAACTCTATAGTTGGTTGAAAAATGGGAAGGCATTTTTGCTAAAAAAAAATTTACAAAATATTTTGTCTTAATCAAATTCTCATAGTTTCATAGAATTTAAGGCAAGAAAAGACAATTCGATCATATAATCTGACCTTCTGTATATCACAAGACTTTACATTTTACCCAGTAACTCATGTATTTAGCCAATAACTTGTGTTTGGCTAAATCATAAAGTCCAGAAAGACATCTAGAGATCAAGATATGGAGAATCCACTCCTTCCTTTCGGAGTTTTCTACACTTACTGTTAACATGATGCCTTATTTCCAATTTAAATATGTCTGGCTTATGCTTCTAGTCACTGGTTCTTGTTATGCCTTCTCTGCTAGTGTTATAAATATAAAGGGAAGGGCAACCACCTTTCTAAATACAGTACCATAAAATCCCTCCTAGCCAGAGACAAAAAATCCTCTTACCTGTAGAGGGTTAAGAAGCTCAAGTAACCTGGCTGGCACCTGACCAAAAGGACCAATAAGGGGACAAGATACTTTCAAATCTTGGGGGTGGGGGGAGGCTTTGTTCTGTCTGTTCTGTGTGGCTTTTGTGGGAGACAGATCAAAGAAGCAAGCAATCCAACTCCTCTAGCGTTAGTAAGTATTTAGCAAGGAAATGCGTTAGATTATCTTTTGTTTTGGCTTGTGAATTTCTCTGTGCTGGGGGGAATGTGTATCCCTGTTTTTTTCTTTTTGTAACTTTAAGGTTTTGCCTAGAGGGAAAACCCTCTGTGTTTTGAATCTGATTGCCTGTGAGATTATCTTCCATTCTAATCTTACAGAGGTACTCCTTTCACCTTTTTTCTTTCTAATAAAGTTCTGTTTTTTTAAGAATCTGATTGTTTTTTTTAGTATCCTAAAAACCCAAGGTTGGTCTGTGCTCATCTTGTTTATTTTCAAGCCTCCCCAGGAAAGGGGGTGTAGGGCTTGGGGGGATATTTTGGGGAAATAGGACTCCAAGTGATCCTTTCCTTGATTCTTTGTTTAAATCACTTGGTGGTGGCAGCGTTTACCTAATCCAAGGTACAAGGGAGAATTTGTGTTGTGGGGAAGTTTTAAACTAAGCTGGTAGAAATAGGATTAGGGGGTCTTTCATGCGGGTCCCCACATCTGTACCCTAAAGTTCAGAGTGGGGAGGGAATCCTAACAGCTAGATTAAGCAGCCCTTTATTATCCAGTATTTTCTACCTGTGACGGTACTTAGACAATAATCAAGTCACCTCTCAATCTTCTTTTTGATCAGCTAAACATATTTAGCTCTTTAAATCTCTCATTGTAAGGCATTTTCTTCAGCCCTTGAATCATTTCAGCTCAGGACATTACTGTTCATTACTAATTGGAAATTTTCTGTCAAAATATTTTGATGGAAGATGCAGTTTCTGTAAAATCAAAGTTTTCCAGAAATGTTGATTTTACTGAAAATTTTCTATTTTCTTTTGGGATAACCAAAACAAAAGATTCTGTTTTGGGTCAGCTTGATCCTAATCAAAACACTTTGGTTTGTGAAGCTGAATCAAAATGTTTTGTTTCAGATTGGTTTGGCATTCATCTGTGTCTCCTTCAGTTGCCATGGTGCATAATGGGAGTTGTAGTTCAGTTGCCTCAAGTGCCCATTCTTCTCTGTGGGCTGGTCTCTCTGGCTAGACTATAGCTCTCTGTGACCCTAAGAGCTCCTCAATTGCAAGGAGCAAAGGGTTCACTATTCTCTAACAGTAACGCCTGGCAGACCCAACAAACTCACTACACCCATTACATGACAGTCATGGTATTTATCCAAATAAGGTCAAGTGAGGTATCTAATAGAATTTATGTCATACTGATCCTCATAATCATTGCAAGATATATGTCTGGATGATATTTATGGAATTGTGTATATATTGGAAAACATACCTTAAAGTCTGAATCAAAGCAGGATTGAAAAGCAGGTTTTGATGAGACAAAGGATGTATATTCACCTATCTGCCTTAATTGACATGTAAAATAAGCATGATAAGTCAACACAATGGAAACCATTTGTCAACATGAGGAGGTAAAGGCAACATGGAGCCAGCACACCAGGGAATAAACAATGGGGTCATTCTGACTCTTGAGACAAAACAATGACTTATAAGGAATATGAGGGGAAGGCGAAAAGACCCCCATTCATCTTTCACCGAGGAAACAAAAAGGAAAGTGTGTTTTTGCATTTATGAAAGGGGGATTCCAGACATGTTGCTTGGAGATGCTGGGAGATTGCTTTAGGTCAGATAAACTACTTAAGAAAAGGGTTTTACGCTGTTAAATTTGTTGCCTGATCTATTCACTGTGTATTAATTATATTGGTTACTTAAGAATCCCCAATTAGCTCTCTGTGGTTTGGCAGAGTCTAGTCCGAGATCAGTTCCAGAGTAATTAGAATTAGTATTATTTTGAGAACCCCATTGTGCATGAAGGAGACAATTATATTTAGGAAAGGTGTTCTTCCCTATAATATTTTTATTTAGCACAATTAGAAAAGTCAGAAACACTGCAAACCAGCATGGAAAGTAGAGATAATATAAAATGAGCATCTGAGCATCCATATACACACACCATCCCTTGCTGAAAAAGTTGAAGTGTTAGTCATCATACTTGTCATCATCCTCACAATCATTATCATCACCAGTGAGCATTATCCTGGCACTCCTCAGTCATGAAGGCTAAGATACAACTTTTATAATGTGTTATGATGGTGCCTACTATGTCTAATGCATATTCAGTAGAGGTTTCCTTATCTATATTTCCTCATTCTAATAATGTTGGGGTGTCCTCCCATAGATTACTAGGCCTTTTACCTCAAGTTCATTAGCATATATGTCCATTAATTATCATAGCATTACTGTGGTTGGACATCTGCTGATATTCCTAATTTAAAATATATGAAGCTGGTATAAACTGGCATTTTGTGGTTACCTGTCAGCAATTTAGTTATAATTGTTTATTAGAGCACCATATCTTGTGATATCTTATGCTCTAGGGTTATTCCTGGTTAGTTGTTTATGCTAAGGCTTTTGGGGCCTTCCACCTCGATTAGTTTAGCTAAACATTCCCATTATGAACTATGGTCTCCCTTCTGGTTGAACCACTGTGGTGCATTATGGGAGTCACAAAATCACCACGTATCATGGGACATTAATTTTGGTCAGAGTCTGGCCCATTGTGGGGAATGAAGGCATGAGGCACTTGAACTACAGCTGTTATGAGGCACTGCAGCAGCTCAGGGGGACACAGATTAATGTTGAGCTATGGTACAGAAATTTCGATTTTTGACTAGCTCTCCTACTCCTGCACATACCAAGAAGGTTTCTGTGAACTGTTTAATATCTTAAGTCTCTCTGTGATATTTCCTAGCAGCACAGGTTTCTACACTATCACTCCTTTGAAGTATGTATGTGAGATTCCAGGAAGAAATGAGGAGGTGTTTTGGGCTGTAATACCATCAGTATGCTGAAGCTGTTATCATCTGTGTCAGATAGTGCATTATCTTTGCATTCCTAGGGCCTGATGCTAGGCCCCACTACAGTCAATGGGAAGCTTAGCAGAGAAGCAGACCCTTACCTAAACCCTGGCCGAGAAAGAGCTTTGGGCATCGTAAGCCTGCTGAAACTCAGCCCAAAGTGGAAGTGAAGCTGGTGGGTCAGAGAAACTACCTAGAGGAAATGGCAAAGGTAATACCTGCTGCCTCTATTGAGGGGTTGCATTAAATTATTATCTAAGAGTCCACAGAATCAAACTAAAAAGCTGCACCATTTCTCTTCCTACTTAGCTTTACAGGAGAAGCAGTGTCACGGGGCACCTCTATCGTTACCCAGTGTACTCAACTGCTTGGCCAGTTCGTGTGACCCCAGGATCACAAACACACACCAGGCTGTTATCTTTTATCAAGGTACGTATTTTCTTTTCATACAAAGTAACAGTGTATTGCAGGCTTACAGCAAGGGGAGACTTCCCCGCAGCCTTCACCCCTCAGCCAAGGCCCACCCACACCTTCCCTTCTGAGCAGCCCTTCCTTCCTGTTCCTCCCACTTATATCCTCCCAATCACCTTGTTAGCCCAGTGATTACCACCCAGGTTATCATAATCCCCCTGCCCAACAGAAAGTGTATAATTGCCCCCAGCTGGGCCTGAAACCTTCTTCAGGCTGCAGCAATGTCAGTGATTAGGGTGCTGCTGATAGTGCACTGTCACAAGCAGGAACAAAGACCACACCACCTGACATAGAGTTGTGATTGTGGCCACACCCAAGTTTGGCCAAAGCTTTTGAAAACCTGGATATTTTGTTTACCTGGACTTTCCTGGGAAGGCGGTGAGTAAATGAAGGCTAACCCTTAAGCCAGCATCACTGTTACAAAGCATGTAGGCAGCAGATTTAGTTATGTTATTTCCCTTTTCTCTCCACCGTCATTGAGTGGCTTCAGTGAGTTTATTCCTGAGGAGGATGAGGACAAACAGCAGTAATCACTTATTAGGTGGCCACGCACACAGCCCCAGAATATGGGACATTCTGGTACTTCTGGGAGTGGCCTGGGCCCACCCCCACAGGTGTGACCTCACATGCATGGTACATACATGGTCACGCTGCACAGGGGATGCCATTTTGAAGAGTGTGCTGCTCTGCCCCAGCTGGTATGACATCACATACACCAGGGATCAGCAACCTTTGGCACAGGGCCCATCAGGGAAATCTGCTGGCAGGCTAGAATGGTTTGTTTACCTCCTGCATCTGCAGGTTCAGCTGATCGCAGCTCACCACTGGCCGCGGTTCGCCGTTCCAGGGCCCACATCCCTCGGCCCACGCAACTTACCGCAGCCTCCATTGGCCTGGAACGGTGAACCATAGCCAGTGGGAGCTGCGATCCGCTGAACGTGCAGACGCTGCAGGTAAACAAACCGTCTCGGTTGGCCAGTGGATTTCCCTGACGGCCCGCGTGCCAAAGGTTGCCGATCCCTGACATACACTATGTGTGCAACATCACAGCAGCGGGGATGGGACAGCACATTCTTCAAAGTGGCATCCCCTATCCAATACCAGACAAAATAACATCTGGTTTTGTCTCAGTTGTGGACAGGAGACAAACCTTAGAACAGCAGGGCTGTCTGACAGAAAACCAGACAAATGGCCTGTCTATCACATATGTGTTTGGGAGCTATGTCCAAGTAAATCTCCATGTGGCGAACTGAGGACAGAAGAGCCTGCAGAAATCAAGCCTTCAACTCAAGCCATGCTGACTCTGCTGACAGACTCTTTAAAATTGGATTGAAGCCAGACTTCAAAGAGGAAATCGAGTTCAAAAATAAAACATTCTTTTTTAATTCAGAGCTGAGTTTAAAAGTTTACCTGATCTGAAGGTGTGTTGGGCTTTTTTTTTTTTTAATGACACCAGTTTCTCTTTGAAGTCCAGCATCCAGACAAGACACATCAATTTTAAAGAGTCTCTGAGCACAGTCATAGCAGCTCAAATTGAAAATACTAGAATGAAGGTGGATAGGACTGTGTCAGAGTGCGAGATGCATTCCCCCTTTTTTTTTTTTTTTTAAATAGTGATCAGTAAAAAAATAAATTTCATTTATCCTCATTAAAAAAGTAGTGTTGTGGAAAGAATCACCCACGCACTGATTTTAGTTCACAGACTCAGAGCCTGAGGCCTTTATTGCAATACGTACCAAACGCGTTTGGGGTGCAGTTCGAAAACTGACACCCCGAGCACCGTGCACAGGCGGGTTTTTGTTTCATTAAACCGCAAGCAAAGTACAAACAATACGTCATGAGTTAAGAAACTGGGGTTGGGGTCAGTCATGAGTTGAGGAACTGGGGTTGGGGTTAGTCATGAGTCAGTCATGAGTTAAGAAACTGGGGTTGGCGTCAGCCCCCCCCCGGCACCTTCCTCATTATTTTCCGAGAAGTGGGTGTTTATTTCGGTAAAGGGGCGCTTGGCGGTTTTCCACAGGGGTGGCGCTTGGCCCCAGTTTGGGTACATTTCTCGGCAAGGCACATGTTATTTTCCGGGGGGGTTCGGTGAAGGGTTAAGGGGGGGTTACCATGGGACGCTTAAAGAAGAGCTATCATTGGTTAATTTTGCAGATAGCTGGAATTGGAAAATGTTGCAAATAGCTGTAGCAGCAAGGATGATTAACTCTTTGCAAAAACAATTTCTTAATGTAAGCGGATATTCTATTTTTCGAGCGGTTTCATAAACTTGCAGTTATTATGTTGCTAAAGCAGTTTCTTGCTGTAGCTTTTAGCATTGTTCTGTGTTTTTCTTTCCTCTGTGTTTTTCTTTCCTCCCCCCTCCCCCTCCTCTGGTCATTACCCTTGACCGAGTTTGGCAGAGAATCGTGTTGTTCAGTCTTGCTCAGGCTTTAGGCCTGCCCTACTCTGTGTAAAGGCCATCAGCATAACAGATCTCTGTTGGAGGGTTTATTTCGGGGCCCACAGATTCAAAGCTCTGGCTATCAAAAAGAAGGCCCCCCTGTTCTATTTCCCCACAGTAGCATAGAAAAAATGGTTGGAAAGTTCAGAACAGATCCCTAAAGAAAATATTCTTGCATGGATTATCAAAATCTTTACAACCAATTGGCATGCTTCTAAGTTATTAAGAAGGGAAGTAACCTCACTGAAGTCAGTGGAGTTATAAAAGTGTAAAATACCAGTGAAGTGAGTTTTGAGTCTGGCCCCAACTGTATTATATGCATTAAACCCAGCTTTCCCTCAAAGGTAAATGTTTCAGCATTAAAGGCCCAATCATGCTCCCACTGAGAACAGTTGGAATTTTGCCATTATTTTCAATGGTAACAAAAGTGGGCTCTAAGAAACCATCAGCTCTCTGTAGTAAAGGAAAATGGAACCATGAATTAACTATCAAGTGTATCTGATATTAGCCTGGCTTTAGTTTAATTTTCCATTATTTTTTTCACTATATATTTTGGATAGCTGCATGAGGTACATTGATATAATGGTACCTGCTCAGTACTGGGTTGTTGGTCAGAAATTATAGAGCTGTATGAAAGCGATGTTAGAGAAGACTCTGTTGGACAGAAAATTAGAGCTAGGTCCTCCTCAATGTATAACGTGCTGTATCCAGTAATGGTTGCTTTCTGATTAAGAGTATTTTCAATTACATATTCCATCAGAATGAGATGTTGAAAGAGAGATATTCCATTCTTGTGTGCAGTGTTGTTGTAGCCCTGTTGGTCCCAGGATATTAGAGTGACCTAAATAAGAGCTCTGTATAGAGCTCTTATTTAGGTCACTTTTTTGCTAACAGAATAAATGTAATTGGTCCAATCAAATATATTGCCTGACCCACCTTGTCTAACTTTGAAAGAGAGGCTTTTAAAATGTATTTAGGTGTATTTGTGTAAGTCTCTCATTCATTTATTGAACTGATTAAAATGGGGGCAACAAGGTTTTGTTTTGTTTTTATCTGAGTTATCCAAGTGATGTCTGACCTAGAAGTGAGAGTCTAAAAATGTAGCATATGGGTCTATGGTTTGTTTTAAAGGCAACAGGAAATCTCTCATTGACTTCAGAAAGGCCAGGATTTCACCCACTGGGTATGCTTCTCCTCTCACTTATGTCATTTATGTCAATACATCTGTATAAAGTGACTACAAAGTGGGTGTCCGACATAGCGAGTCTGATCTGCTAACATTTTACACCATCTTTGCACAGATATAAATATCGCCACCAGGAAAAAGGCAGTGGAGAAACAGGCCTAGAATGTACAGTTGCATGGGCTTAGGTTGTACAGGAGTCAGACATACCCATCCATTTTTGTGTCCCTCCTGGTAACTGAGATGAACATGCTTTGGATTATTGGGAAGATCAGAGATCTGCATTGGATGGATAGTAAATAACCACCCCTGATGGACTATCAAATGCTGTCTGGAATATTTATTATTAAAATTGAGATTGTAAACTGCTCTAAGGACATAAGAAAGTATAATTAAGAGTGTGAAATAGTTAATATGTATTACTTATTTGGATACTGCTGCTGTTCACACCAAAGGGAGAGGGGGTGTCAAAGGCTGAATCAATCCTGCTCCTTGAGAGCTTTCCTGCACTGAAGGGGACTACACCATTCAGAAGTGGGGGACTGGAACCCCTTCCCAACACAAATTTATTAAGAGAAAGATGTCTTCTTCCCCACACAAGGAAACAGCACTATCTGTTACAAGAACTGTGTTCTGCAGGGGATTGGAGGGACAACTGGGACCCTTTTCTTCTAAATTATGTACCCCACCCCACACACACACACTTCCATTTCTAAATGGTGTCTAGTTCCCCCGCAGGCTGCTCAAACCAGCCCTGCTGACTAGCCCAATAAACAGCTACCCTCCCTACCATTTTCTTTGGGACCTGGGGGTCCCTATTTTTAACTTCTCCCCACTTCCTTCATCCCAGTGCTCTTCACAGGTCTTTGTGAGGCCTAATGCAAATTCAAGAAAAAATTATATTATCATTATAATTATTATTTACAAAACCAAAACAAGAAGCAATTTGAATTTAGATGAAGTTCAACCCACAAGGTTCAGTGTGGGGAGATAGAAGAGGAGATACTTGGTTTCATTGTGTCCCACTTCTAGATACAGAACATTCAATACAATACTGGTCCTTCAGGTAGTATCCAATCAATTGGCCAGGTTCTCCTCTCCATTGCATTGAATACTATATTGAAGTCACTGAAGTTATTCCAGATTTACTGCAGTGTAAAGGAGATCAGAATGGTTGCATTCTCCAGGCCAAGTTGAATACTTTTCAACTTGAATTAACTTTTCCAAGAAGATTTTAAAAGGCACTGTCGAATACTTTAATAAAGTCTAGATTACATCTATTGACTTCCCTGCATTCACTAGGTTTGTAATTTCACTCACAAGCATGATCGAGTTTATCTGGCATGATTCACTCTTTGTTTCATTATCCTCATTTCTTTTATGAAAGTCTCTTTTCTTTTCTTTAAATGTTGTGACCTCAATTCCTGTGTTGCTGATTTTAAAGAAGGGCAAGCCACCCTTAGGGTAAGTCCAGGATCTTCAGTTCTTTCTATCTTAGATATTTATAAGGCATCTAAAGCCTTGATATATAAGCATCAAGGAGTTTTGGGTGAAGGACAACAGGTATTTAATTTTTTTTTTTTTTTTTTTTTTTTTTTTTTGAAAAATTTTTTATATTTTTTTTTTCCACAACTCTCAGATCTAACATCAGATCCAAATCTTTAACATCTTCCTTTGGACGACACAGGGTTGTTCAAATATAGGGTTTCAGTTCAAGCCAATATGTATTAGAACCTGATGTTGACTTCAGATTTTGTAAATGACTCAGTGTTCTTTACTATACTTGTAATCTCAGTGTTGGAGATTAACAAAATAGTTTTCAAAAAAATAAACCAACAAAAACATTTATGAAGGAAAATCATGACTTGCTCCATCCAGTAGCATTTTTTCAGTACAGAGAAAGAACAATTTTAGCAGTATTTTACTTGAACTTTTAAGATGCTTTTCACAAAATCTCTCACAAGAGTATAATAAGAAAACTAAGTAGACATGGGGTGAGAAAATAACTAAAAACATGAAACAAACAATAGGAACAAATGATTTTAAATACAACAATTCAACAAAGGGTTAATAGGTTAATCCAATAATCCATGCTATCACCAGTTTTTAATGCATTAATGATCATAGAATCATAGAATATCAGGGTTGGAAGGGACCTAAGGAGGTCATCTAGTCCAACCCCCTGCTCAAAGTAGGACCTAATCCCAACTAAATCATCCCAGCCAGGGCTTTGTCAAGCCTGATCTTAAAAACCTCTAAGGAAGGAGATTCCACCACCTCCCTAGGTAACCCATTCCAGTGCTTCACCACCCTCCTAGTGAAAAAGTTTTTCCTAATATCCAACCTAAACCTCCCCCACTGCAACTTGAGACCATTACTCCTTGTTCTGTCATCTGGTACCACTAAGAACAGTCTAGATCCATCCTCTTTGGAACCCCATTTCAGGTAGTTGAAACCAGCTATCAAATCCCCCCCTCATTCTTCTCTTCTGCAGACTAAACAATCCCAGTTCCCTCAGCCTCTCCTCATAAGTCATGTGCTACAGCCCCCTAATCATTTTTGTTGCCCTCCGCTGGACTCTTTCCAATTTTTCCACATCCTTCTTGTAGTGTGGGGCCCAAAACTGGACACAGTACTCCAGGTGAGACCTCACCAATATCGAATAGAAGGGAACGATCACGTCCCTCAATCTGCTGGCAATGCCCCTACTTATACAGCCCAAAATGCCATTAGTCTTCTTGGCAACAAGGGCACACTGTCGACTCATATCCAGCTTCTCGTCCACTGTAACCCCTAGGTCCTTTTCTGCAGAACTGCTGCCTAGCCACTCGGTCCCTAGTCTGTAACAGTGAATGGGATTCTTCCGTCCTAAGTGCAGGACTCTGCACTTGTCCTTGTTGAACCTCATCAGGTTTCTTTTGGCCCAATCCTCTAATTTGTCTAGGTCCCTCTGTATCCTATCCCTACCCTCCAGCGTATCTACCACTCCTCCCAGTTTAGTGTCATCTGCAAACTTGCTGAGAGTGCAGTCCATGCCATCCTCCAGATCATTAATGAAGATATTGAACAAAACCGGCCCCAGGACTGACCCTTGGGGCACTCCGCTTGAAACTGGCTGCCAACTAGACATGGAGCCGTTGATCACTACCCGTTGAGCCTGACAATCTAGCCAGCTTTCTATCCACCTTATAGTCCATTCATCCAGCCCATACTTCTTTAACTTGCTGGCAAGAATACTGTGGGAGACCGTATCAAAAGCTTTGCTAAAGTCAAGGAATAACACATCCACTGCTTTCCCCTCATCCACAGAGCCAGTTATCTCCTCATAGAAGGCAATTAGGTTAGTCAGGCATGACTTGCCCTTGGTGAATCCATGCTGACTGTTCCTGATCACTTTCCTCTCCTCTAAGTGCTTCAGAATTGATTCCTTGAGGACCTGCTCCATGATTTTTCCAGGGACTGAGGTGAGGCTGACTGGCCTGTAGTTCCCCGGATCCTCCTTCTTCCCCTTCTTAAAGATTGGCACTACATTAGCCTTTTTCCAGTCATCCGGGACCTCCCCCAATTGCCATGAGTTTTCAAAGATAATGGCCAATGGCTCTGCAATCACATCCGCCAACTCCTTTAGCACCCTCGGATGCAGCGTATCCGACCCCATGGACTTGTGCTCGTCCAGTTTTTCTAAATAGTCCTGAACAACTTCTTTCTCCACAGAGGGCTGGTCACCTTCTCCCCATACTGTGCTGCCCAGCGCAGCAGTCTGGCAGCTGACCTTGTTCGTGAAGACAGAGGCAAAAAATCATTGAGTACATTAGCTTTTTCCACATCCTCTGTCACTAGGTTGCCTCCCTCATTCAGTAAGGGGCCCACACTTTCCTTGACTTTCTTCTTGTTCCTAACATACCTGAAGAAACCCTTCTTGTTACTCTTAACATCTCTTGCTAGCTGCAACTCCAAGTGTGATTTGGCCTTCCTGATTTCACTCCTGCATGCCTGAGCAATATTTTTATACTCCTCTCTGGTCATTTGTCCAATCTTCCACTTCTTGTAAGCTTCTTTTTTGCGTTTAACATCAGCAAGGATTTCACTGTTTAGCCAAGCTGGTCGCCTGCCATATTTACTATTCTTTCTACACATCGGGATGTTTTTTTCCTGCAACCTCAATAAGGATTCTTTAAAATACAGCCAGCTCTCCTGGACTCCTTTCCCCATCATGTTATTCTCCCAGAGGATCCTGCCCATTAGTTCCCTGAGGGAGCCAAAGTCTGTTTTTCTGAAGTCCAGGGTCCGTATTCTGCTGCTCTCCTTTCTTCTTTGTGTCTGGATCCTGAACTCAACCATCTCATGGTCACTGCCTCCCAGGCTCCCATCCACTTTTGCTTCCCCTACTAATTCTTCCCGGTTTGTGAGCAGTAGATCTAGAAGAGCTCTGCCCCTAGTTGGTTCCTCCAGCACTTGCACCAGGAAATTGTCCCCTACACTTTCCAAAAACTTCCTGGATTGTCTGTGCACCGCTGTATTGCTCTCCCAGCAGATATCAAGGTGATAAAAATCTCCCATGAGAACCATGGCCTGCAATCTAGTAACTTTTGCTAGTTGCTGGAAGAAAGCCTCGTCCACCTCATCCCCCTGGTCTGGTGGTCTATAGCATACTCCCACCACGACATCACCCATCAGGAAAAGGCATGACAGTGATATAGTGGAATTTACAGACAAGACAAAATTATTTGTTAGTCAAGATGGGTAAGGCTGGAGGTCTGCTATCCCGCTCCAGTATGCAGCATCTCACCTCCTTGTACCTTAGTTTCACCTTCTATAAAATGGGAATAATGAAACTTACCCATCTTAGTAAAGCACTTTCCAAAACTATGAATGGAAAGCTCTATTTATATTGTAAGTGTTATAACTATATTATCTATCTTCTTAAGAATAGCTGGACAGACAGTTTTCCCTTTACATCCATATCCATCTTTATGTTCCACTCATCATCTGGGAAATTAGTGGTCAGTTAATTTACTTGATCTGTTAAATAGAAACCCACCTATCTTATTTTCAGATTTTAGTAGCCTACCGGAGTTTATGCTTCAAAATGCATTGCTATAATGAAAGGGGGGGAAAAAAAACACGAGAGACGTCCCTCTATTTCCACAAGACAAAATATGTTTTCATTAATGTGGTTGAGGCTATTTGCCAAGAGCTTCAAAACTATGAATGTTTGAGAAAATCCTAAGATATATAGAGTTATAGATGCCTGAGTTCTTAAGTTATCCAGCAGCAAAAAGAGTATCTGAACTTGCTCCCGGCATATTCAGTAGGCATAGGTCTGTCACACCTTCCACGTAACCACCTCCCTTCTCTTTACCAGAAATGACAAACAACAGAGAAAACAGAATGCATAATGAGGCTATGATATTCACAGATCAAGCCAACTTGTGAGATTTCAAGCTCTTTGTGGATTTGGCTGTATAATAGCGCAAGAGCAGTATTTTTGTGGTAGTTCTGTTTCTGACTGATACCAGGAAGCATACAGTTATTATGCATGCACAAGCACACACATGCAGAACAAAAGTCCCACTCCTGCACCATATGATTACATGAATATAATCAATCCTACTAAAACAATTTGCTCAAGTTCCTTTTGAGAGATGGGAGATGTTTCAGATTGGATCTCCTTTTAAAGAAACATATTAAAGATATCAGAGGGGTAGCCGTGTTAGTCTGGATCTGTAGAAAGCAACAAAGAGTCCTGTGGCACCTCCTAGACTAACAAACGTATTGGAGCATAAGCATCTGACGAAGTGGGTATTCACCCATGACAGCTTATGCTCCAATATGTCTGTTAGTCTATAAGGTGCCATAGGACTCTTTGTCGCATATTAAAAATAATTTATTTCCACATTTTATTAGCATGCTAAAATGTATATGGGTGTATAAACATTGCAGACAGATCCATTTGTCAGGTTTTGAATATATATGAATACAAATATTTGTCATTCACCATTCATACCAACAGAAAAGTTGTTCTGAGTTGTTGCAAGTGGGGGAAATTTATATATTTTTGAAGAAATTAGAGAATCTGACCCTTGCTCATTTCAAGGTTATGGGGTCAGGATGCTTAAGACATCCTAAAGAGGGTCCTAAAGAGAACTCCAGGGACAGCCTCCCTCTTCTTAAGGCAAGGGTCAAGGTCTGGTGCCACCTCTCTTCTTTCATTTTGTCTCCTGCTTGCCAATCCAGGTGCTGGAATGGAGACACAGGTTGGTGACTGTCAAGTGGGGCCCTTCTGGGGCTGGTTCAGTGATTCCTACTTCACAGGTCATGTGCCTCTAACTCAGCATCAACCTCTCTCTTTGAGAGGCAGGGGTTAACTCCTAGGAATGGACACTGTAGAGATATGTTTGTAGGAGGTTATAATTTAGAGACTCTCCCTCATAAGGGACAGTATTATGAACATAGGAATTTGGAGATATACCCTGGAGGTGGGGGTTGGAAAAACAGCATGGCTGTGTACAGCAGTTCACTAAAGATGCTCTCCAATTTGTTTTGTTTTAATGTTTTATTCCTTTCTCATTCACTGGTTTGTTACTTAATGAACCCCAAGATCATTACATAGTGTCAGAAGTGCTGAATGAGACGGAAACTGCAGTCATTTCGAAGTTAACGCCTGTGTTTGCAACTGAAAGCAGAGACAAAGGGAGGCACCAGAGAAGCAGGTGAAGCACTAGGCCCAGAGGCTTTTGCATGTACTGGGTGAGCACAATAGTAGCTTGACTAGCTTAAGAAGGGGGGATGGGGAGAACCAAAAATGGATGTGTTGCAACCTCCATCCAGTCTGCAATTGCCAGGCAATGTTGCAGAGAACTGGAAAAAAATCAGACAGAGATTTGAATTATATTTAGCAGCCATAGGAGCAGAGGAGAAAAATGATGAAGTGAAATCTGCTATCTTTGTGGATGTTGTTGGGGAGGAAGTATTGGATATTTATAACAACTGTAACTTTGAAGAAGGTGAAAGCATGAAGTTAAGTAAAATACTGACTAAATTTGAGGAACACTGAATGCCAAAAAGGAATAAAACCTTTGAGAGAGACATTTTTTTTTTACATGCATGCAAACTGATGACACCATAGGGCAGGGATCGGCAACCTTTGGCATGCGGCCCATCAGGGAAATCCATTGGCGGGTCGGGACAGTTTGTTTACCTGCAGAGTCCGCAGGTTCAGCCGATCGCAGGTCCCACTGGCCACAGTTCGCTATTCCAGGCCAATGGGGGCTGTGGGAATGGTGGTGGTCAGCACATCCCTCGTCCCGCGCCACTTCCCGCAGCCCCCATTGGCCTGGAATGGCGAACCGCGGTCAGTGGGAGCTGTGTTCGGCCGAACCTGCGGATGCTGCAGGTAAACAAACTGGCCCAGCCCGCCAGCGGATTTCCCTTACGGGCCGCTTGCCAAAGGTTGCCAATCCCTGCCATAGAGCAATACGTCACAGAATTAAAGAAACAGTAAAACCTGTGATTTTCGCGAGCTGACAGAGTGTCTGGTCAGAGATAAAACCAGTTTTTTGGAATTAAAGACAATGTGTTAAGAGAGAGACTGCTCTGTGAAGGAGACTTAACTTTAGAAAAAGCTCTCCACATATTCAGGGCATCAGAAACTATGAAAGCACAAGTCAAAGAGCTTAATCCATCAGAAGGTGTTGTCCATGTTCTAAGTACAAAAGAATCTGACATCAGGAATCATAACATTCAAAAACCAGTAGGAGAACACTTCAATCTCTCTGGTCACTCAATAACAGACCTCAAAGTGGCAATTCTTCAACAAAAAAACTTCAAAAACAGACTCCAACGTGAAGCTGCAGAACTGGAATTAATTTGAAACTAGATACCATCAGATTAGGCCTGAATAAAGACTGGGAGTGGTTGGGTCATTACAAAACCTAAATTTAATTTCCCCAATACTAATTTCTCCCTACTGTTACTCACACCTTCTTGTTAACTGTATGTAATGGGCCAATCTCTTACCACTTCAAAAGTTATTTTTCCTTCCTTGGTATCCTGTTGTTAATTGATTTATCTCGTTAGACTGACCTAACACTTGGTAAAGCACCCCCATCCTTTCATGTATTTATACCTGCTCCTGTATTTTTTACTTCATACATCTGATGAAGTGGGTTCTAGCCCACGAAAGCTTATGCCCAAATAAATTTGTTAGTCTCTAAGGTGCCACAAGGACTCCTCGTTTTTTTTGCAGAATAGAAGAGTGGAACCACTTACTATGAAAACCATTGCTAGGAGGAAGACTGGGTACAGACGATCATGTGGAAGGTATGGATCACAGCATGGCCCCAAACAGTGTGTTCACTTTGGGAAAATAATCATTGTGCAAAATGCTGCAGATCCCAAATACAGAAAAGTCAAGTGTATCCAGTTAAAGACAATCTGCTTGATGAGCATTTCATAAATGTACTTTGATTTAGAAGCCTGATGAGAGGAACTGGATACTGCTTATGACAGTGAATGGAACAATTATTCAACAGAAACTGGGCGCATGAGATCAGGTTAATATTTTGTCTGAACAAGGTTATGAGAGACTGAAAATAAGACCAAAACTGGGATCAATAAAATAAAAGTAACTGATTATCCTGGAATAAATAAATATACCAGTAAAGGGGAGGTGCATTGTTAGCATCAACCATAAAAACACCATGTACAGGCTCCCTTTCATTGTAGTGCCAAAGAAAGTGACACCAACTCTAGGCCTGGCTGTATGTGAGGAACTCAGTCTGGTAAAATGGGTGCTCTCACTACAAGATCATACTGAACCTGGCCATGAGGCACTCTTTTGTGACTATCGTGACCTGTTTCAAGGGTTGGGTTGTTTGCAGGGTAAACATACACTCTGAATAAATAAGCAGGTCCCTCCAGTTATCCATTCATGTAGAAAGTGCCATTTGCACTCTGTGATTAACTTAATGCTGAGCTTGCAAAGACAGAAGTAATGCAAATAATACGAAAAACTGAGGTGCAGATCTCTCTCATCATTGTGGAGAATGGCTTTTCTCCAGCTCAGCTGTTAATGGGAAGAAGGATCAAATCTAATTTACCAATTACTGATAATCTGCTGTAATCTCATGACAATGAAGCCATACGGAAGAATGAAAGAAAATCAGAAGTGGAAGCAGAAATATTATTTTGAAAAAAGGGCCAGTGATCCCATCTCTTAACCCGGGTAATAGAGTGTGCCTGAGGAATCAAACCTCTAATACTTGGGGCCAAATGGATACCATTAAAGAATAGTTGCATCCAAGGTGTTATGTAGTCCAGACAGACCAGAGGGATACATTTCAATGCAATTGAAGGAATCTATGAGTAATCCCAGAAAGTTCCAGCACATTGATGGTAGATATGGACTCTGGCATGTCCCATTTGACTGATCCTTTATCAACACACAAAGGAGAAACTGTCAAGGAACAAGAGAACAACTCAGACTCTAATGAAAGGTGGATACTGAGAAGATCAGAGCAGGAGATTAAACATCCTGAAAGACTCATAGAGACTCCCTAACCTGCCTAGAGAAGGGATATTTGAGGAAAGCGAGTGGTAAAGATTCACTCGACAGTGATGTAGTGGTAACCTCTCCTTTCTAGGTAGTTGACACATTGCGTTTACGGAAATGTACTACATGGGCTGAGAATTTAATGCATGTGTTATTAGATAGTTGTCAGCTATATATATATATATATAAAGAATTAATTTGTTTTTCTTTAAGAGGGAAGATGTAGAGATATGTTTGTAGAAGTTTATAATTTAGAGATGCTGCCTCATAAAGGAGAGTATTATGAACATAGGAATTTGGAGATATGCCCTGGAGGTGGGGTTGGGAACACAGGATGGCTGTGTGCAGTAGTTCACCAGAGATGCTTTGCAGTATGTTTTATTAAAGTTTTATTCATTTCTCATTCACCAGCTTGTCATTTAACAAATCCCAAGATCAATAAAGGCACTATACTTAACAATTGAGGAATACCTGTATCTGAGCAGTGGCAACCTCTCTGTCAGTATCAGGGGTGATCCCAGGAACAGATTCCTTAAGGGAATTACATATACATCTTCCCAGCAATAGGGCAATATGCCTGGTCCCGAGGGCCTAAATGTACAGATTAATATTCTCTGACCTCTCTCTCAGAGGGTATGTGTACACTGCATTTTGATGGGAGCCTCCCAGCTGGGTCAACAGACTTGAGCTACGGAGGCTCATACACCTCTACCCCGATATAACGCGACCCGATATAACATGAATTTGGATATAACACAGTAAAGCAGCGCTCCGGGGGGAGGGGGCTGCGCACTCCGGTGGATCAAAGCAAGTTTGACATAATGCGGTTTCAGCTATAACGCAGTAAGATTTTTTGGCTCCTGAGGACAGCGTTATATCGGGGTAGAGGTGCACTAGCACTCTAAAAA
Organism: Terrapene triunguis; assembly: GCF_002925995.2. Taxonomy (NCBI): domain Eukaryota; kingdom Metazoa; phylum Chordata; order Testudines; family Emydidae; genus Terrapene; species Terrapene triunguis. The sequence goes on from NW_020664369.1 coordinate 6,235,437, forward strand.
TAGCTGTATTGACAGCACTTTGAAGTTGTGGCTTGGGCTGGAGCTCCATCTCGGAAGCCCACTCCCCTCTTCAGGTTCCAGTGCCCGAACTCCAGCCCAAGTCACCACTTCAAAGCTCTGTCTACACAGCTATTTTTAGAGTGCTAATGAGAGCCCTGCAATCCCAAGTCTGTTGACACAGATGGGAGGCTCTCTCCAAAATGCAGTGTACACATACCCTAAGTGGCTAAACCCTACATGGCCAGCAACTCACCCCCAGCCTTGAATATATCACCATGCTCACCTTTCACTGACCAGCAGGCTCTTCCCAAGCACTGCTTTCAGCAACAACTCTCTCTCTCTCTCTGTCTCCCACACACAGTAGCCCTGGACCTGGAATGTGAGAACTCCATTGCTCCTCTCCATATATGCAAACCTCTCTACACCACCTCAAGCCTCCTTCCACTAACCATTCTTTCTTTCCCTGTTCACTGTCCTCCAGAGCATCCTTCTACTCAGTGCCTCCCAGCAGTCCCATTACACTTTTCCTAAAGGATAGCGCACCCAATTTGCATCCTAGGAAGCACAAAAGCTCATGGAGCGCCTACTCAGTACCATCACTGTACTCATGACTATGATTTAAAAGTCCATTCTAATCCGAATCTTTCATTTATTGATCACTAGCAATTTGCCTGATCTCCATGTCTGTGCATGAAACAGCAGGATGACAGGCCCTGCAAGTAGCGCTGCTTAAAATTTTTCTATTTACATTATTTTTCAACAGAAAATTGGGTATTCAAGTGAAATGAATTTATTCAAAAAGTGTCTGATTTCTATGGATTTTTTTAAATTTTCCATCCAAACATAAAATGTTTTTTTCTCCAAATTCCAAATATTTTGCTCAAAAAACAAAAATATTGTACGTGAGAATACATCATTGGAAACCACAAAATTTGATTTGGATATGCTGCTGCCTTATGGGAGTTGCAATTTCATTGTCTTACATCCCCATTTATCTCTATGGGCTGGACTTCTGGCTGGAATACATCTTATGGTGCACCAGGAACTCCCATGACGCAGAGCCTCCCTTTTCCAAGAAGGGAGACCATCATGCATGATTGGAGATGTAGTCCAGCCAGGAAACCCAACCCCTGGAGGAAAACAGGAACACGAGGAACCTGATCTACAGCTCCCATGAGATACCATATCTGAATCAACTATTCTAGGGTTTCATCCAAACGTATTTAGTATTCAAATATGCATTAAAATTTGGATTTTTTCCATGGAAAAAATATTTTCGAACCAACTCTACCTGCAAGGCTTGATTTTTTTGAATAAAAAGACCCCTTTATTTATTGGCCATTCCTTTCTGATGTGTAAAAGCCTGTTATTTAAAAAAAAATGTTTATTTCACTAGTGTCATGTGTCCAAAATACACATGTTCATAAGGTAGTACAAGTTACTCATTTCTAAGTGTGTGTATGTAGTTGTAACTATAAACAGCTGAAAAATGGAACAGCAGGTTGAGGTTGTAGCAGGAAAAAAGTCTAATAGGAGAATGTAAGTCTACAGTGAATATTGCCTAACTTCCCTATTTTACCTTACACCATCTCCCATCTTCAGGTTGCTTTTCCTGCTACACCCCCATCCTTCTATGCCCTAGTTACATAAGATGTTCATACTTAACAAGAAGTAATGTACATAAGCCTTTATATCACCTATGAATTTGGCCCTTAGTTGGATTAGATGTTTTAATTTCCCCCCATCCCCCATATTAAAGATGATTCTATGATTTTCTGACTATTTTGGATTTTCACGTCAACCTTGATGCTGTATTCTCTGCATCTAGATAGGTGACTCATAAATGTACATGCACTAATAATAATAGTAACTGAAGTCAATGTATACATAGAAGGCCCTTGTGGTTAATCTAGTGCTTCCTTACAGGAGTGCACAAGGTCCAAGTCCTAGAATTGTTGTGGTTCTAGTACATGAGGGCAGACCCCTAGTAAGTGATGGGCTTGGAGCAGATTAGAAAAAGGGCAGATTGTGTGGTCAGTGGTTTATAAATATATAGTGGCAATGCTATGCTAAAACAATAGAGAAAAATATCAGATACTTAGTGGTGTCCTGGCAAAAACACAGTAAGAGAGTTAGAGCAGCCGGAGTATGAAAGTACAGGAGTTAAGATAATGAAGTCAAATAAATTGTCTTCATTGTTGTGCTTTCATTGGCACCGAACCATACAGTGATAAATGGAATTGACCTCCTTGATGGAAATCATAAACCTTCATATTTATTAAACAATTATTAACATTTCTATAACACTGCCATTGTACGTTCATTACACGCTCATTGCATTACAGCAACTTGATTTCCTTGTTTCATTGTTCTGGTGTCATTGTGCACTGAGAACATGTGTAAGACAGGTCTATTTTTTATGTTATACAGTACAGTATGTGAGGAAGATTCAGTTCTTAATGGAAGTGTCACATCATTTCCAGATCAAATTATCTAGTTTTAACAGCTAAAGGGAATCAAATTAATCAGAAAAAACAAGCAAACAAACAAACAAACAGAATACAAAACAATACAAATGGTTTGGTTCCCAAGGTGTTGATTGAAATGTGTGAAGGTCATGTCTACCAGTTATCACATCAAGTGTAAATCATAAGTTTAAGAGTATTCTCCATTAGTTATCATTATAGTGTTTATAAGAGGAGTATATACAAAGATTTCAACAGCAAAGAAAGTGTTGTAGCATTTTGCTATAGTATTTACCCTGTAGTATTTTGCTGATAAGCAGACCTGTGTCAAAATAAACTCTTTATTATGAACAGGAATTATGTACGGCAATAAGGTAACAAAACTTTCTACTAGTCTGTGGCTGCAGCCTATGACAGCCCTGTCCTGAACTTCCTTGTTTCTGCCCCAACAGGAAGCATAACCCAGCAAACGAAGGACTGCATTGGGAGTGTACAGAAAGTGTGGCATTTCTGCACTGCCTGCCAGACTTACTCTATAGCAAGTTGTCCCTTTTTTAGATCTCTTTTAGAATTTAAAAATGTTAAATCAAACTAGCAAACTATTACAAATACAATAACTCTTTAACTCTTTAGGTTTCCTAATCAAAACCCTAATATGCCTTTATTAGTCTCTACAGCAATTCTTATCTGTAACAGACTGTTCACTCTCAGAGTCAATAACAGGACCAGTTTGTGAATTGCTTTCACCATGTATGTCTGCTTTCACTTCACTTGTCTTGGCCAAGTTGTCAGGGATTTTGAGCAGGTGCGTATGATTCTGTCATAAGGTTTTTTCTTCATCTGTGATCATTGAGTATGAGTGAGGTGACTCTTCTTTGATCACTGTAGCTTTGACTGGCCAGTGCCTATCCTGCCAAATTCTCACGAGTCTTTGTTTTGTTTTTTTTATCTGTGGAAGAGGTCTGAGTCCTTTATTGTAATATTCTGTCTAACTGTATTTTCCCAGCCTTTTCCTCACTATCACATACTCCGTAGTTATCCTTTTTTTCCTCATAGCTGGTGATCAAGTATTTATATGTCTGTTGTAGAAGTTCAGTAGGTGACTTTCCATAATGCAGCAGAGTAGCTCTGTAGTTGAGTTGTGCTAAATATGACTCTTCTCTTACATCCAATGTTTTTTGAGCAAGTTCTTCACTATATGTACTCCAAATTCAGTTAATATATTGATTTGAGGATATTTGGGTCTAGATGTCTCTTGATGAAGGTCGTACATTTTAGCAAAGTCAAGGAGTTGACTCTTTTTGAACTGTGGTCCATTGTCAGTCATTACTGTTCCTGGAATTCCATGATGAGCAATACAGTAGTGCTTCTCAAAATCTCTTTTGGTGTATTGCAGTCAATGGTTTGTGATCAGTTTCTGCTTTGAAGCTATTACCATAGAGAATGTGTCTATTTTGTTCAATTTGTGCATACATCTTCTCTGTGACTGTCACAGACCTAAATACAACCAATCACTATAGTAGTACTGCTCCCAGGTCTCCTTTTGAGGCATCTGTGGAGAGTATAATGTCTTTCAGTGGGTCAAAAAACTGCAGCACTGGAGCTGATGTAAGAATGTGCTTTAAATCATTTTGCGCTTTTTTTTTTAATGCTCTGGCATCCATGCCTATTCACTAACCTTGTGGAAGAGATGGCTTAGGTGAGCTCTGCAAGTTTTATAGTTAGGTATGTATTTGCTGATATAATTCAACATGCCTTTGAATTTCTTTTTTTATCTTCAGGTCTCAGCATGCTCAGCAGTGATTGAGTCTCTCATTCATCAGGCAAGATTCCCTTGGAGGTCTTTCTCTCTCCCAAATATGTTATTTCTGTTGTCTGAAATTGACATTTGGCCTTATTCAGTTTAAAGTTATTAGCTCTTGCAATTTCCAGTAGTTTCCTCTGTCATTCCTGATGTTCAATGACAGTGCTGCCCAAAATTATTATGTCATCAATGTACTCTTTCATGCCTGCAAGACCTTCTTGTATCTGGCTCATTGTACAGTGACATGCTTCTGGAGCCAAACATATTCTGAAAGGGAGTCTTAGGAAGCATTATTTGCCAAATGGTTGTTGAAAATGCAGATCTTGGAGCTTTCAGTATCCAAGTGGATCTGCCAAAATCCAGGCAACGCATCTAATTTGCTGACAAATTTGGCTCCTGCCATCTCAGACAACATTTCACTTCCTATGGGCATTTGGAAGTGTTCTCTTTTAATGTTTTTGTTCAGTTCCTCAGGTCCCCATGCAATCCACCTCCTTTTTATCCTCTTCAATTACTAAAGAGTGAACCCAATCTGCCGGTTCTTCTGTTCTTCAATTTATACCATTTGCTTTCATGCTTTGCAACTCCTCTTCTAACCTGTTTCTTAAAGCTTGTGGAATTTTTCAAGTAGTATGTAATTACAGGTTCTGCATCTTGTTTTAACCATATCTTTTATGCTACTGGGAGCCTCCCATCTCCTAGGAATACATCTTCATATTATGCTATTCATATTTTTATATCTTGTTCTTTGTTGTCTTTCTCTCTGTGCTCCTAACAAAACCAAGCACCTCACATGTGTGGGCCCCAGACTGGTTGCTTACCTCGGTGTACCACCATAAACTCTTGTTTTATCATTTTCCATTTGTATTCAAGTGTTGATGTGTACTCTCCCAACACTGGAATGTTCCTTCCTTGTAGTCTTTCACGGACACTTTGGTTCTTCCATTTCTATGTTGTCCTTACTTTGTCAGACTGACAATTTCCTGAAATATCCTTAATGAATGTTATTGAATTAAGTTAAACCATGCTGAATTAGGTTTAATACCTCTGGGGTCCATTTTATTAAAAATGCAAGTATGTGTTAGTGTGGAATTGTACAGAACTTCTTTAGAAGACTGAGTAATGCAGTCTCTGGAAGGTATTAGGAACTTAAATGGGCTTTTTTGAATGATTCATGTGAAGTGGATTTCCTAGTAAGTAACTGGGGATAAGGGGAATGCAAATGAACCACCTAGAATCCTCTCTTTTGAAGCTAAGCCCTAGGAAGAAAAATCCACTGTCTACTAATTTCCTTCTCCTGGAACCTTCAGATCAAAGACCCCTGAACTGTATAAAGGGTAGACTAACTGTGTTATGAGTATGCTTGTTCTGAGCTGAACCTGTGATGAACTTGAAACCACAAGGAAACCCCTTGGGTGGAGTATTGAAGGAGGCTCCTGGCAGAGCCCATGTTAGGGTTGGAGTGACCTCTGGTGATCATATTAGCATGTGTGAAGGAACTTTTATTGTTTTTAAAATGTTTTCACTTTAGTGCATTTGCCTTAGGAATAAAATAGGCTTGAGTTCAAATTGCTGCGTGGTATTTATAACTGTGGGCAGTCACACTGTTCACCATATCTGAAGAGAAAGCAAGCAGACCTGCTTGGGCAGCCTGTCTTGGCTGGGAATTACACAATGAAGGCCGGGAACTGCTCAGCTTGGAGATATCCCGGTAGGAAGAGAGAGAGAGCGAGAGAAAGATGTCTGCACCCAGGAGAGGTAATGGTCATGAAGCTGGAAGCCTGAGAGTGGATAACCTTGATGGGTCACTGAGGGGAAACAAGTGTGGTTGTCCTGAAATGTGACACTTACATCTATTTCAATTTCTGTTATTACATTTATTTGTTCCCCAGTCTACACTGTATGGCACATAAGTGCCATTTGTGCATATTTTAATTAGGCAGTCTTTATTTTTCAGCCTCCTCCATTACTGTACTTAAGAACAGCTTTTTCTCTTCATTTGAGAAATCCCTTTCTGCACTTAGTACCTGCACTTTCCTGCTTTCTCTGCACATTTTAGCATAATGGTTCCTTTTTTAAAAACAGTTTTTGCAGATTTGCCTGAAGCCTGGACATTACCTCTACTTGTGCTGGTTGACACATCGCTAGCATTGTCTCCTGCTTTCCATGTTTCTGAACTTGGCCAATGTAATTTCCTTGAACTTTTCCTTTACTGATTTAGGTATAGTACACACAGTCATCAGTTCTGTGCTTTTCTATATGCTTTTTATTTGGGTTTCTGTTTGTTCTGCTGCTTGCCCTTTCTAGTGTCAGATCCATCTCCTGTAATAGCCATTCACATTTTTTTAATTGTTACACTTCCAGACTATGTGGTCTGTAATAAGAGTTGTAATAGTGCACATCCAAAGGATTGACATTTTAGTTTTACATCTGTGAAAAACTTCTCTATTGTTTCCCCTTCATCATGTATTCTCATCTTAAATGTATATCTTTCAAAAGTAACATTTCTAGGGACAAAATGGTCATTAAATATGTTCATTATTTCTGCAAAGCTTTTCTCTCTCTCTCTCTCTCTCTCTCTCTCTCACACACACACACACACACACACACACACACACACACACACACACACACACACACACACACACATACCACAAACTATATGGAATATACTGTGTACATCAAAGACTTCTGTGCCTTCCCCTGTTAAGAGCAAAGTGATCTTTTGCTCATCCTCAAATTTATTTGCCCCATGGCTGTCATATAAAGTTCAGATTGCCATTTTAACTTTTCCCAGGCATATGTAACATTTCCTCTGATTCTCAGGGCTGGTAAGGGTGTTTCATACAGTTGAATGGACTATGGAATAGTTATATCAATGATACATCTTCCACCAGGTCTTCCAGCTCTCGTAGTACCATGTTTTAACTTGCTGACTAGCTGATCGGTGTCAAAACAAACCTTTTATTATGAACACAACTATGTATAGAAATGCGGTAACACAATTTCTACTATTATATGCTGCTACAGCCTGTGACTTTCCTGTCCTGGGCTTCTCTGTTTCCACTTCAGCAGGAAGTATATAACAGCAAACCAAAGACTGCATCTACAGTGTTCAGGAGGTGTGGCATCTCGACACTTCCTGGAGGACTTACTCTAGAGCACAGACCCATGGAGACATAAAACATTTAATATTATTTAGGGCTGATTCCAATACATCAAAATCCAGAATGAAATCAAACACAACTGATTTGGAGCAGGTTGGCAAAGAAGCCCCAAAACATAGCTGAAACAGTAAGAGGGGAATTATTATAAGCATAGGAGGTGTGATAGTGACTTCATTCTAGTGAACAACCTCGACCTATCTGCATACATACATGTGCTAAATACATGTTCTTGGACTTCTGTTCATGAAAGATTAGATTGTTAAGGACTATGGATCTCTGTATTCAGGTTTCCATGAAGGATCCTCCCACTCAAATAAAAAAAGATTGAAAATGAGATGAGGGCAGAAGCTGTGACATCTTTCAAGCTTCTTGCTTTTATAAGAGGAAACTCATAGTTTTGAACTGCAACATGTCCTATTTGCATAATTCATTGATCCCAGAACACACACATCCACTGTTTTCTTTTATTTGATCTGCTATTAGCCTTAGACTTTTATAAATGCATGCAGCTGAAGAAGATTTTATGTTATTTTGATTGAACAATGCTGTTGCTCTCTGTAAACATTTGACTGGGAGCACAGTGTTGAAGCTCTGAAGTGTATTTAATTGGGATGTAGTAGAATTACAAAGATCAAGGCTTCTCTTAATGTAAAATAGCAAAGAAATGTCTATCGTAATTCATGTCACTAGAAAAAAAAAACCTGTTGGCACTATTCACGTTAATCTAAAGTCAGAAAAGTCATATTTCCTGCCTCTGATGACAATAGTTATTCATATATAATTAAAATGACAACATAACATGTTTCTTCACTGTTTACGCATAATGGAATTGACACGAACAATTTGGAATATTAACATTCAAATGTCTACTATGTCAGAATGCTCAGTGACCAACTTGAGGTTAATTTTCGTGATTAAAATTAATTTAAATTATACTTTAAATGCTATAGAAATGTTGAACAGCACATGGTCTGAACATTATTTCTGATGCTGGATTTCTCCATGAATATAAAGCATCTCTTTTTCAAAGCAGTTAAAGCAATTAATTGTCGTTAAGGATTAATAAACTGATGATCTTCTGGTTTTAAAATGAGGAAGCTTTTGAGTTATCTGAGTACCCCCAAACCATCTTAAACTGAAATCTCTCTCTCTTTAATGTATCCTGGTACTCAAAAAAAATGAGACTATGTTTTGTCAAACTAGGGAAATGGGCAGGGGGAGGGGAAGGGGAATTTCTCAAGCCTTAAAAGTTTCAAACCAGAAATGATTATTTGTGTCCGTTTCTCAACCTTTCCCAGAGGACTGAGCTAGCACACCACTGTACTAACTAAACTGTTTTCAGTGGACAACAAAAACAAATATTTAAAGTTATATACAACAGTGGAAGGCTTTTAATTGCTAACTGATAAGTTGATCAACTGTAGAAGACTAAAATTCATCTTCATGTGACTAGGCAGGTGCTGAGATTAGACTATTATCTCATATGCAAAATGCTCCTTTTACTGTTTTATTTGTCTTGGTCCTTCCCCAACCCCATCAAGTACACATGCTTGTGCATCCTGTTGTGTCTAGATTCAGAAATCTAGATTGTGATCTCTCTGAGATAGGGATTGACTTCTTATTACTTGTCTGTGCAGTGCCCAGCACAATGGAGCCTCAGTCTCCATAGAGTTTAGGACCAGAAAAAAACATTAGATCATCAGTCTGACCTGTACATCACAGGCAATTAAATGTTACCCGGTTACCCTTGTATTGAGCCCAATAACTTGTGTTTAATTAAAGCTTAATTTCGGTTTGGCTAAAGCATATATCCCGGAAAGGCATCTGGTGTTTATATGAAAATGTTTTATCTTAGGTGTAGAACTTTACATTTGCCGGTACTAAAAGGCATTTTGTTTGAATAGATCCATCTTACCAAGATTCAGATCTGTATGACTGACCTGTCCTCATCATTATTTACCATTCCATCAATCTCTGTGTCATCAGCAAATTTGATCAACAGTAATTTTATATTTACTTCCAAATCACTGATTAAGGGCCGAGTACCAATCCTTGCAGCGCTTTAGTAGAAACGTCTCCCCATTCAATGATGTTTCCTCATTGATCATTACTGCTTGAGATCCATCAGTTAGCCTGTACTTGATCAATTTAATGTGCACGTTTTTGATATTGTTTAGTGTTGTTGTTTTAATCGGAATGTTATGCTGTACTAAGTCAAATGCTTTAGAAAAGTCTAAGTGTATTACAGCTACACAGTTACTATTATCAGTCAAACTTGTTATCTCTTCAAACAAAGAAATCAGGATTGTTTGATAAGACCTGTTTTCCATAAAAGCATGTTTGCTGGCATTAATTATATTCCAATAATTTAAATCTTATTAACTGAATTTTGTGCAGTTTTTTTCTTATTTTCTCCTGGACTGATGTCAGGCTAATCAGCCCATGCTCATCTCACTTGCCCCTTTTGCCACAACATGCACTCTTCCAGTCTTCTTGAATTTCCCCGGTATTCCAAGATTTATTAAAAATCTAACATCAGCTGGAGAAAAATCTCTGAGCCACCTCTTTTAGGATTCTTGTCTAAGTTATCTGTGGCTATTGATTTTAAAATGTTTGCTCTTAGAAGATGTTTAACCATTCTCCATGCTTACTAATTAATTGGAAAGTACTTCATCCTCCTCCAGTGATACAAGTATATCACCCTGCTTCTTTCCAAATACCAAACCAAAATATTTATTGAGCACTTCCGGCTTTATTAACAATTTACCATTTCCATCTAGCAATGGACGTATACGGTTGCTAGGATTTCTTAATTGGGAACACAGTGCTACTGCAATACAATATAATAACAATTAACAATATTGTATCAGTCTTATTCAAAACCCTGAGATTTTTCATAAAGGATTTTAGTTGGATATTCCCAAACATAGCAATATTGTTCAAACTGAAACAATAGCACTGAGCTTTCAAGCTTCTCTGTAAGTAGTACATCTATTATTATACTAATGATTGCAAACCATATGGTGTAACCACTAGGGCTGTCTTTAAATACACTAATTATATCAAGAGCCAACAATAAAGCAAGTTCTAAAACAGTGTTCTCATACATTGATGCTCATTTACAGCTTCATAGAGGACCTATAGTATACAGCATAAAACTTCTATTCAGTTTCATAGGCTTCCAGCTGATACCTAAAGACCTCATGCAAGGCCTAGTTCAACCAGCAGCTGGCAATATATTGTTTTCCTATGAAAAGTTTAAAATAAAAAAATGAAACAGAAAAACTGAAAGTAGAGAATAGTGGGCTAAACAAACAAAAGCAAAACAAAACAAAAAAAACAAAAAAGACACCCACTTTAGATTACAAAGCTTTTTGCAGTCAAGTAGGCGAAGTAGTGTAAGTAGTCTGACAGCTCTATACTACTTTATTCACTGAACCATTACACCAACAACATTTTGTTCTGACTGGATTAGTTGTGTTGTCTTATATGTATCATTCTATTTTTGTATTAAAACTGTACCTAACTACAATAGCTATCAGTGTTGCCTTTTATAAAGAGAAGAAAAAAAGAGAGATTTTCTTCCTAACAAACAGCAAACCCAATAATTCCCAGAGGTTAAATTAAAGATTGCTAAATTATTTGGAACTGCTTAGAAAAATTGCTTATAAATATTAAATCTCATTAGTAGTTTCAAAACAAATTATCAAAAGCAACCTCACCACTCCTGACATATAGATACATGTCTATACATTGGGGTAAAAGTAACTTAAAGGACTTACCGGTACGCCGGAGTCCTGAGTGGGGGCGTGGCCTCAACCAGAAGAGGTGTGGCCTCAACTGGAAGAGGCTGGGCCTTTCAAGATTTAAAGGCCCTGGGGCTCTGGGCCTTTAAATCACCCCAGAGCTACCTGCTGCAGAGGCGGCAGGGAGCCCCAGGGTTCAGGGGTGAATTAAAGAGCCCGGGGCTCCGGCCGCGATGGAACTCCGGGCCCTTTAAATCACCGTGGGAGCCCTGCTGCCACGGTGATTTAAAGGGCCTGGGGCTCCCTGCCGTGGCAGGAGCACCGAGCCCTTTAAATCCCTGCCCGAGCCCGGCTGCCAGAGCCCCGGGCGGGGATTTAAAGGGCCCAGTGCTCCTGCCACTGTGGTGAGCCCCGGGCCCTTTAAATTGCCGCCAGAGCCCTGCCGCCGCTGGGGTAGCGGTGGCAGGGCTCTGGCGGTGATTTAAAGGGCCCGGAGCTCCGGCCTCTGCGGGGAGCCCCGGGCCCTTTAAATCACTGTTGGAGAAGCCGGTCCAATCTGGCATGGCGCTCCGGCTCTTGCCGGTATGCTGTACCGTACCGTACTGGCTTACTTTCATCTCTGCTATACATGCATGATATTTTGCTGACATCAGCAATTCATCCACAAACCTTAGCACCTATTGGCACTTTAAGCTTTGTATAGTCCAGCATTACACGTATGGGCTTTAAGGAGTCTGCAGTCTATGGCTATGCATCTTTTCAGTTATATCCACTGTAATCTATGTGGCAAGGTGAACATGGCTGAATGAAGATACATAGGGATAAACTATTCAGGATAGGGTCTTCATCTAACTAAGGCTGTGTACACAACACCTGGCATAAATGGTGTTGATATTTACTGAAGTATTACTGCAATACAAAAATACATGGTAGTACTAATAATAATATGTCCACAGCCACAAGCAACTGAATCATTGAGGAGGCCAATGAAGGAAATGCACTGAACTTTTAAATTATTTTCATTAACTCAAAGCAAAGCAGTTAAGTAGTAGCCAGAGCTTTCAAGTGTCATGCATCTCACCTGAGGTTAGGTCTACACTAGAAGCACTACTGCGGTGCAGCTGCACTGATGTGGCTGCGCCACTGTAGTGTGTCTAGTGAAGACGCTCTATGCCGACAGGAGGAAGCTCTCCCATTGGTATAATAAATCCAAATCCACAAGAGGTGGTAGCTATGGAAGTTCTCCCGCTGACCTAGTGCTGTCTACACTGGTGCTTAGGTTGGTGTAAATTACATCACAGCATCTTCCTGAACACTCTTGTTAAATTTTTTTAAAAAGTCTTACCGTTCTTTTTTTGCAGTATTTGCTGGACATTAATAAGGACTTGCAGACTGAACTATGACTGCCTTGTGTTTGTAGGCTTTTAATCCAAAAATAAAGTAGGAAAAAATGGCAAAGACAATAGTTAAATATCTGATTAAATTCCTGACAGTTACTATAAAACCTTTTTAAAAGGAATACATTGTAAGGATTTCTTGAAAATGACACTGATGTAAATCCTTTAGATTCATTAAGTTGTATGTAGAAGGAGATAAGTTGCAGATCATCTAAGACTCCAACAATATTATGATCACACTTTTTTTGTGCACAAAGTGTGTTTGATTTGCACACTTAATTTGTGCATCCAACACTTTGTATATATGCATCAGGTATTTGTGCAAATAGCCTGTTAGATGCATAGTTTGAACCTTTAATATACAACTACACAGTTTATATATGTATCATTCCTCATTTATATCAATTGCAATCACAAATTAGGTATGAAAACAAATACTTATGCACAAAAACCTGTACCCCCACTCTTTTGACATTTGGCTCTTAAAATCTACAAAATATGCACAATAATCTGAACAGAGTTTCCAAGGAGATATAAAATTAATATAATAAGGGCTGAGGATAGCAGTCTAAAAACTGTTTAAAGTGCAGGAAAAAGGAGGTATTCTAATATATATGGGATAACACTGCACAAAGAGTATGAAATATACAAAAGGAGATATTCATGTATGTCAGACTTATTAAACTGAGTGAACAGAATAATACAAAATTTGTGAATGGAGATTAACATGAAATATGTACTACAGAAACTTTAGACCATCTCTGATCTGAGGATCACAACCACCTAGGTTTCAGAAGACTGAAAAAGAGGATACACTGACATACAGAGTGATATTCATGATGCAGCAGCTTGCGTAGGAGCCACTCCATAATGTTAACCAGATTTCATGAGTTTTACAGACAAATCCCCAAACTCATCACAATTTCCCACTCCCCCAATTGCACCACCACCCTTTTTTTCCACTAGCTGCAGGGATGGTTGGGGGGAAAAAACCTGATTTTTGGCCAAAAATACATTTTTGGGGGGTATTTTTTTGAAAAGATCACCTCTTTTTGGAGCAGCTGCACTCAGCAACTTTGAATGAGAAGCTCATGGTTTCTCAAACTGAGCACCAAAAATGGTTACATTCAACATCAGTGGGGCAGACTTTGTGAAGTTGGAAAGAAATAGCATCAAATATTAACGACATACCAAACTCTGTAGCTTCTCACTCCCTTTCCCAACAAAGTAAAAAATATCAATACATCAATATCAAGATCAGTAAATTCCTGTGATTTAACAAAGTTTTTCCCTTGCAAAATACTGTATGTAATCATTCAAAAGATTTGTTTAAACCAAGATTGAGTTGAGGGTGACCTCTTTTTCTTCTGCTTATATTGTGCTTTCATTCTGGGAAAGGGAGGCTATTGGTTTATCATTAATTGATCATATTTTCCCCCCCTTTTGCATCTTGGCTCCCTTTTGAGAGATTGTTCTGTCAACTCTTTAATCTCAGTAGGCTACCCTCTATGATCTTTCATAAAAAAATCAGGAACCATCCAATTCTAAGTGCTACATCTTTGCTATCATTTGATAAGTTAAAAAGGAATATTTACCTCATGCTAGAATCTGTCTGAAATCCCAATTGAAGAAGAATTTATATATAAAAATATAGCTGTGTGAATGTGACAACATACTTTAAGCGAGATCACTGAACACAATATACCTAATGTTAAAGCCAGTTTGAGGGGCCAACTCATGGTTTCCTTTACAGAGAACTTTCCACTGGCACTGAGTCAGCTTCTGGCTGGTAGAGCATAGCCAAGGAAGAGATATCTGGAGAGAGTTGTCCAGGAGCTGTAGCTGGACTTTCCTTGTACCCTGCTGATCTTTAGCGGCCACAACATCCCCTTACAGTGAGTGCAAATTAAAGCAACCCTGATCAGAGGAGCCACAAAGGTGCTTTACAGCAATCTTTGTCCTTCCCGTCTCCATCCACCTATGAACTGTGCTGGGCATAAATGGCTGGTACCAAGGATCTGATCCCCTGGGTCATATTCTCCTCTGATAAGAAATTTAGATCAGGACTAACACCAGTGGAGACAGTGTCATGAAAACCACCGTGAAAGGGCAATCAATCACAGTGTTGCCCTTTTTACATATCTAGCAAATACATTTGTTTTCTTCTCTTCACACTATCAAATGTATGCAAATTGTATGAATAACATTATTTACCAACCTCCAATTAACTATTTCCCAAATTTCTCTAAGGCATTTATTTTCCTGATAACGGACTATGTTGCCTTTCCAGTCAATGTCACTGTAAAACTTGGCTTCTGCCCCATTTTTTTTTCTGCAAAATCTGTGTAAGAATCAGCCTCAGCAACTAAATTACATCTGATACAATGGTTTAAAATATGGTTGTCTGCAATCACCGGACTTCAGACTGCTGCACTGCTTCAAACCATCTTCCATTATGCATTGTCCTTTTTAGGTGCTAGTGAAATTAATGTAGAGCAGGATCATTTTATACCATAGGCGCTGACTTTTGGTTTTGCCGGTGGGTGCTTTTGAAGGTGTGTGTGTGTGGGGAGGGAGGGAGCTCTGCTAGTTTTGGGGGGGGAGGCTATTTTCAGCATATTTATACACTTTTTTTTCACATTCTAGTTATTGAATCTGTGTCTATCATTGGAATCTACTATTTTAATAATGATTACATTGTTATGAATTACATAAATACATTATCACAAATTATAGTATATAAAAATCATTGCAATCATCTACAAGCTGTCTTCACTAACGTCCCAGTTTAAAGACATTACATCTCACCGGAGCTTTTTGGATAATTGTCAACAATCTTATTTACATCTATTTCCCTGGTATGGTCTTAATGCATGTTAAGGACAGCTACATTATTCAGTTGAGTCTTTCACATTGATGACGGGAGATAATTTTTAAGTCTTCTGAAGCTGGAGAATGAGTGTTCCACAGTTCAGGATGATACAGGCACAGTGAGAAGGATTCTTATAAATTTGCGGTACTCTGGAAGCATAGTGCTTCCAGAATTCTGCAAATGACTCCAAGATCTCTTTCTTAACACATAACAGCTAATTTAGACCCCATCATTGTGTATGTATAGTTGGGATTATATTTTGCCATGTGCATTACTTTGCATTTAACATTGAATTTTGTGTGCCATTTGTTGCCAAGTCACCCTGTTTTGTGAGATCCCTTTGTAACATTTTGCAGTCAGCTTTGGACTTAACTAGTTTGAGTAATTTTGTACCATCTGTAAATTTTCCCACCTCATAGTTTTACCCCCTTTTCCAGATCATTTGTGAATATGTTGAACAGCACTTGTCCTGATACAGGCCCCTGGGGGACACCACTATTTACTTTTCTTCATTCTGAAAATGGACCATTTATTCCTACCCTTTGTTTCCTATCTTTTACATGGAGTGCCTGACAATGCTTTCAGGATCATCTAACTGATCCTTAATTTAATTTAATGGCAAGCCTTTTGTTATCTTAATCACCCTGCCTCTGTTTATAAACAAACTCGCTGCCCCAAGGACAGAAGCTGTTAGCAGCACAGAAGTTATCACATTCCACACTCAAGCTCCCTCTGGGGCTAGGCCCTGTGAGCAGACCTCAGGTACAAAACTCAGTGGGGGCAGGAATTACTATCGCTGGTGGGTGCTGAGCACCCCCTATTTATTTCCATGGGTGCTTGACCCCTGGAGCACACATGGAGTCAGCGCATATCTTTTATACTGATCTTTGTTAATCTTGACATAATCAGACAGGCACATATGCTTTATATAGTGTTTAAATGTCAGACATTAAAACCCGTCTGGTTTGTTTTTTCATACAATATAGTGAGGTGGAACTTTAGTTTGCTCTTATACTTTAAAAAGTGGTTTTACAAACACCTGGGATCAGATTTGCCATTAGAAAGATAAACATACTACTGGAAATAATACTTCCAAGCAGTAATACTCTAATGGAAGTCAACCAACTCAGCTGACTTTGATTTTTGGTTTAATCAAATTTGTTTAGTGTGTGAATTTGAAATATTTAGAGCAAAGGAAAGGGGTACACTACATTAAGGTTATGAAACTTTATTTCCCCTATGTAAACAATGTGAGCTAAACCACCATGCACAAAAGAATGTTTATTCTGAACCGGTGAAGTTCATCCCCATCCTTCACAGAGAATCTGAGTTAATGGCCTTTGAATGCAAAACTTTGTATCAGATACAGGGATGAGACCAACTCATATCCCATCAAGAATGCTTGTAAAGGGACATACCCTTGCTCTGGTGGAGGTGAGACTAATGAGCTTTTCTGTGTCTGTTCATCTTTAATGAGGTGCACCTGCAAGGCTTGTTCTGCCTGGAGCTAGGGGAGCTTAAAAAGGGAAAACCTGATACAGGAAGGGGTGATGAATAGAAGGGCTGTTCCACCTCAGAGACTGATGACAACAGAGACTGGTCAGCCAAAAGGGAGACAGTCAGATGCCTTACTGCTCCCAAAGCTGCATGGGCCAGCTGCAAAGTAGTATGCCCCAAGAGGAGGGGCTGGAAGTAGACCCCAATAAAAGACAATAGATCCTCTGATAGACCAAGCACAAAGAGCTGAATCCAGAACAACTGCCTGAGAGACAGATCACCTTTGTCTTTCTTAGTTTTCACTATGGTTCTCCTCTTTCATAAGAGAAGGAGAGGGGAGAGGACTTTTCTTTTGTCTGTTTATTTTACTCAGAGGGCCCCTCATATGCTATGAACTTGGGGAGGGGAGAAGGGCATTGTAAACTACTAGAAACAGGATCTGGAGGGTACTCGAGGGAGCTCCCCCCCACAAGTGGTGGAGAATGCGGGCATAGCCATACTTAATACAAGAGATTTTTTAAAAAGCATTAGAGGAGATACAGCTCAGCTGATCCATGACAGATGAACCAGAGCAGCAGCAGCAAGCTGCTCAGCAGCAGCAGTTCCAACAGCAATTGCTGCAACAGAGAACCACTCAGCAGGAAATCCAGACCACACAGCAATAACAGCTGCTGTGGGAACTGATGGCCCAGCAGCAGGAGTTTCGAAAGGAAATGATACACCAGATAGTGCTGTCCCTACACCTCCAGGGAGTCACTCTTTTGTCCCCCAGCAGTACCAGTGAAGCTAACCAAGATGGGGCTAGACAATGATCCTGAAGCCTTCCAAGTTACATTTGAGAGGGTGGCACTAACAGCCCAGTGACCCCCAGAGCAATAGGTTTTGATTCTGGCCCCATAATGGAGTCTAACATAGGTGGCCTATCATAATCTGGACTTGAAGTGGGCAAAAGACTAAAAACAAGTACAGTATGACATTTTGGACTATTTGGGTATCTCTGAAGAGACCTACCACCAATGATTTTGATGTGAGAGCTACCCCAGGGAGTGAAACCCTGTATAGTAGCATAACGATTGAGAGAATACTGTTGGAACTGGCTCCACCTGGAGGTATGATAAGGGGCTCAAGTGGCCAAGGCCATTATGACAGAACAATATGTCAGAAAGTGGGTACTATGGCACTGCCTGGGGATGTTATCAGAAGTGGCAAGGCTAACGGAGGATTTTGTAGAAGTCAAAAGATCACTAGAGGCAAAATCACCCAAGACATAGCCAGGGTGGGTAACAGACTGGCAAGATACCCAGGAGTGTGAAACAGGATCAGTAATTATCCCTCTGAGGGGCCTGGTACCAAATGGTCAGACCACTTCTTAGTCCAGGGGTAGTCCAAGGGGGGGAGGGTCAGGAGGCTGGATGAAAATACAGCACTGCCAGTGTGACCACCAGGCACCTCAAAGAACTGGAGCAGGACTCACAGACCAGGGTCCAGCCACCAGCCCATGACCAGGCTCACCCTCACGTAGGAAAGGTGCCAGTGGTGCCAGCCCATTAAAATGCTATTCCTGTGGGCAGACGGGACCTTTTTCTGGCATGTCTTTAATGCATAAACCTGGGTAGTGAGTGAGAACCTGGGCCAATCATTACAGCCAGAGCCTTGGGGAAGCAGATGACCCTGAGGAAAGAACATCCTGAGCAACATGGCTGCCAACCTCCCCCCTCCTCCCAAGTGAAAGAAGAGGTAAGCAGTTAGGACTTGGAAGCCCTAACTTTCACACAAGAACAGAGGGACAACCTTATGCTGAGCTGTGCATATGAACAATTGGCCTCTGTAAATAATTAAGTAACAGACTCTCAGTGGGGTGAGCAGTATTTACATTAAATAAAGTCTGCTTGTATCATGTGGAAAAGTATCAAAAAGCAGGGGTGGCAAGGGTCCAACCACTGGTGTCATGCAGGTACCACCTGAGTTGCAGCTTGTGCAAAATATCCCATGTGCTGAACACCTGGGAAGAGAAAACACATTGTCTCTTGTATTAGCCCAATTCTACTGGCCAGGTGTACATAATGAGATGAGAGAATACTGTTCCTCCTGTCTAGAGTGTCAGCTAGCCAGTGGCAAAGGGATCCCTAAGGCGTCCTTGGACCCTCTGCCCTTGATTGAGACACTCTTCAAGAGAATTGGAATGGACATGGTTGGGGCCCTAGAAAAAAACTGCATCGGGGCATCAGTACACACTACAGAACATCAACTGCACAGCCAGGTCCCTGGAGACTGTTCCTCTTCACTCTGTGAAAGCAATGGTGATACTGCCATAGCTTTTGAATCTCTTCTCATGCATGGGATTTCCCCATAAAATATTTACAGATCAAAGGACTAACTTCATCTCCCAGTTGATGAGTGAATTATGCTCCTTTCTGAAGATCAAGTCCCTGAAGACCTCGGTGTACCTCTCACAGACCAATGGCCTAGTAGAATGGTTTAATAAGATGTGAAAGGGAATGTTGATGTGCTTTGCCAGAGACAACCCCAAACAGTATAATTGTCTATTACCACCACTCCTGTGTGCCATAAAGGATGTCCGTCAAGCCTCTACAGGGTTCTCTCCATTTGAGCTGCTTTATGGTCACCAACCATGGGGAATCTTGGACTTGCTATGAGAACGTTGGGAGGAACAGGACATAGGGGCCTTAGGAACAACCCAATATGTATTACAGCTAGGGGAACAACTCAGGGAACACCAGGGAGAATTTGAGAAGGGTCCAACACGCACAGGAATGAAATGATAATAGAGGGGCATGACTACCGTCTTTCCACCTGGGTGACTGTGTCTTTCTGCTACATTTGAAGTGGTCAGGTAGGTAGGACCAGTGGACTATGAGATAAGACTACCTGGGAGGAGAAAAGAAACTAAGATACATTGTATGAAACTTTTCATACCATGGAAGATGCGGGAGGCCCTCCTGATAACTCCCTCTCTGATGGAACCTAAATTAGGCCACCAAGTACCCAGTGGCCAAGAGCTGGCAACAATACTGTGGTATGAGGGGCTCTCTCCTATGCAAAGGAAGCAGCTTCTCCAATTGATTGAGGACTTTGTGACTATATTCTCCACCCACCTGGGGAGAACTCAGTTGGTCTAACATCCTAGAGACCACCCTAGGCCAACTAGTCAGGGAGAACCCTAGATCATTGCCACAAGGGATGTGGGATACAGTCCAAGAGGAAGTGTGAGCGATGCTGGAGATGGGGGCAATTGTGGAATCCAAAAGTGAATCGAGAAACCCTATAGTTATCGTTCCCAAACTGGACAGTTTGATTCGATTTTGCATTGACCTTGTGAGGGTTAATTCCATCTCAAAATTTGATGCCTACCCAATGCCAAGGGTAATCAAGTTACTAGAGTGGATGCGACTGGTGAAGCACCTGAGCACTATTGACTGAACAGAAGGTTATTTGGCAGATTTCTTTATTCCCTTTCTTGCAAGAAAAAAAAAAAAACCTTTCTCCCCCCTCCCTACTTCGGGCACTGCCAATTCAAGTCTATGCCTTTTGGCCTCCACTGAGCTGCTGCAACTTTCCAACGGCTTATAGAGTCATAGACTTTAAGGTCAGAAGGGACCAATATGATCTTCTAGTCTGACTTCCTTCACACCACAGGCTGCAGAATCTCACCCACCCACTCCTGCAACAACCTCCTAACCTTATGAATAGGATCCTCAGCCCCCACCATAAATATGCTGTAGACTACATAGATGACATCATCATCTATTGTTCCACCTAGGAAGACCACCTACAGCACTAAAAGGCAGTGTTAAAAGCCCTCTAGGATGCAGAACCTATGGCCAACCCTGAAAAATGTAGGTTAGCCATTGATGAAGCAACCTATTTGAGGTACTGTGTAGGAGGCGGCCTTATGAAACAGCAGGTCCTAACAGCATGCCCTAATCCCCAGACAAAGAGGCAACTAAGGCATTTTCTCATCTTGGCAGGATATTACTGGACATTTGTTTCACCTCAGTTGCCCCAATACGGACCTCATAAACGGCAAAAACTCTAAGAGGATCCAATGGGATGAGAAATGCAAGGAAGCTTTTAGCGAGCTGAAAACAACTGTGCCAGGCACCCATGCTCTTCCGCCCCACTTTTTCCTGGGAGTTCATACTGCACACAGAACCTGGGATGTCTGACTTGGCGCTGTACTCTCACACAACTTTGGAGGAGGAGAACATCCAATCTTATATCTGTGTATGAAGCTGTTTCCTAGAGAAAAATCTTACTCAATTATTGTAAAAGAGGCATTAGTGATTAAATGGGCTCTAGATTCCCTCAGGGTAGCCCTGTCTCCCTGATCACATATCATGCTCCCCTAAACTCAATCCATACCATGAAAGACACAAACCCACATATAATGAGTTGGTACCTTGTACTACAACCCTATTGTTTTACAGTACAACATTGGGTGCGAAAGGACACTGATTTCTTTTCAGGGGAGTTCGGAGATGAAGACAAGCCGCCGCAGAACAGCCTTTCCTGTTTAAGGAATGGGGTATGTGAAGGGCCAGACCCTCACTCTGGTGGAGAGGAGACTAACAAGCTCTTCTGGGTCTGTTCAGCTCTAACAACGGCATGTTCTGCTTGGAGAGAGAGGAGCTTAAAAAGGAAAAACCTGACACACGAAAGGGTGGTGAATAGAAGGTGCTCCATATCAGAGGCTGCTGACAACACAGACAGGCCAGCCAAGAGGGAAACAGTCACAGGCTTCACCACTTTCAAAGCTACATGGACCAGCAGTAAAGCAGTATGTCCTGAGAGGAGGTGCTGGAGGTAGACCCCACTAAAAGACAATAGACCCTCTGATAGACCAAGCACAAAGAGCTGAATCCAGAAAAACTGCCTCAGAGACAGGCCACCTTTGCCTTTCTTAGTTTTCACTTGGATTCCCCTCTCCCGTAAGGGAAAGAGATGGGGAGAGGACCTTTCTTTTGTCTGTTTGTTTTACTCAGAGAACACCTCATATGCTACAAACTTGTGGGGATGACATTATAAATGACTGGAAACAGGGTCTGGAGGGGACTCGAGGGAGCTCATGCTCCCCCCATAACCCCACAAGTTGTATTCTAGTCTCTGGAACAACAGCCTAGCCTCCTTAATATCCTTTGGGCAACCATTCCTGGCTGACAGGTTTGTCTAAACATGGATTCAGTAGCACCCACTCATGGCTTGTCCCCAGTGGGCACCTTCACACCAGCCCATCTGAGCTCAGCATAAAACCACCTCTGAGACATAAGACAAGTTCAAAACCTTCCCCACCCATTCCCCACTTGCTCTATGCAGTCTGTTCACATCATAGAGGTACAGCTGGAGGTCAGCAGCACAGAGAATATTGTGAATCAGGCCTCCACAATTTGACGAACATCCCAATTTTTTTTTCTAGTACAGCAGCTATTGCATGTGTCTGTTTTACTTTGTTGCCTATACAAAGTAAGTCATTCCATTTTCTAATTCTAATGGAAATTAATACAAATATTATGAACAAAAAAGAAAGAAACTTGATTCTTTCAAACGCTCTCACGTTAGACAGGCAGTACTTCTGGCTCATTCAGACACAGCATGCTGAAATATATTCTGATCACCGAAGAGCTTCAGGCCAAGCAATCATTCTTTTGCTTTTCCTGCTCTGCTGCCTAGATGTCTCCTGCTCAATTAATAAACTATGTTATTTTGTCCCACTGCTCTCCTTTTGTGTACTATCCACCTCATGTATCTGCTTTTCCTATTTGTGTGTTGGCACTAATATTGAATACTGATGTGTTTCTATGTAGATGTGAGGCAATTTGTGGTGCAATGACAGGAGGGTGGGCACGCGTGTGTTTGGTTTTGTTTTACTTTGTTTTTCATATAAAGAACTAAGGATTGACAGAAAAGGATATGGATGATATTTCAACTTAGGGTTCATAATGTTTTGATGAAGGACGAACCCAACCTATTCAAATCTTATATTATTTACACAGACAAGATGGGTGAGGCAAAATCTTTTATTGGACCAACATCTGTTGGTGAAATAGACAAGCTTTTGAGCTTACACAGAAACTCAAAAGCTTGTCTCTTTCACCATTTAAGCTTGAAGCTTGTCTCTTTAATCAACAGAAGTTGGTTCAATAAACCAGATTACCTCACCCACCCTGTCTCTCTAATATCCTGGGACCAATATGGCTAAAACAACACTGCATAAATTATTTACACTGACAGGAATTCCTCCCTCACAGGTCCCCTACCTGGAGACACAGCCACCTCCTCCAACCATTCCCTCACTCTCTCTTTGATATGTTTTGAGAATTGCCCATTGACCTGAAATCATAGGGAGTCAGGGCTGGAAGCGACATCAAGAAGCCACCTAGTCCAGTATGCCTGCACTGAAGCAGGATGAAGTATACCTAGAATCCACATCTCATTTCAATATCATTTTGGAATTCCTCACTGTCCTGGATCTTCAGTGAATGCCAGATTTAAAATATAAATAACATAGATGTTTTTATGTATTTGATGTATTGCTGACTCCAGGCTTTACTTCTGCTCTGCATGGAAAGGGGGTACAAAATTGCAGATAAACAAGAAAAAGAAAGTCAGCAAGGAGGGCATGAAGGCAGGGGACCAGAGGAATATGGCCTGAAGAGGCATATCATCTGGGCGGAGTCTGGAGAGAGGGCCTGGAGCCATTGTTCCTGTTCTGGGAATGAGGTCTAAATAATGAGACTTTTTTTTTAAATAATAATTAATGTTTGGTATAATATAACAGCTGAGGCTTTAAGATAAACAAAAAAACAAAAACCACACAGTAAAAATACCACACAATAAAACTGCCAGTGTTGGCAGCCCTGTAACGGGTTTTTATCTGTTTAGTTAAAAACTAAAAACTCAACATTTTCCATATGGTTAAAAGCCCTTTTTCTCCCTATTCATCCCTTTCCACCATCCATTACCCTCCATATCTCACCCAAGTGTAATTCCTCTCTCTTTCACAAACACGCACATACACATACACACAAAACTGGAGAAATGGTCTGAAGTAAATAGGATGAAATTCAGTAAGGACAAATGCAAAGTACTCCACTTAGGAAGGAACAATCAGTTGCACACATACAAAATGGGAAATGATTGCCTATGTAGGAGTACTGCGGAAAGAAATCTGGGGGTCTTGGTAGATCACAAGCTAAATATGAGTCAACAATGTAACACTGTTGCAAAAAAAGCAAACATCATTCTGGGATGTATTAGCAGGAGTATTGTAAGCAAGACACGAGAAGTAATTCTTCCACTCTATTCGGCGCTGATTAGGCCTCAACTGGAGTATTGTCTCCAGTTCTGGGCACCACATTTCAGGAAAGATGTGGACAAATTCGAGTAAGTCCAGAGAAGAGCAACAAAAATTATTAAAGGACTAGAAAACATGACCTGTGAGGGAAGATTGAAAAAATTGGGTTTGTTTAGTCTGGAGAAGAGAAGACTGAGGTGGGACATGATAACAGTTTTCAAGTACATAAAAGGTTGTTACAAGAAGGAGGGAGAAAAATTGTTCTTCTTAACCTCTCAGGACAAGAAGCAATGGGCTTAAATTGCAGCAAGGGTAGTTTAGGTTGGACATTAGGAAAAATTTCCTAACTGTCAGAGTGGTTAAGAACTGGAATGAATTGCCTAGGGAGGTTGTAGAATCTCCATCATTGGGGATTTTTAAGAGCAGGTTGGACAAACACCTGTAGGGATGGTCTAGATAATACTTAGTCTTGCCTTGAATGCAGGGGACTGGACTAGATGACCTCTCGAATTCCCTTCCAGTTCCATGATTCTATGAAAATGCATCTCCTATGCACTTACTAAATTTTGCATGGGGGACCCCTGCTTTGGTGGGCATCATAAGATCTACTGGAGCAGGACACATCCCTGCAGTCTTTATACCAGCCTGATTTAAATTTTGGTATTCATTAAAAAACAAACACCCCCCCCCCCATCAAATCAGGGAAGTTCACAAACAACCAAACAAAGCCGTTAAAAACTGTTACATTTGAAAGTGATTTCCTTTTATTTCATTGGAGTCCATCTAGCACCCCACCAAAAACAAGTTTGATGTTCTTTACAAAAAATTACACTTTCAAGAATCACACCCCAACTTTGTAAACTGTTAAATCTGGGAATGAATAAATATGAAAATCAGCTAGTTCTCCCTTGTCATATAATCCTTTTTATAATCATTGCTCATGTCAGATAAATCCTATTTCTAGTCATCAAAACATTCTTTCACCCCACCAACACATCACGTAATAACACAAAGAATAGAACTTTGACATAACTTAGCTTTACCCTTGACTATATTCCTTTCTCTATAACTCATTTAATAAACAATACACAACACCACTATATACATCCAACAGCAATTTACCATTGTGGAATAAAACAAGTGATCAAAGCTAAAGTAGGGTAGGCGGTGTAAGACAGGTGAGAGAGAGTGAGTGATGAAGGATTATGTGGCATTGAAGAATTGGTGGTCTGGGTGTGTGTTTTGTTTGTGTATATTTACCAGAGTGCCTATTTCTCTTATGCACCTGCTGCAAATGAATTCAGTTATTGTACTAAATGTTCTGATCTTAGCTGGGTGTTCGGGTGGCACTTGTTTAATAATTTGTTGGGTCTGAACATTCAATCCCAGATAGTTCATTTTGGCATGTAGTCGTTTTGATTCCTGATTGTTTCTAACTGGCAACAAAAAAGGTGGTATTTATTCATCTGTTACAGTTAGAATTTTACAATTAACGCATAACAAACAGGGGTCTGTAAAACTGGTCTTACAATATGGTATTTTGCCTCTTTCAGCTCTGCATTGCTTAAGCAGTGTTGTTATTATTGACAAACATAGCCCATTATTACCATGCACCCATTTAGTTGCAGATGTGTTGACCATTGGATGAAAGTGCTATTTGGTGGTGATTCGTAAACAGTACATAGCACAAGTATTGAAAGGAAAAACATTTTGGGGAAAATGGCTTAGAAGCTATAACCATCCTGGAGCAACTGGAAACTGTCAGACTTAAAGCAATAAAAAGATTTATTTTCACAAACAACATAGATATAGATTTTTTTGTTCTCTCTATATATATCACCTCAAATATCCCGATCTCATTTTATTGTTTTACTTTGGACTAATTAAACACCATCAGAATTATATAAAGCAACCATTATGAAGTGCTCTTTTAATCATTTTCTTGGCACAGTTAGTCACATCTTATGTGAATGTCAACCCATCATTAGGGACTGGAAAAAAGGTAATTTCCCTAATAGAGAAATTAACTAAAATGCCACTGAAAGTTGTTGTGTTGTTTTTTTCCAAACTGATCACCCTGAAGTCACAAACTTTACAAAAACAACCTCAGTGGCATATGGAAAGGTTGGTAGATACACCAATGACAATGCCCCAAAAGCTTTTGGAAATAACTTTTAATTAATAGTGACAGGTAGAGAGTCAAACCACTGAATATATATATATATATATATGTAGAGAGAGAGAGACCTATCTTATAGAACTGGAAGTGACCCTGAAAGGTCAGTGAGTCCAACCCTCTGCCTTCACTAGCAGGACCAAGTACTGATTTTTGCCCCAGATCCCTAAGTGGCTCCCTCAAGGATTAAGCTCACAACCATGGGTTTAGCAGGCCAATGCTCAAACCACTGAGCTATCCCTCCCCCCAATTACTAATGTGCCATTTCTGGCATTTTGTTAAAAAGATTGGAATAGCCATGAGACTTATGGGATGCTCAGATACTAGGGGACAGATTCACCAGCTGTGACTGTTTTGTTCTGTCTAGTGACACAAAGCATCCTGTGAAGGCATAACCCAGGTTTATGGTCAGTATGCATCATTAGAGTGTTGCAAAGCTGCCAGAGCACACTGGTAAGTATGACTCGTAGTATCTCAAGAACACACCACTTCTGTTGAGGAACAATTGAAAGATGAACTAATTGTGGTATATCATAAATTAATGTAGTCTAATTTCTCCCTCAATTATCCCATCATTGCAAGGTGTTTTGATAGAGCAAATATCTTCATATCTTTCAGAAAAGCCTTTTACATTCAGGTTTGTTGCTAAAAACATTGTAACAAAGCAAGTTTTTTTAAAAGGTTCAAAGTAAAGGAAATTACAGATGAAACGAACCAGTTTCTGATCAAATATTAACATAGCCTCAATCTGTTCAATGTTGCCCTGATGAAAGTGATGACAGCTTGTCAAGACAACCAGGATCAAATTTGTCTCTTATATGACTGTGTAGATATCAGTTCCATCGGTGGAAGAGTTCAATATGTCTCCTAGATCCTGTGAGTGATTATTTTGAAGGCTCATACTAGTATACTGGCAACCTAAGCAGTTGACATGTCATAGGTGCCTATCTCCAGGAGAGGGTTCACAGTTCAGGATCCCGAGTGGAGGGAGGCAGCCAGCCAGATGCACGCGGCACCTAAGTTCCTCTTCTGTCCCTGGCATTTCACTCCTGGTTAGCTTAGGCAGTTCCCTGCTCAACTTTCTCATTTCTGGGGACCCATTTCTTAGGCATCTAACTCTCCCAATGCATTGTATGGGGACCCTGGGCACCAAACCTGGGGCTGAAAATTCCATTGGGCGGCAGGGCACCTCAGGTGTTAGACATTGCAATGCTGAGTGAAGCAGTGCCTAAGGATCTGGGTCTTAGGCACTTTTGAATATTTTACCCTTAGTCTCTCTGTGCCTCAGTTCCCCATCTGTAAAACAAGGATAACTGTACTTTCCCCTACCTCACCGTGGTGTTGTGGAGATAAATATGTTCAAGTTAATGAAGTGCTCACATACCATGGCAATGGGGGCTGTGTAAGTAATAGTTTCTAAAACAACTATCTGCCTTGCTAGAGACGGATTCTCATATGTTGTTGCTTTGGCAAAGCTGTTTGTACTATTTTCCCCATACACCATTTCCCACCACCCAGCCTCACATTTAAAAAAAAAATAGTTTTATTCACTCTCATTTTCAAGACAGAGTAGGGAATTTTTCTGAAGTGAGTTTACTCTGAGGGAAGAGTATGGCATAGACTTCCTTAATTGGTTTAATGGACCTCTCTCTAAGCAATAACATTCTGAATATTGGCTTTAGCTTCCCTTTAAAATTCAATCAGGAGGCGTTGCCAACACATATGGTATCCTGTCAAGCATTTCACTTATTATGGTGTGTGTGGAAAGCCTCAGTCTATGTTTTCTGCCAGTAGTACTAAAGAAATGTCCTCTGTGTTTATAAAAAGCTTTAAATTTCTCCCCCCCCCCCCCAAAAAAAAGATGCGTAGAAAGCTAATTTGTGACAATGTATGCTTTAAAGATGAATCTTCAATAACTCTCCAGATTAATACCTTGGATAACTTAACAAAGGCAATCAAACCTGTAATCACATTCTAATAAGTGAAGCATAGTGCAATATCAGCCTTACCTATGCTTACTCATAATGTGTGTTTGCTGGAATCTCTCAAGTATGTATTAACTACAATTCTAATTAAATAAAACTGCCCCCTCATCCATTGTTTTTATACATATTGGACCTGCAAACTATAAATTTTATGTGCCACCTCTACCATAGAAAATATCATTGAGTGTCTTTGTTGGATACATTTATGCGATACTTAATATATAAAGGCCCAGGTTTTCAGTTGAGGTAAATTGATGTAGCTCCATTTATTCCAGTGGATCTATCCCAATTTACACCAATTGAGAATCTGGATCCCTATGTGTGCATGGAGAAGCAATATGTTTGTATGGCACTCAACATAGCGGGACCCTGATCCAATTGGGACCGTTGAATGCTACTGTAAAACAAATAATAATGGCTTCCATTTCAGTACTGGCAATTATAAAACTGTATAAGAGTTCAAACAAACAATATTATTACTGAGTCTATGATATTTGGTATATCTCATGTGAACTATTTTGATCCATTTAAAGGGAATTGATTAGTAAGGAACATCGAGTCAAGGATACAGCCATTTAAAACTTTACTGGGTCTGAAATTCTGTGACAGTTAAGAACTGGCACATCAAAGGAGTCTCTGACAGCCATTATGGTGATGGCAAAGAGTGAATGAGATGAGAGGCAATAGTGAAAATGAGGGGAAATTAAGGCATTGATGGAGTTCTCAGTAGGTGTGTATTCAAGGTGGTAGAATAGATAGGTAATATTGTGGCGATGGTGAAAGACATACCTGCAGATAGAAGATCAAGGATAATTCCAGGGCTACAGAGAATAGAAACAATGGAAGGTCATAATCAAGAAGAGAAATAAAGGAGATGGAACTGTGTTGTAGGTTGCTCCTCCCACACAAAAGGCAATAAAGTTACAGTTTTATTTGATCAAGGAACTCGGAGGGTAGGAGATATAAGAGGAGTGTGGAGAAGACTAGTCATGTGTGCTTGAATCAGAGAGTTAATCTGGGTGTGCAATGAAACTTAAATCTATGGCCCAGAGTCATCTGATTCTGCATAAGAATGGTAAAATGACACTAGAATATAATGGAGAAATAACATTTATTGTAAGCTGCTTATGAAGAGGTCCATTTCTCAATTAATGTATTTATATAGTTCCAAACTCATTGGTGCATATATGAAATATTAATCTGACAAAAATATAATAATTCATAAAAGGGTCTGCATATGGCCTTGAGGAAAAACTGCAGAAGATGAAACGGCCAGTGACTCTAGCCAGTAGGAGCAGCTGCAGAAGCAGCCATTCAGAGGATTTTCAGACACTCCGAGGATTTTCAACCATTTTGACTAGAGTTTCTCTGCCCTGAGATGATGGAGCAAACAGCCAATCAGCCTCCCTTTCCCTCCCTCACTGTCTCTTCATCAGAGCTTTACTCAACACCTGCCCTCTCTTTCCTCTTCTCCCCTGTGCTTTTCCCCTCACTCCATTCCCTTCAGTGTCCCCTCTTTTCTTCACCTTTCTTTCAATTTAGCTTATCCCTTCCTAACTAACCCTCCCAAAACAAAAAAAATGTGAAACATTTGCTCCCATTGTTCACTGCACTTGTGTGTTAGATCAGTTCCCCCCCACACTGTGTCTGTCTTGTCAATTTACATGGTAAGCTCTTCAGGGCAGGGACTGTCTGCTACTCAGTGTTTTGCTGTGCCTAGCACAATGGTGCCCTCTTCTAGGTTGATCCATGGGCACTGCCATAATAAACATGATTATTAACAACAATAATAATTCTGTACCCATAGCTATGTGCATTCGCAATTACTGTTGCTTGGTTGTTCTAATACCTTATCTGCAGGAACAATCAGGTCCCTAAATCTTTGAATGACCTAACTAGAAAGCATAAAAGGGAGGATCAGTGCAGGCCATGGTAAAAATATGCATCTTCTACTGTCTGATTAAATTAAACGAAAAATCATGAAATTAAGGTAAATCACACTGATAAAAATGCTGTAATTTCTTTTTGTATTTACTATGCCGTGACCCCTAAAAAGACAGCTACTTAAATTAAGGGCTTTTTTACATGTATTTTTTATCATTTCATATTTATTTGTCAAATGTAAACAATGCCTAGGGTTAACATTTTGTCACAGTGGTTTTTCCCGTTGATGTCACAAGATAGTTACTACCTCCTTATGGGGGTAGGATTGACCTTTGGGAACCATGAAATCTACATCCAAAAGGCTCCTGATTTTTGGTTGAGATCCATTTGCACCTTGAAGTGTTAGCCAATAACTGAACTGCATACTCAACTGAGCAAGTGATGCAGCTCTGGCCATAAGCAGGGGCAGAGCAGTTCACCAAAGTAAGAAGCCACATGGTTTAGAAGAGGATGGACAGAAAGCAACTAGTTCCATGGCTCTGATACTGACACTCTCTCTGTGGCCTTGGTCAGTGCACTTCACTTTCCTGCTTCTTTTTTCCACTGTGAAAAGTAGATAATGGCCAGGTCTACACTACAGACCTATATTGGTATAACTAAAAATCCACAACCCTGAGCCACATAGTTACACCGATATACACCCCACACACACTCACACACACGTACACAGCACTATGTCAGCAGGAGACCTTTTCCCGTCGATATAGCTACTGCTTCTCAGGAAGGTGAATTAACTATTCTGACAAGAGAAGCTCTCCCATCAGCATAGGAACTTCTTTGCTTAAGCGTTACACCAGTGCAGCTGAATCAATGTAGCTGCGCCAATGCAGTGTTTAAAGTGTAGACCTGCCAAATGATACTTATGTCTACTTCAGGAGGGTGATCTGCTGATTAATTGATGTTTATAAAGTGCTAGGTATTATCATTTCCCAGACTGATGGATAATTTAGATAGGTAGATTAGGCAGAAATGGGGAGGACTGGAGAAAGACAATAGAATAGATGGTAGGTGGGAGCCAGGGGGAAAGACAAAAAAGAGAATACAACCTAAAAATTTCCACAATGCAAATTTATGGCTGATCGCACCTCTTGTAAGCCCTAAATGGACAGCAACATGAAGCATCTAGGTTCTACTTTGCAGAAGAGACCGATGGCAGCTCAAAGATTCCTTTGTATCATATTAGGAGATGCCTGGTCCACTTGGAATCAAGAGAAAGGATTCTATTCCCAGTTCTATGACTGATTTACTCTGTAGGCTTGAGCAAGTTACTTACAGTCTCCACGCTTTGCTTTCCCCTGTGTAAAAAATAAGGATAATGGCAATGAACCTCCTTTGTAAAATGGAATCACTTGGAAATCTATGGAGGAAAACCACTATATTAGTATGGAATATTATATTCTGATAATCCTAGCCAAAATACTAAATTTGCTTTTCTGCATAGCGTGTGGACATAGTTGACAGGAGTTCATTAACATCAAAATTCTGATGTCAGTTACACTAGTATAAGTCAAAGTATCTCCATGAAAGTCACTAGTTACTCTGGATTTATAACAGTGTAATTGAGGTCAGAATCTGGTCCTAAATAATGGGGATGTGAAAAATTCTTTTGGAAGCCCACTCAAAAATGATAATCCCCCTCTGCTTGGAACATTTCCAAAATATTGATGCTAGTCCACACACCATCATTAGGATTCTTCTACTTATTCTTGAGGGCAGGCAGCTGTATAATATGGAATATTTTTGGAATTCATGAACATATACACTGACAAGTTCACTCATATATTTACTGCCACTGGAGCATGAGCTATTATTCTTTGAAATATTTCAGCAGGAACATGGTTTCACCTTAAGGTGGAAGGGCAGACTGCAGTTAAAGTATTATGATAGAAAAGTAAGCTAATAGATACTAGATTTGGGCCCAAACCAGAAAAGTACAGATAATTGTATCAACATTTGGAAGCATTCAGATCTGGATCTATCACTGGAACCAGACTTTATCAGCCCCCTCTCTAGTTGAGATACAAGAGTACTGTTTCTGGCTGAAACACTAATTTTATGTTGTGTGTATGAATCAAATTGTTTCCATTGATTTATCCATGTTTAATTTACTAATCAGTAAATGCAAAAATAATATTTCAATTACCATTGTTTTCATCATCGAGGGAAGCATTTAATATTTTAGTTTAATTGCATACATAAATAACTTGTAAACTTGACATTAATACTATGTAGTTTACAACAACTTTACCCACTAATAGGGAGATGTTTTCCTGTGCCCCTCAAAAGTGGTTATGAAAATAAATCAAAAACACCTTGTTCCAGTTGTACTCTGGGAGGTGTACATAAAATCTTCAATGGCTTCTTTGGGAGGGAGATGGAGGTGCTTGATCACAGAACTGGGCCCGACAGTTTGTGTGCAAATTAGAAAATCCGAGCACAGAAGGTTTAAATATATATGTAAATATTATTTTTCATACAGTGTCTAAACCCAGAGGACAAAATGGAGAATGCAGACAAGAGTAGGTAAATATTTTGTAGTACCATGGCAGGACAAAGCTAGTGCCAAGCAGAGTGCTTAAAAGAAAAGGATTTTGATTTTGAGATATTAGTTTTTACATTAGTGAAATGTGGTAATAACGCAAAGAGGGAGCCTAAACTTGGTTAACAATATATGAAATAATACTTAGCCCTTACATGGCATTTTTTATTTGTAGAGCTCAAGAGACTTTTGCAAAAGTGACTGAACATTATTAACCCTATTTTACAGAGATGGAAGCCAAGGCACAATGGGCCAGATTTCCAAAGTTATTTGGCATCTAAAGATGCCTAATGGGGTTTTCAAAAATGTCATGATGTCAGGGATCAGACCCTACAGCAGAATAAATCTCCTGGAAACCCAAGAAGCACAGCTGGCCTGTGGCAGGCTACCTGATTGACTGTACCCCGTGACTGGTCAGGAAGGGCAGCTGGAAGGCCCAGCAGCAGCAGCGTGTACCATGCCTGCAGCTGTACTTGCCCTAGTTCCAGCCCCTGCTCCAGCCTTCTTCCAAGTCCCTGCTCCTGCTCTGCTCCAGCCCCAGTTCCCCTTTGCCTCCTGTACTGACCTTCGGCTTGTTCCTGGACTCTGCCCATGCTGGACCCAGTTCTAACTGTTAGGATGAACTCTTGCTTTAACCCCTAGGCTAGACTGTCCATGGCATGGTCTCTTAACATTAGGTTCCTAACTCCCACTGAAGTGTTCTTGGAATGAATGGGAGTTAGGCACCTAGCCTGCTTAGCTATTTTTTTCAGAATCCCAGTAGGCACCTCTCTTCATCTTTAGGTGCCTAAATATCTTTGAAAATCCAGCCCAGGAAGCCTACCTGTTCCAGTGAAGATTTCACACATTTATCTTGAATTTAAACATATCCTTAACTTTCTTGGACACCTACCATCTAGCAACACCATTGAATTCAAACATTACATTTTCATCTTTGTGTCCTGGGAGTGCTGTGCTACAGTATCATCCAGAAAGGCAGATGACTATTGTATCATTTTTACCAAGATCACTATGTAGTCGCAGTCCATGAGTAAGGCTCAAAGAGTGTAAGTGTAAATAGCCTGAGTCAGCGAGCCTCCCAGTCCAGGTCCACTGATTTGGGTTAGCCGGGCTCACGCTAGCGCTCTGTAACTAGATGTGTAAACAGCACTTTGAAGTTGTGGCTCAGACTCCTGACCTGCCACTTCAAAACACTGTCTACATAGCTATATCTAGAGTGCTCATGCAAACCCCGCTAACCCAAGTCCATTTGCCCTGGCTGGGAGGCTTGCTTCTGTGGGCTGTTTAGACGTACCCTGAGATGCCATAGTAATATATATAATTATTGTTTTTAAACTGAATTAAACAAGTGCATTTTTGGTAGGAAGGTGATCAGAATATTAATTGTATTATAGTACCAGGCAGATTGTAATGCAGCCATTGCTGTTTTATAGACAATCTTACAATGGAGGGAGTTACACTCTACTGTATTTCTACTCTGTATTTACCAAATCACCAGTTAGCACTAGTAGGGCTGTATCTTTTGCCCTCCTCTTTTGAAAATGTAAAGAACTGTATGACTGCTAAGTATTGTTATTTTTGTCCCTAGCCTCATTGCCTTACATGCCTACAATCAACATGTAATTGACTGTATCAACAGAAAAGATCAGCGATAGGGAGAGTTACATACTGAGATAGTGAAAACTAAATGTCTAATCCCCAGAGCATTTTAAATTCATTTAGATCATCTGAGGATGGGTGAAAATAGGCCAGATTTCCCATTTGTTTTGAAATGTTCCATCTCTTTGTGTATTCTGGAGAAGAAGTCAAGGAAGGGAGAAAGGTAATAATCATAACACTCTCTCCAAAGGCTGATCATTTCCAGGGCTTGGTTCTTCACACCCTGAGCCTGCAGGTGCCAACAGAACCTTCCCCTGGAATGTACTCATACCAGGCTCCAGGGAAATGGGGGCAGGATTATAAAGGAACTAGAGAGGTGATGTTCAACTGATGGCCCATGGACACTCAGCCAGCAGCTTCCAGGACAGATTTCCCCTGAAGTCCCCACTCCACCTGACTCCAGGTCAAAAGGGGCTAGATTTAAATAAAGCTGCTATGGGATGAATCCGGCTGCCATGCCATACTAATCTGCTTCTGCAGTCTCTATAACTTCAGCAGCCCAGTAACATCTGCACAGCTTTCCCCCTTCAACAGTACTTTCCCTTTCCACCATGTTTTTACC
This sequence comes from Terrapene triunguis, assembly GCF_002925995.2. Lineage (NCBI taxonomy): Eukaryota > Metazoa > Chordata > Testudines > Emydidae > Terrapene > Terrapene triunguis. Next base: position 6,270,562 of record NW_020664369.1, read on the forward strand.
TCTTTTCTCCCTTGCCTCTTTCCCATCCTCCATTATTTCCTCAGTTTCCCCTTATTCTTATTTCCTCTCTTCCATCATCTATTTTTGTTTTCATATATCCAAATTTCCAGCCCTCTAATATTCAGGAAGTACAAAGCAGTTGGAAATCTGCCATAAGAGACCTGCTGTCTCACATAGTGGAATACAGAGGTGATGGAAAGCTACTGTTGGCAGCTCTATCCAATTCACTCACATCACCCCCATCCCCTCACAGCATGGCAGGCATGCCGGGAGTGGGCCAGGAGTTGGACGAGTCTTTGTTAGAAAGATATGCTCTCTGGTGATCCCCAGCTTGCATAACTGTCCTTCAAGGGATAATTCCTACTGATGTAACTTAAAACAGCCATCAAACCCCAGGGTCCATCCTCCAGTTTGAGAGAGTGGAAAGGTGACTCAAAGGACATTCCTCAAGCCATCCTTGGGGATCTGCACTGATATCAACTCAGTGAGACCCAGGGATCTGGCCAATAACCTCTTAAGAACATAAGACAATAAGAGCAGCCATACTGGGTCAGACCAAAGGTCCATCTAACTCAGTATCTTGTTTTCCGACAGTGGCCAATGCCTGGTGCCCTAAAGGGAATGAACGGAACACGAAATCATCAAGTGATCCATCCCCTGTCACCCATTCCCAGCTTCTGGCAAACAGGTTAGGGACACCATCCCGGCCCATCCTAGCCAATAGCCATTGATGGACCTCCTCCATGAATTTATCTAGTTCTTTTTTAAACCGTTTTATAGTCTTGGCTTTCACAACATCCTCTGGCAAAGAGTTCCACAGGTTGACTGTGCGCTGTGTGGAAAAAAAAACAAAAAACTTATTTTTGTTTGTTTTAAGCCTGCTGCCTATTAATTTCATTTGGTGACCCCTAGTTCTTGTGTTATGAGAAGGAGTAAATAACACTTCCTTATTTACTTTCTCCACACCAGTCATGATTTCTTTTCCTATTTTTTCCTCTTCTCTCTCACTCTCTGATCTCACAAGTCATCTCATCTGTACTCTTCCTTCAACTCTCTGAGGCTGCTGACATCACTCCTAATCTAGGCCTTCAGTGTATCCCCCAAACTATCCCTAGTGTCCCTTCTTCCCTTCCTCCTCCATTCTCTCTACCCCTGTACCCACAGCCTCTCTCCTCCATCTGAAATGCCCTCGGTTTACTAAAAAAGAAAACAACAGAACATCAGGATATGCATAAAATCAGCCACAGTAACCATATCATTATTTTCACTCTACACTGCTGCTTGTTGCTCTCACTTACTTTGTCATTTTTCATATTAGACTGTAATCTCCTCGGGGAGGGTACCATGTAAGTGATTTGTTCTGTGAAGTACCTTCAACACCTTAATAAGTAACAAATAATAATAACCATTAGTGAGGTAGTGGGATCAGTAGAAACTACCGATTATCAGCAATTAAAACTGTAGCCACAATAAGGTTAATTTAGAGAACCCTTTCCTTTAGTTCCTTTCTAATTAACAAGGCAGGACTCTTTATTCAACATAAAATACAGTACAGTAGCCTTTAATATTCCACACCCCTCTTCCCACCCAGAAAGCACTGATTAGAGAGACCTACAGCCCCTCCATCTAAGTGGCCCAGAGCTAACAGACATGGATCTGGATTCTGATCATGCCTAAGGTCAAAGGTGTTTGGATTTGAGATTTTGGATCAGTCCACTGTAGATTGACATAGATGGAAGTAGGAGCCAGAGGGTTGGATTTTCAAAGGAGCCTAAGGGAGTTTAGTCACCCAACTCCTATTGAAATTCAATGGGAGTTAAGTGCCCAACTCCCTTAACCCCCTTTGAGAATCCCAGCCAAGTTTAAAATCCAGATCCGGAATTTCATCTCAGACAATGTTCAGAGGTTTTTGAATGTAGGGTTATGTTTGGGGCTCATCTGTACAATTTAGAAATAGTCTGAAGAAGTTCAGGAAGACTCAGTCACAAATGTGAAGACAGTGGAGTATTTCATAATGGGTATCAAGGTGGCCATCTGGTATTAAGGAGTTATTTTCCCCAGTAATGACTAGGTATATAATATATTTCCACTCATTATCCATTAACATTTTACTCTATTTACATCCTTATCCAAAGCTATGATATAATTATTCTTTAAAACTTTAATTATAATGAGTATGACACCATAATGTTGATGAAAGTCCTTTAAATTCAGTTTTAAGACATGGAGTTTTCAGAGTTAATAGTAGAAAGATGTTCTATTTATTACAACAAATAAAGTGTCTTAATTGAAAATATTGATAGAGACACGTTAGGCACAGATCATTATATAATTCTAATGCACACATCAATTTAATCTTCGAACACTTCCCATTTCCCTTAGATTTTGTTTTCTCTCCTCCTCCATCCAAACCTTCCTGCATTCTACTATAACATTTTCCTCTAAAGGTTAGTCTTCAGACTTTCCCCCGATGACCTTATATTGTGTCCCATTTATAAAGTGAAGTAAATTATGGGCTCAATCACTTGCATGCCTCTGTGGCATGCACTTGCCCCTTCACCCATTAACCTGCACACTAAGTAGCTAAACTAGGACATTATTTCAAAACAAGCCTGCTTTATTTCAGTGGAACAAATGCTGCTTTTAGTTGTTATGCTGTTTGAACATGATGCATTATAGAGTTTCAATAGCATTTGATTTACAGCATTATATCAAGGACTTTCCTACACTGTTAACATTAAATTATGCTTGTGCAGCCACACAGGTTGGTTTCACATATGTTGCATTACAACACTGTGTGGTTTTGCTGATAGAGTTCTGTGTTATGCCACCATGTGATCAGACACGTACTGAGCAAGATCACTGAGCCAGATTTTACAACACAGAGTTGATGATCGCATTTACCCATGCTGCACCATTTCCCAGTGTCTCACTCCTTTCAATTCTCCGTCTGCCGCCAGCATGTGGCTCTGATAATTGGCTTTTGTTTGGCATCCTCCCTGAAGTTAATATTGAGTGGGACTGTAGCGCTGGCTGCTGTTGTGCTTTTATGTTGGGAAGAGGTAGTGTGGCTTCGGCCACAACCCCAGCAGTCAGCTTCCTGGCAAGTCTTAATACTCACGTCTTCCTGGTGTCTTTATACAGGGATTGTGTTCTGTGTTTCTGACTGGCAAGCACTCTCCCAGCAGCTACGTAGACATACAATTGCATTGTGTGTTTGCCATGTTTGTTCGCAGTGCTGAGCAGAGAAATGACCACTGGGGTCAAAGTTTTTGGCAGAGGGACCTTGGCAGTTGTCTATTCCCAGGCTGGCTAACTTGTGACTGGAAAAGCATCGCAATGCTGCCAATCCTCTGAAGAAGATGGATTCCCATGAATGGGTGTGACACCCTGTACCCCATGTTCACCACTTTTACAGGGTTATGTTATATTTTGTACAAAGTATGCCTTGTGAAATATCATTTGAAAACTCATAATCTGCTGAATATTATTATCCAGTTGAAATGTGTGTAACAACACTGCATGTAAAATTATGAGATTTTGCTTTATGGTTGTTACTGCTACATATTGTAGTTCTAGGTAATGCCCACAAACCATTTTCTCAGAGACAAAGACACCCTAGCAGATCAGCAGAGTACTAAAGAGCCGTTGCCAGCTTAATTGGAAATTCTCCAGCAGGGGAGGGGAGTTGCAAACAAGAAATTTACAATTCATCTGAAGGACAGTTTAGAGCTCACATACGCAAAGGCACTGCCTGCCCCCATGACCCAGCAAGGATTTTTCCAGCACACCGGATTGGGGTATAAGAAGGGGAGAATGTCCCTAGTTACCCCTCTCCTCCTTTCATCTGTCTGTTCATGACAACAGCGACTATCAAAGCACTGAACAAAGGGTGGGGAGAAGAGTGGTTCCAGGGTGGAAAGGGATGCAGCCTGTGAAATGTATTGCAGCTCATACTGAGCCCAGCCTTTTGCTTTTAAGCCTAACAGCCTTGGTAAAGTTTAGGAATAAGCTTGCATATTTATCCTTTTATTTATTTTGTAACCAATCCTTACTTATATGCATCTATACTCGTAATCACTTAAAATCTATCTTTCTCTAGTTAATAAACTTGTTTTATTGTTTCATCTAAACCGATGTATTTTGATTGAAGTGCTTGGGAATCTCTATTGAGGTCAACAAGCCTGGTGCATAGTCATTACCCATGGTTGGAATGATGGATTATCTATGAGTTTATATTGTCCAGGACGGCTCTGAACAGTGTTAGATGAACATTTCTGGGGAGCAAGGCTGGGGCTGAGGGATATGCGGGTGTTGCCCTGTATGTAATTCATGGGTGGCTGGGCATAGCTAGCAATCATGTACTCACCTGCAAGTAATTTTACATGCTAGTGGCTGTGTGTGAGCAGAGCCTGGAGGGGTTGCTGGTGACCAGCAAAGCAGTGTAAAAGGCATCACAGGCTGGAGGGCTAAGGGGACACAGCAGTCCAGCAGATCAGATTGCACTCTGGGGAACGTCACACCTCTGACCACATGTTTTTGACTGATTCTGTGTTGCAGTATTGTCTTCAAGGATGGGGCTTTGGCATGGGCCTAAGGAATCCTGACTCATACCAGTGACTCCATCATATCTTGTGCATCAGTGTAATTTGGTGGCACTTTGTCCTGCCGTTTGTGCTACCATCATTGTAAGATCCAACTGACTATTTCTGCTGCATGTTTATCTGTGAATGGCTGTCTCCAATATGCATTTGACAGAGCATATTTGCAGCCCAATGCCCAGCAATTCGGTGTCTTTCAGCAATCTTTAGTGCACACACTGCTATGGTCATGTTGTGTGTGGGGAGGGTTTAGACTGGCTCTCTTTCTCTGCAATTCATACCTCCTCCTGAGCAGCATTCCTTCCCTTTCGTCGTGTCCCTATGCTTGTCTGATATGGCATCCTTCAGGGATAAACTGCTAGGCAAAGCACTGGTTGATGATGGACGTGGGAATGGTGGGTACAACCATGGATAAGTGGCACATCTACACTGCCAAAGCTTGGGGTCTTTTGCACCTGTTTCTCTCTATTCTGTCAATTGTCATGAGAGCCTGGCTATAGATTTGTGACATCTTAGTATTGTTATGGTTTATTTGAACTCTCAGCTATTACCAGTTTGATGCTGCACTGCACTCTGTACTGTGTGTTTCATCCTTCTTACTCCTCTTTAGGGAGCCTTTAGCTATCATTAATACTCACACTGTTGCTTAATGGCCCTACTCTGCTGTTGACCATCACTGTGTATTTTTTCCCACTAATTGTCTGCCAGATTATTGCCATATATTAGCTTGGAAAGTTTTGCTACTGACTTCAAAGTGCTCAGGATCAGGCCCTACCTGAGGTTCTGCTGTAGGATTGGTAGGTTCAACAACACAACATTCCTTCTTTCTCCTGCACTATCATGTGCAATTGGGCTGCAGCATACAGGAAGGGTTCAGACTGCATTTTACCACATACTGGATAAGCCTGTACTTCACTAGGGATGAGATTCTGCACCACTCTTCCAATAGGTGCAGCATAGAACTTGCAGCTCAGGAGGAGCGAGGCTAGGTGGCTTTAAGCCACCTTCACCACCTCCTGATTATAGGCTGTTTCCGGGGCTGAAGTGACCTCTAGCATAAATGCCGACAGCCTGGGTAAAAGCCTGCCCCTCACCGGCAACACTCCCACTGAGTTCAGTTGACCCATAATTTAACAGCATTGGAGAGCTCTCTAAGTTACAGCAGTTTTCGGCTGCCTATGGGCAGAAGCACTTGCCAGCCTCTGCTTCAGCCCTGTCCCAGCCTGCTTCTCCCAGCCCCAGTCTAACCCTTGGCACACCGTCTACACCAAGGCATGTGATGGGGTCCTCCTTAGAGGACAGCCATCCAATTCCTGTGCTGCAGGAACTCTCCCAGACCTTTATGCTGCTCTTGTCCTTTTATCTGACATAAAGGGGCCAGAACATGGGGGAGAATCTTACTCTATGGATGAAATCCTGGCCCTATTAAGATCAGTAGGAGCTTTGCTATTGGTTTCAGTAGGGCCAGAATTTCACCCTATATGTAGACTTCTATCATTCAAAGTACCGATTACTCATATGCACAGTGTGATGTTTCTATGCAGGATCACACCCTTAATTATTTGTCTTTTGAGCCATGATGATTCTGTCCTGTCTGTAGTTACACTAAGGCCTGGTCTACACTACGACTTTAATTCGGATTTAGCTGCGTTAATCCGAATTAACCCTTCACCCGTCCACACTACAGAGCCAGTTAATTCGAATTAAAGGGCACTTAAAATCGATTTCTGTACTCCACCTCGACGAGCGGAGTAGCGCCTAAATCGATTTTGTTAATTCGAATTAGGGTTAGTGTGGCCGCACACCACCGAATTAATGTGGTTAAAGTAATGGGGTAGTGTGGCCGCACACCACCGAATTAATGTGGTTAAAAACCGAATTAATGTGCTTAGTGTGGCCGCGCACAATCGAATTTATACAACCTGTTTCCCAAATTCGAATTATCTAAATTCAGATTAATCCTGTAGTGTAGACATACCCTAAGTCTTTGTTACTTCTAAATTTTCCTTTTACATATGAGGCTACACTCCCTCTTTCTGTTTTATCCCGATCTTTATTAAACAGCCTACAGTACAATTTCCCCTGTGCTTCAGTCTCCCCCATATATTTTAAATTGACATTTTTTCCTTGTATTCAAATAAGAGAAGCATAAAAGATCATTCAGGATCTTCCCTTAATTTATTCATAGCATTTAATTTCTACAGTAATCAATACATTGTTCTGAGATTTGTGTAGACATCTCTCAGCATATATACTCACACAAGGTCGATATAGCTATTAATAGATATATACACACATGCATTTTGTCCCATTACAACTATTTGTAAACACACACACACACACCTAGCTCTAGGCTTTATGTCTATCATTGATTTTTAAAAAGGAATAGTACCATTTATTTATTAATTAGTATTTTTTAATTCTTTAACTAGGAAAGTTACTTATGAAAATACTGCTTGAGTATACCTCATGAAAACAAATGATATTATAAACGAAGCATGCCACCAAATGTGTAATACTTCACCCTTCCTAAAAATCCATCAGTCTGATGAAACATCCTGCACTTGTTGATTCAAACATTCATGAGAGCTCAGATACTTTTCACTTCTAATTTAAAATAATATAAACTTCCATGAGATGTGAACTTTTAAAAAAAGTCTAGAGAAGAGTTGTCCTCTTTATATTCTTTTTTGACAAGTGTGCGCAGCCACATCTTGCAATGTTTAAATCATATGTCTGTGCAGTAGTCCAAAATTGCTAGTAATGTGTTTCTACTAAGCCTATCTTTGTAAAGAGACGAAAGACAGTTTCCTTTGCCATCAAGTCTTCTAACTGTATGATTTAATAGTAACCTTGCAAATTACAGTATATTAATGTGTTCTACAAAATTACTTCCTTCAACTATATGCCATTAGATAACTTATATACAGTATATTTCTGCACTATATTATTAGCCATCCCTAAATGATAATAGGAATAATCAGAAGGAGTGAATTTGATTCACCAGCGTCTAATGGATTTCTAATTTAAACACTATGTGACTCTTATATAAATTGTCCAACATATTAAGTACTTTTTCCATCATAAAATCAACATGATATTCTAAAATTGCATTTTCCTTTTTCACAGGCCAGGTCACTTTAACGTTTTAGCATTATCTAGCAATCAACTATTTAGTAGTTTAGTTATAAATCAATCATTAAGGATGCATTACCTTCATTTTCCTTGTGTTTTCACTAACACCCTGTCATCTTCAAACTATTTTTGTAACCTATTAGGTCTGTTGCTGAGGTCTGAGTATATCTATTGTTAGACTCAAATGTACCATCAAGGTAACAACTTAGACAGCTAAAATTAAACTTAGACACTGATTAAAAATTAGGTGAACAGCAAAGTCCCAAATACTAAGTTAGTTCTTGCCTTTGTCTGTAACTAGGAGTAAGTGGTCAGAGCTTCTTCACTTAACTGAGGCAAAATATTGCTTTGAAGGATAATTGCTAAATCCATCCATAACATTTGTTAGTAAGTAGATCTGGGTAAATACCGTTAAACCTTTTCAGCACGTTTTTTCAGCACATTTTCTATGGTTGTATTAGGACAATCTGTTTGTTCTGTGTTTGTACAGCACCTACCACAGTAGGTTCCTGGGTGCTTCCACAATACAAATAATAAAGAAGAAAGAATAATTCTAGTCCATATGTTTACTGGCAGGAGTGTTCACCCAAACAGCACATTTTAAGCACACATTCCAGGGTGCAGGGGCAGGTCACCAGTGCACAACGGCTTAATTTTAGATCTGCTTCTCCCTCACCTGCAGTGGTGCTCAACAGAAAAGATAACCATTGGCTGCATGGCAGAGGGGAAGTAGGGTTCCACACTTGGGGGTCATTTCATCAGATTGAATTCCAGACTGATCACACTTCTATTTCCTTTAAAGCTCATGTGTTGCCTGACCTATTGATTGTGCATTAGTTATATTGACCAATTAAAATGCCAATTAACCTCATGACCAGACCCAGAAGTATGAGTTATTACAATGGCCTTGGTGTGCAAAGGAGAGACAATCACACTTAGGAAAGGCATTCTGTCCTTGCAATATTTTTATTAGCACAATTAGCAAAAGCACAAACACTCCAACCCAGCAAAGGAGGCAGAGATAATACAGAATGATAAAAAAAAAACAGAGTCTGAGCATCTATATACTCACCATCCCTTGTGGAAAAACCCAAAGTCTCACTTACATCCTCACCAGCATCCTCACCATGAGTAGTCATGCTGCCATCTCCCCAGGCACTGATGCCCACTATGCTTAATGCATATTCAGTAGGGAATTTCAGCTGCTTTTCCTTATCTGTATTTCCTCACCATACTAATGTTGGGGTGCCCTTCTCTCATAGGTTACTAGGCCTTTTACTTCAAGCTTATTAGCATATACATCAATTAGTTAGTATGGTATATTTGTGGTTGAACATCTGCTGATATTCCTAACTTAAAATATCTAAAGCTGTTATAAACTGGCACCTTGTGGTTACCTGTCAGCAGTTTAGCAACACTGACCTACAACATCAGTCTATCTTGTAACATATTATGATATAGAGTCATTTATGGGTTAGTTACTTATGACAAGTCTTTAGATCTTGGGCTTTAGTTGGTTTGGCTAAGCTATTATCTTAACAGGCTTTAGACCTGTAGGCTTTTGCATTACTGCCTTAATACACACCTGTGTCTTGTCCACCTATACCTATAGGCTACACAAAGTAACTTGTTTTGCTTTCATGTCAAAAACATCCCTTGAGAAAAGCACCTTGGTTACTGCAACTGTTTTTTTTTCTGCTCAGTGTAATTAAGTCAATCAAACAAAAAATGCTCCCTTAAATTCTACCAGAACAACACGCTTTAGGGTAGCCCTGGAATGTCCATGGAAGTTTAGCTATTGACCAGAATTTCACCCATGGTGTATTACGATATTTGCTTATTACACTATTCATAACTCTCCCCCTGTGACCTGGCTCCCCCTGCCTGTTTGTTGTTCCCTCTTGCTTCTTATCTTATATTTTTGTCTTATGAACCTATGTCCTTGTGAACCCTTTGTCTTACAATGCCTGGCATATTGGGCCCCTATACATATTGTTGCAATACAAATAAGCTTTTTTTAAATTTTAAAACTCTTTATATGGAGGAGCTAGCCCAGGGGTCGGCAACGTTTGGCACGCGGCTCGCCAGGGTAAGCACCCTGGCGGGCTGGGCCAGTTTATTTTACCTGCTGATGCGGCAGGTTCGGCCGATCGCGGCCCCCACTCACCGCGGTTCGCTGTCCCGGGCAAATGGGGGCTGCAGGAAGCGGCACGGGCGAGGGATGTGCTGGCCGTGGCTTCCCGCCGCCCCCATTGGCCCAGGACGGCAAACCGTAGCCAGTGGGGGCCGCGATCGGCCGAACCTGCCGTGTCAGCGGGTAAATAAACTGGCCCGGCCCTCCAGGGTGCTTACCCTGGCGAGCCGCGTGCCAAACGTTGCTGACCCCTGGGCTAGACAGACTTAATCTCCAGTTCAGGCAGAATGGAGGACAGTTATCTCCCAAAAAGAAGCTCTATCTGTGCACGAGTAAGGAACCAAGTACTGCTTCAGAATTTTCATTTTAAAACAACAAAACACCATACATAATTTCTCATGTTTTGTACCCGCCCTGAACGTTTCTCATAGTGTGTATCGGGGATAGCATGGGGATGGCATATACAGTGAGGGTTGTGGCATAAAGACTGGTCGCAATTTTTAAAAAAGCTTAAAAACTTTCAAAGGGGCTTTTCTAAACAAAAAGTGATCACAAGCATTTTGAGAATTGAAACAAAGAGCTAGATTGTGGTTTTTGAGCCACAGCCCTGCACAGGGAGTGTTACAGAGCTGCACCAGGGCAAAGGAAGGGCAGCAAAGGCATAGTCTTCTGATATTGCCCTGTACGCATGATGGGTGAGAAATCTGTTCCAATCCAGTTTGAAAGGAGCTACCACATTGGTGAGCAAAGAACCAGTGTGGGGGTGGAGACATGGCCCTGCCTCTCTAATCCACCTTTAGAGTTTTGCTCCATGCTGGGTGAGCGGGAACAAAAAACTAGAGCTGGGCAAAAAAATTCTGACTGAAACATTTTTCAGCAAAAAATGAAGGTTCAGTGACACCGAAACATTATGCAAATTCATGTCAGTTTTGCTGAACAGTTTCAATTAAAAAATCCTTAAAAAATCCCCCCCCAAATAAAATATTTCATTGATGTTTTCAAACGAAAATATTTGAATTTTCAAAACGACTTCTTGTTTTGAAACTTACTTTAATTTTATATATTTTTTAAATGTAAGCATGTTTCAACCAACCTGAAACTATTTGTTTTTAATTTATCTTTGTTTGGAATTACCAGCAAATCAAAAAAATCAATTCTTCACGCAGCTCTAATGAAATGCCCTACACTGGCCAAAGGGCAAGGACTGTTGTTGTGTGAGACCCTTGCACAGCCACACATCCTTCCAGCTCATCCCTCCGCAGCCAAATCTGGGCTACATATAATCTAACCCTAGATTTACAGGGCCAAATCCTGCATTTCTTACTCAGAATTTTGCCTTTGGATCTGACTCAAAGCTTTGAAAATGACAGCATGGATTCCAAAGTGATGTTTGTGAGTTAAGAGTTCATTCTCTAAACAGAGTTCTCAAACTGTGGGTCAGGACCCCAAGTGGTCACAAACACATTTTAATGGGGTTGCCAAGGCTGGTGTTAGACTTGTTGGGGCCCGGGGCGGAGTGGCTCAGGTTTTGGCTTTAGCCCTTGGCAGTGGGGCTCAGGTTACAGGCCCTCCCGCCCAGAGCTGAAGCCCTTGGGCTTCGACTTTGGCCACCCAACCCTGGGATGGTGGGGCTTTGGCCACCCAGGCCAGAGCGGTGGGACTTTGCCCCCCAGCCTGGAGCGGTGGGGCTCAGGCTTTGCTTTGAGCCCCCCTCCTGAGTTTGTGTAATATTTTTTGTTGTCAGAAGGGGGTCACAGTGAAATGAAGTTTGAAAACCACTGTGAAACAATGCAAAAACATACAGCTTTTGCAATATGTCCACCCCATATTTAATAGCTATAATATACCAGCTGGATATGCTTTGGTGTTGTAATAGTAAATAGTTCTCTTCCTCATGACTCCTTGTCCCTGCATAATAAGAGACTTTTTTTTCTCATCCTTACGTAATTGTCACTCTTTTTCTTCTCATCTGTTCACCAAATTAAAAAAAAAAAAAAAAAAAGAGAGAGAGAGAGAGAGAGGATTATTGATAGATTTGCCTACAAGTCTGTAATGGCTCATCTTCCTAATGGTTTGTGCTTTGATCTTCTCTTTCCCTGGCTGCACTATTGAACACTCATGAGTGGGACCATTAGCCCTAACCACCGGTTCTCACTTAACAATAAGAAAAATTGACAACCAGGCCTTGTTTTCAGAATTAATTCTTAGTAGTGGGTCTGAGGGTCCCCTCCCACTACAGTATTTTTGTTGTGACTCTTTAATGCTCACATTACAGAGTACAAAAATATCTCATTCATTGGGAAACCAGGTCCATTCACGTACAGTACTATCAGAATAATCTAGAGCTTCCATTGACAATGAAGATTTGAAAATTGCACTGTGTGAAAAGGGAGAAAGAGTTGAAGCAAAATTCCTGAAATTCTAAAGATAGAAAAACCTTTCAAGGATCATGTTGTCATTTATGCAATGCATTTGGAAGTGTCAGGCTGACTGGTTCCATCTCTGTCACCCCATGTCCTCTAGGCCATGATGCCTCCAATTCCCATAGGCTTTTTTCTCATTTCCTTTCCCCTACCACAACAGATCACTTGGAGGATTTTTTTCACAAGATCTGTCTATGGAACATCCCCATGTGCATGTGGATTTCCTCTTTCTGCATAGAGGGGTGGGGGTAGGGTTTTAATTACCTCTGCTTTACTGCCCCCCAGCCTTAAGCCATGAGGAACATTATGGTGTTGGCTGTTTGGTGTGTACTTTAAAGCTGAAAAGCACCACATCATATTATGCTATATGTCAAATCACCAGGTGGAATGAGCAGAGGCACTGTGGGCTGGAATCATTTGCACCTGTGTAAACTGAGAGCACAGCAGGTTTATAATGCTAATAAATATTTTTGTCCGGTATCTATTAAAAAGGGGCTTACACTGGATGTTTCAGAGGAACATGAACCCCACTGCAGCTGCATAACACAATGCAATTAGCTTATTCACGGCTGTGAACTAGTCCCTTTATCTAAAATAATAGTTCAGACAGATATAGGGGTGGAATTTTCAAAAGTGCTTAGCAATGATCTTACTCTGCTCCCGTTGAAGTCAATGGGAACAGAGCTAGGTTGCTCCTGAACATCACTGTATCTCTGCATCAGGAGTAAAATGAGTATTTTTATACATGTTTTTTTGCTTATAGATCATGTTTCCCTGGCTGTCTTTTATTAGTAGAGATCCAGTAGGCCATTCAGTTGCTTGCAATATTTATTTAAATAAATAGAGATATCCTATCTCTGAGAACTAGAAGGAACCTTGCAAGGTCATTGAGTCCAGCCCCCTGCTTTCACTAGCAGGCCCAAGTACTGGTTTTGCCCCAGATCTCTAAGTGGCCCCCTCAAGGATTGAACTCACAACCCTGGGTTTAGTAGGCCAATGCTCAAACCACTGAGCTATCCCTCCCCCCATTTATTTCTGTTTCATTTTGTCTTGGTGGCTCTGTTCTGACCCCTCCACACATGTCAGTATGAAAGGGCTCTATAATCCAGTACCATATGATGCAAATTACAGGAAACTTCCACATTTTGGGGAGGAAGGACTTTGGACCAAATGTCCTGCCACCCTCACTTTTCTGGGTGTCTCCTTGTTCAGACCAGCTTTGTCACTGCTCCTTGCTTCTTCCTGGAACCTTTGTTGTACTACAGCCCAGTATTTGGATACCCATTCTGGCATCCTGTGCCATCCATTTTTTGTTATTATTTCTCTACTGAAATGAGTATACAGGCAGTATATTCTATCATGCATTAGGCTGGGATTCTTTTTCCTTAACCCAGTCATGCACGAGTCACTGACAGAATGATTAACAACGGGCCACAATGTGCGGTTTGATTCTCATTTTACACCCGCATAGAAGTTCAATAGGAGACATCACTGTTGTTATATGTGCCTAGCGTTGTCATTTTGAAGAAACTCAGTGATAAAGGTCTTCCCCAGCTTATTTGCTCTTTTGCAGCAGTCTGTATGTAATTTTTAGGACCCTTCAAATCTTTCAGCTTCCCCATAGGAAGCAAATGGTTTACCAAGACATGCATATTTTTTAAAATCTTCCACAGCAGAACAACCAAAAAAATACATAAATAAAATCATTACATGTAAATTGCCATCCATTATCATAAATAATCTGCTATGGATTTCCTTTGTGGCTAATAATGGAAGCCAAATATGTAATAATACTATTTGTAGTCAACCATAATGAGAAACAAGGCTACCATTTACTGTAATAATCAACTACCAGCATGGTATAGAGAGAAACTTTAAAAGGTAATTGAACAGTACTAATAGAAAGATTACGCTAAAGTTCATAAGCCAGTTGTATTGACTGAAGAAGAAAAACCAGGCTCTTGGCAATGTTGTCATTTAATTGACCACCCCTTGTCATTTTATAATGGATTCAGCTAAGGCGATGTTTTTTTTTTTTTTAGGTAACCCATGTACAGGACATTACAGTTTCTGCTGCAGACTCTGCTTTGATGGTTTTCATTATAGTTACTTTCTTAGATTAGGCTTAAATACTGTGATGCTTTGTTCCTAATGCACATTAATATTCCATCGGTACCTCTTTTTCATAGAAAAAATGTGGGACTATTTCATTAGCCTGCTGGATCGGAGATCCTGTTTGAAATGCATATTTCTGTGTCAGCTGTAGAGAATGCATAAGACAGAATGTAGCTGACAAGTGACAGGGCGATAGTAATTAAGTACAGATAATGTGAGCCACCCATTCAGTCTATGCATCTCAAAAGTACCAGCAACTGTATCAAGAGACAAGGGCAAGATAAATGGCACAAAGAACATTTTAAAATAAATATCTCTGAAGGGGTGGGGATAGGTATCATACTCATTTGTAGTTCCCAAATCTTGCCTTTCTTATTTATTTGAATTACAGTAGCACGCCAAAGTCCCAATCAAGGATTAGGGCTCAGGAATGCTGGGTGTTGTACAAATATATACTGCAAAAGGACAATACATGCCCTAGAGAGGTAAGGGTGAAATCCTGACCCTATTGAAGTCAGCTGGAGGATTTTTACCATTGACTTCATAGGGCCTAAGATTTCACTCCTAGTGTGTAAGAAGAGGCAACATGTCCATGGAACAGACAAATGAACAGGGGAGAGGAGGCTGAGGGAACATTAAAACGAGCCCATTTTGCATAATACATGGCAATCTCATTTTGCCACAGGCTTAACAATTTTTAGACAGCTCTATACTGCAGACAGTGCAATTCAGTTAAGTCCTGAGGAGAATAAGGTGAGGACTTTACAGATCTGTTTCAGGACACTTTTTCCCCTACTCAGAGAGAGGTACAGGGAAAAAGGAAATAAAAAAGGTGCTTATGGGTGAAGCGAGCAAGCAAGCAAGTATTCAAGCTGGCTCTGCCTAACTTATAAGGGAGTTGAGGGGCTTACAACAGCTGCTTAATGGTATCTGATAGGACCTGTCACAAATGTCATATGAACTACATTCTTCACAGATAACCAAGTGGAAAAATGACACCAACCTGTGTCACAACAGGTGGCTGCTGGGCGACAAAATACATTGGACTACCCAACTATCAGCTGAAAGATGCCACGGAACTTCTAACTATCCATGATGGGAAACAGATATTTGCAAAACGGGAAGGACCATAAAAGCGGACATGAGGCCACATCAGGATTTCTCTTTCAAAAAGAAATGCTTTCCCTAGGAATGGGCCAACAAAATTGAATCTCCCATAGTTTTCCTAGCAGCTTGGGTTGTGGATGAAATGTCAATGAAAACAGGACTGGCAATAAGCCCAAAACATGCACATTTTGCTTTGAATGCAAATGTTTTCCCCAAAGATATCCTGAATGAGCACATAGGTGAAATGTTTTCTATGCTCTGAACAGGATCATTAATTGATTCTACCGTTACTGTCACATTTCAGAGACCCTGAAATCTGCAACTGAAGGGCAAACATCAGATTAATACTTGGTAAACAGTTATTGGCTTTGCAAATAAAGAAATGAAGCAAAGAACTGCATCACCATGTGTAGTATGGACCTCAAGACAGCCTTCAAGCAAATCTTCTCTGGAAAAGGTTATGTCAGACCTCAGGTAATGTCAAATGGAAAACACTTTCTACTTCTGGTTAAGAGTTTTTGGTCATATAAACATTGAAGATCCTATGTTCCACAACAGAGCCAAGAGCATGACTTGCAGCATTACAGAATGACATACAGTTCTTCAGGCTGGTATTTCATTTGAAATAACTTGACTATGAGAAATACTATACAAAAGTAACAAGCAACTGACTTTCAGTGAAGATGAAGATGCAAACAGAGCAGCCTCTATACCTTCTACCATGCCTCTAAAATATTGGGCATTGTAGGAAACACTAGATTATCCCCATCTTTCCTTGTATAAGAATTTAGTACTCATGAAGATGCCAAACTCTTTATTGCAAAGTAAAAGACTCATTTTACCATGGAACATTCTTAATACAGGCAACAACATTGCCAGTTTTGTTGCTAAAATACCTCCATTTTTTGTTTGCTTCTTTTCCTGCAGGGACCATTTCTCTGGGTGAAAAATTTACTATCAGAGCTGGACAAAATATTCTGGATATAGTTTCATGAAAATTTTGAATTTAAAAAAGCACCTGAGAAAGAACTCTCATCTATGTGTCCTGTAGCTGAATAACCCAATGCATTTAAAGGTCAGGATCTCTTGTCCTATGTCTACCACTCAGGACCTTTCATCCTACCTCTACCACTCATTAGCCTGAATAGTACTTTTGCAAATATATTATATTTGATCAACAATGTTTAGCTTTGAAGTAGGGAAATATAATTATTAGAGCTGGGCAGGAAAGGGATTTCCCATCCCGGGAGAATTGTCAAGATTTTGACATCTTTTACAGTCCCAAAATGGGACAAAAATTCGATGTCTCAAAAATGTTTGCAAAATGATAATCTGGGGAAAAAATGGATCAGGTCAATTGAAAACTTTAATTTAGATAATTTCAAAATTTTTCATGTCAATTTTGACCTTTTTTTTATTTTTAGCTTTTTTAAAGCACAAAATAACTAACCTTTAAAAAAACCTGTCATTTTGAATCAAAAACATTTGTTTTGAAAATGGTAGAAAAAAGGTATTTTAACCATTTCACACTTTTTCCAAATGCTTTTTTTCAAATTGGGAGATTCATCAAAACCATCTTTCCCAGGAATGGTTTCAGTTGCAATGAGTTGACAATTTCTGACCAAATAAACTTTCAGTCACAAAATTCCCCACCAGCTCTAATAATTATGTCTGTGTGACAGATATGGCAGTATAGGTGAGTGAGAATAATTAGACCTCAGGTCTTCTTTATTACTAATATTTATTATTTCTATAGTGTCCTCTGAGTACAAGATCCTAAGTCTACTCTACTGTAGTCCAGTGATTAGGTGAAGGACTGAATAAGGAAGCCTGGTTTCTAACCTTGACTCTGAAACTGGTTCGCTGAGCAACCTTGGTCAAGTCTCTGAACCTGTGTTTCCCTATATTTGAAATGGGAATAATGATACTTACACCTACTTCCTGCTTCATAACTTAATCATGTTTTTAAAATGAATAGTATGTGCTAAGCAAGATTAAGGCCAGTGAGAGGAAGAAATAGAACCCAGGAGAACCTTGTGCTTCACCTTCTGATTAACTACGAGGTGGTTTAGGTGAAAGAGGCAAGGGGAGGAAAGGCTCTTCTTCCGGATTCTTTGAAATCCTCTATTGAAAGGATTTTGCATAACTGGTTTTTCTCAGTATTTTCATTCTTCATTACAGTCTTCTGAAATCTCATTGTTAAAAAATTCTAAATTATGGGAGCGTGAAATCATGCAAAATAAGTTGGCACAAAATATTTCATGAATTTCACCCAACCTACCCACAACCTCGTAGGCCAGAGGTAACAACTCATTGGTATGCTTGTATTACAAGGTATTCTACATTTTGGAGCTTTGGCATCAAGGAAATATAGTACAGTGTGTTTTAAGAACATAATTCAGGTTGCAGAGTCCCTAGGATTTTTTTGCCCACTAATGCAATGTAGCAAGTGTCTAATTTGCCCACAATCCTTACATTTTGCTCTTTCTTCAGAATACACCAAAGCCTTTGCTAAGTGGGTAATTGAACTACAATCAAAACATGAATGTGACCTTCCTTTCTGTCTTGCAGCGTAAAAGATCTAAGTAGTAGGGAAGAAAAAAAAAACTCTTATGCTTATGATGTTTGGTTTCTGATTTCTGAATCTATCTTATGAGAGCCACTTCAATGGGCAGGGTATATCCCTCACCAAGCATCTCTGCATTATTAATAGCTGCCACACTCTGGCATGCTTGAAAAATTGCTTTTTGCAATGAAAAAATAGGTCCATGTAACAATCTTTCATGAATTTGTATATGTCTTCCACTAATTAGTCTCTTAAGTAGTTCATCTGTGTCATCACTAAATCTTATACCAAGTAGAAAATGGATAACTGCAGTGTACAGGCCTGTAATTCCTTCAGACGTTTCTTCATGCTATTGGAATCTATGACATTCAGAAACTATATTAACCTTTGGAGTAAAGTGAATTTCCAAAGCAGTAATAGCAGAAGCATATGTATCACCTCGATCTGGCAAGGTATGGAAAATACACTCTCCTTCTTTGCCCAAGCAATGATGCAAAACGCTTCAGTTATGTGTATCAGGCCATGCTTGCCCTGCAACATCAATCACAAATAGGTAATTTTTAAGCATTTTCATCCACATTCAAAACAAAATTGATGGATCTCTTGGGCAAGGAAGAAAACTACCAAGTACTAGAACAGCAGCAAAAAGAGATTGTCTCATCACTAACTTGTTGTGTGGGTTAAAGTAATAATGACAGATGGCAATAGATTTACTCCAACATTTACTGCAATGCAGCTATTTCTGCCTTCTTTGCTATTAAACTGGTTGCAACCACGTTGTCTTTCAAAATGGTGTCTTTTCACCTATTTAGCTGGCAAATATGATATTTTACATTAAATGTGCACAGTAGCAAAAAAAAAAAAAAAAAAAAAATTTTAAAAATAAAAAAAAAAAAAAAAAAAAAAAAAAAAAAAAAAACGTTTCTCACAGTGTAAATGGAAAATGCCTTCCTCAACCGGACAGAAAACCATGGATTGGCCTAGGTCATTGTTAAAATATAAGCTCTGATCTTGCAAACATCTATGCATGACTGAATAGCCATTGGCTTCAGTGTGGCTACTCACATATCTAAAAATAATTTAAGCATTTATGTGTTTGCAGCATCAAGATCATAGGTGCATTCAGCCCATTGGACTGCCAATACCCTTCTCACCTTAGATCGTTGGATCCCTTTAAGCAAATAAATTAATTAATTAATAAATAAAATAATATAATACAAATCTTCTGATGCAATAATGGACTGGTAACCTGGCATACAATAGAGCAGGGGTGACCAAAATTACCGGCCCTCTGAGCCGCGTACAACAATGTTCAGAAATTCGAGAGCCGGGGCACATCCACTGGGCACCGGGGCTCGGGGCTTCAGTCCTGCTCCTGCTGAAGCCCCAAGCCTTGGCAGGTGCGCCCCACAGGCCTGAAGCCCCAAGACCCTCCTTCCTGCTGGGCAGGAGCCCCTACCACCCCACCCCACTGCAAGGTAGAGGTCCCGACCCCCCTCCCAGTCTGGTAGTGGAAAATGGGGGGGGGGGAAGGGGCTCCACAAGTTGCACTTTAATGGTAAAAGAGCTGCAAGTGGCTCGTGAGCCACAGTTTGGCCACCTCTGCAATAGAGGCTTCTTCAATGAATAGTAATGTCTTGCTCTTATAGAGCACTTTTCATCAGCAGATCTGAAAGCACTTTACAAAGATGTAAAGAATCATTACCCCCATTTTACAGTCTGTGAAACTGAAGCAAAGAGAGACAAAGTGACTTGCCCAGGATCATCCAACAGGCCAGTGGGGAACCAAGATTATAACTCAGGTTCCCCAGCTCCCATTCTAGGGCTCTATCCACTAGACCACACTGATTCACCTCCAGCACTTCTTCAGAAAAGGGAAGGTGAACAGCTACTCTCTACAGTCTGTTACAGAGCTATATTTGGATTAAATATTTTTCTGTGGCACTGTCTATGTCCAGATGTTTTACTAATTACGATAAGAAAGAAAGAAAGAAAGAAAGAAAGAAAGAAAGAAAATGTCACCTCAAATTCCTGGCTTTCATCTCTTCTTTTTGAGAATATCTTGACTCCTGGAAAGATGAGTGGGTATTCCATTGAATCTTTTCAGATGGTAGTTTTAGTTCTACCTGCAACCACAGTAAACTTTCCTTAAACAGCTGGAAAGGATGCTATGCTATGCTAGCACTGAGTGAAGAAAGACAAAATTTATGGAAAAATGCATAGAACTGACTTGATGAATATGTTTGAGATTATTTACTCGGTTCTATAATATGGGTAATGAAAAAGAATGTTTACCAAATAATTCAAAGGAATATTGCAAAGCTGTTCAAATAAATAATTCAATGACAATAATTTGACCACCTCTAGTAATGGGCATTATCAGTTTAGGCTAGATTATGCCATTTAGGACCAGCCCTGCATTGCCACAGGGGAAGCATAAGAAGTTATTCTACTCCCAGAAATGCAGGTGTGATATGCAACATACTCAACATATGTAACCAGTCAGCTCCACTAACCAGTGTGTGCAAGAGGTGGAACCATTGAATTAAACCTCTCCTCATCCTTCCCCATCCCTTTTCATGCATCACATGGATTCAAAAAAGAACTAGAGGGTTAAAAAATAACCAGATAAGTTCATGAAGGATAGGTCCATCAATGGCTATTAACCAGGATGGGCAGGGATGATATCCATAGCCTCTGTTTGCTAGAAACTGGCAATGGGAAACAGGATGGATCACTTGATGATTATCTGTTCTGTTCATTCCCTCTGGGGCACCTGGCATTGGTTACTGTCAGAAGACAGGATACTGGGCTAGATGGACCTTTGGTCTGACCCAGTATGGCCATTCTTATGTTCTTACACATCTCCATGAGAACAGGGGCTGAGCCACATAAGGGAGGGAGCTCCCCTCATTGGGGCAGTGCCTACATGTAAAACAGGGCACTGATTAGTGCTTAGCCTTCTGCTCTGGCCATATGATTTAAAGAGGAAGGGGAACTAAAAGTCCTATAGAACAATCCATGACCGATACTTGTCCCCTCCGCCCCAACCCATAGCCCTTCAACTCTGCAAAGGAGCTATAAAGCTAGCTCTGCTGGTTCCTGTGCTGGTGTAGTGTTCCTACAGCATCCACTCATGGTCTGCAGCATATGGGGATTTCCTGGGGAAAAGAGGATGCACATGGGCACAATTTAAAGCAACACTGAGGCTCCTGGCCAACCCCAAGATCAGGAGTCACAAAGATGACATAAAGCCACCTTTGTCCCTTTCTGTTCAGTCTTGGCCTGAGTGAACTTGGCCAGAGGGCCCTCCAGTTTCAGTCTGGAGTTTTGGTTGGTCTCCCCAAGTGCATCATCCTCATAACTACTTATCAAGTGAACATGCTGTCCAGGAGAAGTGATTTATTGGGCTACAAAATAGAGTCAAAGATCTTAGCATGAACAAATCTGTCAGACTCCATCTGAGCTCTTCCACAGATTAAGGGCACCCACTATCTGCTATCTATGCCATTGTTTTACAACTTACTTTTATTTAAGCCTGATTCACACTTCTGTAACTAAAATATCCTTAAGCAATTTTCAGCTATGCACAGACCCATAATGCTAATACTTAATGACATTTGTATTTGATATTATAAGTTCTAACATTAAATGCAATGTAGTCCTAAGGACAGTCTAATCACTTATACTTTAACAAGTGAATTGTAGGGCAAAACTTTCACATTTAAAAACTGGTGAGAGGACAGAGGCTTGGGCTTCCTGATAGTGACATGCACAATTTTTAGGCAGTCTTAAAGGAAAACAAAACAAAACAAAACACAGTATTACACAAAAGGAATTTTTCTCTCATTGAATCCACAGCACAACAGCGATGCAGTCTGCTATTAGTGCAGAAGAGATGGCAGCTTAGTGAAGGAGGTAACCACAAAGGGACATTAATTCTAAAAGCCTACTAAAAAAAATTGTGTAGTAGGAACATCTGCACAATTTGCATCTGAAGCAGTTCTAGACCACCAGCAATAGAGAAGGAAGACAGAGAAAGGAGGAGGGGAGGGACATCAGAAGGATGACTCAGGAAGGAATTAGGAAGAAAAGATGTCGAAGGGGGCCAGCACTTCTTATAAGATGTAATACTAGAGGCTCAACATCAAGCTATTCCGACACAGAGGAAAGATAAGAAGAGCCATAGGAGGACAATGTGGCTGCACAGGGAGCTTTTTAGCTATCTAAAACCCAAAAGGGATACATACAGGAAATGGAAGAAGGGGCATGTCACCAAGGATATATACATGGGAATTGTGCGAGCGAGTGGGGACAAAAATCAGGAAAGCCAAGGCAAAGACTGAGTTACAGCCAGCAAGTAATATTAGAGACAACAAGAAGTGGTTCTTCAAATATGTCAGACAAAAAAGAAAGATCAAGGACAGCGTGAGACTGCTGCTCAATGGAGAAGGTGAACTGGTAACGGAAGGTGATAGGAAGGCAGAGATGCTCAATACCTACTTTGCTTCAGTCCTCTCATAAAATAATGTCATGTGAGCAGACAACAAGCAAAGTTGCCATAGACAATAAAGGGGAAGGGCGCCAGATCAGGATAAGTAAAGAACACGCCAAAGATCTTCTGACCAGTTTGAACGAATTCAAATCAGTGGGGCCTGATGCTATTCACCTGAGGGTACTGAAGTAATTAGCTCAAGATATTTCAGGGCCACTGACAATAATATTTACAAATTCATGGATGACAAGAGAGGTCCTGGAAGGCTGGAGAAGGACTCATTTGCTCATTTGTTAAAAGAGGTAAAAAAGAAGAGCCAGGGACCTATAGACCAGTCAGCTTGACTTCAGTAGCTGGGAACCTATTAGAGCAATGTATAAAACATTCAATTTGTGAATACCCAGAGGATGAAGGGGTAATCACTAGCAGGCAGCATGAATTTACCAAGAACAAATCATGCCAAACCAGCTTGATTTCCTTCTTTGACAGGGTAATTGATTTGGCAGATAGGGGGAATGTGGTGGACATACTATACCTGGACTTTAGCAAGGCTTTTGACACAATCCCACATGACATTCTGATAGATTAGCTGGAGAAATGTGGCAGAACAACCATTAAGTGGATACATAATTGGTTAAACAACCACAAACAAAGAGTAACTATTAATGGAATGATGTCAGATTGGAGGGATGTCTTAAGTGGGGTTCCATAGGGATCTGTTCTGGGTTTCGTGTTTGTTTAATATCTTTATTAGTGATCTGGATGTTGGAATAGAGAGCATACTGATCAGATTTGCAGATGACACAAACCTTGCGGGGGGTTGCCAATACTTTGGATGATAGAGCTAAAACTCAGAGGGATCTTGATAAATTGGAGAACTGGGATATAGACAACACAATGAAATTCAACAAAGACAAGTGTAAGGTGCTAAACATAGAGAAGAAAAAACAAATAGTATAGACACAACAAATTCTGCATCTTGGCAGAGGGTTAGACTAGATGACCCTCACAGTCCCTCCTAGCCCTGTAGTCCTATGATTCTAGGATATGTCTACACTGCACAGTCCTTTTGGCAGCTTGTAAAGTAGATACACTGCACACACTCCCAGCACAGGTAAAAATAGTAGTGTAGATGGTGAGGCACTGCTTAGGCGAGTAAAGACATGTCTACACTACATGATTCTTAGGGGGTGTGGATAACCCCCTAGCATGGATATAAATAGTAGGGTAATTGGTGATCACCAGATCAGCGGTCGGGGTCACCAGTGTTGTTAGACGCTACCGGTGTGGTGCTCTGCTTTCTCCTATGTTGATATTACTCGGCTGCGTGCGTGTGTTCCCTCTGTGTGCTGTCCCAGCTCTGCAGATAGCTGACACAGCAAACCCGACGAGAACCCCCAATAACCACAGAGTCTAGTAAGATGCAAAGTCACGTCAACTAGGTTTATTGCGACCTCGGACATGTCTACCGGGCATACTACTAATAGATGCCTCTTGGCAATGGACCCGGCTCAGTCAGTGGCGGGACTTTCCACTGCCCCCTCGGCCGGACAAAGACACCACCCCAGGGATACATTCTTATACACAGGTACATACAAGTTACACATCACCCCTGACGTATTGAGGTGCAACCCCTCTACGCAGCAAGGTACAACCCCGCTACGTAGTAAGGTGCCGCCTCTCACCTTGTACATGTTGGTTCGATCAAAACAACCCTATTCATCATTTTACCCTTTTGCCCCTGTCATTGGGATGGGTCGGCCTATTCCATGTTATCTGTGGAATGTTCCGGTATAGTGTGTTCTGTACTTTAACTTTGCTAGGTGAATATATATTTATGCAACATCAGCCCTTTTCCTGCCAGCTTCTGTGAGCTTCTGTGAGCAGGGCCTGCCTCTGGCTCACAGCTTAACTGTGCTTTATGTTAGCAAAGTCTTGACCATTACTTTAGTTCAGGCCTTAGGCCTCATACCAGGCCTCTGATACCAAGGTTTATATCTCAGGGCCTCCTCTTACTACATAAACCAAATGTTTCTTTCTTTCATTGGCTTTAAATTAAATGGCCTTTTTATTTAACTGGATGTTTTTGTTCTTTGATGGTGTAAATTTTTTGCCAGGTAGAAAATTGACAAAAAGGCAAATTTTCCATGAAACAATTTTTTTTTACTGAAATAGTAAAAATGTTAAGCTATTAAACAAATTTTACTTTATTAGAACAGCATTGGAAAAGCTGTTTTCCTTATGGCATATAATATATGCTCTGGAAAGGAGCTGAATACAGTTCCCAGACAGGCAATCAGCAGGTCTTTTAAACAAGATCCATCTCCACTCAGAATTATAAGGATGGGTTTTGACAGTGTTTGGGGTTACTTTGCAGAAGGCTACTGTATGTCTGTGAAGTCTCTCTTTTTTGATATGCCAGATAGGTGACTCTACTAGGAGACCGCTGTTTTCTAGTTTCATGTTTAGATTTGAATTTTATTCAGTTTTAAAAACAAATTTGAAGAGGGGAGTTTTCTTCCCCCAAAAGGTGTCAAAATGACATTTTGATGTGAATTCATAAATAAATATAAACCACATCCCTAATGTTTGCTTTCAAGGTTATATTTAAGGGTTTTTTTTAGAAGGAATCACTGAACTGTGCTTCATCAATAAGTTTGGTACTATTTGAATGGCTGCCTGATTAAATTTTAACTGACTTGTTATTAGGCAAATGATGCTGCAATGTGAAAGTTCATAACCCTGGTGATTTGCAGTTGGCAAGTCTTTCTACAGCCAGAAATAGATGTCTCTTAAAGGTTAGTTGCTTATAGGAGAGCCTTTAGGTAGTGAACCTAGCCATTCATTGGGTTATTTTGTATGGTATTTACATTCCTGTGTTTCAGTTCTGTAGCAAAATACAGCACCATTTTAATGTCACTGAGCATTATGGAAACTGCCATTCCATGCATTGAAACCATAACCATAAAAATATTTTAACCTGTGTGACAATATTATTTCCTATTACAGTTTTAAAACAAAGTGGTTTACAACTTGCATATTATATGATTCCTATGTGTACATCAATCATTCACAAACATGCGTAATGCATGTTATTTTCATTCTCACTAGCTAATAATTTGGATCAGTAATTCAAACTCATTTCACTTGTGTGTTTAATTAAATGACTGAAATCTCCATGCATGTAGTCATATGACTGAATATGAGGACAGCAGGGGATCAAATGCCTAACATGGATAATTGCACTAAGCAATTAATTAAAAAAAAAACATTTGTGAATTTTTAGGCTGCAACTATAACCATAGCTCTTCCATGCCAGTTAGCACAGGGTTCCCACTATAGGAGCACTACATCTTCTTGTAGGGCTGGCCTCAGTCACTGTGGTTTATATTTATATAGACCAGACAGGAGTGCAAGAAGAACATGGAATATACAGACAACATTATACTGTTATATAGTTCAGGCACGCACGTCTCTGATTGATTTAAATGTTGGAGATCTTTGTTTTGTTTTTATTTGCAGTCACACTTTTTTTTTAAGGTGATGCTGCAGGAGTGAGTTTTTAAGGAGCAATTTTAATGAGGATTAAAGCTGGTACAGAACTTGTCAACTGAATGTCTTTTCATCGGAAATGGCCAATTTGTCAAAACTGGATCTATTCACGGAAAAGTATCAGTCTTGACAAAACTTTTATTCGGAAGATTTCTTAGGTCCACAATGGAATTTCTGGCCCAAAGCCAGAGAGTCGGACCCAGTCATATCATCCCAGATTAACCAATAGCCCAGTGGTTAGGGCACTAACTGGTCTATGGGGGACTCTGCTTTGCCTGATTCAGACCAGGGACTTGAACCTTAATTTCCCCACATAGTAGGTGAGTGCCTGAACCACTGGCCTTTTCTGGGGTAGACGTGGATGTCTCTCACTTTTTTGTGAACAATTTTAAAAGGTCTCATATTTGCTTGAAAGCAAATGAGTAGTATCTTATTCTTTAATTAGCCTGAGTAAGGGTATCAGAAGATGATCCATGATGACTAGCAGAGTGTCAAAGACTTAGCTATATTAAACCATTCCAAGACAACTCATAGGCTAGAAATAGATTCATTTAGAAAAATCAAATCTGTTTGCAGATAATCCATTAACAGAAAAAAAAAGACTAAATTCATCAAATATATTAATCCCTATTAATATTGTACCCAGCTATGCAATCAGTTTTCCATCATTTCTGTGTACATTTTCTATATATAGTTTACACACACACAATTTTTTTTTCAAAAATGAAAGTTATAACAATGCTCATTACCTGCTTTGAATGTTATTTAATCTAAAATGAGAGCAACAGCTAAATCTCATTGCTTTGTCTGTGCGGTTTACAAATGCTAATGAGTTCTCATTCTGGCATAAATGTGGTTAGAAATGCACCAGGTAAAGGAGATTGATCTCCACAATAGTTAATGAAACTGAAATGAAGAATAGATGAGCTAGTGTTTCAGATCCAGGTTTGGAATCATACTCACTCTTGGCAGAGCACCTTATTAACTGGGGCTCATTATGACTGATACAGCATTGTACACCTCCTTTATCTAGAAATAAAGGTTATCAAAGATCAGAACACAACGAGTCTATGAGGTGTTTTCACAACACTTCAACATGTTTTTATTACAGACTATAATGCAGCAATCTACGCTGTGTAAGTATTAACATTACAATTATATTACCTGCATCTTACCTGTAGTTTTACTGTCAAAAGAAATTATACTAAGTCAAGCTTGGCTAATGGCACAACTAAAAGCAGTATTGAAAAATCAAAATGCAATACATGGAAAAAACAAATGTGAGATCGCATAGGGCAACAATATCATTCATCTTTACTAATGCAACCTGCAGCATGTGCGCCAAAGATACCAACTGGAATGAACAACTGGAAAGAAACAAACAAGGAAAAGAGACATACCAGGGAAAAAAAAAAACATGTCTCACCACAATTTATTTGGTAATCAATAAAGAGCATAGACCTTACCCTATTTTAACAACTAATGAAACATTAGTTTAAAGTGCCCAGAGACAAAGAAATTTCAAATGCCACAAAAGGTTGCCAAGAAGTAAAGGTTTCTGCATTTATAAGATCACTCTCTGAAATACAGAGGTAATTCATTCAGGGGGTTCGGCTGACACCATAACTCTCAAAAGTTTAGAAATGTCAGGCGCCTACAAGATGAATTACTGCCTGGCAGGGATCTCTAATTATATGTTATAGATAAGTTAAATGAAAGAACGCCTCAATTAAGAATAAAAAGGCGTGATTAGTGCAGATTCTAAACTGTTTATATGTCTATATACTGTACCAAACCTACACACACACTTTTGAAGTATAAGAAAAATATTGTGTTAAAGTGCATTAGCATTGTTACATTTTAAATGGAAACTATTTTTGCAACTCTGCTTTTCAATTAATTGTTTCCCTCTAGGGTCTTTTCTTATGCTTGGTATATTATTGCAATTATGGCCTAATGCTCAGCTACACTAAGGACACTTTACATCACACTGGCTGTGTAAAAGGGCAGTACATTTATTTACATCCACTTTAAGAATGGTGGAAGCCTGCCTTAGTGTAAATGAGAATCAGGCCCCAGCTGCCAACCTTTGTGACATACAGCAAGCTGTCAACATCAAGACCAACAGATCAGGTTGTGACTGCATAATATTTAAGAACAAACAACAATTTGTAAAAGCAGTTTGGTTTCCAAGAGAAGCACAAAGTGATCTGAAATACTCAGGAAACTCCACGCTCCCTATTGCAGGTGTTCAGCCTATTAAATTACCAGCCGAGGTCTGGGGGCACAAGTCAGGGCCTTAAGTGGTAAAATCTACTGGAAGGATCCTGAGAGAGAGAAACTCTGAGAGGTTCTGCATACAAAGGTTCCTCCGAATTCTCCCATTGGGGGCTGGATGTGGATTTGCCTGAGAGAATTTTCAAGAAGCCTGGAAATCTGCACATTCTCTGAGATCTGAGTAGATGTTTTGGAATCAGCCATTGGCTTGGGCCAATCATGTGAAGGTTTTATGTCTCACTGCTGGCCCCTATCCAGCAGTCCATTCCTCCCTGGCACTTCAACTGCCCTGCAATCCCCTCCTGGAAAGGGGATTCCACAGTGTGGAGCAGGAGCTGCTGACAGGACAATACAGCTTGAGGCTGTATTTCCTTCTCTATAAAGTTTGCGTACTGGGGGTGGGTTGGGGACAATACATATTCCGCCCTGGACCACCTACAGCCCTTTCCCTTCAGTGATCACTGGCTATCCAGGGTCAAAGGGAATATTGCGATGGGTTGGCTGATATCACTCTCTGAGGTATGAAAGATGGAGATGCAAGCACTGAGTCCCCTGTGGACATGGGGGGCAATGTTCTCCTGTCTCACCAACTTTGTGAAATGGCACTGTCCTTCCACATTCAATTCCCACAAATTGGAAATTGTTTTTTCCAGGCTTCCCAAATTCCCCACCCCCAAAGAAAACAGACCTTGTTGCTGGTACAGTTTATGCTAGAAGTGAAAGGCAGTTCTCACAGCCAAGACTTCCTTCACTTGTGAAAGGCAAATTCCAGTTACCAGGTATGTTTTTATAATAACTTCACTGATCACCATAAAAATTTCCACAAAAAACAAACAGTTCTCTAACATTGGTAACTGACTTACTATAGTTTTCTTCTATACTTAGAACAGGAAGTAACTGTGGATAACTGCATAGAGACTGATTACAAAAGAGGATTTATTTTTAATAATAACCAATCCAGATGACTGACTGTAAGCATGGAGTGGTCCAGTATGAGGCAACCCTAGTAAAAGAGGCTATTGTAAAAGTTGCAAACCCCATCCATTTATACCATTCTTATTTTACAGCACCTAAACATCTGCTAAATTTCTCACAGAAACTAGTAAAGACATGAGCCCTGCACTGCAAACTTTTTATAAGCTATGATCCTGTTACTGTAATTGATGTAGGGTTGCCAACTTTCTATTTGCAGAAAACTGAACACCCTTGCCCTGCCCCCTGCTCCGCCCCTTCTCTGAGGCACCATCACTGCCCCACCCCTTCTCCTAGGCACTGCCCCCTCTCTCTCCATCCCCCCTCTCTCTGTCGCTCATTCTCCCCCACCCTCGCTCACTTGCTCATTTTCACCGGGCTGGGGCAGGGGATTGCGGTGTGAGAGGGGGTGAGGCCTCTGGCTGGGTGTGCAGGCTCTGGGGTGGGGCAGAAGTGAGAGGTTCAGGGTGCAGAAGGGGGCTCTGGGCTGGGACAGGGAGTTGGGTTGTGGGAAGGGGTTCTGGGTTGGGGCCAAGGGGTTCAGCGGTAGAAGGGAGCTTCAGACTGGGGCAGAGGGTTGAGTTG
The DNA here is from genome assembly GCF_002925995.2 of Terrapene triunguis. Lineage (NCBI taxonomy): Eukaryota > Metazoa > Chordata > Testudines > Emydidae > Terrapene > Terrapene triunguis. The sequence continues at coordinate 6,300,524 of NW_020664369.1, forward strand.
TCGGAGAGGGTACAGCTCTGGGATGGGGGTGCGAGCTATGCAGTGGGGCCAGAAATGAGAGGTTCAGTGTGCAGGAGGGGGCTCTGGGCTGGGACAAGGGGTTGGGTTGTGGGAGGAGGTGAGGGCTCCATCTGGGAGTGCAGGCTCTGGGGTGGGGCTGGGGATGAGGGGTTTGGTGTGCAGAAGGAGGCTCCGGACTGGGGCACGGAGTTGGGGCGTGGGATCCAGGCGGTGCTTACCTCAGGCAGCTCCCAGGAAGCTGTCGGCATTTCCCTCTGTCTCCTGGGCAGAGGCGTGGCCTGGCGGCTCGGTGCACTGTCCCTGCCTGCAGGCACTGTCCTGCAGCTACCATTGGCCATGGTTCCTGACCAATGGGAGCTGCGGAGCCGGTGCTGGGATAGGGAGCAGCATGTGGAGCCCCCATGGTCACCCCTAAGCCTAGGAGCCAGAGGGAGATGCCGGCAGCTTTCTGGGAGCCGTGCGTAGCCGGGAAGGCACCTTCCCTGCCCCACTGCGGGTGGCCAACTGGACTTTTAACAGCCCGGTGAGCACTGCTTATTGGATCCGCCAGGGTCTCTTTTCAACCAGGCATTCCCTAAATTGATGTCTGGCAACCCTAAATTGACAACAGGTGGGCATATTGCAGGATCAGGGCCTTAGCGCTATCTTATCTGAAGTCATGCAGTGTGTTTGAGGACTGGGGCCTAAACTCTATTATCTAAAATCAATGGGGCTTCATAGTGGTTCATTAGTCCCCAGTGGGCCATCAATTTGATGACTGGTGCTTTTAACTCGTACTTATTTACATGCTAAACAGTAACTATAGCTATTATTTTCTTTGTTATTTATTTTATGTTGTTTGAGAGTGAGAAGATAAAGATAGAGGGTCTGAGGACAATAATGTACTAAAAAAGAGTAAAAGAGAGCTGACTTTTTTTTTTAATAGACCTGTCTCTGCCACATACTTTTCCACCCTCTCCTCCCACTTCCGAATCCTTCATTTTTAAAGAGGCAGAGCAAAATATTTCCAAAACAGCTACAAACAGTAGAAGCACAGGTTGAAATTCAAGCAACAGCAGCTGCTTTTCCTCGCACTAACGAGATCCACCAACTCAAACTAATTTTCTTAACTCAAGAAGATTCAGCTTTTCACATTTGAGTAATCCACCAACATTCTGCTCAACCGTATTCAAAACACTTATTAAAGTAATTTCCATGACAGGGCTTCTGCTTATTTAGCCACGTATCATCCATCAACTGTTGTCTGTCTGAGTCAGCCTCAGTCACTGTGCTGACTCATGTTACTAATACTAGATGTATTGCTACCATTACAAGCACAGATTGGGTAAGTCAAGGGGCAAAGTTGCAGAAGGAAAACATTCCTACTGTGACATTGAAAATGACCTGAGTCATGTTGATAATTTGATGATAACATATTGTGTGTTGTAGAAGATCCTTCAGAATTCAGACCTTAAACACGAACAGATGGGAAATTATAATGGCAACAGACAATTTTTATTTGTTCTTGTTGTTAAATTTCTTTAAAGCTAGTTAATTTTTTTTTACTTTCAATGATTAATAGTAATGGACATTGGCCAAAATTTCCAAACTATACTTAATAAAGCTAGGCACCTAAATCCCTACTTAGGAAGATCTCATTTTCAGAGGTGATATACATGTGCAGCTCATATTGAATTCAATGAGAATTATGAGTGCTCAGGCCTCTGAAAATAAGGTCACCTTTATTTTGATGCCTAAACACAGATTTAATCTTGCTTCTCTTTAAACACCCAAGTGTTCAAACATCAGGTGCAACATATTAAAACTCCTGAACGATAGCCTACTAAATAAAGCTAAACAGAATTAAAAAGTGAGTTTTTCAGGGCTCTCAATGCTGATATTGAAAACAGAAAACATGGCATGTCATAGTTTTTTGTTTGATTTCTGATGGGAGTGGCTCAGCTGTTTATGTTCATTTTAAAACTCATTTATTTTATTTTATTTTATTTTTGTCTTTCATATATATTGTCTTTCATCAGATGACGGTAAAAGGAGATGGTCTCATCTCTGGTCATTTTTTTCAAATGTATTTGAAGTTGAATTTACTGTTTAATAAAAGAGTTGGGCTGATAACACAGGAAATTCAGATTTGTTTTCTAGGTGCATGGGCAGTGGCTATTCCCCTAATGTTCTTAAGAAGATAATTCCATCTCCATCTCCATTCACTGCTGAGTCTTTCTGCTGAATGCTGGTGCCAATTAGTAATAGTTTGGTGTCTTGTTATGTTATTTTTATCAGTCTTTGGGTGGATTTTCTTTTGGTCCTTTGCATGTCAGTTTTCGACAAAAAAAATAATGAGTAATTAATATCAAGCAAGTGAAATTGCCACCTTCCCAGGTAGCAGCTGTCCCTCACACACTCCTGAGCCATTATTTGAGTTTTGGAGGATATTAACACTTAATGTCTTCCTCCCACGCTTTGAGTATGACTCTTACTCCAGCCTACATACTCTCCCACTTCCCTGCCAAATATGAAAAATCTTATATCCTTCCAAAAAATGCTAAAACAGAACAAAAATACCTTACAAGCAATTTCTAATAATCTGTTACTGGTAAAGGCATTCATGAAAAGATACAGAGTTTGCAAAATAAACTGAAACTGGTCATCATTCTGCAGTCTACCACTATAGATATTATTTCATAGGAGAAATCTGTATGTGAGTGGCATAGGTAGACAACACAAGAGCAGCAAAAATATGCATTCTGAATGTTGCTCTAACTTCACTATCCATTTTAACTCCCTAGATGCACACATTTTATACATTATGGCCTAGATTCTCAGTTGCACTGAATTTTTGTTTCAGAGTAGCAGCCGTGTTAGTCTGTATCCGCAAAAAGAACAGGAGTACTTGTGGCATCTTAGAGACTAACAAATTTATTTGAGCATAAGCTTTTGTGGGCTACATCTGAATTTTTGTTCTGGCTCAATGATTTCTCAGCTCAACCCCGAACATGGAGCAGGTTAGCACAGCCTACGGGCTTTTCTAGCCTATGCCAAGCAGTAGCAATCCCCCGGGGACAGACAACCATCTATGAGTAGAAAGGAATGCAACATGCTCCGGTCATGCCACTTCCCCAACATAAGGAGCTGCTATCATAGATGTTGTGGGATAAATCTCATGAATGCAATATTGGTGTAGAGGGTTATAGCTGGTTCAGATAGGACAGGCAGGGAAAAAACAGAGGTGGTCTTGCATTAAGTATCAAGAATGTACACATTTGTTCAGAGGTGCAGGAAGAGGTGAAAGGCAGACCAGTTGAAAGTCTCTGGATGAAGCTAAAAGGGGGAAAATAGGGGCAACATCATGGTAGAGGGTCTACGATACACCACCAAATCAGGCAAAAGAGATGGATGAGGCATTTCTAGAACAAATAACATACATATACAAAACACAGTACCTGGTAGCAATGGGGGATTTTAATTGTCCTGACATCCACTGGAAAACTAATACTAAATGGCAAAGCACAAAATGTCCAGTAAGTTCTTGGACAAGTGTTTTGGAAAACTTTTTGTTTCAGAAGGTGGAGGAAGTAACCAGGGGAATCACCATTTTAGACTTGATTCTGATGAATAGGAAGAAATTGGTAGCAAATTTGAAAGTGGGGTGCAATTTGGATAAAAGTCATCATGAAATGATAGATATCATGATTTTAAAGAAAGGAAGGAGTTAGTGCAGTGGAATTAGGACAACTGACTTCAAAAAATCAGACTTCAACAAACTCAGGGAACTGGAAGGTAAAATCTCATGGGAAGAAAAGCTAAAGGAAAGAGTTCAGGAAAGCTGGCGGTTTGTCAAAGAGACAATATTAAAGGCACAAAAGCAAACTATCCAAATACAAACGAAAGAAAAGAAGAAAACTAAAAGGCCAATGTGGCGCCATCAGGAACGTTTTAACAACCGAAACATGGACAAACTGTTAAGGATGAATACAAAAGAATAGCACAAGCATGTAGGGGCAAAATCAGAAAGGATTGGCACTAAATGAGTTACTTCTCACAAGAGACATAAAAGGCAACAATAAGTTCTATACATGCATTAGGAGCAAGGGAAATATGAAGGAAAGAGAGCTAATAACTGATGTCATCAAGACAGCTGAAGTGTTTAATGCCTATTTGGATTTAGTCTTCATTATAAAGGTTAATGGTGACCACACACTCAACACAATTAATATTAACAACAAGGGGGAAGGAATGCATGCTAAAAATAGGAAAAAACAAGTGAAAGAATATTTAGATAAGATAGATGTATTCCAGTCGGCAGGTCCTGAAAAAATTCATCATAGGGTGCTTAAGAAGCTACTTTAAGGAATTCCAGAACCGTTAGCAATTATCTTTGAGAACTCATGAAGAATGGGTGAGGTAGACATATCTTAATTTTAGTAAGGCTTTTGACAGCTCCACAAGACATTCTCATAAGCAAACTAGGAAAATGTGGTCTAGATTAAATTACTGGTGCAAAACTCAGAGTAGTCATCAATGGTTCACTTTCAAATTGGAAGAACGTATCTGGTGGGATCTCACTGGGGTCTGTCTTGGGTCCAGTAATATTCAATATTTTCATTAATTACTTGGATAGTGGTGTGAAGAGTGCGCTTATAAAATTTGTGGACAACACCAAGCTGTGAGGGGTTGCAAGCACTTTGGAGAACCGGATTAGAATTCAAAACAACTTTGGCAAATTAGAGAACTGGTCTGAAATCAACAAGATGAAATTCAGTAGAGACATTTAAAATACTATATGTAGGAAGGAAGAGTCAAATGCACAACTACAAAATTGGGAATAACTGGTTAAGTTGTAGTACTGCTGAAAAGCATATGGGAGTTACAAAAGATGACAAATTAAATATGAGTCAACAATGTGATGCAGTTGCAAAACAGACTAAAATATTTCTGGGATGTATTAACAAGAGTGTCATATGTAAGACATGGAAGGTAATTGTCCCGATGAGGCCACAGCTGGAGTACCATGTCCAGTTCCGGTTGCTAAACTTTAAGAAAGATGCGGACAAACTGGAGAGAATCCAGAGGAGAATAACAACAATAAACAAAAAATTTAAAAACTGGGCACATTTGGTCTTGATAAAAGACTGCTATTAGGGGGCCTTTTTAACAGTTTTCAAAATGTTAAGGACTGTTATTAAGAGTACTGTGATCAATTGCTCTCCATGTCCACTGAAAATAGGGCAAGAAGTAATGGGCTTAATCTTCAACAAGGGAGATTTGGGTTAGATACTTGGAAAAACTTTCTAACTATAAGGATAGTTAAGCACTGGAATAGGCTTCCGTGATGCTTTGGGGTTCAACTCAGACCATAAGTGGTTGTGTATCCTCCTGGTATGTAACCTTGGGTGTGTCTGTGCTGCCTTGGTTCAGATCCCTGTAGCAGCAGCATGCTCACAGCACAATAGCCTCACACTGGCTTCCACAAGCCTGGGTTCCTTCTTGTAGGGTGACCTCCAACAACCTGCCAGTCCCACACTTCCTCCAAACCATCTATCCTGTAGTGCCCAGCCCTGTCACTGGACACTTACAGAAATGACTACATTCACTGCTCTCTTAAAGCAGCTCATTACCTTAACATACACTCTATTTTAATCAAGCACTGAATTGGTGTATAGTAAAAGTAAATGAAAAGTCATAGGTTTAAGTGAGTCCAAGTATAAGAAATCAAAGATAGCAAGGGCTACCAACAAACAAAGGTAAAAATACGTTTCTGAGACTAAAACTTGATTTAAACTAGAGTTTCTCGTTCAAAGAAGTGTTTCTCTCCAAGTCTCTTTTCCAGCATGGGTGAGCAGATGCTTTGGCCAGAATCCTTCACAAAGCTCAAAGTGTTTGTCTTCTTTGTCTCTTTAGGTGAAGGATACTAAAATGGCAAGTTCAAGCAGGCAGAACCACATTTCTTTGCCTTGAACAGGTCTGGCTTAGGTACTGCTTGCCAAGTCCATTTTAAGAACATATTTCTGGCACATATCTATTAAGTCCTTTGTGGGCCTACCTTACATACATCACACAAAGATATTAATGATCAATGAGTTATTAATTTTTCAGTGATATATTACATGCCACCTTTTGGTATATATCATGATAACTGTGTGCCCACTGGCACTGGGGTTCACTTAGGGTCACAGCTTCCAAAGGAGGTTGCAGAATCCCAATCACTGGAGGTTTTTAAGAATGGGCTAGACAAACTCCTATCAGGGATGGTCTAGGTTTACTGGGTGCTGCCTCAATGCAGGGGGCTGGACTAGACCATTCAAACTCCCGTCTAGCCATACATTTCTATTATTCTATTTCCATCTCCTATGCGTTGCCAGATCAGTGTCAGGGACATTAATCTGATTTTATATTTAAGTATAGCATTTGTGATTGTAGCTGTAGAGCTATTTAATAAGCTAGGCATCATTCCCTAAAAAAGAAAAAAAGAAAAGAAAAGAAAAAACCCACACAGAGAAGGCCAATTTAATTAAAGATTATGAGGGAATAAACCAAGGGTGGTGAGTGCTGCTGAATTTTAGAGGAACTGGATTAGGAACTCTGGCAAATTTCTAAAGCATCTCTCTCTCTCTCCTGTGTTCATACCAATGAGACATTCTGAGGCCCAAATTTCAAACATGTGTATTGAACCTACAGCTGGGCTCATAAATCCATATTTAGGCACCTCAGACAGCTCTTACATATCTGTATATAGATTTTGAAGCCTAAATGTAGGCACTTATGTTTCAAAATTTAGCTCTGTGCGGTGATAAAGTAACTCACATTAATCGATTACTTCAGCTATTTCATTAGTTCCACCATATATCAGGTAAGTTTTTATTTTAGATCTTGCCTATTTTTGCTCATAAAATGTTGCCTCAATCCTTTCTCCTCATATATAAAGCTGGATTTTTAATTATTTAAATTATTGTTCTTAAGGAGTTTTATTTCATTTGGGCTATTTATAATTTAAATGTATTAAGATAAATACTTTCCAATTAACTACAAAACAGCAATTTTTAGATTCCATAATTAGCAGCTTAGCGGTTATTCCTGACAGCAATTGTACTGTATGCACACAGGAGCCAATTAGCAAGACACTTAAAACTTGCCAAGTAAAGATACTCAAGCAGCAATAGTTAGCAGTGGATACAGTAGGTTAACCTGCATCCATGAAATATACTTCCTGATTATTTAGCATTTCAGAAAGAAATGAACAAGAAACAAGATTATGAAACCTCTATGTGAAAAATGTGTTTGTGAAGGACACAGTTTATCACCTCCGCTAGACAGGATAAGGGCCTGATTCTAATCTCACACCAATGTAAATCAGGAGTAATTTAACTTCAGTGGACTGGATTATTTTCTCATGTATTTCTCATGCTTAATTTATACCAATGTTGCAGAGAGATCATAATCATGATGCCCTTGGTTTGAGCAAGAATGAATTTAGCTAAGAATTTGCCCCCTGTGATCTCCTAATCTGTCTGCCGGGTCTCTGTATATCTAACCTCTCTCATCACAACATCCATCTCTCTACCCACAAAGTGATATCTCTTGTCTAGCTTTTTCACTTTGTTCCCTCTCTCTTTCCCTTCAGAAAATTGTTAATAGCACATAAGTATCAAAAAATGTGGGTAAGTGACAAGGACACATCAGAATGCCAATTGACTATTGTGCTCTCTCCAACTAACTAACTAACTAACAACACTTTGCATTAGTAGTATGGGACCTTGTTTGAAAGAAGAGATCAGTTAAATAAAAGCTCACACTGATCCCTCTGCTTCTGCATGTGGAGAAGGTGTGTGTATTTTATGTATAACATTACTTATCACACCACAAATGTGCATAGCACTTTATGGTACAGATAAAGGTGGATTTCCTGCCACAATCTAAATTGAAATGGGATCAGATAAAATGTAACACAGGGAAGTGTGGCAGAGGATATGTCATGTGATTATGTGCTCACTTGGAATGCTAGTGCCTGTGTGCGTATTTGTAGGTAAACACATGCACTTTATGTACATGTAATATAAAACACGCATTGTACCACAAACATTTAGTTTTACACAATACTAATAAGTAACAATGCATGACAAATTGAAATATATTAAAATAAGTTCAGGACTTTAGCTCATACCACTTTTGCATATTGTTGCATGTCCTAGTTATAACTGGAAGTGTCAAAATACTGCAAAACAGCTTCTCTTCCTGTATGTCTGACCCCATCAGAAAGGTGGAATACCAAAAATTTCACAAGACAGCTTATTTCAGGGAGAGTTCCAGGCCAATTTTGAAGACCTGGGAAATATGGATGATTTGGCTGCTTTGGGGGTCATTTTATGTTCCAAAGTGAGCATCACAACCTTGTAAAGTTCACAGCATAATTCAGGTGATAAAAAACATGAAGTCAGAGACAATCCTGCCATCTTCTCTGAAACCACTTGACGTACAATACCACTGGGAAAACAGTAAATTCAAATATACGGACTATAAAAGACCTATTGTGGACTCATCACAACTCAAGCCAACTAGATCAGGCCAGGCCTACAAAGAGTATGGAACTGCAGGATGTAATATTGGTCATTTATTAGGTGACAATACTTCTGAGTCAGGACTGACCCATGCCTCAATTTAGTGTTAAGGTTCTTAACTTTCAGATTAAACTGAAGTAAGACAAAGGTATGTCAAATCCAGCAAATTTTATCTCACATTCTTCATATCTAGCTTCCTTGTGCAATTTCAGTTGCATGTTGCATATGGTATTATTCTTTACCTCCTCTCATAATGTCTGCTGTTAAATATCTGCTGTGTTTCACCCTAGAGGTGGGTGAAGTGGCTTCTTTAAGTCTTATGCCTACCTCTTAAAGGTATTGTGAGGATTACTTGTTGCTTTGAAGAGTCGGACTTTTAAGGTTCTTATACAGATATAAATAAAGTGCCATGGAGAATTGCAAAGTCTTATTATACAGTCATATACTTGTCTATAGAAGCACCTGAGAATATTTTTGTGATGCTGGCAGACCAGATGCCAGCTCTTTCCCAGACTGCAGGCATTAGCTACGAGCTAACAAACTCAGAGCTGGAGAACAGGCCAATTCACCTGTATGTTAGTTTTCCTCAAAAGAGGTATTTGTTTTATAAGCATGTATTTAGTGTTTAGGCTCTGTGAAATACTTATATGTTGCTGCGTGCATTAATCTCACTTGTAATGCCTGTAGTTCATACTGTAAAAAAAAAAAGTAAGTTTTGCTTTTAACTTTGAAACTGCTTGCTCTGAACTTGTGAACCCAGGCACGGGAATTGTACTCCCTGCCGATCCAGAAGGACTTTCAAAATCACATGGGCCAACCAGGAATATCACAATACGAAGGATTGGTTAATGGTCCTATCCCACTTGGGAAATGCTACATGCAAGGAAGCTCCTCCTGTGGACTTGGAAGCTGAATGAAGGAAATAAAACAAAGTGACAGGAAAAATTTCTATCTTTCTGGCTATTTGAACTCTTACAGGGCCAGAGACTAAACTGAAGCCAGAGATCCCCAGGGGCTGCCTCCTGGGTCTTCTCTGAAAGACACTTTGAACTGACAGATCACCACAAATCTGTCACTCTTAGGAGTTAGATGGTAACTCATTTGTGTGTATATGTTTGCTTGCTTTACTTGTAAATAACCCTCTTATTCCTTTTTCCTAGTTAATAAACCTTTAGATAATTTATTACAGATTGGATACAGGCTTTGTCTTTGATGTAAGATGTTGGGTACCAATTGATCTGGAGTAAATGATTGGTCTTCTGGGACAGGAAGCAAACTGAATATTGTATGATTTTTGATGCAAGTGACCATTTATCATGAAGTCCAGTTTGTTTGGGTGGCTAGATAGACTGGAGTGCCCAAGGGGACTGTCTGTGACTTTATGGTAAGACATTACAGTGATCTAGTTTGTTCATATTTGTTACTGGCTTGGTGGAACCTAATTATAGAACACACCACCAGTCTGGGGTGTCTGCCCTGTTTTTGACAGTCTGCTCTGAGGTAGGCACTCACGGTCATGAGCCACTGTAGACAGTGTGAATCTGGACAACTTCTCTGATAACCTCTGTGAATTGATGAGTCTGTATTGACAGAATAACTGACCCTTTCAACACTGTGGATGTCATTAAGCTGGAATGCATTATTGTCCCAGCACTATTCTGACTTTCCTTTGCAGCAATTTAAATGAAGCAACTCACGACCTAAATTAAAGAGATACTATTAGATTTTTCAGGCAAACACTTCAATCTACCTTATTTGTGTGCATCCACAAAGGTATCAGAATACCTGGTTAGAGAACAATTGAGGATGACTGTATGCTTTTAGCCTACTCAGAGCAAGACCTGCAGATAATGACATTTCATTTTTTAGTTGCATCTGTAATCTTTGGCTAGCTAGTTCACATTCCAAAGATTGAGATTATGTATCAATCAGCGCTAAACAAACAGTATGTGGAAACAAACACTGATATCAATGCTGAAGAAGGGAAAACGAGGGGTGGTGTGTGTGTGTGTGGGGGAGAATTTAGCTACCTTGCAAGTGTTCTCACTAACAGTTGTCTAATAGAGGAGGCTGCAGTCTTGTAACCAGCAAGTTAAATCTGCATTTAATCATTACCTGAGTGTCTGGAAGCAAATCTCTCGTTGCTTTTGAACAAAGATCAAACTGTATGGTGCAGTATTGCTTTCTACCCTATAGCATGGTGTTGACCCTTGGGCTTGCCACCAATGTTAAATTAAAGTGTTAGAAAGTATCCATACTGCTTGAGTTCTGAAGTCAGTCAGAATGAGATAAAACATCCAACAACATTCTACTGGAGTCTGCTGGTTTTTTATTTTTGTTTTTGTTTTTCTGACTGAGGCAATGCCATTGACGATGCAGCTCAGAGGAAACAATCATATTCCATGACTAGATTAGCATACGCCAACGCAGCTGACCCAGGTAATGAAAAATGACAACATTCAGATGAACAAAGAATACATCTTAAAGATCCTCTGAGAAAGAATGTATAGCTATTTGACAAAAGATTGACAGCTATAGATTTCAGTCCGTCCTGTTAGTAACCGATGGCTGTATGGGAAATAATTGGTTTGACCAACAAAGTAACAACTACATCTGCAAAAGCAGTGATGTCCAATATATTGGAGGCAGCAGCCTATCTGCCCAATTTGTGACAGAAAGTGTAAGTCATAAATTGGATTCTACAGACATGAATATGAGGGTAAATATCCACATTCTATAGCTACAAAGTGGCAAATACCCATGATTTCTGTAACTATGTTTATGTAGTTTGTAGCCAGGTGGTAAAGTTTGAGATCTTTGTATGAAAGCTGATATATAATCCATGGTTGTTGATATTATTAAGCTCTCGCTCTAAAGATAGCTGAAAAAATTATCTCAAAACTTTTTTGGTGGAAATGCCTTTTTGAACAAAATTATTATTTGTTAAAAATAATTTTGACCAACATTTTGTTCAAAAAATTGTAATTTGGGGGATTTTTTTTAAAGTATTTTATTTAGGGGAAATCATTTTTAACACTTTCTCACACCCTTTTTCAGGTAGAAAATAAAAAAAGTGAGTGATTTTTTTTACCTCCATTAAAAAGAACATTTATTGAAAAAAAAAATTTCAGAATTTTAAAAAAAATGGAAAATTTGCCAGCAGCACCCAATCCAGTAGGTGTGTTCAGAGTTTGTCTACTAGATTGGGCCCCTGTGGTTGAGCTCACACAAAATGGCTGAGGGGATGGGAAAGAGGAAGAACTCCCTTATATCTTTCAGCCCAATGGTTAGCTTACTTACCTGGGATTTGGGAGACTCGTGGTTCAAATGCCCCCTCTGTCTAAGCCTGGGATTTGAACAGGGCTTTACCTCTCAAGTGAGTACCCTAGCCACTGGGATATGGGATATTCCAATATGGGGTTCTCTCACAGTCTCTTGTTAAAGAAGTTCCACTGCATATGAACAATTAAAAAAAATCACTGGGCCACAGTGAGAAAGAGAGGGGGAGGGAGCAGAGACATGAGAATGACTCTGTAGCCTAGCAGTTAGGCCACTCAATTACACCTCTACCCCGATATAATGCTGTCCTCGGGAGCCAAAAAATCTTACCACGTTATAGGTGAAACCGCATTATATTGGACTTGCTTTGATCCGCCGGAGTGCGCAGCCCCCCCTCCCCCCCCCGGAGCGCTGCTTTACCACATTATATCCGAATTCATGTTATATCGGGTCATGTTATATCGGGGTAGAGGTGTACTAGCTGTGAGATCCAGGATCCAGTATCATTGTTCCAATCCCGTCACCCTTGAGGGAGGATTGAAGTGGAAGGTTTCCCACATCCCAGGTGAGTACACTAACAACTGGGCTAAAAGTTATGAGGTGGTCCTCCTTCCTATCTCCTGGGGCTTCTTGCAAAAATGGCATAGGGACCAAAACACCAGGAAAGGATTTGTAGCTGAGAATCCCAAATAGAGGGAAAAGCCTCCCCACAGCCTGGATTTAGGTGCCTATCTCTCAGAAGGGGGCAGACCTTAGGACACACCCCTCATTTTAGCACCTCATTAGCTTGCTCAGGCAAAGGAGCTGCCTAGCATGCTGTTTTTTGTGAACCTCATTCAGAGGTGCCTTTCTTTCCACATTCATTATCTAGGGAGGCTGAACACCCAACTCAGGCTTTGTGAATCCCAGTGATTTTCTAGGCCTCTAAAAGCTTCAATATGACCACACGGACGTTTCCATTTGAATCTAGCCCAAAAATGTTAAAAAAACCCACAAACCTTCAGGGTACCTCCCACCTTGAGGTACAATTCCATTATGAGACAGACGGAGGTTTTACTATCCACTGTCAATAACTTACTATCAGCTAATTATTCATCTGAATTTAAGAAAGTGGAAGATTGCAAATGCTCTTAATTGGTTCAGAAATCAGTTTGCTAGTCACATGATCATGTTAACATTTCACAAATTCCAAGGCTAGAAGGGACTACTATGACCATCTACTCCAGGGGTCGCAACCTCTGGCACGCGGCTCGCCAGGGTAAGCACCCTGGCGGGCTAAGCCAGTTTGTTTACCTGCCACGTCGGCAGGATCGGCCGATCACGGCTCCCACTGGCCACGGTTCACCATCTCAGGCCAATGGGGGCGGCGGGAACCTGTGGATGCAGCAGGTAAACAAACTGGCCTGGCCCGCCAGGGTGCTTACCCTGGTGAGCCGTGTGCCAGAGGTTGCCGACCCCTGATCTAGTCTGACTTCCTGTATAACACAGGGCATATAACTTATAACACAGGGCATAGAACTTCACCAAATTAACTCCTACAATATATCTTTTAGAAAAAAAACATCCAATCTTCATTTAAACGCTGTAAGTAATGGAGAAATCACCATGACCTCTGGTGAATTGTTCCCCTGGTTAATTACTCTCAAAGTTAAAAAATTATGTTTATTTCCAATCTGAATTCATCTAGCCTCAACTTCCAGCCATTGGATCATGTTATATCTTTTTCTGCTTGATTGAAGGATCCATTATTAAACATTCATTCCTTATGTAGATACTTATAAACTGTAATTAAGTCACCTCTTAGCTTTCTCAACACTGCTGGTAGTCACTTCAGTATGTGTCTCACTATAGTACAGTTAACAATACACATGCTAACTAGCAGATAAAACAGAGTAAAAACTACAATACCTTCAGAAAACTATTCATTTTATGTCTCTATAAGGATTTTACGACAGTTGTGGGGTTCCCCCCTTTTTTTTTTCAGTTATCAAATTTCCAAAACTCTTCAGATAAGATGGGGGATGTAGAAAGTGGAAACAATAATTGAGAGGGAAAAAAGAAAATATTCAGTCCAATATGTTAAAAAAATGGCATAATAGTAGAGCTTTCCCAATGTTGGGTGCTTTGGGGGCTGTTTGGGCTACGTCTATGCCACATACTGTAGGTTATGTTATAAAATAGCAAATATCATGGTTCAGGCATGACAGCAAAGGATGAGCAGGGTACTGGGAAGCAGTCCATTTCCTTCATGTTATACTAAGCAGACTTTAAAACTGGTTGCCAGCAGAGACCAGCTTCATAACAATTTGAAGAAGAAACAGAAACAATTCAGTTCTGGAAGATACTGGCAGTTAATGTAGTGCCTAATGAGGAAGACTTCCCCTGAGGAGAGGATGAGAAAAATGAACCGTACATGACAGTCATAAAGCTTACTGCACTATTGGAAGGTGCTCAGGTACCAATGCAGATGAAGGTGGAATAAGAACTAGAGCTGGTCAAAACATTTTCATCTGAACAGTTTTCTACAAGAAAATGCCATTTAGATGAAATAGAACATTTTTGAGAAATGGTATAGATTTCAACAAAATTTCAATCCCCCCCATTTTTAAATGAAAATGTTGAAACAGCCCATTGTGACATTTTCAGAACAGAAAATTTCAATGTTTCATTTTGAAATTTACATTATTTTATATATATATACATTTTAAATGGTCAAAATAAAATGAAACATTTTGATTAATCCAAAATGATTTTTTGTCCAGAATTTTGTTTAGCAAAATATTTTAATATTTTGGCTTTTCATCCCAATTTGGGGAGAAAAAAATGAAATCTCTTTTTTTTTTCATGGGATGGAAAATCCATTTTCTGTTCGGTTCTAGTAGGAACCTATATGGAATATAATAGCTAGTCCATTAAATCTGAGCAGCTGTAAACAGTGGATGCTTCTGTTGCTTTAGGGGGGATAAAAAGGTGTCATTACCAGGTTATTTCTTTTTGTATTTTAGGAGTTATCTGAGGATAGAGGGAATTGACCAAAGGCTGAGATGACAGGGCCATAAAAGAGAAGGAAAGGCAAACTGGAGATGAAAAAGGAAGAGTAGAGAAAAGGAAGAAGAATGGAGGGAAAGTGCTAGCTTAGAGAGAAAGGGAGATGAGGAGATAATGAGAAGAGTATGAGAACTGGTAAGTGTTTGAATCCTTCGTGGCCATTGCTTCCATCGAAAGTTGTATACCAATCTTGCTATTGAATTCCTATTGAAAACTACGCTTCACAGAGTTCAGCCTTTACATGAGGACAAGACCCACATTTCTGTTCTCTCCAAAAATATAAGGTTAGCCACTAGAAAGAATCAATGGTGTTTTATTTTTGAAAGATTTAGTTCTTCCACAATGAGTTCCTACGTTTGACTATAGTCTACACAACTTCAGTGTACTGTACATACATGCCTGGTAAAATACAGTGAAACCCATGCATAAGGACACAGGAACTGCCTAACTGGATCAAATCACTAAGTATGTTTTCCTGGAAGGTGGAAGGTGCAAGAAAAGCTGGAGAAGGTAGTTATGGAATAACTGGCCCATAAGGAAAGTTCATTCCATAACCCCATATTAGTGAGAAATTGGTTCATAAACTGAAGTAGTGGGGTTTATATCCCTTCCAAAACTTTTTAAAAATCTTTATTATAATACTGTAACTTCACAGTGTACTCGGATACAGCAAAACACGGTTTACAGTAAAGCAGAATTTGCTGTTCTATTCAGAGCGATCTTCTATTCTATGAGGTTATTCTGTCAAAATGACTTCACGATAAGCTGATTCCACTGCAGAACTACTTTAAAAAACTACTCCTAATTCAGCAACCAGCACACAGCTCACATCCCCTGACCATCCTCTGCTTAGTAAATCTGTTCTGAAACAATCAGGAATTTCACTCTAAGTTTTGGAAAACGTGCAGGAAGCCACAGTATTTTTAATCTCCACAGTATATCACGCCAGAAATATCAGAGAGATCAAGAAGCATGAGCTGTAAACAGATGTCTCACTTATACAGTTCCATAATGCAGAGAATCAGTGGGGTTTTCATTGTAAACTCTGAGGCATCCTGCTTCAGTTTCAAGAAGAATAGATATGCCTCATTAATGTCTAGGAAGGAACTTAAATCAGTGCAGCTGTGACCCAGGTCAGGATTATTCCTAATATTCACAATTAATGTCTGGAGAGCAGTTTGTCTACATCACCACCAGCTGTTCCTTTAACCAATGGTGCATGTTTTGGCAAGCAAATGCAACTCAAGCTTCAGTGACTGATTACTGCATTACATTTGACTTAAGTTATAGCAGAAACCCAGTAGTTAGATTTCAGTCCTAATCAGCAGCTTTTTCTCCACTTGTTCTTTTGCTTTAATTTACGGCTTCCTCTTTTCTCTTGACACCTTTCATTGTTTGATCAGGAATTTGGGCCCAGTCCTGCTCCCCAAATCAGTGGGAGTTTTATCTTGATTTCAGTGGGAGCAGTATCAAGTACTTAGAGGCAAATTAAGAATGAAGAAACAGGTGACCAAGGTAAATCCACTGCATTTACTGGAAGTGGTGATGCCCAATGAATGGGTCCAGTTTATTCATATTAGGCCAAATCTTGAAAACCATATTCAATCCTTAATCAGGCAAACTCCCATTGATTTCAATGGTAGCTGAATTTGAGTGTTTCTAAGGGCTTATCCTCACTAGAAAATTATAATCTTGTGTATAAATATAGATAGGAAATGGACACACTTCCATGGCCACCTTCAACCCCAAAAATATCACTTGTATAAAGCTGACATGTCACATAAATCTAGGGTGACCAGATGTCCCGTTTTTATAGGGACAGTCCCATTTTTGGGGACTTTTTCTTATATAGGCGCCTATTACCCCCCACCCCCATCCCATTTTTTCACAGTTGCTATCTGGTCACCTTACATAAGCCTGTCTGATAGCATATGGTTTATTACTCTATCACCCCCCACCACTCACAAATCTCTTAGTAAATCCTCTTCTGTCGTGCGCAGGGAGTCTATAGGGCTTTTACCACAGTAAGCTCAGACAATATCACACAGTATTTGCTGAGTTGCAGTAAAGTCCCTAGTCCTGAAGACATTTTACTCCCTCTTTAATAGGTGTTTTTTTTTGTTGATTCTGCTAAACTATCAGGAAAAATGTGTTTAACATCTCTTGAACAGAAAAAAAGGTGGGTTCTCTTTTGCTACTCAGAATGTCATTACTAAATCTCTCACATACAAACATTGTTGGCGGTGATCACACTGGCACCATGCCTAATACGGACAGATCAGAAAACATTTGTGCAGTAATCACAGAAGCATGTGTACAATTGCTAATTATCTTTGCCCTCAGTTTATTTACTGAGGTAGGAACACATGTTCCAGTGCTGAAATCACTGAGACTCATGTTCTATTCTTCATCTTTTGATGTATAAATACAAAGTTCCTCATCCTGCAATTGTTTCCGTACCTTTACACATTTCTGTTACTACCAAGATCCATCATTTCAGGTGGCTTTAGAGATGGCAGTAAACAATATCACTGATACCCCTCTGCTGAAGTATAGCAAATTTGGGCACCTTACAGTGGGTGAATTTCCCACTGGGAGAGAAACTGGTAACAGGGAAATTTCTGTAATATACATAGGCCTTTACTGTTCAAGCCTTTTGATTTCAGTAGAATAATTTGCCCAGTAAGCAACTATCAAATGAGTGAGGGTGGAAGAACCATCCTCTAACATATTAGTTTGGGAGGCAGTTCACTTGTGCTCTTGTCATGGTCCAAAACTGATTTTGTATAACTTTAGACTTACCATTAAGGGCCAAACTCTGCCTGACTCTTATGTTGGTGCATGTTGGGAGGATTGGGGGAAGGAGGGTAGAGGCTACAAGAAGCCATATTAAGGCCCAGTGCTGACCCTCAGTTTCCCAGTCAGCAAAATGCTAGTAATAATATATACTGGCTACCAGAGCTGGCACTAGGCATAAGAAGAAGCTACTCACCTTGTGCAGTAACGATGGTTCTTTGAAATGTATATCCCCATGGGTTCTCCACTGTAGGTGTGTCTGTGTCCCTGCGCTGCTGATCGGAGAATTTTGGTAGCAGTTCAACCCGCTCATGCACGCGCTGCTCCTTGTTTGCCATGAGGCTAGCCAGCGTACGCGGATAAACACTCAGTTCCTCCTCTACCGCAGAGTGAATTACTAGAACTCTGAAGTAGAGGGGAGGAGGGTGGGTTGTGGAGCACCCATAGGGCACACATATCTCAAATAACTATTGTTACTGCACAAGGGGAGTAACTACTTCTTTTTCTTCGAGTAGTGTAGGTGACACCCGAGCAGTGCCCACTACTGGAGGCTGGGACTTTGGAGTCAAGTCTGATTTGGCGTCTGCAGCTGAATCCCCCAGGATGGCATAGTGTTCTGCAGAGGTGTGTGCAGATAATCAAGGTAGCTGCTCTTCAGATTTCTGATATAGGAATACCCTTGGAGGAGGCAGTGGAAGAGGAGATCAATCTCGTAGAGTGTGTGCATATTGAAGGTAGATGTGTTACATTATACATCTGATAACAGAGCTTGATGCAGTTTGAGACCCATTTAGAAAGTATTTTAGCTGAAATCGCTGCACCATTTGATCTATCTGCAACAGAGAAAAAAGAGTCTTGGAGATTTTCTTGTTCTATCCAAATAGAAGGCCAAGGCCCTCTTTATACTGAGCGTATGGAGGATGGCTACCCTATTATCCTGATGAGGGTTAAGATGAAAGGTTGGAAGCTGAATAAGCTGGTTTATATGGAAAGCAGAAGTCACCTTGGGCATGAACTCTGGATGTGGCCAAAAACTGACCTTGTCAAGGAAGAACACAGTGAAGGGGGGATACAACATCAGGGCCACTATCTCTCCTGTCCTTCTTGCTGAGGTAATGGCAATCAGGAACACCATCTTCATTGAAAGATCAGTCAATGAACAAGTGGCCATGGGTTCAAATGGCAGTCTAGTCAACCATTTTAACACACGACTGAGATCCCACTGAGGAGTGGGAAGTCTAGGTTTGGGAAAAAAAATTCTTATGCTTTTGAGGACTCTCTTAATGGTTGGATGAGAAAAAGACAGTGTCCTTCTACCTGTTGGTGGAAGTTTGCAATTGCTGCTAGGTGAACCTTCAATAAGCTGATAGAGAGATCCGATTTTCTGAGAGTCAACAGGTAATCCAGGACTATCGGTAGGGTGGCCACATTCGGTGTGATGCTTGTGGGCTTACACCAGTTTTGAAATCTCTTCCATTTGTGCAGGCAGGTACGATGTGTAGCTCCTTTCCTACTGTGTAACTACACCTCCTGTACGTACTCAGAGCAAGATGTCTCTATGCACTGAAACCATGAAGGAGCCAGGCTTTGAGTCACAGAATCTGCAGATTGGGATGGAGGGTGCAACCTTCATTCTCTGATAGCAGAGATGGAGTGATTGGAAGAGTCATTGGTGGAAATAGTACCAGCTGTGGCAGGTAGGGGTACACATCTGCCTGGGCCAGGTGGGAGCAATCAGTATGATGTTTACTTTCTCTTTTCACTTTCAACAGGACTTTCAGAATTAGAGGGAATGGGGGAAAGGCATAAAGAAGACCCTTGTCCCATGAGAGGAGGAGTTCCGTCCAATCCCAGCTCTGAAGCGGTACAGTGGGCATTTCTTGTTCTGGTAAGTAGCAAACAGATCTACTGTTGGTGCCCGCCATTGTTGGAATACATCAGTTAGGACCCTCAAATCTACTTCCCATTTATGGTTGAGTGGGAACTTGCGACTGAGATTGTCCACTGTCGTGTTGAGTATTCCCGGCAGGTAAGCCTCCGATATTAAAACCTTGTGGGAAATGCACCATTCCATAACTTCCACCGACGGTTTATGTAATATATAACCGTTCTGCCAGGTGTAGCCAGCTTCAATATCTAGGGGTTCCTTTCCAACAACACAACACAGAACCGGCTCGAGCCGCCACCCAGTAACCTGGAAACACCACCCCATGGTGCCTCTGACAGGCAATACTTCCCCACTAGCAAGCACAGCGTCTGATTGTAAAAAAGAAAATTTTAATGAAAGGAGGGAAGTCACCTGACATTAATTAAGGAAAATGCCACAAACAGGATTAATAGTCATAAAACTGAGAGCAGGACACCCACCCCAGAGTGCATAGGGGCAGTATCTTCCGCTTCATGTTCTTGAGTTCCACAACCAAAAATTCCTTTTCTGTGCCTCTCTCTGCTCCCTCACCGTACCCCACTCACAGTGGTTGTCCTTGGTCAGTGAGGATCAAGGGTTCAGAGGTGCATCTGTGTGAGTTCACACAGAGGAAGAAGGTACCTTGCTTGTTCCGCCATCTGAGTGCTTGCTCTTGCTGGCTGCCCCGCCAGCCATGGTTCCTCTGCGCTGGCTGCCTCGCCAGCTGCTCGTTCGCTGCTCCCACAGACTACTCCTGCCAGCTCACTGCTTGCCACTCCCACCGGCCAACTGTCAGTTACCTTCTGCTGCCCCCTGCCTCTCTGCTGTGACCTTTGCAGGTCAGTCTCTTAGTGATTTTCAGGTTTTAGCTGGCCTGACAGAGATGCTATCCCACCACAAGGGATTTCAGCTCAATTTTAAGCACTTAAAATAACAAAGGCTCCTAATGGAGCCTATTTAGCTCTATCTTTTAACAGAGGGGATGAACAGGTTAAACCAGACTGGGGACCCTTAGAGAGAGAGAGTCCACACCTCCTGGCTGGAACACATGGACCCACTCCTGGCTCTGGCATTCGAGCCCCGGGCTTAACAAGTTGCTTTCAGCTGAGGATGACCTCCTCATTTGGGACAGGCAAAGCACAGTTTTGCTCCCCTTTATTTATGCAATAAAGACAACAACATTGATAACAACATTTCACTACCCCTGTATTCAGTACTGAAGTGATTTGCAAGCCAACACCAGCCAAAGTTGATCACTTTGAGCAACACACTGTTCTATCTGCTGAATATCTTGGTAAAGTAGGTGTGTTCATGTAAATACAGTTTGCTCCTGAAGTCTCTCCCCCTCCCAGCTAGCTGTCAGGGGAGAACTCATTCAGACCCTGCTTACAAATACATGCAGGCCACATTGTCCATCATGACTTTTGTGTGCATGTCTTTGATCAGCAGGAGGAAATGAACATTTGCATTTCTGACCTCTCTGAGTTCGAGCAGTTTGATGTGAAGGTGCATCTCGAATGAAGACCATTTGCCCTGCACCATGAGATCATTCAGATGTGCACCCCATCCTATGAGGATGTACTGATAGTCAGGATCAATGAAGGGGGAAACTGAACAAATGGGACCCTGCACATATGTTCACTGGGTCTTTCCACCAGCCAAAGGACTGTATGACCTTGATGGGCATCAATAATAATTTGTCTATACTGTCTCGGTTTGGCCAGTAATCTGAACTGAACCAGGCTTAAAGGAATCTCATGTGTAGTCTGTCATGAGCTATGACCAATGTTCCCACGGCCACATGCCCTAGAAGGTGAAGGCAATGTCTGGCTGAAATCTGGGGACTGGATTGTATGGTCTCTACCAGTGTAGAGAAACTGAGGAAACTGAAGTGAGAGGAGCACCTTTGCCTAAATGGAGTCACGGTTGGCTCCTATGAATTCCAGTCTTTGCATCAATGTTAATGTTGACTTTTGTATGTTGATTTGTAGGTCCAGATTCTGGAACAGATTCAGTGTAGTCTGGGTGACTCACTGAGCTTCGATGAAAGAATGTGCCCAGGTAAGGATAAATCATGATGCCCTGAGAGGGTAGGTGGGCCACCACTACCGAGAGGACATTGGAGAATACCATGGGGGCCAACGAGAGGATGAAATGAAGCACTCTATACTGGTAGTGGTCCTGGCCTACCATGAATCTGAAGTAATGACTGTGACTCGATATGATGGAAATGTGTAAATATGCATACTGAAGGTCGAGGGCTGAGAACCAATTTCCTTTCTCTAATGCTGGAATAATTATTGATAGGGAGACCATCTTGAACTTCTGCACCTTAGCACTGCTGTTAAGCACTCTGAGCTCCAGTATGGGTCTCCAACCTCCCATTTTCTTTGGAATTAGGAAGTAGTGAGAGTAGAAGCCTCTGCCGGCTTCTTCCTCTATGGCTCTTAAGATCTCTGTGATGAATACTGAGGTGTATATTGTGATGATTGGGGCTTGAATGGTGGCTGAGGGCTGTACTTTCTTTTGTAAACTGGTGTATAGATCCTTATGGATCAAAGAGTTGTCCTAGAATCCTTCAACGTGTGAAAAGAAGTGTTGGTCTACTTGGCAAATAACGTCGTCCCTTGAAAAGGAGAGTCCTCCACTGTAGTTTGGACATCTTTAGGAAAGCTGGACAAATGTAGCCACAAAGCCCATCTCATAATAATGGCCATGGAAATCGAGCATTCCACTGTGTCAGCCACATCTCACATGGACTGGAGGGACATTTTAGCCACCAGTTGCTCCTCATTGACTATGGTCTTGAATTGGTACTTATGAGAGTCAAGAAGTTCTTCAATAAAGGAACTGAGTTTTGTGTAGTTCTGGTATTTGTATTTTGCTAGCAAGGCTTGGTAATTTGCTACATGGAACTGGAGGGTGACTGATGAATATGCCTTCCTGCCAAACAGATCCAAACATGTCCAGTCCTCATCATAAGGGGTGGATTTAAACTGGTGCTGGCAGCCCCTCGAGTTAACTGTGTCCACAATGATGGAATTGAGAGGTTGGGAGGAAAAGAGAAGTTTGTCCTTTGCTGGCCCATAATACTTTTTGTCCTTCTACTTGCACATTGGCAGTACTGACACAGGGGTCTGCCATATGTCTTTGGCGAGGTTCAGGAGTGCCTTATTAATTGGGAGGGCCACGCTAGAAGAGGTAGAAGAATGTAAAATGTCTACTAGTTTGTGGTGAGACTCAGTCACTTCCTGCAATGGTATTTGCAGGTCTTCTAACACCGTCTGTGCTAGGTCCTGTAATGATTTTAAATCAGCCATTGATAGCGGAGGGGGCATCACCACCTCATCTGGTGAGAACAATGAGAAATGGTCTTGAGGAGTGACTTCCTCCTCTATCTCTGTCTCAACTTCCTCTCCTGGCTACTCAGGGGATTCCAAAGCCCTTGAAGCTGCAGCTGAAGGAGGGCGTCTCCTTGTCTGCTGGTATGCCATGCTAGGGGCCTGGGAGGCTTGCTGTCTCTGAGCCTGCCAAGGGCCCCATTATGGTCATTGTTGGTATGGGGCCAGTGGTGATACTGTGGTTGGCCAAACCAGGGAAGCTGAGGGTTGGGTAGACGATATACCTGGTGTCCATAATGAAATTGGGCCCCATATGGCAAGTGAGAAAATGTTGGGAACCCATGTCCTCTCCCTCACTTTCCAACTCTGATGATATGAAAGGCAGTGTGAGCCAGGGAGTTGTTGGAGAGTCCAGTGCTTTGGGTGAACTCGGTACTGGGCCCCTGTACTGAATAGGGTCAAGTCTGGTGTGTCAGACATCGAAAGATCCGTCGCGCCCCGGAAATCCACTGGTGTGGATGGCATCAATACTGGTGGTGGTTGTCGGTGTTGGTAGGCTTGTACCGATGGATTCGGAGATGCAGACTTGGGTGTACCAGGGTCTGTGCCAGTGTCCGTACTGAGAGAGCCTTCCACGGGGTGGATCTTCTATGCCTTTCATACTCCTGTTGTACCGGTACTTCTTTGTCCACGCTCATCAGGTCTTTGGACAGTCCAACTTGCTCTGTTGTTTCGCTACAGCACATGCCCTGGGTACCAGTTTTAGGTGGCTTCAGTGTAGTCGGCACCAATGATACTGATGGAGCCAGAGATCACTTTCGGCTTGATTAGAGTTTGCTACAGGGGCTCACAGACATTTTCTTAGTGGTCTTGAGTGAATGGCTAGACTCCCTGGGCTCAACTCCATTCAAAGTAGAAGTTTGTGGTGATAGTTCCCAACAGGAGTCTGGGGGTTGACGAGCTGACTCCAGGAGCAGGAGTTTGAGTCTTAACTCTCTGTCTTTCCTAGACTTGAGTTTCAGTAGCTGGCACCAGCCATACTTTGTGGATTGGGCTTTTCTCCCAGACAGTGAATGCACTGAGAGTGTCCGTTAGTCACTGGAATAGATTCCTGGCAACTCAAGCACTTTTTGAAGCACAGGGAACTGGGAATACCTTTGTCCAGCACAGTGGGTGAGAGGCAAATCCTTTCTTTCTTTCTTTCTTTCTTTCTTTCTTTCTTTCTTTCTTTCTTTCTTTCTTTCTTTCTTTCTTTCGGCAAGGCCAACAAAATACAAAGGTGGTAACAAAATAAAAAAGCTTCAAGGGAAGCTAAAAATTAACACATCTAAAGGGAGCTAATGATCCATGAACGGACAGCTCTAGCTCTGTCTCTAGCCAGGGGTGGTTGAGAAGGAACTGAGGATGGATTGTCTGTGCAGGCTGGCTAGCTTTGTAGCAGGTGAGGAGCAGCGCATGCACAGGTGGGAGGACTTCTACAAAAATTCTGTGATTAGCGGTCCAGGGATGCAGACACACCTACAGTGGAGCACCCATAGGGACACTACTCGAAGAAGAAGCAGACTAAACAACTGCTTAGGGCCCCGGGAATCTCAAGTATGTGTTGTGCGTGTGTGTGTGGGGGGGATATTCCTGCTTAGGGCCCACAATGGGCAAGCACCGCCTCTGCTGCTAACTAATATTTGTGAAGTTCTGTCTACACAAGTGTAAAATGTTAAAGTCAATGTTGTCAGCGATGGAAACAGAATTTGTGATCTCCTGGCTCTCTGGCTTATGCTCAACACAACAGACCATGGCTTGGATGCTATGCTGCTGTACTGCCCCAGGAGCAGTCAAGAAAAGAAACTGACTGAAAAATCACAGCTCTTTCACTGTTCCCACCTTGAACTGGGGAGGGAGTAAGTGGCTTCACTCCTTTTTTGTGGAGTATCTTACATTCTCCTCAGGCCCACCATGTGTCCGGCCAGCTAAACTGTTGTGCAAGGAAGGGGGTGGATTTAAGTCTCCCACTACTGCCACCACTTGTTCAGAGGGGGAAGTAAGTCTCTGCATTCTCCCCATGCACTGGGGCCAAAGTCTCAACCTGCATGGGGTTGAATAGAGAAGTAGAGGGTGAGCTTTTCTCCCCACTTCTCCGCTCTGCAGCTGACCAACAGCTGTGGCAATCCAGCTCCATACGATTTTGAGAAAGAGCCTTCTTCAGTAGCTACTTTTCCAAATCTTTGTTAATGTTAATTTTTTCCCTATTGTGGATTTCTGAATATTCAGAAGTATCCAGAACAGGGGGAAATATTTCACACAAAATTGTCAAAACTAATAAAATAAATTAAATTGCTCCAATTTCTCAGAAGTTTCACTACATCAAAAACCATGCTGATTTCACTTATATAACAAGGTAGTTTGCAATGAATAATTCATCCTGTTCTACCAAAAAAAATTACACTTTTAGTCTAAGAAAATGGTTAACTTGTTATCTAGTTACCCTACTTGACCCCAATTTCTTCCCAACTTCTGTTGGAAGCATCAACAAATAATAAAGACTGCACTAAAATTTTAGCTTATCAGATTATTTGGGATAGATGTGACATAGGAATGGGAACTGCCTGTAACTTGCTAAATGCAAGTGAAACAATCCAAATTAAAAAAAAAAAAAAAAAAAAAAAAGCTTCCCAACTATAGATGGACAGAGAGAGAAAAAAATCTGTAAGCATTCCAAATATCTTCCATTTTCACAACAAATACTCCTTCCAAACTATGACTGACAGCACCACTTAATCATTGCCTCTAAACTCTTATCTATTTAACTGCCCAATCATTGTTTCAGGGTTTACTTGCTGTTAGCTCCTGCCCCACTGCAGTAAGTAACATATGCCCCTACCAGGGCCGGCTCCAGGCACCAGCTTAACAAGCAGGTGCTTGGGGCGGCCAAGGGAGAGGGGCAGCACCTGCGGCAATTTAGGGGTGGCAGGTCCCTCACTCCCTCTAGGA
This sequence comes from Terrapene triunguis, assembly GCF_002925995.2. Lineage (NCBI taxonomy): Eukaryota > Metazoa > Chordata > Testudines > Emydidae > Terrapene > Terrapene triunguis. The sequence continues at coordinate 6,326,452 of NW_020664369.1, forward strand.
GTGAAGGACCTGCTGCCGAACTGCCGCCACCGATCACGGCTTTCCCCCCCCCCATTGCCCGCCGGGGGGCGAATTGGGGGGCGGTTTTTTTTTTTTTGCTTGGGGGGGCAGAAATGCTGGAGCCGGCCCTGGCCCCTACCTGCCTGAATTACAGGTATAGTGGCAAAGCAGGTCAGTGGCAAAACCAGGATTAGAACCCAAGTCTCCTAAGACCCAGATCAGCGCTCGCTAGGCCACACTGCCGCCTGTGTTCTCAAGTAAAACACAACAACTTATCTTCAATAATATATAAGGTGGTGATTTTTAAAAAAAATATAATTCTAATAACCAAATATATTCAACCTAAGCTCTATTAAATTGAATGCAAGCCTCCTTTCCATTCCACTTCAGGGAGGCAGTATGAACTACTGGATTCTGTTCCCGGCCCCACCTGGGGCCTGCTGGGTGATCTTGGACAAAGCACTCTACCACTCTGTACCTCAGTTTTCCCCATCGTGAAATGGGGATAATGATTCCTACCTCCTTTGTAAAGTGTTTTGAGTTCTGTAGATGAAAAGTACTACAGAAGAGCCAGGTATTATGTTTTCCATAGTATCTCTTGTAACTTTATTGCTGATCATTCCCTTTTCAGTCGTAACTTTTTATCCTGTTCTGCGGACATGAGTTCATGAATTTAAGAGAAATCAACTTTCAAGTCTGCATCCCTAGACTCATTAACACTCAATAAACAATGCTCAAAGAATTAAAGTGGGAGACAAGTAGGGATGAAAACATTTTCTTTCCAAGAGATTCACTATCTAATTTAAATGAGTCATTCAGACATTATTTTTATCTCTTAATCATGCTCTCTTGGCATTTTTCAATTTGAACATACCTATATCTTTTTTTTTTTTTTTTCCTAATGAACCTTAGAGATGAACCACTATGCAATTTTTAAAAGACACATATTTTCTAAATCATCTGGTTGGGTTTGGGTAACAGGAGTCAATTTAATTTGTATAAAGCAGATCTTTACTATTGGGATTTTCCTCTGCAGTCTTAATTTCCCTGCAGGGCTTTTAAACCCTTGATGATTTTTTTTAAATTAAGAATTATGTACCTAAAGCCAAAAGATTTACTAGTCAGAGAGAGTTGCTGCCCAAAGAATTGACAGACTTTTAAGAACCACTGTAGGAAAGAGGAAATATCAGTCCTGCATAAGACTGGGAGGCTGAAAATGGAACAGGGAAGCTGCATAAAATAGGTTTACTGCATTGATATACAGTGGCCTTCATTAAAATGTCAAAATTTGCCAACAGTGCACCGCGGTACCGATGAAACTAAAATTATTTCCTCTGCTAAATACAGGAAAACTCTGCCGTATAACAGAAACCACAATATAATATGGTAATTGTTGGTATATGCTGTGACTACTATACTAATGTGTTTATAAGTGGACTTTCTTCTTGTCCTAGGAAGAAAGGCGGTCAACAAACAATGAAAAACTAATGCAGGGAGAAGAGAAATCAGAAGCCACAGACCCTGAGGTGTGTGTAATAGAATAGTAAGAAAAGGAAGCTAGAAGAAATGTAATGATAAATATAATAAAAAAGAAGCTTTAGCGGAGTGTTCTTCACAGAAATATGGATAAGTATTGCTCTTTGTATAACATAAGAAGTGACCAGCAAACTAGGTCAGGGTCTGACAAATGTTACATTAGTGGAGAACAACTGGAGGAAAATAGCACTCGATGCCTCTAAACCAAAAGCAAACAGCTGATGAAGCCATTCAAGCAACCTCATCATCATCTCTCTGTGGACTTGACCTTGGAAACAAATCTGCTGGCCCCATGTGCCCTAATCTTCTTGTTTATCTTCTGTGACAGTCTGGAAATCAAAAATGAGCCTTTTCCTTGACTGGATTTACTAAATGCTTCTTTATCCAATATAGTGTCAGAATGCTGTATTCCATTCTTTTTTCCTCATTATAAGTTCCACTGTGTCCAATCAGTGCTTATCAAGAAGAAGATTCATTCTGGGCACAGAGAAACAGTATTTGAAGAAATAACTAAGCACATAACTTCAAAAAATATACATACTACATATTCTGCACACAGCTCAGAAGACTGGAATGTCAGACAGAAAATATTTTTAGAAGGGATATTTTGAAACTGTTCAATTCACAGAGCTCCCATTGATGTTAGCAGAGTTTTAAGGAAGGAATTAGTAGAGAGTATGTTCCTCACAATATTAAAATGATCTCTAGTCCAGTGAACTAAAATAAATACTAGGGCTCCACCATAAATCCTAGTGATTTTGTCAACCCAGGGCCTGTTTTTTGTGGGAATAATTAATTTAATGTTTTTCTGTACAACTATGCACTTTCATTTTTAATGTGCAATACAGCATTTTCTGGAAGACTGAATTCATCCATAAGTATGAGACATTTCTGAGTTTAACAACTGTAATGGTGGGGAGGAATAGCTCAGTGGTTTGAGCACTAAGCTGCTACACTTGGGGCAATAAGTTCAATCCCTGAGGGGGCCACTTAGGGATCTGGGGCAAAAATCAGTACTTGGTCCTGCCTAGTGAAGGCAGGGGGCTGAATTCAATGACCTTTCGGGGTCCCTTCCAGCTCTATGAGATAGGTATAGCTCCATATGTATATATTCAGTGGTTTGACTCTCTACCTGTCACTATTAATTAAAAGTTATTTCTAAAAGCTTTAGAGGCAGTTTGAGACATTGTCACTGGTGTATCTACAAAGGTATAGGTATATCTCCATATATTATAATGAGCCTCAAGACAATAAACACAAGTGAGCAATTGTACATTCTGTTAGTTGATCTCTTTTTTGGGATTCCCCACCCCCTTTTCTCTTCCCTGCAGAAGAAACTTAGTCTTTTGGATAGTGTAGATACCACTGCATAGGTCAGAGACCGAAGTCACAAAGACACTGTCTTCAGATGAATGTCTCTACAGTTGTAAATAAGCAGGTATCAGTGTTACAGATCTTATCTCCTGTCCAATAGCTCACATGCTGAAGAAGCCAGCCTAATGGGTGAATCTACATTTGGCAGCATAATACCACCTTCAAAACCGTATGTCCTTCTCCTTCTCTTTAGATTGCAAGCACACAGGATAATCTTTGCCCTCATACATTGCTGCAAAACAATTAACTGACTCAGCATTGTATAACATTATGGGAAATGTGTATTTTCTTTTGTTCCCTTTGTAAACCAACAGCTCTTTGTTGGAATGCAAGAACTTTTGTGATGAAGAAACAATACCTTGATCTTCCAAAGCTCCCACTGGACTTGCTGAAAGAAAGGTATCATGGCAATGAAGAAATATTTTCCTACAACTATACAATCTTTGAAAGAGTTAAGTGGGATCTCTTCAAAGTACACAAGTGTACATAGTTCTTCTGTTTTATGTGAAAGCTGTTCATTGTTTCCTTACACTGGTCTACAATTTTTGAGAAGTCGTCTGCTTCAGAGACAAAATGTGCTATTTATTGTGTATTTTGATGTGCTGAATTCAAATATGACAATTAAAACAACTGATTGGCTACTGTTTCTAAGATATTTAAGTTTTTACATTTTATGTCTATGTATATTGTGTAGATAGTAGAGTTTTAATCATAAATTGTAAACCTAGGTCTTTTCATGTGTTTATGGTTGCTTTACATGATAATATTTCACCTGTCCTCTTTATGTAACACTTTAAAAATCAGCAAAAGGGTTATATAAATAAAATTTATTATGAAACAAAAGGCAAAAAACTATTATGTACATAGTTTAGTCCTATTCAGTGTCTACTCGGCGCTGCTTGGCTTGTCTCTTGTATTCATTAAACGGAGCATCTCTTGTCACTGTCCAGCAATAGTCTGCAAGCATTGATGGGCTCCATTTGCCCTGATAGCGTTTCTCCATTCTTGCAATGTCCTGGTGAGATCGCTCGCCGTGCTCATCGTTCACTGCTCCGCCGTTCGGTGGAAAAAAATCTAGATGAGAGTGCAAAAAATGTATCTTTAGTGACATGTTGCAACCAAGGCTTTTGTATGCCTTGAGGAGGTTTTCCACCAACAACCTGTAGTTGTCTGCCTTGTTGTTTCCGAGAAAATTTATTGCCACTAACTGGAAGGCTTTCCATGCCGTCTTTTCCTTGCCACGCAGTGCATGGTCAAATGCATCATCTCGAAGAAGTTCACGAATCTGAGGACCAACAAAGACACCTTCCTTTATCTTAACTTCACTTAACCTTGGGAATTTTCCACGGAGGTACTTGAAAGCTGCTTGTGTTTTGTCAATGGCCTTGACAAAGTTCTTCATCAGACCCAGCTTGATGTGTAAGGGTGGTAACAAAATCTTCCTTGATTCAACAAGTGGTGGATGCTGAACACTTTTCCTCCCAGGCTCCAATGACTGTCGGAGTGGCCAATCTTTCTTGATGTAGTGGGAATCTCTTGCACGACTATCCCATTCGCAGAGAAAACAGCAGTACTTTGTGTCTCCAGTCTGCAGACCAAGCAAGAGAGCAACAACCTTCAAATGGCCACAAAGCTGTCACTGATGTTGGTCATAGTTTATGCACCTCAAAAGTTGTTTCATGTTGTCATAGGTTTCCTTCATATGGACTGCATGACCAACTGGAATTGATGGCAAAACATTGCCATTCTGCAGTAAAACAGCTTTAAGACTCGTCGTCGATGAATCAATGAACAGTCTCCACTCATCTGGATTGTGAACGATGTTGAGGGCTGCCATCACACCATCGATGTTGTTGCAGGCTACAAGATCACCTTCCATGAAGAAGAATGGGACAAGATCCTTTTGACGGTCACGGAACATGGAAACCCTAACATCACCTGCCAGGAGATTCCACTGCTGTAGTCTGGAGCCCAACAGCTCTGCCTTACTCTTGGGTAGTTCCTAATCCCTGACAAGGTCATTCAGTTCACCTTGTGTTATGAGGTGTGGTTCAGAGGAGGAGGATGGGAGAAAATGTGGGTCCTGTGACATTGATGGTTCAGGACCAGAAGTTTCATCCTCTTACTCTTCCTCGTCTGACTCAAGTGAGAATGATTCTGGTCCTTCAGGAACCGGCAGTCCTTCTCCGTGGGGTACTGGGCGTATAGCTGATGGAATGTTTGGATAATGCACAGTCCACTTTTTCTTCTTTGACACACCTTTCCCAACTGGAGGCACCATGCAGAAGTAACAATTGCTGGTATGATCTGTTGGCTCTCTCCAAATCATTGGCACTGCAAAAGGCATAGATTTCCTTTTCCTGTTCAACCACTGGTGAATATTTGTTGCACAAGTGTTGCAGCATATGTGTGGGGCCCACCTCTTGTCCTGATCTCCAATTTTGCAGCCAAAATAAAGGTGATAGGCTTTCTTAACCATAGTGGTTATACTGCGCTTTGGTGATGCAAAAGTCACTTCACCACAAACATAGCAGAAGTTATCTGCACTGTTCACACAAGTACGAGGCATCTCTGCTCACTTTGGCTAAACAGAAATGTGTCCCTTTGCAAAATCAAACACTGACAAATAAGAGAGCACGACACTGTATGATTTCTAGAGCTGATATAGGGCAATTTCTTCAGCAGAGTGATGTAAGCTTCATTATGATTGCATCATCCGTGACTTCTAGGAATAACATGATGCAATTCATATAATGTATGACGCAATACCAGCTTCAGATTGCATCATTCATTGTTTTGCCTAAAAAGCAAGTACTTTCCAAACCCAGTCATAGATTTATTCATAGATCCAGTCAAAGATGTATTTTAGTCATTTCTCGTTTAAATTGAGATCCCTTCCCTTTATAACTCACTTATCCTCCGCCATTCCCAAGTCAAGGGTCGTATATACTGACCCAATAGCATATCTTGAAAACTAGAGCCAATCAACAATTTTAAGCATCATTTTCGTTCTCAGTGACCCAGAATTAGTAAAGTTTGACTACATTTATTTCAGAAGCATTTTGGCTGTAGAGCAGTGTTATTGTTTGAAGTTTTTGGATTGAGTAAGGTCGTTCACAGTGCCATGCAGGTAAAGAATTATATACTTTCTACAAAGCATCCAGTGTCCTTCACAGCACAACACATCAGTGTCTCTTAAGAAACACAGTTGTCACCAGAAGTGAGGGTCAAATGATGGGTCAAAGTTGATGTTTATGTTTTGTGAAGCATGTCTTGTTGGCATATAACCACCACATCTAGGGGCCAATTCTGCAAAATTGCACTCCCGTAACTTCCCTTATGTGAGTCGCCTCATGGAAAGCATGTGGGAATGCTTCCAAGATCAGGCCCTTAAACTAGAGATGAAACCAAGCTGCCCAGTTCAGGTCCATGTGGCTCTAAACTGTCACTAAGATTGAGGCTGTGTGAAGAGTTTCGGCTAGTCTCTAGTAGAAGCCAAAAGGTCAATAAAAAGGGATGATACACAATCTACTTTCTCTCTCCTCCTTTTCTTCTGCTTTTCTAATTCTTCCTGTCTTTTGTTTTATTGTCTTGTCTTCTCAGTCTATCTAGTCTTAAATTTGGTTAGCTAACTTCACTAGTATTTTTTCCATAGAAAGTGCTTTACTTAATCTGTTAACAAAACCTAATCAAAGCAGTTTCTCTCTTTTGATTCTTCATTGTTTATTACTGAAAATATTGGCACGAAACCAAGATCTTTGCTTGGTAGAAGGAATGCAGCCAGTACTCATTGGAACATTTGTCATGTTGTCTATGGCATCAACAGGAGGTTTCTGCTGCTTTTTAACGCAGAACATACATTTTTCTTTCATCCCACTTCCATCTACCCTTGCCATGCACCCTACTAATCTGTTTTCCTTCCATTGCCTTCCCTATAATTTCTAATAATTCATTGCTGACCTTTTCATTGGGGGTAGAAAATCTTGATACACTATTTCAGAAAGCTAACCAGTTTCCACAATTTGTGCCATTATAACACTAAACTGGTTGTCTTCTTTGCTGCCCACATATACCACAGTCATCTTTTCCTAAAACATTTTAGTAACCCTTTATGGTGGGCCTTCTAGACATTTCACTAGCAAATGCAAGATGTTGACATAACACATTTTTTGGCATCATTGCTAGAATTCCTTCAGTAAATGGCCAGCAAAAGACTTGCAGTTAGTTCTAAAGTGATGGAAGAAACCAAGCCAGACCTCTCGTGTGTTGTAGCTCATTAGTTTTCACAGGAGGACTTCAGTCTACCAATACCTCTTATGTTGACTTCTTCCCAGGAAAAAAAAATACAGAAGCAGCAACTAAATGACAATACTGAGGTCTTATTGAGAGACACTGAAAATAATTAAAAAAAACATGTATTTTGGGATCTGAAAAACAGTCTTGTCTAGTACTCCTGAGGTTTTTTTATAAAATAACAAAAACAAAAACAAAAAACCTTGTATCACTGAAACCTATTGTGTTTGGACAGGTAATAGATTGTCTTCCCCTAAGTATTCTGACTCCTGTGGCTAATAAAAAGAACCTGGCTTCTCCTCTGCTGAGGTCCCAAATTAATTCTTCATTGGTTCAAAAATTTATTCCAGCATCTTCATCCACCATCTAAGCTCAAGCTGTTCAAGTGTCAATTTTATCTTGCTTGTAAGATGTGTGCTGTGAGAAATTGATATTTAGTTGTATATCTAGGAAGGTACAATACTGAGAATATAACCAATTGTACTGATGAAATATAACTGGACAAGGCTGTTCAGCATTGCCAAATTGTTGCAGTCTCCTATTTTGAATACTGGTTAATGGTTTTCTTTATTATCTGATTTGCAAACATTTAGGGAAATGAATGGTCTCATATATTTTGAGGGAGCTTTCCAAAGGCACAAAAGAAGATTTAGGTTCCCAACTGCTACTGGAAAATCGGTGAGAGTTCAGTGTCTAATTCAGGGATCGGCAACCTTTGGCACACGGCCCACCAGGGTAAGCACCCTGGCGGGCCGGGCCGGTTTGTTTACCTGCCACGTCTGCAGGTTCGGCTGATCGCGGCTCCCACTGGCCGTGGTTCACCGCTCCCACTGGCCGTGGTTCACGCTCCAGGCCAATGGGGGCAGCGGGAAGTGGCAGCCAGCACATCCCTCGCCCCGCGCGCTTCCCGCAGCCCCCATTGGCCTGGAGCGGTGAACCGCAGCCAGTGGGAGCCGCAATCGGCCGAACCTGCGGATGTGGCAGGTAACAAAATGGCCCGGCCCGCTAGGGTGCTTACCCTGGCAAGCTGCATGCCAGAGATTGCCAACCCCTGCTCTAATGTTTTACATTGTTTTGTTTTTGAGTGAAGTTATGTAACAAAAAAAATCCCTACATTTGTAAGTTGCACTTTCACAATAAAGAGATTGCACTAAAGTACTTGAAAGAGGTGAATTGAAAAATACTATTTCTTTTGTTGATCATTTTTACAGTGTAAATATTTGTAATAAAATAATATAAAGTGAGCACTGTATATTTTGTATTCTATATTGTAACTGAAATCTATATATTTGAAAATGTAGAAAAACATCCCCAACATATTTAATACATTTCAATTGGTATTCTATTGTTTAACAGTGTGATTAAAACTGGGATTAATTTTTAAAATCACAATTAATTTTTGTGAGTTAATCACTTGAGTTAACTGCAATTAATCGACAGCCCTAATATATATTAATCGACAGCCCTAATATATGAAGCTTTTTTGAAAAATCATAAAACAAAAGAAAACATCAATATTCTTTTCTCTCCCTTTGAAGATCACCTTTAAATACTGTATGTCCTCTCATGATCTCAAATTTTAACTCCTGAGCCGTTTTGGTTGTGTAGGCTTACAACAGAAGACTGGAAGATTGCTTACACATCTGTCACATTCTCCTAAAAGGCAGGTTTAAAGTCTATGCTGTATTCGTTATGCAAATTCACATTGAAATCTAGGGTGATGGTGCCTTTCAAAATGAGTTTGCACAGTAACTTTAGCATGGGTCATGACGGCCCACAAACATTATCCCTGGAGTGGATTTAACAGTTGGTAGTATACATATTGGAAAATATACATACAGTAAGAAAAGCAAGTTCAGTGACTTTTCTACTACCCATTTTTAGGTGAGCTGCTGATATTTTTGAAAATAATTTGTTCAATTGTTTTAATTATGATTTCAAATAGTGGGGGGGAAAAACCACTCAGGATATATCTATATTGCAATCAAACACCTGCAGCTGGCCCATGCCATCTGATTCAAGCTTGCTAGACTCAGGTTAAGGGGGTGTTTAATTGTGGTGTAGATGTTCCGTCTTGAGCTAGAGCCCAGGCTCTGATACCCTGTGACGTGGGAGGGTCCAAGAGCTCGGGCTTCAGCTCAAGCCCATAATGTCTATACCACAATGAAAAGCCGCTTCCCCTGATTACTGCAAGCTGGAATCAGCTGGCACAGGCCAGCTGCAGGTTTTTAATTGTAGTGTAGACATACCCTCAGATAACTAGCTGCTAAAATGGCCTGCCTGCAAAGTAACTAACTTTTGTCAGAATTAACCCTTTCCAAACTAGAGCATAAACTACCATCTGAAACTACCAAACATGCTATTTTTCTGCATCTATATAAAAAACAAAACAAAGAAAACCAGTACTGGAGCATGAGCTTTTGTGGGTGAATACCCACTTCGTCGGATGCATGTGATGAAGTGGGTATTCACCCATGAAAGTTCATGCTCCAATACGTCTGTTAGTCTATAAGGTGCCACAGGACTCTTTGCTGCTTTTACAGATCCAGACTAACACGGCTACCCCTCTGATATCAGAGGAGTAAACACCAGGAACAGAAGGGAGTTATTTAAGTTAAGGGCCTATGTTGGCACAAGAACAAATGGAGGTAAACTGGCCATCACTAAATGTAGGCTTGAAATTAAATGAGGGTTTGTAATGATCAGAAGACTGAAGTTCTGGAACAGTTTTCTAAAGGGCATAATGCGGGCAAAAAAAATCTAACTTGCTTCAAGACTGAGCTTGATAAATTTATGGAGTGGTATGATGAGATTTGGGTCAGATATCATTGTAGGCACTGTGATTGCTAGTAGCAAATACCTCCATCAGCCAGAGATGGATGATACCAAGCTGGGAGTAGTTGCAAGTGCTTTGGAGGATAGGATTAAAATTCAAAATGATCTGGACAAACTGGAGAAATGGTCTGAAGTAAATAGGATGAAATTCAATAAGGACAAATGCAAAGTACTCCACTTAGGAAAGAACAATCAGTTGCACACATACAAAATGGGAAATGACTGCCTGGGAAGGAGTACTGCGGAAAGGGATCTGAGGGTCATAGTGGATCATAAGCAAAATATGAGTCAACAGTGTAACGCTGCTGCAAAAAAAGCAAACATCATTCTGGGATGTATTAGCAGGAGTATTGTAAGCAAGACACGAGAAGTAATTCTTCCGCTCTACTCCACACTGATTAGGTCTCAACTGGAGTATTGTGTCCAGTTCTGGGTGCCACATTTCAGGAAAGATGTGGACAAATTGGAGAAAGTTCAGAGAAGAGCAACAAAAATGATTAAAGGTCTATAAAACATGACCTGTGAGGGAAGATTGAAAAAATTGAGTTTGTTTAGTCTGGAGAAGAGAAAACTGAGGTGGGACATGATAACAGTTTTCAAGTACATAAAAGGTTGTTACAAGAAGGAGGGAGAAAAATTGTTCTTCTTAACCTCTCAGGACAAGAAGCAATGGGCTTAAATTGCAGCAAGGGTAGTTTAGGTTGGACATTAGGAAAAATTTCCTAACTGTCAGAGTGGATAAGAACTGGAATGAATTGCCTAGGGAGGTTGTAGAATCTCCATCATTGGGGATTTTTAAGAGCAGGTTGGACAAACACCTGTCAGGGATGGCCTAGATAATACTTAGTCCTGCTTTGAGAGCAGAGGACTGGACTAGATGACCTCTCAAGGTCCCTTCCAGTTCTATGATTCTAATAGATGGGGTGGGCTCTGAGTTACTGCAGAGAATTCTTTTCCAAGTGTCTGGCTGGTGGCTCTTGCGCCCATGCTTAGAGTCTAATTATCCCCATGTGTGGTGCTGGGAAAGGATTTTCTTCCAGGTCAGATTGGCAGAGAACCTGGGCGTTCAGGTGGTTGCTTTTCTCTGGAGTGTGGGACATAGGTCACTTGCTGGTTTGAACTAGAGTAAATGGTGGGTTCTCTGTAATTTGAAGCCTTTAAAACGGGATTTGAGGACTTCAGTAGCTCGGCCAGAGGTTATGGATCTACTACAGGAGAGAGTGGGTGATGTTCTGAGGCTTGCGATATGCAAGAGGTCAGACTAGATGATCATGATGGTCCCTTCTGTTCTTAAAGTCCATAAGTTTGAGACTATGTTGGAATTATCCCCAAAACAAGTATTAAAAATTCTGAGTTAAGGTTAAACTTAAAAGAAATCCAGAGCGCTAGGGACACTAACCATACAATTATGATTAGTGCATAATAGTGTTTGTGGTCCCAGGTTAGATTAAACTGATTTTAAAGACATTTGATTTTCTCATGTTTTTTCACTGCGTCATTATACAAAGAAGTTAAGGTTGTTTGGATGGCCTAACTGCATTTCCATACCCCGTGCATGCATACACCAGAGGTAACAAATCCACCCAAGCTGGCCTGATGTATGTTTTTTCATTGAATCATTTCCTTGCTTTCCGCTAGATGTTTTCTACATGCCTTTATGGGATGCTTTGTATTAATGAACTCTAAGACATTTTTTGTGGTCCCAGAGTTCTATCCATTTCCCGCTCCTGTTTTGTATCCTAAAAAGCAGGTTGACAACAGATATTATGAAACAATTAAAGAGTAATAAAAAAGACATTTCCTTAACAGGAATTCATTGTTAAATCAGAGTGTACTTTTTGTGGTTTCTAGATAAAAAATTCCCATTACTCTCCCAATCTTCTTTATGATTCTCGTAGAACACCAGAGTATCATGACTCTTGACCTAATTATTTGATAATGAAAAATTAAGAGCATTTCTTATTTATTTCTGCAGAACAAACTTCCAGAAGAAATAGGCAACAATACTAACCAAGACTTGTTTTGCCTGGAGGGGGAAAAAGCCAGTAGGTACAGTAGAAGCAAATAATGAAAACTTGAAAAATTAAAAGACATCCCTTCCACCTCCAGTAATAAGCTACAAAATAATATCAACTATCAGTTAGTGTTACATCTTGGATGTGTAATGAGATACTTTTTTTCAGGTCACTGTACATACATGACTTCTAGTAACATTTATGGACATTCCGTGTGCTTATAAACATAAGCAACCTTCAAACACAGACAGAAAATATCTGACTCAAGTCAAGGAAAATGGTTCAGTGAAAAACATAGATATCAGACTAGTCTGGGAGGATCTGTGAACTCTGAAGAGTGCAGAATGTCCAGAAGACATACTCAGAGTTTCCCCTTTGGATTCTTTATTGTCACACACAAAAAAGCTCCATCACCACTGAATAGAAAGACTACTTTGTTCTGTTCCTATACCTTAACTTTTTTATGAGGCTAAGTTGTTGGCGTATTGCTCAACGCCTAAGCTGGAGGAGCAGTGGACTACTCTTCATCTGGTCCCTACCCTTTTACTTGTCCAGCTAAAGTGGCCCTATCTGGATTTAAAGGTTCCACCTGTAGAACTGTCAGGGTCATTGAACACATAAACCTTCCCAGCATGTCAAGGTGCAGTCCACATATATAATATTGCAATGAGCATATGAAATAAATAATAGTAACATTTGCTTAATTAACCTGTCTACAGACACAAAGCTAGCTTCAAAAATCATTCTGCATGCCAAATTCATGTAGACTTAAATGGAAGTTTTGCATGAAGGATTGGGACTTCAGTTTCTATTTTCATTTAAAGCTTTCATTAATGAGGAAGTTGAGCAGAACAAATCTTACATGATGTATCACTGATATAGTTCAGATATCACAATATGTTAATTAAAATATAGTGGAAAATTTCCAGAGTATTTAACTTTGATGTTATTAATATATTGGGCTTTTTACTTCAAAACTCTAATAAAGACATAGGATCAGTGAAAACATTTAGGGTATGTCTACACTTACCCGCTGGTTCGGCGGCAAGCAATCGATCTTCTGGGATCGATTTATCGCGTCTTGTCTAAACGCGATAAATCGATCCCGGAAGTGCTCGCCGTCGACGCCGGTACTCCAGCTTGGCGAGAGGAGTACGCGGCATCGACGGGGGAGCCTGCCTGCTGCGTCTGGACCATGGTAAGTTCGAACTAAGGTACGTCGACTTCAGCTACGTTATTCATATAGCTGAAGTTGCGTATCTTAGTTTGATTTGGGGGGTTAGTGTAGACCAGGCCTTAGGAAAATTATGTCAAATTTTATACCCAAATTCTGTACAACATTCCATTTTGCCAGTTTCTGTCAGAAGATATATATATATATGGGAAAAAATAACAAAACTTCTTTATTCCTTCATTTTAAAATAACCATAAAAGTATACTTTGATTGGTAAATATTCATAATCCAAACTTCTTCTCTTTAAATAACAATCAATTGCTGAAAAAAATAATTAGTTTTCCATAAACATTATTTACATCAAGTGGTAGCAGAGTATATGGTATTGATTCTATCAAAATACAATGAAGAGAGTCATGAACAATCTTTATGATGTAAAATATATATCGTTTCTGTATGTATTACAACTTATAATAAAGCATTTAAATTCTCAGATGATTATATGTAATATTTTTGGGTATAAACTCACTTTAAAAAGTCTGAAAAGTTTAAGGCACATATACATATAAAAATAAACAGGAGTGAAGGCCTTGATTTAGGGAAGCATTTAAGCACATGCTTAACTTAAAAGACATGTATAAGTCCCATGAACTAGTGCTGTGCAAAGAAGTAATTTTTTTGTTTTGTAGGGAAACTGAAAAAAATCAGAAAAAAAGTTTTTGGTCAAGCTGAAAACACTTTTAAATTTTTTTTTTGGCAAACCAAAAAAATAATTAGAATTTCATTTTGGGTTGAACAAAACTTTTCATTCAACCAAAATGAAATATTTCATCAAATTTGATGGTGGGGGTTATATTTTAAAAAATCTGTAGTAACAGTCAAAACAAAAACTAATTTTTAAATCAAAATTCAAAATGTTAACGTCAAAAATGTCAAAATGAAATGTTTCGACTTCTGTGATATGTTTCATCAAAACAATTCTGCAAGTTGGACACAAATTTGTGAATGTTTCACAGTTGACCCAAATCTGCATTTTTCTGCAAAATGATTTATCTCACAATTTTTGCCCAGCTCTAAATGGCACTTGAGCATGTTTTATTTCTTTGCTGAATAGTGATGCTTTCCTGAGTCAGCAATACATTGCCTTCAATATCTATTTTTTAAAAAAATTATTCTCTTAGTAAACAATTTTCATGAGGTTTAATATTATCCTATATGCTGTAGACCAGCTGTACACAGAGTCCTTACTTATTTCATGTTCCCAAAGGAAAGAACAACATATATCAGGATGGGGTTGTATGGATATGAACATGATCATCAGTTGTAATTTTTGCCCACATCTCACTGTGCCCCTGTGCAATACCAGTGATGAAGGAACTGCAGACTGTCTCTAACTTTCTGGGGAGAAAATGGATTGGGGGAGTTACCATCTTCCAAAATGTGCTTTTTGATGCCTACAAATTTTCTGATGAAGATATATGTACTGAAAGAGTGGCCTGATTTTCAGAAGTATTCACAACTCCCATTTGCTTCAGGACAATCTGCCATTTTCAGCAGCAACTCGGAAAATCATGCAATTTTATTCAGGTGCCTAAATATGGATATAGGAACATAATTTTTGGCACATAATTTTGACACTGTGGGCCTATATTTATAGTTTTATCCTCCGTGCTCTATTCAGCCAAACACAAACAGCTGACTGATGGCACTTTCTATACATGAACCTAATATAAATTGAAATTTCATCCCACTTAATATTCATCTTATAGAGGATATAAGTGAAAATACTGCTTCACATAACAGAGAACTCTTGTGCTCAGTTGAAGGAAGCCTATGGCTGATCATAAAATATATCTGATCACAGCGTGTGGAATAGGAAATAACAGTGGAAACTATGTGGACCTCAAATTCTCTACATATGGTGCCAAGTGAGAGGATTTCCTAAAAATACATGAATCCAAGATATTAATTAGAAATAAACTAGCAATATCTTTCCTGGAGTTGAAATGTTGGAGCTCAGGAGCAACAGAGAAGGGAAAGTTGTACTGAAGACAATGCAGTGAAAAACAACAACTTTCTGTATGCTCGGACAGCTTAAAACGTGGGAAATTAAATAATCATTTGGAGATAGTAAATCTTATAAACTGGTTTATGAATTCTGCCAAGGAAATAGTGGCATTTTTGTTTTCCTGGGAGAGTTGTATTTTGTATTAACCATACAACAACCAAGGACAATATTGAGAGGAATTTTACTTTAAATAATGGGCTTTTTGGAAATAACTGACTCTTGAATGTGTTTTTTCTCTCTCTCATAAGAGACAAATTTAACATAGCACAGGACTATTCTGAATAGAAATCCTTTAAAAACTGCATTTTCTAGCAAGTGTGTTTTCCCCCACTGGATATCTAAAAAAAATCGGTATAAAAATGTGATGGTAGTAGCCCTGCTTCTACAATGATAAAATATGAATGTAGAACCAGAGTGGTTTTCACTAGACCACAAGTTAATATGCCCTGGTAATAGATTTTTGCCTATGAAATATATTTTTATATACTTGGAAATTGTTCATTTATTTTTGCAATCCATAGGCCAAATATTAATAAACAGCCTCTAATTTTGCATTCAACGTTTTTGGGTGCAAAATAAGAGACTATGTTGAGTAGTTTTCAACATCTGACTCTTTGTATAGTTACAACACAGAATGTTCATGTTCTCTTTTCATATAAAGTACTCCCCTAAGTCTTTTTCTGCATTCCTCTCTACCCTCATCTTCTCCTATTTGGTGGTATCACCCTACCTACCAACACACCATTTCTATCTGATCCACTGGATGCTTCATTACTGCCACCTAAAATGCCTGCATGAGATTCCCAATCAGTGTTTGCCAAGTTCCATATCCCTCCTTCAAAGGTCTTATTAAAACTTCTGTTGAAGGAAGTGCTCTATGAAGCACTTTGTATTATGGTTTGCTTCCATACTGTCCTGTTTTGATCCCACTGTGCCTTAAAACTCCTTGGTACAAAGACCTGTCCAACACAATACCTCTTCAGTGTTGTGCATAAAAGTGGCACTCTATGAATATAGTTAGTAATCCTGTGGCAGGTGCTATAATATTGGGGTCCAGTCAGGATTTCTCCTTCCCCCAGCATCCCTGGGCTCAAAACTTTGCAGGGGTCATCCCCCTTCTCCTATAGGGGAACTAGAACCCACTTGGCACCCTGTTTCCCTGAGCTATGTGGGTTTTAGAGAAGAAAGAAATTTGAAGGGAGGAGTCAGTCCAGGGGCTCCTGAAGGCCACAGGAGCAAAAACTCAGCAGGTTCTGCAGTAGGGACTGGAAGACACAGGTGGTATCCTAAGCGCATCTTCTACAGTTCTGACTCTGAACAATCTCTCCCCTTTGCTGGTTAGATGTTTGCTCCAACCATCCCTCCCTCACAAACTTCATTTCAGCCTCACTCAGCCTATCCTCAATGCCACCTCCTTTAGTTTAGCCCTTTGTTGATGAATGGCTGTTTTTTTAAAAAAAAGTATTTACTACTATTAATTGCTTGAAAAGTTTTAAGAACACATTTCAGCCTCTGTTAAACTGTTCACTTCAGCCATTTTGTAGTATTTATTTGTGGTGTTTAATTGGTCATCTAAGTCACATGGTACAAGTTTTGCTTCTCCGATAGAAAGGCTGAACCTATTTAAACAGGAAAATATGGATACTCTTCTGTGTGAAGGAATACTTATGCTCAAAGTGAATATGTATATTTGTATGAAGAACACCCTTTCCCCAAACATTTGTTCAAACAATAACCTACCTAAGCAACTGTCACAAACAGGGTGAAATTCATCTTTGTTTAAAGGGCCAACACAAGATGTATGCAGCACTTTAAGTTGCACTTAAGCCTTATTTCCAGGTTTTTCTGCCAGCCCTGTGCACGGGGTGAATTTCACCAACAGCAAGTAAAACAGAGTGTAGACATGATCAAACTAAACAGCCATTTGGAATTGGACCAAAGTGTCCAAACATTGGTTTTGTGACCAGCTCTACAAATCCTATATTAAACCCCTGCAAGAGACTGCAGTATGTGGAAGAAAAAGCCACTAGACGGAGCTACTATAGCTGGTAAGAGGCATGCACTGAACTAAATAAGTGCACAATTGTCTGGAAAATTCAAAAATTGTAACTAAATATGAGCCAGAGATCACTTAGAGAGACAAAGACTGACAAATTCCTGGACTCTGTTTCAATCTCACCTATAGATTTAGAGATGATCCTGGACTCACATATAGGCACATGCATACCTTTACTCATGCCCATAATCCTACTAAAATCATAAATATTTGCTGGCAGTATGTGAAGCATAACTTTAGGCAGAATCATAGAACTATAGGGTTAGAAGGTACCGCAAGGGTCATCTAGTATAATCCCCTGGCAAGATGCAGGATTTGTTGCGTCTAAACCATTCAAGATAGATGACTGTCCAGCCTCTCTCTGAAAATATCCAGTTAAAGAACTTCCACAGCTCCCTAGGAAATCTGTTCCATTGTCCTACTGTTCTTACAGATAGGAAGTTTTTCCTGAGATTTTATCTAAATTTGCTATGCTGTAGTTTGAACACATTGCCTCTTGTCCTGCCCTCTGTGGCAAAAGAGAAATTTTTTTCTCCATCTTTCCTACAGCCAGGGCTGGCTCCAGGCACCAGTGCAGCAAGCAGGTGCCTGGGGCGGCCAACGTAAAGGGGCGGCATGTTCGGGTCTTCACCGGCGGCAATTCGGCGGCGGGTCCCTCAGTCCCTCTCGGAGGGAAGAACCGGCCACCGAATTGTCGCCGAAGAATGAAGCGGTGGCGGTAGGGCTAGGGGCCGCGGTTTGCGGTTTTTTTTTTTTTTTTTGCGCCGCTTGGGGCGGCAAAAACGCGGGAGCCGGCCCTGCCTATAGCATCCTTTTAAGTATTTGAAGTCTGCTATCATGTCCCCCCTTAATCACATCTTTTCCAAACTAAACGTACTCAGATCCTTCAGCCTTTGCTCATATGGCTTGCATTCCATCCCTCTGATCATCTTTGTCCCTTGCCTCTGGATCCTTTACAGTTTCTCTACATCCTTTCTATACATTGGTGATCAAAATTGGACACAATACTCCAGATGAGGCCTAACTAGCGCAGAGTAGAGCAGTACTATCACTTCCCGTGACTTGCATGCTATGCACTTCACTTTTTCTGTCTTAGTTTCCCAGTCAAACAGGGATATCAATGCTCACCTACCTTTTTAACAACATAAAGTTGCTAAGAGATACAACAGATATGGATCTTAGCCAATAATCACAAAGGAATGAATGCTGGACCCTGCTTACCCAGTAGTGCTGCCCTCTGATCAGGATATGTAGGAGCAATATTTTCCCTGATGGGCCTGTAGTAAATATCCCTTTGAGAGCTGTCAGATCAAAATTTACTCCTTGGCTGTGAACCCATCATCTCATTTAACTGGGGAGAAATGCACCAACCCCCAGCCCAGTTTGGCCATCAGGGTTGCACCACCTCCTCTGTTCTCAACCTCCAGTGACTATGTATTAGCATGCATAACAAGTCAGACAGTGGTAAGTGGTGGACTGAGGAACTCCGCCCAACAGACGGAGGAAGGATTTGGCAGATGCATAAGTGCTAGGCAGCCACTACTGATTATGTCCACTCCAAAGATACAAATAGGGTTCTATGACCTCAGAGCATGGTGGATCAGAAGTTGATTCATAGGCTGGATTCTTAGTAATCTGGTCAGATCTTTCTCTCAATACCTATTTTAAAAAATGGCCTATATGCATGAGCAAGGGGAAAGGGGACAGGACACAAAGAAGAGGTAGAATTGGGGAAAGAAAAATGGAGGAGGCATATATTGCCAGTTTCTAACTTCACAAGATTTGTATAGAATTTAATATATTTCACAGTAATCTCTATAGACTCCATAGATATCCATAAAGGGGTTTTTTCCCCCCACAGATCTCTATAGAGAGTTTCTGTAATCCTTTAAAATGAATGCCCATAAAGGGAGACTGTGTAACAATGTACTTCATTTTTTCTGTCTCCCAGTGTCTCAAAGGAGAACGAAATTAATCTTTTTTACCTATTCACAGTGATGTTCTGTGAATAGATTGCAGTGGTATTGCCCCAGTGCTGTTGTATAAATAAATTACCATAAAGCCTGAAGGTACAATTGGGAAAAGCAGATGTTATAGGTGGGAAAAAAACTAAAACACACTAAAATAGAGCTCAGGATGACGAAGTTTTATCCAAGTTTTCCCCTTTTTGTTATGCAGAAGAGATTCCAAGGTTGCACTAAAACCTCTCTGTGTCCATAAAGTCAAACCTGTTAAACTCGCATTCTTTATAAAATTAATACATTGCTAGTTTAATAATAATTTTCCCAGCCATATGATAAAATATATAATTTACTTTAAAGTTTTGGTTCACTATATATTATGAAACATTTCAACTGGAATCCAGCACCAAGGTAAGCCCCAGTTAGTCATTCTTTCAGAGTCTGGGTGTAGACCTTTCAGTGCACTTATGAAGGCCAGTCAAATTAGGGTTATGGCAGCCATACAGTGAGTGGTTAGTACAAAGGAAAATTACCCTTTAGTCTAGCTTTTTATTTAATATATATATATATCCTGTGGCCAGATGGTAGAGCAGGGAACCATAGTCTAGTCAAGTTTTGTTGTTCTTTTCAAAGTTCTAACAGTAATAATTTTCTTTGTTACATTTGGTGCATCACTTAACCTATGTGTGCCTTAGTTTATCCATCTGTAAAATCTGTTTAAAGCTACTTGTTTACTTTATGTTTGTAGAGCACTTTGGTGATACTCAGATGAAAGCTGTTATGAACAGCTGTGCCTGATTCACTAGAGTTACTCTAGTTTTGTGCAGCTGTAATTTCATTTAAGTCACTGCTCTTACATCAGCAAAAACTGGAGTAATTCAGTGTCGAATCAAGCCCAGTAAATACACATTATAATTAGCCATAAAAATACTGCTGGAATAGTAATGACTGTGAAAGGAATACAAACACAAAAGAGTGCATAAGAAAGATGACATATGTTTCTGCAATTTTTTCACTTTCTAAACATCAAAAAGCGCATCTTTTTAGGCCTAATTGGTCTGTAAATTAGCAGTTCAAACAAAGCACAAAGTAAGATTGTTTTCCTAATCCAACATTTAAGTGTGCTAGTAACATTTTTCTGTCTTAGAGCAGACAGAAGTTGGCCTGACCCTGGATAAATATTGACCTAATAAGTCTAGCATTGCATTAAAGCATGGACATAATGAAGGAAGGCCCACAAATGGTGAAAATAGCACAACAATTTAGTCAGTGTTATAGATCTGCTGTTGGGACAATAAAGATCAGTACAGTATTTCACAGAGCTTAAGATGGTCATAGGGAAAAAAAAAGCCCTCCAGCTCATGGTCACGTGATAGCAAAGATGGAGATAAAGTATGTGGGTCCCTTGGTGTCTCTAGCTCCACCATCTCTCACGGTACCATGAATATCCACCATGTTCTCCATGTCTACAATGTTCAACCTGCCCAGATTACAATAGTGTGAGTATAGTACTGTACATAATTATTTCCCCCAGGTGAACTCAGATGAGAACATCTCAACTAGGACAGCTTCATTCATTTTCCTTTTTTTAAATAATAGTGTCCTCAGAATAATATTTATTAGAGTTTCATTCCAGTAGTCCCAACAGATTTCCTTACTTTTTTCCTTAGAGAAAAGCAATGATATAAGACGATACATGACTATGAATATGATACTGACAATAAGAAGCATTAATTAACAAATTAATTAAACACATTTTGTTCCTTTCCCCCATTGGGGAAGAAACCAGATTCCAGTTTTGCTAGAAAGTAGGCTGTGTAAAGAGACACATGCATACATTTGCCCTCTAAATATTGCAGCCTCAATAAACTATATCTAGGGCTTCTTTCTTCAGGGTGGATTCAGATTGTTTTCTCAAACTGGTTCACCCATCCCTAATCCACAGTTTGCCAACATAATTTCCTTCTGCTTTTGGTGATGTCCTAGCAGCTGCAGAAATAATATAACCCCTTCTGGCCTTCACTCACATCTAAAACAAAACAGCTTTGATGTAATGGAATAATTTATATTTAGCTACATTTCCTCAGGGCAGTTATATAGTACAGTATTTTGGATAATCTTCACTGAAAATGTTTTTTTTTTTTTTACTTTGAAAATAAATGTAGGAACTTCCTAATTCTTTCCTATTTTGACCTGTGCACATCCTTAAGGTTGAGTGCATGTATATGTTATGTAAGGTCCAAGGGGACGGGGGAGATCAGTGATTAACAAAAACACGCATTTAAGCATATAACACATTTTCCCATATGGTCGATGGTCTTTGATAGCAACAAGCATATTCTTTTATTCTAACAGAAGCAAAGTTGAGGTATTTCATAAAGTCACTTTCATTAAGTATTACCTAACAGCAAGCACATGTGCAAAACGCTGAACCTTTCTCCCTCATATTCATAAGAAAATTACTATGTATTGTAAAAAATGACAAAGGGGCTGTTTTCTCTTCACAGCATGCAGCCCTTCCCTTTATCTTCTCTTTTTCTTGCATTAAACTTGTCAATATTTTACAGTGCCATCAGAAGAACTGTCTCCAAATACAATTAATAAATGGTTCTCTAGGCAACTATGGGCTTGGCTGGAGCTGTGCAGTTCACTATGACCTGTTGAACCTGAGATGTCAACTCTTCCCCTTTAGTGCAGGAGTGAAATAACAGACTATGTCTCATGAGCTCAGGAATAAAACATGAAGGACACAGTGCACATAGGCAAGATCTAGTCAAGACCTGGTCAACGTTACAGTTTTCCCCATGGCTGACAAGCCACAAGGGAGAAGTCAAAGTGGGATAAGCATGACCCAATTTTTTTCCCCAGCAACGTCTATCCTTTCCACACAATAAGTGTTCTTCCCAGGTTCTTGGAAGCAAATTGACCCTCAGATTTCAGGAGCAGAAGCTCCCTGCATGGGGAGGGAGAGAAGGATTCAAGGATCCAAAGAAACAAACTGGGGGTTAATGAGAAGTGCCAGAATCAAAAGAATTCAAAGATGAGCTTTAAGCTACTTTGCACACACATTCCTGACTTAACTCTGTGGGGAAGACTCATACCCATTTTAATGGTATATGTTAGCGCTTTAAAAATGTGAAGCACACTCTAATATCTATAAATGCTCATCACATTTCTCACTATAAAAGGCATTAATCATCCTATAGGAAATGGAACGGAGACCCTCTTAATTACCTACAGACTCTGTTTTAAAAAAGTAAATAGACCTCTGATTCTAAGCATAACAATTTTAAAAAACGTGAGGAGCGTGACTAATGTTTTGAAGTTTTATAAAATGCAAACATCTCAAAACACTAACAGATGACAAAGGGCAAACCTCATTTGCTCTAAGATAAAGAGGTTGATTTGATATTACTTGCAGAATGTGCCATGTCCTCAGGATTAATAAGGGAAAACGTATAAGAAATTAAAAATTCTTACCAGAGAGAAGTGAAGGAGATACAGCACACAGCAGACTGTTGCAAAATGGCTGCTTTAGGGCTGCAGCACCTTCATTCTGCCATATTTAAAAAGCTTGACACCTAAAAAGGCATGATGGGGAAAAGTGCCCCCTCTCCTGCAGCCAAGTGATTATGTGAGACTCTTTATGTATTTTATCTAAGTTGTGGCCCTCTTGATTGAAAAGGGAAGCTTGAAAATGTCAGTCCTAAAAACTAAAAACCAGAAGGTAAAAAAATATAATAAAAACAAAATTATTACTTTGAAAAAATATCATATTTTTTCTCCCAAATGATAATTTTTAAACACATGGAGTTACACTTCTGGGCAAACTTCATTGAGAAGAATTAGTAAGGATGAGGCAAATACAAAAGAATCTGCTCTTGGGGTAGGTTCTTTGAGTAGTGTTCTACAACCATAATATTGCTCTTAATCTGGCAGTGATAATAATAGTACTGTTGTTTTTAGTGGGAAGACTTCAGTGTGTGCTCAATCCAGGTGATTCCTAACCTATTTACACCTGCTATAAAGTAACACCTACACACACAGATAATAGCCTCATGGCAAATTCTAATAAAAATGTAAAAGCTTATTGGTTGTTAGTTTTTCTTTTAACTTAATAAAGGGCCACATCCTGCTCCATTTCATCACTGGGAGCTGGAGAGGGTCTAACTGTCCATGCTTAGTAGTGTTTTATATCCACACAGGTGTAAAGATTAGGGGCGGCTCCAGGCACCAGCGCACCAAGCACGTGCCTAGGGTGGCAAGCTGCGGGGGGCGCGCCTGCGGGAGGTCCACCGGTCCCGTGGTTTCGGCGACAATTCGGCAGTGGGGACGCCGAAGCCGTGGGACCGGTGGACCTCCCGCAGGCATGCCGCAGAATCCGCGGGACCAGCGGACTGCCCGCAGGTGCGCTGCTGAAAGCTGCCTGCCTGCCGTGCTTGGGGCGGCAAAAAACATAGAGCCGCCCCTGGTAAAGATGAAGGGCAATAGAGAATCTGTCCATTGCCTCTATTTTTCTCTCAGATCAATACACCCAGATATTCTGTGAAACAAGTGTTTCTTTTTTAAAACAGTACAAGATAATATTAATCATACTGTTGTCTTGGCTTATTTTAGGGCCTGGTGTTCAACAGCCTAGCACAAAGGGGCACTGATCCTGTTTGAGGCTTCTGGAAATAATTACTACAGAATTCCCTTTACTTATACCAACATTGACTGTTATACTCATGTGAGCATCCCATTGACATTGACAGGACTATTCCCGAGACTAATGCAAGCAGTGTTTGATCAAAAATGATGTAATATGGGTCTCATGCTTTTTACCTCATTTCATTGCCTTGTCAGAACTACTTGTGCCATTAATGAACAGTTGAAACAAGGAAGAAATATGTGCAAGTTTAAGATCAAGCAGTTAATTAATGGCACAAGTAGTTCTGACAAGGCAGCAAATTGAGGGAAAAAGCACAAGACCCATTGTCACGCTGCCTGGAGTGGCTTACAACTCTGAGTGCCTACCTCTGGGCAAACTGTCAGAAAACAGGGCAGACACCCCTGGTGGTATGATCTATGATTATATTTCACCAAGCCAGTAACAAATGTGAACCCATGGATCACTGTAACAGTCTTACCACGGAGTAACAGACAGTCCCCTCAGACTCTCCAGTCTATCTTGCCACCCAGACAAACTGGACTTTCTGATAAAAGGTCACTTCAACCAAAAATCACACCACATCAGGTTGCTCTCAGTCCCAAGAGACAAGTCACTTTCCCCAGATCACTTAGTACTCCAGATCTTATTCCAAAGTCAATGCTGGTAGCCAATTCTATAGTAAACTAACTAAAGGTTTATTAGCTAAGAAAAAGAATGAGAGTTATTGAGAGGTTAAAGCAGCTAAAATATGTGTATAGCTGAGCCACAGTTTATAATTCCAAATGGTAACAGAGATTTAGTAATCTGCCAGTTTCCCAAAAGTCTCTCAGGGCGATCCAGAGAAACTCTAAGGATCTCAGTCTTCTCATTCTGTTATTCTGCTCTGTTAGAATCCAAACAGTCCAGAGATCCAGGATCTTTCCTTGAATCCATACTTATAGCTTCTTCTCACAGAAAACAAGCTGACAGGGTCACTATCCATGTGAGTTTTTCCTTTGATGACAGAGAGTGAGGAATGCATTAAGAATCTTTAATCTTTCATCATTACACACAATGACCATCTTTTTTGAAGTTAGCTCTTTACTGTTAAAGTTCTTAATTTGCATTCCACCAGGCTTCTTCCTTGCTTGGTGGGTTATTTATTCACAGGGGTACACACAATGTAAATGTTTGCTATTATATTATAACAGGACACTGATAAGTGAAAATAATTCATGTAACATCCCATTAGTTTTCATGAAGTTTAAACACCAAATATATTTTATAAATTTAACATGACTTTGACCTATACTAATACACAAAGTGAACTGACCTGGGGCTTTGACATGAGATGGGACCTGGTCTGCGAGCATCACACCCATATTACAACATTTTTTGATCAGCCTTTGCTTGCTTTAGTCTCATGAGTCTCTCTTAGATTTTTATATAAAATTCAAAAAAAAATGTTTGTCAAAATATTTCTTTCAGTACCTGGAGCTAATATATCCTGACTAGCACACTTTGCTCTCTTACAGAAGGAATTATTATATTTATAATATTTGTAATGTAATTATAATATTATAATAATTATTTTCAGTGAGTGCCTAATGAAGGCCCCTCTCTCTTCAAAATTCACAAATCTTTGATAAATCCTCAGTACAGGGAATATTATTATAGTAACTTGAACAATTTGCAATCATCATTTGTAAAGATTGTAATGAAAACCACTATATTTATCACATTGGAGGGAATTTCTCCATATGATTTTACAAGATATCTCTAGGGAGATGATTAGAGAGATATGGGCCACATCCACCTCAGCTTACTAATGTTGAGTAGTAGCACAGAGCTCAATGCAACTAATTCATGTAAGTAATGTGAGCAAAATGCTGCCTATTATTAAGAGCCAACTTCTGCTAGCTTACTCACAGTTGTAGTCCTATCAAAGTTAATGGGACTTCTCACATGAGTAACTCAAACAGGATTTAACTCTGTCCCTCATCATTGTGTCCCAAATAATAGCTATTCTTGAAAAAGTGTGAACTTCTAATTTTGATCTGTGAAATGAATTAATCTCAAGTCCAAAAGAGAGTGAGTTTGTTACAGTGATCTTTAAGAATTGTGATAGAAAATGCTCAGGGCCTACAGCTTTTCCTTTGGCAAGTACTTTATAGTTTCTGAGGATTTCTTTTTTGATAATTTCTTGATTGAGAAATTCTTTGTTCATAAAATTTGGATAGATTTATCAGATAGCAATTGACTTAAGCCTCTCAGCTCTGGGGACACCGAAGAATAAAAATGTATATTAATATCTGCTTTTTGTTTTTGTTATGAAATGTGACACATTTGCCATGTGTCAGTTTAATATTAGTGATCGGATTTTCTTGCTCTTTTATTTTTAAGCAACTAGATTTTAAGCAATTTTAAGCGGCTAGTCTATTGTCCAATTTACTTATTTTTTCCCCTTATTTTGTTTCTGTCTTACAGTGGTCACCATACAAATAATTTCAATTTTACCTCTAGCCTAATTAACTTCATTGCAATGTTCCTTATACTGACTCATTTTGGAACTTCTGATTCAAAATGATAAACACGAGACCATTTCTGAGGCACTATGGAAACAATTATTTAGTACTTGAAGTTATTACTGTTACCTCAACTCAAATTCTGAGGTAAAAATTAGTTGCTTTGGGGGCCAAATACAGAGTTGATCCAGAACACCTAATGCCTAATGCCCACCCCCAGCCTCAGAGTTGGCTTGGACCAGCAGGTGAAAGAAAAACCCACATTTCATTTAATATTGCAGCACTCCTCACCCTTCATGGGATTGAAGGAAGAGATGTCTTTGTGGCTGGCTGACTGGACAGAAAAGTGAAACAGAATACTATTGGCTGCAATGCACCCCAGGAGAGGGCTTATAACACCTTCCTTCCATATCCAAGGGTGCCATTCTGCACTGGGAAGAAAAGCTCCTTCCTTACCCTTGGGATTACAGTAGGACAGGGTTTGGGGGCCTTGCTGTGGGTTCATGATAGTCACCTTTTTGGGGACTGGGAAAAAATGTCCCTTTTCCTGCCAGATTGATCTGGAAAAGGTGGGTGTTTTCCTCTCAGCAGCCCAGGGACGGAGTGGGTTGGTTAGTTTGTCCAATTCATTTTATCTCAGCTTGTCAGGTGCGCAGAGCAAATCATTGATCAAGAAGGCATCTGGCTCCCTGATCAGCTGGAATTGGAAGTGGATTAGCAGAAGACCTCTCATAAAGAAGGCTGGGAATGGGACTGGGACTCTTAATGTCAGATACAGTGAGAAGACACCATTTCTTCCTTATCCACTACCCTTTGTATGAAGGGAGGGCTATGGAGTCCAAGAAGCGGTGCTGGGACCTGGTTAACGGGATGGTGGGAGGGTTGATGGCAGCCCTCCACCAGCTGGTATAAATTACAATGGAAAGTTATCCTGCACTGAATGAGTTATTGACAGATTGTTCCCAGATATGTTACTTAATAAATTTTTGGCCTAGCTAAACCTGACATTCCTGATGTTTTGTCTTATTTCCTGTAGTGTCCCAGGCAAACTGCTGTTACCTACAACTTCTGCCTCCATCAAGAATATGTTACACTAACTTTACACCTTCTCTAGATTCCTGTTGCCTGCTTGGTAAGACTCATAACACAACTTGCACAGTGGTGCAAATGGTGCAGCCACCTGCACCAGGACCCTTGAGGTTATGGATACCCAACCAGAGTGAAGGATACTCGGATTTAGCAGCACACACGTTTTCCTGTTCATGTCATCACCAGCCTAGGAGAAGTTGAGCTGTGTTGTGCTGCAGTAGAAAGAGGCTGCCTAGGAAACCATGGCTCGCTCACTACCCCAGGGTCAGGATAGTGGCTGGGGTTGGGGGACCCGCTGGCCAGGGTGACTAATTGCCCTGGGTGTGAGCAGCTGAAAAGGGCACATGGAAAAGGTGTGTGTGTGTGTCGGGGGCGGGGGGGTTGCAGCAGCAGGAGATGCATGGAGGCATGGCGAGGGGACCCAGAGATGGGAGACAAACCCCCTATCTAGAGATGGAGCACGCCATAAAAATCATTGGATGTTTTGTATGGGGCAGGGGAGTGGGAGGTGGCTGAGGTGGGAGGGCTAAATCAGATGTGGGGATGGGGGAAGGAGGTTGGAATACAAGTGGGTGGAGCTGGGAGTCTGGATCAGAGCTAGGGGCATGGAAGGAGTGGAGGCGGTTGGAGCAGAGCTGAGGGGATTGAGGGGGATCTGGGGTAGGATGCGTGGGTGTTTGAAACAGGGCTAGGTGGGTAGATCAGGGAACTAAAAGAGCTGGGGAAGATGAGGGCTGGACTGAAGGAGGCTGGACTGTGGTTGAAGGAGATCTGGGGGAGGGGTGCTAGATCAGAACTGGAGAGGAGTGAAAGGGACCTTGGGAGGAGCTGTGGGTGTGTAGGGGGATAATGAAAGAGTTGGATGGAAGCTAGGCAAGAGCTGGGGGATGGGGGCTAGATTGGGATTGTGGGGGATCTAGGGGGGGCAGATTTCAGAATCAGGAAGTTGGGCCCTAACCAATTCTTGCACTAGAACCTTCTGGAACCTTGCTATGTACAAACGTATACCCTGTCCTGCCCCTTACACATCACCTTTGAATTTCTCTTCATTGGTTCTGAATACAGGGAAATGTAAGGGTGTTGGAATATTTCACACAATGCAGCTCCAGAAGTGGAAAGGTGTAGGAAGAAATCAGCTAGCAGGGAGAAGTAAGAAGCTGCAAATTAAAGTAGGCCAGTACATACTTTAGTTTACACCTTAAAGACAATAGTGATATCTCCCTTTGAAGAAGACCCATGTAATTAACCTCACCAAAAGAGAATCAATAATGTGGTCCTACCTGGATGATACTGAGCCTTTTTAATTATTGTATGTGCCAGCTAGATACTCACTAGAGAAAAAAAGGGAAAGCAGATCAGGCCAGGAAGTGCAAAGACATGCTAACATATTCATAAAATAACGGAGATTGGAACATTCTGAAAAGTTGGGCTAGGGTTGGTGAAATGATGTAAGTTTTTTTATCCAACATGCTTAATCAAACCCTAATAGAGACACAGAACATGTATGTTGATGATATTTATATATCATAAGGCTAAGATCTAAAACCAACAACAAACACCCCCACCACACGCACACACATACAACTGGACCTTTCACTTTAGAACATTCACCCCGTCTGTAACACCAGCCATTGGTATCAGCGGAGTTTGAGCCTTATCACATGACACAAGTATTAACTTTTGTACAGGGCAGTCATTAGGGAATAGCTAGCAGGACAATTGCCTAGGGTCCCATGCAACAGGGGGCCCTGCGAAACTAAGTTACGGGCAGCCAGTGATTCAACTTCAGCCCCACGTGCAGGACTCAGGGTTCAGCTTTGGCGGGGTTGGGGCCCACTCCTTAGTTTCTGCATGGGGCCCCAGCGAATCTAATGCCAGCCCTGCTTTTGTAACTCTGACCTGTGTCAGATGACTGAGGCCAGGATATAAAGTTCACTTTCCTAACTACATTCCTGTGTGTCATACCAGTGCCAGCTGTGTCAGGACCATGACACTGCTGTATTCCTGTAACAGAAAGTTATTCAGGGTATTAAATGGCTCATCTAGTAACCTCCCATTTGGCTACATGATAGGTGGCAGCTAGACAGGCTGAATGAGCATGTGCTCAATTAAGTAGCATACCCTTAATGCCTTCTAGCATCAAATATACAACTTTCAAGATCACTTGTTTAGTGAGATTTATTTTTTTAAAAACCTGAATTTTCTTTATCTCTCTGTCCTTAGCTGGTTTCTTCTTATGCTGAATGCAGCAAAATGTCACTGCACTGGTCGTCAAAATGTTCAGGTTCAAGTGATCTTCAGATGGGTCAAAGACCTAATTATGCCCTGAACATGAAAGTTGGGCTTCGTTTTACAAGCAACATATTGATTCACTGAGTTCCATAGCACTGAGCCTGCACCCATGTAATATAATGTAATGGGTAAAACACAAGAACTGATCAACTGTTCCCTAAAACACAGATTAAAACTGAAATTATATCTTCCAACAACTCACTTCATTTCAAAGGAAAAAATATTTTCAACATTTACTTTAATTTTGAAATCTGCATTGGCTAAATTGTTCTACTAAGACCTTGATTTATTGTCAGCTCAGAGAGAGATTTTTTCTTAAAGAAAGTCTGACTCAATTATACATTTTTGAATGGTGAATATGTGTATGTTTAAGGTGTGTTACTATTTCTAATTTAATGCATTTTAAAGTAGCCTTTAAAAATTGCTAACAATCTAAAGAAGGCTTTCAGTATTAGAAAGTACGGCTATGATTCAGTAAAACAATTAAGAACATGCCTGACTTAAAACAGACGAGTTGTCCCATTGACTTCAATATACTTTAATGGATACAGTTTTACTTTACTTTAATGGATACAGGCCCATATAATTATTCTGGAGAGAAATGTAAACACTGTGTGTGTGGGGGGGGGACATTTGGGATACTAATGTTACAAATAAATTAACAAGATAAGACTCGAGATGGCTCCTATGCATGATGCTGACACTTATCTCTGCCTTTATAGATTTCTCAGCACTGTTGCCCTTCCCTACTGTATCCTCAGAACACTGCTGCAGTTCAGCATCTCTTAAGGAAACTCTAGCCTTGCTGCAATTAAAATGTACTCAACATTTCAATGATCAAAGTATCTGCTTTAAAATAACTATGTTAACACGTTTTACACATTTGGTAGGGGAGAAACATCCCATATGGGAACTGTTAAGAACAAATTTACAAAAACTGTTTCATAGTCACAGCAGCATTCTTGAACTAAAGCTGTAGTTTGCTTCTGCTCTTCTCCTCAATGCCCAATGGCTCTCACCCTGTGCCCTCTTTGCCCTCACTTATCTACTGGGATGGGAGGTTGCGCAGGGCCTTTGCGTAGGGTAATATTAGCCCTTCCTGCAAGTTCTCTAACCTAATGGGGATCTCTCTGTTGGAGGATACACTGCTTCTCTCTCTCACTTTCTTTTCTTTTTAAGAAACTGTTTATTTTATTCCACATAGTGGTTCATTAGAACCATTAGCGGTTGTTTCTCATTAGTGAGCACACTCCCTTTAGTGACAATCTTTGCATTTTAATTTGAACTTTTGTTGCTGTCCACTAAAATTAAAGAGTTATGAAGGAGTCTTAATAACTATTTAAGCATCTACACTAGCCCGTGGGGAATCTATTTTAATCTGTACCAAAGCTTTTCTCTTTACTCCTACATTTTCTGCCTGGCTTTAACGCTTCTGCTTTTTTAAAAATTGGGCTGAAGAGCAGCTCAGGCAATTCAGTCATCCCCAAACTCTATCAGGCCTCCAAAGCAAGTCAGCTAATTTAATTTAGGAAATTTCCTATCCAAGACTCCACTCCTGCAATATGATCTGTTGTGTGTATGTGGAGACCAGCCAAAGTCATTGAGGCTCTTTGCCTGATGAGGCAGCCACAACACTGGGTATAATTTGAACAATCAGCGTCCTAGGCACAACAAAGGGAAGGACAAGCTCTCTTGGAGTATGCTATGGAGTAGTTTTAATGTAAGAAGAACAGGATCTGGGTTTAAGAGAAAAGTGGTTCTTGAGACTGTGAAGTGAAGGAAATCATAGTTTAATAGATTCCAAGCCAGGGGGGTCCATTGTGATTATCTAGTCTGACTCCTGTACAGTAAAGGCCAAAGAAATTCCCCAAAATAATTCCTAGACCATATATTTTAGAAAAAAGATCCAATCTTGGTTTAGAAATTGTCAGTGATGGAGAATCCACAATTACCTTTGGTGAATTGTTCCACTGTCAAAAATGTACATCTTATTTCCCCATCTAAATTTGTCTAGCTTCAACTTCCACCCACTGGACAGTGTTATAACTGTTCCTGCTAGATTGAGGAGCCCATTACTAAACAGTGTTCCCCGTGTAGGTACTTATTGACTATAGTCAAATCACCCTTTAACCTTCTTTTTGTTAAGCTTAATAGATAGATTGAGCTCTTGGAGTCTATTGTTATAATATATGTTTTCTAATCCTTTAATCATTTTCAGGGCTCTTCTCTGAACCCTCTCCAATTTACCAACATCCCTCATGAACTGTAGACACCAGAATGGGACATAGTATTCCAGCAGCAAACACACCAGTGCAACCAATTTACTAAGAAAGCCAGATGGCTCTGAAACAGATATCTGTCCTCTTCATTATTTAGTACTCCCCTGATTTTTGGATATGCAAACTGTATCAGTGAGGATTTTGTGTTTTGTTCCAGATGACTGATAAAAATGTTAAATAGCAAAGGGCAAAAGCCAATCCCTGTGGGATCCCACTGGAAACTGACCCTCTGGAAACTATTCCCCATTTACAGTTACATTTTGAGACCCATCGGCTAGCCAGTTTTTATTCACTTTAGAGTGTGCCATGTTAATTTTATATAGTACTAGTTTTAAATTGTTATACGGTATCAAGTCAAATGCCTTATTGAAATCTAAGTATATTACATCACCACAATTACCTTTATCAACCAAACTTGTAATCTCATCAAAAAAGGAATCAACTTAGTTTAATAGTATCTATTTTCCATGGACACACGCTGATTTGCATTAATTATATTACCCACCTTTAATTCTTTATTAATTGAGTCCTGCGTCAGCCTCTCCATTATCTTGCCTGGGGTTGATATCAGGCTGATAGGCCTATAATTACCTGGGTCATCCCATGAAAACTTGGCATAACATTAGCTTTCTTCCAATCTTCTGGAATTTCTCAGTGCTCCAAGGCTTACGGAAAAACAAGCTCCTCAGAGAGCTCTTTTGAAACTCTTGGATGTACATATGACGCTGTATGATTGAAGTATGACCATTTGTATCAATGATATTGCCACTGTCAGACAATTGCAACAAATCTTGAACAAAGCATGTAATGTAAGGTGTCAATGGAAAAGTTATGTTTTGCTAAGTATGATTATCCTGTTTATATGCAGTATCATTTTGTATCTGAAGTTATGAAAATTGACTACATACCTGCTTCACCATTGTGTTTGTTCCTGGGGTAATACCCATGAAGTAGTTTAACCCAGTCTAGACAGCACATTGTGAATAGACCTTTCAAGCTTGATTGCCCATTAAGGACTCTTCAATCTCACAATTAGCCATAGAAGAAACTCATTCCACCCAGCTATCTCTTCCTGCTGACGCCTAAGCCCCTCAGGGGCCAATGGCTGCCTCCTGTGAGTCATCAAGCCATGTAATGATATGTGGTATGCTCGTGTGACCCTGGACTCCATTTTGTGCCAGTAACTTTCCACAGAATGGGCTGTGAGCTTTGTTTGAAACAGAAAAGTTTCCAGGCACATGGCAAAGGGTAAACAGCCCCCTGGAATAACACCATTTTGCCTCTTTCCTCCTCTTATTCTCTGGATTGTGGATTTACAACTAAAATCAACATATTCAGCTATTGCCATCTTCTGGAAATACCAAAGACTTTACAAGCCAGCAGTCCATAACCTCACTGCTATTACCCTGATATAAGAACATTGTCATTATTGTATGTATAGGACCTATTAACCATGTTAACTCTCTTCTCCTTTTCTTTATTAATAAACCTTTAGTTTTCAGTTACTAAAGCGTTGGCAGCAGCTTGATTATTGGGTAAGATCTGAGTGATATATTGACCTGGAGCTGTGGCTGAGATCAGAAGAACCCTTTGTTTGATTAAACTGGTTTTCAGTAACCACTCATCACAAAGTCTGGTGTCTGGGTGGTGAGATAAGGTCTGGAATGCCCAAGGGGACTGCATTTTTGACTTCTTTTTAATCAATGTGGTGAGACAGAAGTTTACTTTTGTTACTGTTTGGTGTAATCTAATGATAGAATAACCACCAGTGTGGGGTGAGTCTGCCCTATTTCTCAGCAGTTTGTCCCGAATCTGGCATCTCAGCTGTGACCCACTGGGGCACGGTGACAGTAAGATATCTACCCTTGCTGATTCAAACATGTCTAACATTAGTAGCTTCTGTTTAACGTCCTCCCACAATATTAGTGGAGTGGAGAGCTTTATCATCATCATATGATGAGACTATAGTGTCTGGTTTATTCCCCAAACATATAATAGAAAAAAAAATATTGAACACATCTGCCTTTTCTGCATTATTAATGATAGTTCTACCATTTACATCTAGTAATGGGCCAATATCATTGTTAGGATTGTTTTTTCTTCCTAATATATTTAAAGAGCTTCTGATTGTCTTTTTGTCCCCTTCCTTTCCTTATCAATTTTCTATATTTCCTAAATAATGATTTATATGCATTACTATCAACTTCCCCTTTCTTCCATTTGTTATATATTTACTTTATTTTATTTTTTATAGCTGTCTTCACTGCCCCACTAAACCAGGTTGTTTTTTTAACCAGCAGAGCCTTCTTCCTCAGTTGTGGGATTGTGGCTTTTGGGGCCTCTAGTAAGGCATTCTTAAATTATTCCCAATTATCATTCACATTTTTCTGATTACTTTTTTCCCTCCAACTGTTTTGGCCCATAATAGTTTTTTAGTTGTGTACAACTGGCCCTATTAAAGCACCAAGTATATATATTACCGGTATGGATTTCATTCTGCTTGCATATTATAAATGTCATCAAGTCATGATTACCTACCATTAAGTTTAGTTCTGTGTTCAGTTTCTCTTTATCTGTTAAGACAAGTTCTAATAAAGAATTCTGCTGGCTGGAACACTTTTTGAGTTAGGAAATTGGCAACTATAATGTTTAGAAATTGCAAGGATGTTTTAGTACTGGCAACTAGAGACCTCCAGCATCTGTCACTCAAATTGGAGTCCCCCATGATCAAACAGCTTTCTTTTCCTGTGTAAGGAGGTGGTCATCCTGTTCTCTAATGGTAGGCTTGTCTGTAGCAGACATCAACTAATACCCCATCCTGAGCTTTATCTGTTACCAATCTGTTACCAATCTGTTACATTGATCCATAAGAGTTCAAGATCATTTTCTTTCAAGTTGTCAGTGACTTGTAAACCAGTTATGCCATTTTTGACATAGAGTTCCACTCCTTCCCTTTCCCCCCCTTTTCCCACTCAATGCTTCCTAAATGGTTTATAACAATTGATTTTGACATTCCAATTTGAGAATAGGCCCACTAAGATTTCTGTTCTTCTTGTTTGTTACCCAGGCTCATAGAATTAGTGTATAGGCAATTCAAGAATTTCTTCTTTTCATGTCCTTTGGTTTCTTGATTAATTTCATTCTCACTATCTTGTTTCTTGAATTCAGCGTTCATATCTTTCTTCTTTTTTTCCTCCCCTTTTGCTGTTAGTTTAACACCTGCTTCATTACTCTAGCCAGCCTGTCTTCAAGGAGGTTGGTCCCCCTTCTACTGAGGTGAAGGCTATCAAAATTATATAGCCCCCTCTCCTTATAGAATGTCCCACAATACCAAAACACTCTAGTATAGACCATTTACCTAGCCAGGGGTTCACTTCCAGAATATTCTGTCTTCCTTCTCTTGTGTGAGTAATTCTCCAGTTGACGATTCTCTTGATTAAACATTTTTAGGCACCTAGTTAGGGAGCAGAGACAATACCATGTGAGGAACTGTCCCAGACTGAGGTATCATTAGAGGAGGTTTTGGAACAAATTGATAAACTAAACAGCAATAAGTCACCAGGACCAGATGTTATTCACCCAAGAGTTCTGAAGGAACTCAAATGTGAAATTGAAGAACTACTAACTGCAGTCTGTAACCTATCATTTAAATCAGCTTCTGTACCAGATGAATGGAGGATAGCAATGTGATGCCAATTTTTAAAAAGGGCTCCAGAGGTGATCCTGGCAATTACAGGCCTGTAAACCTGACTTCCGTACCAGGCAAACTGGTTGAAACTATAATTAAGGTCAATATTGTCAGACATATGGATGAACATAATTTCTTGAGGAAGAGTCAACATGGTTTTAATAAAGGGAAATCATGCCTCACCAATCTACTAGAATTCTTTGAGGGCATCAACAAGCACGTGGACCAAGGGGATCCAGTGGATATAGTATACTTAGATTTTCAGGAAGCCTTTGACAAAGTCCCTCACCAAAGGCTCTTATGCAAACTAAGCTGCCACGGGATAAGAGGGAAGGTGCTCTCATGGATTGGTAACTGGTTAAAAGAGAGGAAACAAAGGGTAGGTATAAATGGTCAGTTTTCAGAATGGAGAGAGATAAATAGTAGTGTCCCGCAGGGGTCTGTTCTGGGACCAGTCCTATTCAACATATTCATAAATGATCTGGAAAAAGGGATAAAGAGTGAGATGGCAAAATTTGCAGATGATATAAAATTACTAAAGATAGTTAAGACCCAGGCAGACTGTGAAGCGCTACAAAAGAGTCTCTCAAAACTGGGTGACTGGGCAACAAAATGTCAGATGAAATTTAATGTTGATAAATGCAAAGTAATGCACATTGGAAAGCATAATCCCAACTATATATATATAAAATGATGGGGTTGAAATTAGCTGTTACCACTCAAGAAAGAGATTTTGGAGTCACTGTGGATAGTTCTATGAAAACATCCACTCAAAGTGCAGTGGCAGTCAAAAAAGTGAAGAGAATGCTGGGAAAAATTAAGAAAGGGATAGATAATAGGACAGAAAATATCATGTTGCCTCTATATAAATGCATGGTACGCCCACTTCTTGAATACTGTGTGCAGATGTGGTCACCCCATCTCAATAAAGATCTATTGGAATTGGAAAAGCTTCAGAAAAAGGCAACAAAAATGATTAGGGGTATGGAACGACTTCGTTATGGGGAGAGATTAATAAGACTAAGACTTTGCAGCTTGGAAAAGACATGACTTGGGGGGATATGACAGAGCTCTATAATATCATGACTGGTGTAGAAAAAGTAGGTAAGGAAGTGTTGTTTACTACTTCTCATAACACAAGAACTAGAGGTCACCAAACGAAATTTATAGGCAGCAGGTTTAAAACAAATAAAAGGAAGTATTTCTTCACACAATGCACAGTCAACCTGTGGAACTCCTTGCCAGAGGATGTTGTGAAGGCCAAGACCATAACAGGGTTCAAAAAAACAAAACAAAAACAAAAAACTAGATACATTCATGGAGGATAGGTCCATCTATGTCTATTAGCCAGGATGGGCAGGAATGGTGTCCCTA
The DNA here is from genome assembly GCF_002925995.2 of Terrapene triunguis. NCBI lineage: Eukaryota > Metazoa > Chordata > Testudines > Emydidae > Terrapene > Terrapene triunguis. The sequence continues at coordinate 6,363,641 of NW_020664369.1, forward strand.
GCCTGTCTTTGCCAGAAGATGGGAATGAGCGACACGGGATGGATCACTTGATGATTACCTGTTCTGTTCATTCTCTCTGGGGCACCTGGCACTGATCACTGTCAGAAGACAGGATACTGGGCTAGAAGGACTTTTGGTCTGACCCAGTAGGCCATTCTTATATTCTTATGATTTAAGTGACAAATACCACACTATGTATAATGAATAACAAATAATGGAAACAAACAGTTCATATACAATTCATACTCTGACATTTGTTTGCATAAGCAACTCAGTGATGATCCCTCAATAGCAAATACCTTCATAAACATAAGACACAAATTCCTGGCACTTTTGCATCAATGGCAAAGATCCCGCTGACTTCAGTGGGGCCAGGATGTCAGCCCAGGATCAGTTTGCAAAGATTTATGGATAGAACAAAAAAGAGCTACATTGACAATTGATACTAGAAATAATGAATAATTCAACCAGCTTCATTTAGGAGAATAGTCCAAGAAAAAGTTACACCACTTATTTTAAAACGAGAAAAAGAAAACTGCAATAAATGTGATAGTGACTTTATTGAGCAATAGTTGTTTACAAATATTTTTCCCAGGATAGAGTTGTTACTTTTCTTGTGAAATAATGTCTTCAATCTTGGTCTTCAGACATTTTATCATAATCTCAGTAAATACTTACCTTTGAGACACTATTTTATCATGATTGCCCTTACAACTAGTTACTATTTATAAAACTGAGTATTTGTAGTTGTTGTATGCAGAGTTTTAGCCATGCTGGTCCCAGGATATTAAAGAGATGAGGTGAATGAGGAAATATCTTTTATTGGACCAACTTGTCTCTCTCATCAACAAAAGTTGGTCCAGTAAAAAATTTTACCTCACCCACCTTGTCTATTTGTAGTTGTGACAATTTCGCTCATTGGATATAGCCATGCTATTGAACAGCCAGTGACAACAATGGAAACTCGGTCCATCTCCTTCTTCCATCAAACAAACTGCAAGAAGAAGAAGCTGTTAGAGCAGGGGTCGGCAACCTCTGGTACGCCGCTCGCCAGGGTAAGCACCCTGACGGGCTGGGCCAGTTTGTTTACTTGCTGCGTCGGCAGGTTCGGCCGATCGCGGCTCCCACTGACCGCGGTTCGCCGTCCCAGGCCAATGGGGGCTGCGGGAAGCGGCGCAGGCGAGGGATGGTAAACAACCTGGCCCAGCCCGCCAGGGTGCTTACCTCTGAACTATGTCTATGCTGTGCACTATCCTAATGATGAAGGCAACACGCCCAGAAAAACTCATTTTGTACCCATCTCACCTCCAAAAGAAACATTTCAATAAATGGACTGTGGGATTATTCTGTCCATCATCCAAAAGCAGCTCAAATTAAGTACAATGCATAAGTCTTTGCAGGCTAGATTGGAGCCACAGTTTGGATACAAAGAGCAATATTTCTAGATTCAATCAGCCCAAGGAAACTGTTATTTAGGAGATATTTGAAAGAATAAAAATTGAAACAGTACTAATTGAAATGGTTTGCTGCATTGGCCTAACATCTAAATTGCCTTTCTTACTTTTATATACATATGGGGCAAGTCCCCTTGCAGAGTCCCCCAAATGCACTCTCTTTCAGTAGACTTAGCATCCAAATGCCTGTGCAACCACCTCAGTAGAAAAAACACCTTCCTCCTTTGTAAAAGAAAAATCATAGTTGGATTCAACACAGATGTTATATTATGACTTTTGCTGGGGCCATTAGCAGGTTCCCAACTACCCTGCACATGCTCAAAGAACTATATAAAGCAAAAGCTTCCAATACTAACCCTACTTTCAAATGGAAAGCATATGGGAGGCAGTGGTAATTCAAAGGCTACTGAAGTCAATGGGGAAAAAAATCCCATTAGCATCTTTGGATCAAACCCATGGTGTACATTGAAAAATTATCCATGTGTTGTTTGGGGCTGGTCTACACCCAGCCGCTAGTTCGGCGGCTGGGGATCGAAGTTCTGGGTTCGACTTATCGCGTCTGGTCTGGACGCGATAAGTCGAACCAGGAAGTGCTCGCCGTCGACTGCGGTACTCCAGCTCAGCGAGAGGAGTACCGCGGAGTCGACCGGGAGCCTGCCTGCTGCGTGTGGACCGCGTCTGAACCACGGTAAGTTCGAACTAAGGTATGTCGACTTCAGCTACGTTATTCACGTAGCTGAAGTTGCGTACCTTACTTCGACTTGGGGGGTTAGTGTAGACCAGGCCTTGGTTTCCCCTCAGTTGGACCTGAGAAGATAAGAAAAGTTGTGTCTAGGACAGGGGTCAGCACGTGGCTCATCAGGGTAAGCACCCTGGCGGGCCGGGCCAGTTTGTTTACCTGCCACGTCTGCAGGTTCAGCCAATCGTGGCTCCCACTGGCCGCGGTTCGCCGTCCCAGGTCAATGGGGGCGGCGGGAAGCGGCGCGGGCGAAGGATGTGCTGGCCGCGGCTTCCCGCCGTCCCCGTTGACCTGGGATGGCAAACCGTGGCCAGTGGGAGCCTCAATCGGCCAAACCTGCCGATGTGGCAGGTAAATAAACTGGCCTGGCCCGCCAAGGTGCTTACCCTGGCGAGCTGCATGTCAGAGATTGCCGACCCCTGTGTTAGAGGCATAAGAGTTCAGATGTTTGCAATGCATGTTATGCCTATTGCAGCAGCTGTTCTTTGAATCCCCAGAATATACCATGTTCATCTAAACTCTAAATCTGAACAGCAGATACTGGGGAAAAAAACAATACACGTCTGAACCCCCCAAAGGGTAGAAAAAAGTAGAAAATATTACTAGAGAATAAAACAAAAGTGAAGTGTGGGACTGATCAATCTGCAGGACCACTTGTGTCTCTTATTAGGAAATCCTCTCAAAAACAAAAATCAACCCCTCATATGAAAAACTGGGAAAAAGTCCTGCACAGTTACTTCAAAGGATATTTTTCATCTTTGAAACAAAAAAGGGATGTGGGGCAAACCTGAAACCCATTTTGCCACACCAAGAATTATGTGCGATCCACAAGAAATGCATCCATGACAATGTGCTACTGATGGATTTTCTGATGCCATCAAACTACATCTAGATTTAGAGCTGTGCAAAATTATTAATGTCCACTTGATCTTGATCCTAAGCCCATTCAGATGAGTGGGGCTTTTGCCATTGACTTCAATATGCTTTAGATCAGGGCCTTAGAGTATTCTTATACAACAGTAGTTCCTGAAATTTGCGTTTTTTTCACAGATCTATGAAGATATGATCCTTTTACTTTCTTTTGCTATGGTGAGAATTTATACACACAACTCTAATGAACACTATGCGCTCCCTTTTTCTCCCAGTATTCAGTTGTGTTTGAAAAAATTATGTTTGGAAAATAAAATAAAATCAAGAGCAAAAAGGTTAGATAGAAAAAATTGATTGATTTTGTTAAGAGACTCATTCAACTAAACTGAATTGAACAGGATCTATTTTTCATAAACCCATGTTGATTTGCATTAATTACATTACCCGCCCTTAATTCTTTATTAATTGAGTCCTAGATCAGCCTCTCCAATATCTTGCATGGGATCAATAATTGAAACTGCACAATCAAGTGGGAGGAGGAGAATTTAAATTGATTCCCAGTTTCATAGAAATTCTATCTACATCACAGATTTTTAATCAGGATATATATCAAATTTCACACATTACGTAATCAGAGAATACTTCCACTGCTTGATTACATGCTGCAGTGGTGATAATGGTGGAATAAGTAGCCATATACACAACTTGACCCTTTTTTAGAGGGTGGGTGCACATTTTGAAAATCAGGCTACTTTAAGTTGTCTCAAATTCAGCACTTATAAACAAGCCACCCCAAATCACTAGCCACTTGTGAAAAATTAGACCAAGAGCTTTCATACAGTAAACAAAAGTTAAATAATTTGTAGCAGGTGGAATCACTTTGTTTTGTTTTGTAATTTAATTGCAAATAACATGCTACACAGTTTGGAGGAGGAAACAAAATCTAATAACGAGACAGAGCTGGGATAGAAGAGAAGCAACAGTAAGTCTAAAAGCACTTAGCTTATTATGAAGGAAGACTGACATTAGGAATGACAACAAATAATCTTTCAATGAACCGTGCAATTTTCTGGAGCATTTCCTTTGTGGCGGTAGAGCTGTGTGAGGTTTATTACTCTAAGGGTATCCTCTATGCACCCCTTGAAGTCCTTATGAACCCATTTTCCCTCTCAGTTAACTTCTGCTGATAGGTTGAAGAGGACTAGATGACAGACTGTCAACTGTGCTCCTGGGGTCTGATCCAACTTGCACTGAAGTCAGCAGGAGACTTTCCCATGATTTCAACGGTAGTTGGATTGTACCCATAGGATCCAATCCAGCACATGAATAAATAAGTAGCTCCTTATAGCTTCAGTGGAATTACTCATGTAAGTTTGTTCACACATGTATTTGCAGAAGCGGGGATGTTCACTGGCTACACGTACTGTATGATGTGAAGCTCTGCTTAGGAGTTAAAAACATTGATCTGTACTAGTTCTCATTTGCTACTGCTTTAGTATTGGGAATAGAACCTAGTTTTCCCAAAGGCAGTACAGAGCATGCCATTTAGCCACAGGACTAATCTGGACATTTAGCTTCTGAGTTTTAAGTTTTGGGTTTATTTTTTTAGTTTGTAAAGGTATATTAATTTTCCTAATAGGGACTGAAAGTTAAATGCAGGTGAAGCACAATGGAAAACTGTGGCTAGACCAGCAACTTTGATTTCAAAGACAACTTTAATTCTTTAATAGTTCTATGTAAGCAGGGAGTATTCATTACAGGTAGTGAGGTACAGAAGGAAGTTTCCATCCTGTGTGCAATCATAGTGTGTATACATATATATTTGAATATTTATTAAAAAACAGGCCATATTTGTACTTCATGGTGGCAAAGTTTAGTGCATGTCTTTCAGGATTCACATGAACAAGACCAATATAAGACAGCAGTTGAGATTTGCCTACTCAATGGATTCAATACAGCAGGAAACCAATTTAAGGGGAAAATGCATTTAAAAAAAAAAAGCAATGAGGTTGAGGAGCTTGAGAATGAAATTTAGAAAACAATTTCTCATACAGTTCACCCTTGTGTCACTTCCTCCCGGGAGTGTCATGCAATGTTATAAAAAGTGTTGCTATAACAACACTAATTAATTTTAGTGGGATTTCATGGGTTACAGTAAAAGCCAAACCACAGTAGTCCCATTCTATGTCATAGCTGGTTGGGTAAAAGAGAACTATATGATATTGAAATAGAAAGTAGTGCAGTAATTACTGACAAGGGCTGCCCAGGCCAGCCCTTGTCATGGCAACATATGCACACACCCCTCTTCATTATGAACATAAGGGTGACAATCAACAACAATGAAGCCTATACACATATTATTCAGTACATTACAGGATACACTGAAATAAAGGGTGAGGTTTATTCAACATAGTAAATCCCTTGTGGAGCTACATGACTTGAAAAATGATATCTGTCAATGTGCTCAGGCTTTTGCTTCACATAACTTGGAGGATTAGGGACTCCAGGAATTCTGAAATGAGTACTAAATCCACCCTCTGAAGAGTCTGAGAGAATACTATGAATAAGGAAGTGATAAATATCTGGAGAACTGTAAATAAACAAGTACTGCCAAATGCCCTAATCTTTCCCAGACATGTTAAAAGGTTTTCATCACTATGAAGATATTGCAGCAATTCTATATTCCATATATTATTGACTCTCCAATTCCATTATAATGACAGTACAAACTGTCACTCTAACTTCACCAAGACATAACCAATCTTCCTCATAAACAGTGTTCATGGCCTTCTGCCATAATATGGTTTTCTCGGACTCTTGAGGCGAGCTAGACAATTTTCTAAAATAGCAGTTTTCTTTTGAAAAGTTTGCAAACACTATTTTGCCCCTTCATCATCAAATGCACAGCTTGGAAATAGTTTAAATTATAAACTCCAAAATTATTTTGTCATGCTGGTGTCACTGAGAATGAGGCTTTTGAGCAATTATGGAGAGTAGGAATAATAGTAGAGTTATTCAAGATTGATAATGAGTACATTAGGGTATGTGCATGGCGCATTTTACTGTATACTGTATATGTGGTCCAATGTAGATCTTAGTGAAGAGTCCAAACTTCATATGCAAAGGCTGTAGGCAAAGCCTCATGTCAGAGCTGCCATGCAAATTGTGTCTGAAGACATAGTTTGTGACCTTTGTGTACAATAAGTCAGCGCTGTTGTGCCATATAGACATCAAAAACACAGAGATGCTCTTCCAAAATCTTTTTTAAAATTGAAGAAATTCTCATGCAAAAAGCTTTGTTAACCTGGAGTCATGTTAGAAAGGCTTTTCTAGCTGGATAACTTTTCTCACCAGCATTTCTGTATGGTTATAATTCTAAGGGCAGGGCTACACTACCACTTAAGTTGATTGAACTTACATCGCTCAGGGGTATGAAACACCCCCCCTCCCCCAAAAGACACAAGTTTCACACTATCCACACCGGTGCTATGTCGGCAGCAGAGCGCCTCCCACAACATTGCTTACACCTCTCGCAGTGGTGGACGAATTATGCTGATGAGAGAGCAGAGTGTCGGCATAGCGTGTCTTCATCAGACATGCTACAGCAGCGCAGCTGCATGTAGTGCTCTAGTGTACACTTGCCCTAAATGTGCAGTAAGATCCAGGAAGAGCTAACCAAATGACGCCTAGTTGCAAGGCATGCTCAGAATAGGTGAAACACAGAAAGACAGGATTCCAGGAGGATGTACACTTTTTCCAGATGTAGCATCCCATCTCATCACTGCCTTATTCTCCTCTCACACTAGTGTAGACGGGGAGAACCCCATCTAACTCATTATAGTGATTTAATGGTGTCAAACCAGTGTGAGTGTAGAATCAGGCCTGCAATCTTGATCCTTTCCCTCTGTTTTACTTTATTATGGCTTTGAGGGAACACTAGGGACCAGGATGATCCACCTATCTATAATGTGTAGGAAAATAAACTTCATGAGCATGGGGGGCTCCAATTTGAGCGTCATATTCTGGAGGTCTTATCTTGCCAGTTCTAAAGCATTCTTGCATTTTCTAAACATTGGAGATAAGATTATAGATAACAATTTCCTAACGCAAAGAGTGTTGCAGCCAACACAGAGGAATTCTTTATTAAAACTTGTCCTAACAGATAAAGAGAATATGATCAGAAAATTAATAGTAGATTAGGTACATATGATCATGAGTTGAAGAACCTTGCAATGTGCAAGCAGAATGAAGCCCAGCCCATTAATATAGATACTTGGTGCTTTAATAGGGCCAATTGCACAAAGCTGAAAACAATTATGAGCCAAAAAGTTGGAAGGAAAAATGTAATCAGAAAAATGTGAAAGATAATTGGGAATCATTTAAAGACACCTTACCAGAAGCCCCAAAAGCCACTATCCCACAACAGAGGAAGAAGTCTGTGCTGGTTTAAAAAAAAAAAAAAACTATAAATCTATGGCTAGCAGAGTTATGGACAATAAGAAGTAGTTTAAAAAAAATAGGAACAAAAGGAATCCTAAGAACGGTATTGGTCCATTACTAAATAGAAATGGTAGAATCATCAATAATAATGCAGAAAATGAATACGTGGTCAATAAATATTTCTGTTTTGTATTTGGGAAAAACAGATGATGTGATATCATATGATGATGGTTGATTGATGATGATGAAAATAGATGGAAATAGTAGACTTATCAATAATCATAGAATCATATAAGGGACCTCAAGAGCTCAATCTAGTCCTGTCCCCTGCACTCATGGCAGGACTAATTATTATCTAGACCATCCTTGACAGCTGTTTGTCTAACCTGCTCTAAAAAATCTCAAATGACCAATACCTCTCTAGGCAACATTTTCCAGTGTTTAACTACCCGAACAGCCAGGAAGTTTTTCCTAATGTCCAACCTAAACGTCCCTTGCTGCAATTTAAGCCCATTGCTTCTTGTCCTGTCCTCAGAGGGTTAGGAGAACAATTTTTCTCCTTCCTCCTTGTAACAACCTTTTATGTACTTGAAAATTATTATGTTCCCTCTCAGTCTTCTCTTATCCAGATTAAACAAACCCAGTGTTTTCAATCTTCCCTCATAGGTCATATTTTCTAGACCTTTAATCATTTTAGTTGCTCTTCACTGGACTTTCTCCAATTTGTCCACATCTTTCCTGAAATGTGGCACCCAGAACTTGGCACGCTACTCCAGTTGTGGCCTAATCAGCATGGAGTAGAGCAGAAAAATTACTTGTGTCTTACAACACTCCTCCTAATATATCCCAGAAACATGTTTGCTTTTTTCCCCACAGTATTACACTGCTGACTCACATTTAGCTTGTGCTCCACTATGACCCCCAGATCCCTTTCCGCAGTATGCCTTCCTAGGCAGTGATTTCCCATTTTGTATGTGTGCAGCAGATTGTTTCTTCCTAAGTTGAGTACTTTGCATTTGTTCTTATTGAATTTCATCTTGTTTACGTCAGACCATTTCTCCGGTTGGCCCAGATCATTTTGAATTTTAATCCTATCTTCCAAAACATTTTGCAACTCCTCCTAGCTTGGCATCCTCTGCAAACGTTATAAGTGTACTCTCTATGCTATTATGTAAATCACCGATGAAGATATTGAACAGAACCAGACCCAGAACTGATCCCTGCAGGTCTCCACTTGATATGCCCTTCCAGCTTGACTGCGAACCACTGATAACTATTCTCTGGGAATAGTTTTCCAACGAGTTATGCACCCACCTTATAGTAGCTCTGTCTAGGTTGTATTTCCCTAATTTGTTTATGAAGTTTCATAAGACAGGAAGAAAGATAACATTGTGACAATTTTTAAAAAGGGTAAATGGGAGACTCAGGTAATTATAGGGCAGTCAGCCAAACATCAAGCCCAGGCACTATAATTTAGAGATTGATACGGAATTCAGTTAATAAATAATTAAAGAATAACATAATTAATGCAAATTAACATGGTTTTATGGCAAATCGATACTGTCAAACTAACTTGATACCTACTTTTGATGAGATTACAAATTTGGTTATTTAAGATGTTTAACTTGGTACTGCATCACTTTTTTATTACAAAACTCGAACAAAATAAAATTCACATGGCCCACATTAAATGCATTAAAACTGGCTAACTGATAGATCTCAACATGTGATTGTAAATGTGGAATCATCATTGAGCGGATGTGTTTCCAGTGGGGTTCAGCAGGGATCAGTTCTTAACCCTAATTCTATTCAATATTTTTATTAATTAACTCAAAAAATAAAACCCCATAAAATCATCACTAAAAATTTTTGCAGATGACCCAAAAATGGGGGAGTGCTAAATAATGATGAAGTGGGCTGTAACCCACAAAAGCTTATGCTCAAATAAATTTGTTAGCCTCTAAGGTGCCACAAGTACTCCTGTTCTTTTTAAAGACAGGTCTCTGATTCAGAGCAATCTGTGTCACTTGGTTCACTGTTTGCAAGTCTACAATATGAATTTCAGTAGAGCTAAATGTAAATGTATACATTTAAGAAAAAAAATGTAGGCCATGCATACAGGATGGAGGACTATATCCTGGGAAACAGCGTCTCTGAAAAAGATTTGTGGGTTGTGGAGGATAATCAACTGAACATGAGCCCCCACTGTGATGCTGTGGCCAAAACAGCTAATTGCATTCCTGGGATGCATAAACAAAAGAATCTTGAGTAGGAATTGAGAGGTTATTTTATCTCTGTATTTGGCACTAGTTTGATTGCTTCTCGAATACTGTGTCCATTTCTGGTGCTTACAATTCAAGAGGGATGTTGGTAAATTGGAGAAGAACCCTGAGAATGATTAAAGGATTAGAAAACATGCCTTTTAGAGGTAGACTCAAAGAGCTCAATCTTTATAGCTTTACAAAGAGAAGGTTAAGGGTGACAATTACAGTCTATAAATGTCAACATAGGGAACAAATATTTCAGCTCTTTAATTTATTAGAGAAGGTATAACATGATCCAATGGCTGGAAAGTGAAGCTAGACAAGTTCTCACTGGAAACAATGTGTAAATTTTTGACAGCAGAAGTAATTAATCATTGGAACAATTTCCTAAGGGTTGTGGTGGATTCTCCATCACTCACAATTTTTAAATCAAGTTTGGATGTTTTGCTACAAGATATGGTCTAGGAATTATTTTTGGGAAGTGCTATGTTCTGTGTTATAGAGGATGTCAGACTAGATGATCACAGTGGTCCCTTCTGGTCTCTGTAATCTATGAATTTATGAATCAATAAGCAGGGTGATACAGTGAAAACATTTTGTCATTTTCACTAGTGTTAGCTGCGGATGTTTTTAAGAAATCACTAAAGTCAACCATGATAACAGAAACCTACTGAACATGGAAAGAGACCAATAGAAGGGATATATAAAACTTGTGTGGATTATTTGTAAAATCAAGGGGAAACAGTAAATAAAGCTATACAAGCTTGGGTTTTTTTGGGGGGGGATTCTTTTTGCTTCTGTCATAATTTACTTGAATGTGCAGTATTTTTCTCTATCACTGGTTTATATTGGTCAGGCTATAATGTTTCTCTATTGACAATATTTTTCAACTTACAATACATTTAACAAAAACAGATTTGTTTGTCTGTTTAAAAATGATCAGCCTGAATTTCCTTCATTTCTCCTGTTTGAGGAGCTTACTTGTTTTCAGGCAGGTGCTTTTCTTGGCAAGGACTGATGAGACCTGCTACAGCCAAGCAAGAAGCCATAGGTGACCAGTTTACCCTTCCCCAGTAGAGTACCAGCTGGCAATTGCCCCCATTCTGGGATGGCTTGTCCTTCTTTTCACCTTGTCATCAGGCCAAGATTGTACACTGTAGGAGTACAGGTAAGCATCTGCCTCTATAGTCATTGCCAACAGCTCTCCATTATCAGCTGCCAGAGGTGGTTCAAAGAATCGTGCATAACTTCCTCCAGATGCAGATCCTGAGTGTTTTATGTCTGCAACTAGCCCTGCCTTTGCTGGGTGGGGACTCCCAAATGTAAAATAGTTTCCGGAGTTTCATCCCAGCTCACCATTAAACATAAAATGTGTTGGGGTATCTTTTTTTATTCCAGGGCATTCCAGGGTGGACTTTGTACAAATGCTTCATCTAAATAATAGAAATATTTCCTCCAATGAGATAATCTCTTACAATGCAAAATTAAAGGGAACTGTTAACTACATTGGCCATCCTTACAACTTGCCAGTTTTGCCTTTGATAAATCAATAAGGTTCCTGAACTCTCTGCACTGCCCCTTGTACTCACTCCACAATGTTCCTAAAATACAGAGGCAATTATTTAGTTATCCAAATTGTTCTGTGGGGCCATGATTTGGCAAGTAGATGAGCTAGTGCAGTCTCCCCTCTCATGGCTTCACACAGTCCCATTGACCCTGTGAGGGTCTGTACTTGTGCTTGGGGATGCCTTTGCAGGCTGGAGACTTTTGGCAAGATTTTAAAGGCAAATTTTAGGCAGCTACTGCTGTTTGAAAAAACCCCAGAAGCTGCAATCAGACATTCTCAATTCTCCCTTGTGCTCCTTGTGTCCCTCTCAATTCTCCCTGCTGGCTTTATCCCTCTGATGACTTAGGGCCTGGTATTTCAAACCTTGCTTATGGGTATTCTCACATTAATAAGATTTTCAGGGTCAGCCTCATAGATAGAACCTCTCAGCAGAGGGGTGGGTCTTCCAGGGAAAAGCCTAATAGTCAAATTAAAATAATAATCTAATTAACCCTTACTTAATTTGTCTGCAGTGTGCCAGCCACTCCTGAAGGATAGAAGAGAGCCCTTTAGGAGGAAAGGGAGCTGGAGAAAACATTGATGCAGGAAAGGAGCTGTATCTCTATCAATGGAAAACCTCCCACAGATAAAGAAACAAACTACATAACAGAGAATCTCCCTCACAATACAGCATAAAATATTGTGATCAACAACCTCATGGGTCTCATGAAAAATGTCAAAGAAACGCTTTCCCATCGGAATGTGGGTTTTCATCAAAACTGAAATTTTCTGTGGGAAAAGGTAGATTTTGGCAGATTTTTCCATTGATAACATTGAAACAAAAACATTTCAATTCAACTTGGGTTGACATTAATCTCTGCCTGCCTGATCCATCAGAGTGCCTCTTGGGAGCTATAGTCCTGGGTCCCTCATGCCCCCCTTCTCCCTTGTGGGATCTGCTCCCCTGACAGATTATACTCCCATGATACACTATGATCTCTCCCTGTGTCTGAGCTACTGGGGTACTCCCTGATGGCCAAGGTCTGTGAACTGAGTTTTTCAGTTTGCCAGTGTTCATTTCAACATTTCCAAACTGAAACTGGTTGTGATTTTGTGATTTCAACTTTCCATTCCACTGGGTGGGGGGGAGAAATCCAAATGTCAAGATATTGGAATTTCCCAAGGGACGGAAATTCCATTTTTCTATTGGCTCTATCCAGCATGTGTTTAACTTGTGTTCTGATGTCAGCACTGAATGTTTGCTACTGTTCCTGCAGTGGTAGCTAAGGTTTGTGCTGTACAGGGAGATTACTTTCTTGTGCGTAGTGTTTCCTTATCTGTTGGAGGAGAAAAAACATGTCTTGTCATCTTTGGAAAGTTGTCACTGTAAGTAGAAATGACGTGTCGGCTTGAATATATGGTTAAGAGATGTCCCCAAACTTGGTACTGTTTTCTTGCTTCTCATATTATGGCGGGATGACTTATTTAACCAACTTCAATCTTTTAAACAACATTATTGGTTATAAAAGCAGTTTTGTCTGCAGCACAATTAGAATGGTACTGTGCTACTAGGTTATGCAATATCTATTTTTATTTCCCATTTGGTTAGGTAGTGACGTTTGTCTTTTTTGTTAAAGCCTCACTAAGCTCTTATATATGCCAGATAATGAGCCTTTTTATTAGAGTGTCCCCAAACCCTTATCTCAACTTGTGTTTATTTCTTGTAAAAAATCATTTGTGTGGATTGGTAGCCAGGTGCAATGTCTCAGCTGGAAATATTGAGAGAAGCGTACATTGCTCCCAACTAGACATTTCAGTTTGTTCCCAGGAGGACAAAAATGGAGTTTGGAAACAGCTGGTCTGTCTTTGTTACTTCTGTATTCCCTAGATCAATTGTTAGAGTTCTAACCACCTTCCATTTTCTGAGCTCTGCATAAGCTTTAGTCAATTGGGGACATAAAGCATCTATTATATTGGCCTTCTTGAGAATCATCTTTTGTATATTAATCACATTAGGGATAAAGAGGCAGAGGGATTCACTGTCTCTATTTTGTCCACTGGACCAGAGTTAAAGTGTGGGCTGTCTAGCAGAGTTTTCTCTAACTACCCCGTAGGCAGTGGGAGGAAGTATTACCTACTAGCAATGGTAGCCCAATGATAATGTATATCTCTGTGGTGACCTGGTCCCCTGCAAGAACATACTGTTCATTCTTACTTGGTTTGTGTAGTTCATAACACCCTCTACGGGTCAAATGGCATCCTCTGATGTGTACATGTCACTCCCAATGATGTAATTTGTCTCTAAAATGTTATTCCTAAAGGCTAGTAAATTATTCTTCTTTTAGCATCCTCTGAATAGAGTAGAAGTTATCAGGTCTTGCTATACTATCTCTTCTTATTAAATAGAATGATAGGGAAATGATACAAGAGGCATTAACCAATATCATGTAACAAATGATTCTGATCTTTGTTACTCATACCCAGTTCTTGGCAGGCTGCTTAAAAGGAGACAAAGGAACATTACATTGGACAGTTTAGCCAGGCAACATTCCATGATATCAGCAGAGGTGGAGAGTTTGGCTAGTTACACTGCACAGGATGGATACCGGTGACTGGGGAGGAGAACAAATGTGTGTCACAAGAGCAGAAAGGCAACGTTCAGACAAAGCTTGATGAAAGAAATTGCCATGGCAGGGAGGCACTGAATTACTTGAGTGAGGCACAGGATGAGTTGTTGTTTTTTTGGCTTCTGTACAAGTTTCAGATACATGGTGCCCTTGTGAAGGAAAGTGAACAGGAGAGAGATCACGAATGCAAAACACAATGCATAATAGGAACGAAGTGAGAAATTTTGAGTTGGGAAATGCCGCTCCTCCGTCACATGATGTAGAGAGCATATTTTTCTCCATCTGTACCTCTGCTAGCCTTTTTTTTTTTTTTGGTGGGGGGAGGAGGACAGGAGAGAACTAGTGGGCTAAGAATAGCCTGTTTGTTTTGTTCCCTTAGTCTCTGAAGCGCCATCCCGATCCCTACGTATTTGCTTGTTTTCATTATTTGTTTACTTAGTCATTATTGATATTACCATAGCACCAAGCTCCTAATCAGACGGGGTCCCCTTTATGCTAGGTTCTATATAAAACAACATCCCCTGCCCTGAAGAACTTACAGGCTACAGATCAGACAGACAAAGGGTGGGGGAAGGAAATGGGACATATCTTAGCTCATCAATCAGTTAAAGGGGGGAAAAGGCACATTAAAAAGTGTTTCTTTCTGAAAAGATTCTTGCCATTGCTTGAGTGTGAATTATTAGTGGCCCGACTTTTTGGACGCCGTATAAAAACCTGTTCCAGTTCCCATAGGCTGCCTCATTCTGGATGGATACTACCAGGAGGAAATATGAGTGCAGTCAGTAGCACCTGGGACAGATAGTAGCTGGTCTATGTTACAAAACTCTCCCATGTCTTGCTGTAGATTTTCGAATAAGACTTCCTGCACAGTATCTTTTCCAATGTTCTACTCTGGTTTTAGGTTTGTTTTCCCTTTGTGGCAAGGCTATACAAATGTTTATGTATTGTCAATTTACATTTTGAAAAGGAAATAAACAGGTTTGCAATTGCTTTTTTAAAGAGTTTCTTTCATTACACAGATCATTAAAATAAAAATCTCCTCCCCCACCCCGAAAAAAACCTCATTTCATTTTTCATAAGCAATTTTTAGCTGTTGATTGATATTAGGTTTTTGTATCTCCTAATAACTATGTCTGGAAAAGGAAATTGTTGCTAATCTCATGCCTGAGGGTTGTGGCTTTAAATATAGATATAGATATACAAGCATACTCATCACTGAAAATCTGAGCAAAGACATTGGGATCGGGCCCGAAAGAAATATAGAAATGTATTATGCAAAAGGACCATGGATAATCATTATCCCTTCAAGAGAATATCAAAGGGAGTTAGTGGGCAGTTGGTGTATTGTGACTGCTGGGTACCATATCAAACACAGTTGTTTCACTGTTATCTTGTTCTCCCCCATGTCCTTGTTTTTTAGTATTCACCTGTCATGTCTTGCCATAAGCTAAGCCCCCAATCCTGCCACTTGTTATGCCTGAAAACACCACTGACCTCAGTGGGGTTCCAGACAGACACAAGTTCCCATCCATAGTGGAGCAATTGAAGGACCAGGGCCTAGGTTTGTAAGCTCTTTGGCGATGGGGCTGGGGTTTTGTTTGTTTGTTTATTTTTGGTTTGTTTCTTTGTTTGTTTGTTTTGTTTTGTTATATTTGCCTTCAGTGCCTGGAACAACTTTTAAATTTTGAAAAGGAAATGTACAGAAATGATCAGACAGTATTGCTCTCTGACTGGGGGCTCCAATAATAAATAATAGAATAAATACATTCTCTCTAAAGGAGTAGAAAATTTGGTAAGAGGTAATGAGATACATGAGTTATGTCTATATGAAATACCTGAGTTATGTCTTCCTCAATAGTATACCAGAGAAAAATAGAAGAATTGTGCCCTTCCACCTACTCAGAACCAACTCTCCACACAACACCTTGGTCAAAAAGCTCTTCTATAGGGTGACCAGATGACAAAGGTGAAATATTGGGAC